>NC_086101.1:8599050-9284466 GCF_963921235.1 Mobula hypostoma | reverse complement strand
ATTTACAGATTTCAATTTCTGAGGAAACTTGGAATGAAATTTTTAAATTGGTTAATACCTCACTGTTGTGTGCCCGTCACTCCCTCCTACAATTTAAAGTGGTCCATTGGGGTCATATGACTAAGGATAAGCTATCTCGTTTTTATTTGCATATATCTCCCTGTTGTGACAGATGTAACAGTGGAGAGGCTTCATTAATTCATATGTTCAGGACATGCCCAAGTCTTGAAAAATATTGGAAGGATGTATTTCAAACTTTTTCTGTACTTTTTAAAGTAAATTTTAAACCAAACCTTTGATGGCCATATTCGGTATTATTGGAGGAAAAGATATTACCTTGGAGACACCTGATCTGCACATTTTGACTTTTATTTCTCTTATAGCTTGGAGAGCGTTGTTGCTCAGGTGGAGGGATGTTGCTCCGCCTACTCATGCCCAATGGCTACGCGATGTTATGTCACACTTCAATTTAGAGAAGATTCGTTGTTCAATTTCTGAATAAAGGCAAGGCTTTCTAACGTTGTGTGTACCTTCTTTGAATTGTTTTCAAAATCTTTGATTTGTTATCAAGTGCAGAAGTTGGCTAATAATATATTTTACTATAGCATAAGGATTTTTTTTCTTTTTTTCTTTCTTTACCAAATTGCTTTTCTTGGTAGTGGGTTTATATTTTTTTGTATAATAAAATTATTACTTTTCAATATTATGATTCAATTTAATTTGTATGAATATGGGGTAATGAGATTATAAGTGTAATTCAAATATATTGCAATTGATATGATATATATCCTCCCATACTCTGTTATCTTTTTTGTAAGATATCAATAAAATATTGAAAAAGGAATAAGTCAGTGTAAATATAAATGTGCAGAGCGTGAAATAAACACGATATTGATCTATTAATTTTAACTTAATGTTCACCGCATCCATCAACGGAATAGAAACACCGCGGATTCAGCAGCAGCCGCGGGCGGCGGGTCCTGAGCTCCCCGGCTCCCCCGGGTGCTAAAGTCCACCCGGACTGACAGGGTAACTGGGAGACGGAGGTCAGGGTGAATCTTGGTCACACAGGACATGTAGTGGTGGTAACATAAAGCGCCTGGGTATCCCAGCGTGTCAGATAAAATCTATGGAGGGAAATGGGCAGGTGATGGGTGGATCCAGGTGAGGGGGTGACAGGTAAATGAGGGAGAGGTGGAGTGTGGAAATATGTCAGATACTGGGAGGTGAGAGGTGTCAGTGACAAAGGGCTGAAGATTCTGGAATCTGACAAGAGGGGAAAGTGGAGCCTGGAATAAAGGGAGAGAGGCGGGGATGAGTTTGTGGGTAATGGGCTGACAGAGGATGGGGGAGGAGGGGGAGTGATAGGGTGATGGGGCTGGTGAATCAGGAGGATAGAGACAATTAAACAGGGAAAGTGACAGAGCAGGAGCGACCACCAGAAGTTTGAGAATTCAATGTTTATGCCGCCATGTTGCAGGCTGCCCAGGCAGAACATGAGGAGCTGTTATGAGACAAATAGAGTCAGGATCTCTGCTTTGAATCAGATGGACCATGACATAGGAGTAGAATTGGGCCATCTGGCCCATCCAGTCTGCTCCACCATTCAATCCTGGCTGATCCTTTTCTTTCACCTCCTCAACCCCAGCTCCCGGCCTTCTCCCTTTGATGCCATGTCCAATCAAGAGCCTAGCAATCTGCATTAAATACGCCCAACGACCCAGCCTCCACAGCTGCATGTGGCAACAAGTTCCACAAATTCACAACCCTCTGGCTAAAGATATTTCTCCGCATGTCTGTTTTGAAAGGGTGCCCTTCTGTCCTGAGTCTGTGCCCTCCTGTCCTAGACTCTCCCACCATGGGAAATATCCTTTCCACATCTACTCTGTCTAGGCCTTTCAACATTCGAATTGTTTCAATGAGAACACCGACCCCCGCCCCCCCCCATACTTGTGAACCTCCTCTCCTCCTCTGGACCCCTCCAATGCCAGCACATGTTTTCTAAGATGAGGGGCCCAAATCTGGTCACAGTATTCAAGGTGAGACCTCACTAGCGCCTGATAAAGTCTCAGCATCACATCCTTGCTCTTGTATTCTCGACCTCTTGAAACGAATGCTAACATGGCATTTGCCTTCCTCACCACCGACTCAACCTGCAAGTTAACCTTCGGGGTGTTCTGCACAAGGACTCCCAAGTCCCTTTGCATCTCAAATTTTTGGATTTTTCTCCCATTTACACAATAGTTTGCTCATATATTTCTACTACCAAAGTGCATGACCATGCATTTTCCAACATTGTATTTCATTTGCCACTTTCTTGCCCATTCTCCTAATCTGTCTAAGTCCTTCTACATCTTACCTGTTTCCTCAACACTACCTGCCCCTCCACCAATCTTCATATCATCTGCAAACTGGGCAACAAAACCATCAATTTAATCATCTAAATCATTTATATACAACATAAAAAGAAGTGGTTCCAACACCGACCCTTACAGAACACCACTAGTCACTGAGAGCCAACCAGAAAGTGATCCATTTATTCCCACTTGCTGCCTCCTACCAATCAGCCAGTGCTCTAACCATGTTACACACATCAAAGTTGCTGGTGCCAGAGTCTTTGGTGACATAACAAATCTCCTCAAACTCTAAACAAAGCAAAGTTGCTGGCATGCATCCTTTGTGATTGCATCAGTATGTTGGGCCCAGGGTGGATTTTCTGAGACATTGATGCCCAGGAATGTGTCACATGTACCGAGGAGCAGTGAAAAACATTTGCTTGCCATCCATATAAAGACCATTTCTTTAAAAGAGAGCATTCAGGTGGTACGAGGGAAAAACAATTACAGAATGCAGAAAACAATGTTCCAGTTACAGAGAAAATGCAGTGCAGGCAGACAATAAGGTGCAAGGCCATGATCAGGTAGCTTATGAAATCAACAGTCCATCTTGATGTACTTGGGCACCATTTAATAGTTTTATAATACTGGGATAGAAACTGCCTGAGCCTGGTGGTACGTGCTTTCAGGTGTTTGTCTCCACTGCCTGATTGGAGGGGGAGAGGAGACTATGTCTGGGATGTCTTTGATTATGTTGGCTGCTTTTCCGAGGCAGTGAGAAGTTCCAACAGTAATTGAGCTCGAACAGTTGTGCACGAAGTGGTTGAACTTTAATAAGTTTGGCACCTTTTTCTTTCCTTTTATATTATATCTCTATTATGTAACAGTCCCAGTAAGATTTATAAAGTGTAACCTGTAACTCGTACATTGTGCACAGTACAATGCGCTAAACTTATCAAAGTTCAACCACTTCGTGCACAACCGTTGGAGCTGAAGTAACGGAGTCCTCTTTCCACCATTCGATCCCCTCCGAACCCCTCGACCCGCCGCCTGGGACCAACCACGGTGGTCGACCAGACCCTAGTCTGTCTTCGTCCCCTCCCCTCGCCAAAGACCCTGGGCCTTGCACTCCCGCTCGGGGTCCATTCCGCCGCCCCGCTTACAGCATCGCGTCTCCTCTCCCTGTCCCCATCGTGCCTTCTCCCCCAAAGCCCGTGAAAAAGAATAGCTTACAGACACATAAGAAAGAATAACATCTATCCCAATTGGTTCTTCAGTCTCTTATCAATAATATAACCCAAACAAGCTGCGAGAGAGAGAGAGAAGCACTTTCTCAGCAGATAACATAACAAAGAAGCCATTTTGATTAGCCTAAACAGTAATATAAAAAGAAGAAACCCCTTACAATTACACAGGGAAATGCACCTTCTCCAGTGTCGCCCGGAGTTGAGGATGACTCATTTCCACTCCAGAACTGAGGTGACCGATGAGACCAATGTGGGATCTGCAGTGTAGGATTAGTGTAATAATGTGGATAATGGTTGATGAGATGCAGCCTGTATCTGAGCTGCATTTTGCACTTCCAACGTGCTTTTTGCTCGTCATAAAAATATATACAAAATACTAAACACGGTGTGAATAATGTTTTACATTTTGAGTGCCATTTCAATCCAGTCGGTCATGGTTAAACCATTGGCACTCAGGTTGTCTCAGAGGTGATGCAACTTTTCAATGTTGGCAGCATTCCCTGACGGACATTTCGCTGTGCTGGGAGACCAACAGGTTTCGGGTGGACCAAAGAGCGTCTCTCACTGAGCTGATGATCTTCCAGCAGCAGTTTCCGTGCTGAATGACTCAATGTCACTGAGCTCACCGGAAACAGGAACATCAGCACTGAGGCCGGCAGGTCAAATGTCTCTTGTTTACAGAGGGACGATGAAATATTGCACCCTGCAGGAGCCCTGGACTGACTTGAGGGTCCTGCCTTCTGTGATATCTCACTGTTGTGGAGGGAAGGAGCTGTATTTACAGTTTTGTGCACATAGAGGGGGTGTGTGATCCAATGGATGAACTGAGAGATTATCGGGTGTTGGGAGGGTTTACACACATGATTGGGAGAGGTCGGATCAGACAGGTCACAGGGCCTGACTAATCTGCGGAAACAGAATCAGAATCGGGTTTATTATCTCTGTTATATCTGATGTGAAATGTGTTGCTTTGCAGCAGCAGTGCAGTGCACAGACATAACATCACTATGAATTATAAAATAAATAGAGCAAGTGAAGGAATAATGGGGTATTCAGGGGGAATCAAAGAAGATGGTTGTGGTGTTTGGAGCTGATCATCTCAGCCACAGGACATCTCTGCAGGAACTCCCCAGGACAGAGTCCTCGGCCCAAACATCCTCAGCTGCTTCATCAACGACCTTCTGTCCATCGTAAGGTCAGAGGTCGGGATGGTCACTGATGACGACACAATGTTCAGCACCATCTACCACTCCTCAGATAATGAAGCAGCCCACAACACAAATGCAGCAAGACCTGGACAATATCCAGGCCTGGGCTGACAGGTGGCAAGTGACAATCACATCACCCAGTGTCATAGTGGGGGCGCTGGGAACGGACCCAAGTGCAAGACACAGACACTGAAGTACAAGGAATAGGACTTGACTAGGATAGGGACGTGACAGGAAACAGACAAGGAGCAGGGACAAGAACGCAGACTAGGGCTTGGACCCTGAGCCAGAGACTGGACAAGGACCCAGAACCCGGGTCTTGCCTCGGGCTCGGGCCCCAGAACCAGGCATGGACATGACATGACTGCAGGACTGGAGTCTGGGGTCTTGAGGCTTGAGGCTTGGAGACAGGCTTGGGGTCTTGAGTCTTGAGGCTTGGAAACAGGCTTGGGGTCTTGAGATCTGCAGGCTGGGGCCTTGGTCTTGAGGCCTGCAGGCTGGGGTCTTGGTCTTGAGGCCTGCAGGATGGGGTCTTGGGTCTTCTCTAACTTCCGCTAATGCCCCACCTCCCCCTCGTACCCCATCCGTTGTTTATATACACACATTCTTTCTCTCACTCTCCTTTTTCTCCCTTTGTCCCTCTGACTATACCCCTTGCCCTTCTGGGTTCCCCACTCCCCTTTTTCCTTCTCCCTGGGCCTCCTGTCCCATGATCCTCTCATATCCCTTTTGCCAATCACCTGTCCAGGTCTTGGCTCCATCCCTCCCCCTCCTGACTTCTCCTATCATTTTGGATCTCCCCCTCCCCCCTCCCACTTTTAAATCTCTTACTAGCTCTTCCTTCAGTTAGTCCTGACGAAGGGTCTCCGCCTGAAACGTCGACTGTACCTCTTCCTAGAGATGCTGCCTGGCCAGCTGCGTTCACCAGCAACTTTGATGTGTGTTGCTTGAAATTCCAGCACCTGCAGAATTCCTCGTGTTTGCGTAAAGTTAATTAGACCCAGGGAGAAGGTCACTGAGAGGTGATTATATGACAGTCAGAGTGCGGTCTACCGCACCTCAGGAGTTATCGACGGTGGTCACGGTGGTGATCCCAGGGTTTGTCGGTGTGGTCGGGGGGCAACGATGGTCGCGCTTCCGGCCTTGGGATTCTGCTGCGGGGAGGCAACTTCTCAATCACCCAAGTTAAAGAGGTGGTTGCGGGGCGCCTCCTGGTAGCAGACGTCATATACCGGGGCACTCCGCTCCGGCTGATCAACGTGTACGCCTCCCCCGTGCGGAGCGAGCGGCTGGCCGTCTTCGAGCAGCTCCCACAGCTGCTGGTGACGTCCCAGCCGGTCGTTCTGGCCGGAGACTTCAACTGCACCATTGATGCGGCTGGAGAACCCGGCAGCGGCGACGGCAGGCTGGACAGTACCTCTAGACTCCTGAGGGAAACGGTGAAGACAGCCAAGCTGCGCGACGCCTTTGGCACCCCCACAGGTGGAGCACAGCCGCAAGCCACCTGGACACGATCGGACGGCTCAGTCCGCTCCCGGATCGACTTCCTCTTCCTGTCAGAGTCCCTCAAGGTCAGGTCCACCGACGTCACGCCGGTGTTCTTCTCTGACCACTGCCTTCTGAGAGCCACCTGTCTCTTACGCGAGGACCGGAAGGCAGGCAGGGGGACGTGGAAGCTGAATGTTAAGCTGCTGACCCCAGAGAACATCGAGGAACTAGAGAGGGAGTACACAGGTTGGAGAACCTTGAAAGCCTTCTTTGATTCCCCGGTTCACTGGTGGGAAGCCACCAAGGAGAACATTAGGAGGTTCTTCATTTGCAAAGGTATCCAAAAGGCAAAGCAGGAGCAGAGGGAACTGCGTAAACTCCAGACAGAGTTGCAGCAAATTCTTCCTCTGCAGTCGAAGGGGGTGGATGTCAGGGAGGACTTGCGAGAGGTGAAGGGCCGGCAAGCCCAGCACCTCGCCGCCGAATTCTCCAAGATCATCTTCCGATCAAGGGTCCGAACCGTGGAGCAGGACGAGACGTGCTCACGCTTCTTCTTCCAAAAGGTGCACAGGGGGAGCTCTGTGATCCACAACTTTAAGGAAGAGGACGGCTCAGTCGCGTCCTCGCAGACCGACATACTGAGGATCTGCAAGTCCTTCTATGCCGGTCTGTACGACGAAAAGGCCACAGAATCCACAGCCTCCCGCAACTTCCTGTCGTCTATCACGCAGGTCTTAGACGACGGCAAGCGGGAAAGTCTGGATCAGCCACTGACCCTGGACGAGCTGACAGGCTCCATCCGTTCCTTTGGGTCGGGTAAGACTCCCGGAAGCGACGGCTTACCGGCTGAGTTGTACTCGGCTCTGTGGAACTGGATGGGCCCAGACCTGCTGGAAGTGTACAACGCTATGCTTCTGGCCGGCAGTATGTCTGAGTCCATGAGTAAGGGCATCATCACCCTCATCTACATGCAGAAGGGGGAAAGGAAGGACATTAGAAATTGGAGACCCATCTCTCTCCTGAATGTGGACTACAAGATCCTGTCCAAGGCTATCGCCAACAGGGTCAAGTCTGCTCTGGGACAGGTGATCCACCCGGACCAAACCTGTGCTGTACCGGGCAGGAAGATCTCAGACAGCCTCGCGCTGCTGAGGGACACCATCGCCTACGTGCAGGACAGGGGGGTGGACGCCTGCCTGATCAGCTTGGACCGGGAGAAAGCCTTCGACAGGATATCGCACACGGACATGGCGGACGTGCTCTCCAAAATGGGATTTGGGGAGGGAATCCAGAATTGGATCAGACTGCTCTACACAGACATCCGTAGTGCAGTCCAGGTCAACGGGTGGGAAACAGACAGCTTCCCCATCAGGTCTGGAGTCAGGCAGGGCTGTCCCCTCTCCCGTCTTGTTTGTGTGCTGCATAGAACCCTTTGCGGAAGCCATCAGGAGGGATGAGGGCATAAGAGGGGTGACGCTGCCAGGCAGTGGAGGGACCCAAGTGAAAACCTCCCTGTACATGGACGACGTCGCCGTCTTCTGCTCTGATCCGAGGTCAGTTCGCAGATTGATTGGCATCTGCGAACAGTTCGAGCAAGCGACGGGGGCCAGGCTCAATCGCACGAAGAGCGAAGCCATGCTCTTCGGCAACTGGCCCGACCGATCCAGCGTCCCCTTCACCATCAGGTCTGACCACGTGAAGGTGTTGGGGATCTTGTTCGGAGGGGCTGAGGCGTGCAACAAGAACTGGCAGGAGCGGACTGCCAAGGTGTAACAGAAACTGAGACTGTGGGGGGGGGGGGCGCTCCCTGTCGATAACGGGCAAGAACCTGGTCATCAGGTGTGAGGTGCTCTCAGGGCTGCTGTACTTGGCGCAGGTCTGGCACGTTCCCCGCTCCTACAGCTTGCAAATCACCCGAGCTGTCTTCAGATTCGTCTGGGGATCCAAGATGGAGCGGGTGAGACGGACCGCCATGCACAAGTCCCTGGACAATGGGGGCAAGAACGTCCCCAATGTCGCCCTCACCCTGATGGCCAGCTTCGTGTGTGGCTGCATCAGGTTGTGTGTAGAACCCAGGTACGTGGGCACCAAGTACCACTATGTGCCCAGGTTCTACTTGTCGCCCTGGCTACGAAGGATGGGTCTGGCCCCACTCCCGTGCAATGCCCCAGTCAGCTGGTCGTTGCCGGCATACCTGTCCTTCGTAGGAAAGTTCTTCCAGGAGAACGCCTTTGACCACAGGGCCATCAGGCAGTGGTCGGCAGGTAGTGTCCTGCAGGCACTGCAGGAGAAGGACGTGATGGACACAGTGGGGTGGTTCCCTGAGCAGACCGTCCAGTTCATCTGGCAAAATGCCTCATCGCCAGACCTCACCAACAGGCACCAGGACCTCGCCTGGCTGGATGTGAGAGGGGCCCTCCCAGTCAGATCCCTCCTGTATGCCCGGAACGTCACCTCCACACCCCGCTGCCCACGGGAGGATTGCAGTGAGGAGGAGTCTGTGACCCACCCCTTTGCACACTGTGAGTTCGCAGAGAGGGTGTGGAGAAGGATGGACGGGCTAGCATCACGTTTCATCCCCAGCAGCTGCGTAACAGAGGACTCTCTGATCTATGGGCTGTTCCCGGGGGACGCACACAGAGACCAACGTCCGGTGCTGCTGGCAGATCATCAACTCGGTGAAAGACGCTCTTTGGTCGCCTTTAAGGAAGAGGACGGCTCAGTCGCGTCCTCGCAGACCGACATACTGAGGATCTGCAAGTCCTTCTATGCCGGTCTGTACGACGAAAAGGCCACAGAATCCACAGCCTCCCGCAACTTCCTGTCGTCTATCACGCAGGTCTTAGACGACGGCAAGCGGGAAAGTCTGGATCAGCCACTGACCCTGGACGAGCTGACAGGCTCCATCCGTTCCTTTGGGTCGGGTAAGACTCCCGGAAGCGACGGCTTACCGGCTGAGTTGTACTCGGCTCTGTGGAACTGGATGGGCCCAAACCTGCTGGAAGTGTACAACGCTATGCTTCTGGCCGGCAGTATGTCTGAGTTCATGAGGAAGGGCATCATCACCCTCATCTACAAGCAGAAGGGGGAAAGGGAGGACATTAGAAATTGGAGACCCATCTCTCTCCTGAATGTGGACTACAAGATCCTGTCCAAGGCTATCGCCAACAGGGTCAAGTCTGCTCTGGGACAGGTGATCCACCCGGACCAAACCTGTGCTGTACCGGGCAGGAAGATCTCAGACAGCCTCGCGCTGCTGAGGGACACCATCGCCTACGTGCAGGACAGGGGGGTGGACGCCTGCCTGATCAGCTTGGACCAGGAGAAAGCCTTCGACAGGATATCGCACACGGACATGGCGGACGTGCTCTCCAAAATGGGATTTGGGGAGTGAATCCGGAATTGGATCAGACTGCTCTACACAGACATCCGTAGTGCAGTCCAGGTCAACGGGTGGGAAACAGACAGCTTCCCCATCAGGTCTGGAGTCAGGCAGGGCTGTCCCCTCTCCCCTGTCTAGTTTGTCTGCTGCATAGAACCCTTTGCCGAAGCCATCAGGAGGGATGAGGGCATAAGAGGGGTGATGATGCCAGGGAGTGGAGGGACCCAAGTGAAAACCTCTCTGTACATGGACGACGTCACCGTCTTCTGCTCTGATCCGAGGTCAGTTCGTAGGTTGATTGGCACCTGCGAACAGTTCGAGCTAGCGTCGGGGGCCACGGTCAGCCGCACGAAGAGCAAAGCCATGCTCTTCGGCAACTGGCCCGACCGATCCAGCGTCCCCTTCACCATCAGGTCTGATCACGTGAAGGTGTTGGGGATCTAGTTCGGAGGGGCTGAGGCGTGCAACAAGAACTGGCAGGAGCGGACTGCCAAGATGAAACAGAAACTGGGTCTGTGGGGAGGGCACTCCCTGTCGATAACGGGCAAGAACCTGGTCATCAGGTGTGAGGTGCTCTCAGGGCTGCTGTACTTGGCGCAGATCTGGCCCGTCCCCCGCTCCTACAGCTCGGAAATCACCTGAGCAATCTTCAGAATCGTCTGGAGATGGAGTGGGTCAGACAGACCATCATGCACAAGTTCCTGGACAATGGGGGCAAGAACGTCCCCAATGTCGCCCTCACCCTGATGGCCAGCTTCGTGTGTGGCTGCATCAGGTTGTGCGTGGATCCCAGATACGTGGGCACAAAGTACTACTATGTGCCCAGGTTTTACCTGTCGCCCTGGCTACGAAGGATGGGTCTGGCCCCTTTCCCGCGCAACACCCCTGTCAGCTGGTCGTTGCCCCCTTACCTGTCCTTCGTAGAAAAATTCTTCAAGACCAACGCCTTTGACCACAGGGCCATTAGACAGTGGTCGGCACGTAATGTCCTGCAGGCACTGCAGGAGAAGGACATGATGGACACAGTGGGGTGGTTCCCTGAGCAGACTGTCCAGTTCATCTGGCAAAATGCCTCATCGCCAGATCTCACCAACAGGCACAAAGACCTAGCCTGGCTGGCGGTGAGAGGGGCCCTCCCAGTCAGATCCCTCCTGTACGCCCGGAACGGTTCCTCCACACCCCACTGCCCACGGGAGGACTGTAATGGGGTGGAGTCGGGGGCTCACCTCTTTGCACACTGTGCGTTCGCGAAGAAGGTGTGGAGGAGAATGGAAGGGACAGTACTAAGATTCATGCCCAGCAGCTGCGTTACCGAGTACTCCGTGATCTACGGGCTGTTCCCAGGGACGCACACGGAGACCAACAACCCGGTGCTGCTGGCAGATCATCAATTCGGTGAAAGACGCTCTTTGGTCGGCCCGAAACTTGATGGTCTGCCAGCAGATGGAGATGTCAGTGATTGAATGCTGCCGACTGGCACACTCTCGTCTGCAGGAGTACGTGCTGAGGGATGCACTCAAACTTGGTGCGGCCACCGCGAAGGCCCGGTGGGGAAGGACTACAGTTTAACGTTCATCACCCGTGGGAATGGGAGGGGTTGGGTGGGGAGGAGACCTACCCTCATCAGCGGTGTGGACAGATAATCAACATGGTGCCCAAGGAGTGGGTGGAATTGTTAATTTGGGGAAAGTATTAGAGCCATTACCTGCCTGTATTGTTGATAATTTGATTGTTAATAAGTGTTAACTCTTGACCAAGGGTTGAGAGTAAACGCATGATTTACTGTAAACATCTTTCATTTGTAAATAAACAGAGAGTCAACGCAAAATTTTTATTGTTAATAACTGTATTGAATAAGGACTCACAGTCAACGAATGGTTTTCTTTTCTTGTACGTAATTATTTTTATTTTGTAATATTTCTGAATAAAGTATTTTTGGAAAAAAAAAGAGACAATATGACAGTCAGTGCAGTGATTAGATTGTGCATGTGTTCAGTCAGCAAGACGAAGCTCACTAAATCAAAGGTAAACAGACGGAGGTTGGATTGCAGACCATGGCAGGAGAGTTTATCATCAGATAATGAGAGTCACGGCAGGAAACCAGAGTCAGAGATGAAAACAATGAATTACAGAGAGCACTGGGAAATGGTTGTCAGTGAGATAGAGAGAGGCCACAGAGAAATATAGATTCCTGATTATTTTTTGTGAAATCCACATGTCACCATTGTATAACAGGAAGCCGTAAGATCATTGACTCAGTGGAGTATCTTTGCGATGACACTCGAAGTGTTCCCCGATCTTCACTGTAACAGGGTCTGAATGAACTGACTTGTTCTAGAAACTCTGGCAGGTTCTTTCTGTGCTGTTGCATCTGAGCCATATTTAAGTGGGAGACTGGTCCCCACACCCACAATCCAACCCCCAGTCCCTCTGTCCCTCGAGCTGCTGTTGTGGAAGGTGCCTGATGAAGACTGTCAGACTCAGTGACGTGGAGATTGCAGAGCAACACAATCAAAATACTGGAGGAACTCAGGGGGTCAGGCAGCAACTCTGGAGAGGAGAACAGTCGTCGTTTCAGACTGAAGCGCAGTTTATTCCTCTCCATATGCTGCCTGACTGGCTGAGTTCCTCCAGTATATTGTGTGTGTTGCTCCGGAATTCCAGCATCTGCAGAATCTCTTCTGTTTGTGACTGGAGATTCCAGCCCAGTGCCCCTGCTCTCTGAGGCTGACAGGGTTTAGAAGACAGGCAGGGGGGAAATCATTTCCACATGTGGGTCCTGTTCAGAACAAGTGAGACCGGACCTTTGGAGCTGGGCTGTATGTGGTGAAGTCAAGAAGGGAAACGGAAATCAGGAGTTGAATGTTTTCCACACTGTGACGTACAATGTCCAGCCTGTGGTGATTCCTGCAGCCACATCTTTGTCATCGCCACTGTATCAATCTCCTCACAGCAGATTCTCTCCACATCCCGTGTTCCATATCATTAACTGATTTAATAGTTGCTCTAAATTTACATTAATCACAGTTTTTTAAATCTCAGTCTGACTCCCTTTAATCCTCAATCTAAAAAAAAAAAACGAGCTTTAATAGGAACACCGAGGGTTAGGCAGCATCTGTGGAGAGAAATGGACAATCGACATTTCGGATTGATAACCTTCATCTGGACTGTCTCAACCCAGAATATCTCCTGTCTATTTTTATCCACAAATGCTGTCTGACCTGCTTAGTTCCTCCAGCAGCTCTCTTTCCCCTCCGGATTCCTGCATTTTTACAATTCCTTGTGTCTCTCGTTTCAGGACTTGTCCCTTCAGTCCTGCCGTAGACTGAACCAAGCTCTTCTCTGCGGCTTTATTTATGTTAGACTTGTTTAAAGTGCTGCTAATCCCTGCTGTGGAAATGAACACGATTCCTGCTCACTGAAAAGGAACATTCATTCCCAAAACTGCAGCGCCCCTAGAGGACAATCGCAGTACCGCAGGCGTGCAGCAGCCCCCCCCCCCGCCCCCCCGCCCCCCCACCCCCCGCTCCCCACCCCCGAATGCGAAAGGATCCCGAAACAGGAAGTGCCGGGAGTTAACATGGCTTCGAAAGAACAGGCCGAGAGTTTAACCGAGGAGGTAATTTGTCCCATCTGCCTGGATTTCTTCACCGATCCGGTTATACTGGACTGTGGACACAACTACTGTCGCTCCTGTATCACACACCACTGGGAAAGGGAGGTGAGAAACTCCTGCCCGGAATGTAGAGAGGAGTTTGCAGACCGCACCCTCAGGGTCAGTTGGGCCTTAGCAAATCTGTCTGAGAAAGCTCGAAAACAAAACCTGAATCCGAAAGAGAAGGAAAGTAAACTTCACTGCGAGGAACATGGGGAAGAACTGAAGCTGTTTTGTGAGACGGACAAGACACTGATCTGCCTGATCTGTGCGACTGCGCGGGAACACAAGTCTCACAACTTCATGCCGGTTAACGAAGCCGTTGAAATCTACAAGGTAAAACTAACCAGGTTTTGATCAGTTGTTTAGTTAGTTGCATATTTTGGTCTAATGTCTTCACTCTCTGATTCCCAGGATCGGGATAAACCTTTCTTAGACTCTCTCACTAAGAAGAAATCAGATGTTGAGGAAATGGAACAACAACAGAAAGAGAAGATTTCCGGAGTTCGGGTGAATCTCCTGAGCAGAATTTACAAATTCGCTGTGTAGTTTTCTGGCCTTTAATGCAGAGTAGCAGAGTATTGCAGCTCCAGTAACCTGGGATCGATGCTGACCCCTGGAGCTGTCTGCGTGGAGTTTGCATGTACTCCCCATAACCAGTACCTTCCTTTAGCCGACATTGCATGGTTGAACGGTAAAGTGGCTACTGTAATTAACCTTGTGATTGTGGGCAGTGTGTGAATCAGGTCGGAGTTTGTCGGTCAGGGATGGAATGCATGTTTCAGGGAGACGCGGGGGAATGTGTTGGAGGGGATTGTTCTGAGAACTAGCAGAGACTAGCATGGGCTGAATGGTTACCTTCCATGTCAGAAGGAAATACAAAAAATAGCCTCAAATAGTAAACTGGCCTCTCCTTTCATTTGACAGGAACAGTCACACAGCCTTCAGTCCCAGATCACATCCCAGTTTGCTGAACTGCGCCAGGTTCTCACAGAGAAAGAGCAGTGTGCACTCCGAAATCTGAGCGAAGAAGAGGAGAGGATTCTGAATCCGATGGGAAAAAATCTTTGAGAGATTCAAGAGAATTTAAATTCCATCCAGGAGGAAACTTCAAAGTTACAGGAACAGACGGATCGACAAAACAATATCATATTCCTCATGGTGAGAGATTTCAGTTAAGGTTCAGAGTCACAAAATGATGTATTTTATCTCAAATACTGTAATCGTAAACTGATTTTCACCATGCAGACATCTTGACTGTTCAGGATTGTCGTTGTCCCAAACTGGCCTCCCACAACATCTGTACATCTGGTGCAGGAGGGAGGGCTTCATGTTTCTGGACAATTGGCCTTGTTCCAGAGAAGGTGGGACCTGTTCCAATGGGACAGGTTGTACCTGAACTGGAGGGGGACTAACATCCTTGCGGGAAGATTTGCTAGTGCTGCTGTGCAGTGGGGGGGGGGGGGTTTAGACTAGATTTGCAGGGGGAGGAGAATCAGAGGGTTAGAGCAGATGAGGATGAAGTGTTCGAGGTGGAGGAGGATAAAGGTCATGCGAGAACAGCAAGTACAGTGCATGGAGTAAAGGCAGATCTAACATACAAACAGGGTTTGAGGAAAGAGAAACAGAATAAAGGTAGTAAGGTAGAAGGGCAAAAGTGTGTGTACTTCAATGCAAGAAGCATCAGGAACAAAGGTGATGAACTGAGAGCTTGGATACATACATGGAATTATGATGTAGTGGCCATTACAGAGACTTGGCTGGCACCAGGGCAGGAATGGATTCTCAATATTCCAGGATTTCGGTGCTTTAAAAGAGATAGAGAGGGGGGAAATAGGGGAGGAGGGGTGGCATTACTGGTCAGGGATACTATTACAGCTACAGAAAGGGTGGGTAATGTAGCAAGATCCTCTTTTGAGTCAGTATGGGTAGGTTAGGAACAGGAAGGGAGCAGTTACTCTATTGGGAGTATTCTTTGGGCCCCCTGGTAGCAGCAGAGATACGGAGGAGCAGATTGGGAGGCAGATTTTGGAAGGGTGCAAAAATAACAGGGTTGTTATCGTGGGTGACTTTAACTTCCCTAATATTGATTGGCATGTAGCGGCGTGCTACACACAGCGCTAGAATAACCACACGGAGTCGGTGAGTTAGAGTTGCGATGAAAGAGATTTATTCAAACTTCGCGGCCCGCTTTAAAGCCTTCCCGTTCCCGCCCTCCCTGGGGCGGGACTGCAGTGGGGAATGCATATTCCCAGACCCTTTCTGCGCGCGGGATTTTCCCCCTGCTGGTGAAGATGGCCTGGCGCTCTTTTTGCTGCCGGCCCCCTGCCTGCGCGCGCTATAGTGAGCCGGTTTGTGTGTGCCAGAAAGTGGTTCGTCACATAACGCCCCCCCCCCCCCCAGAACCGGCGATACCTCCCCCAATGTCCACAGTCTGCATCGGCCTCTGTTTGGGAGGTCTGCCCCTGCGCCGCGGTGCCTGAGCCCGGACCGGCTGCGCCAAGTCCACATGGGCCGGTTTGAGTCGGTCCACCGTGAAAACCACCTCTCTCCCCGCAATGTCTAGCACGAACGTGGACCCGTTGTTCCTCATCACCTTAAACGGCCCCTCGTAGGGCCGCTGTAGCGGTGCCCGGTGTCCGCCCCGCCGTAAAAAAAGAAACTTACAGTTCTGCAGGTCTTTGGGTACGCAGGTCGGGCTCTGTCCGTGCTGTGAAGTGGGGATGGGGGCCAAGTTACCAAGCCTCTCCCGTAGTCTGTCCAGGACTGCTGTGGGGTCTTCCTCTTGCCCTCTTGGGGCTGGTATGAACTCTCCTGGGACTACCAGGGGTGCGCTGTACACCAACTCGGCCGACGAGGTGTGCAGATCCTCTTTGGGCGCCGTGCGGATTCCGAGCAGGACCCAGGGAAGCTCGTCCACCCAGTTAGGCCCCTCCAGGCAGGCCATGAGAGCCGATTTCAGGTGACGGTGGAAGCGCTCCACTAGTCCGTTCGACTGTGGGTGGTAGGCAGTTGTGTGGTGTAGCTGCGATCCTAAAAGGTTGGCCATAGCCGACCACAGGCTGGAGGTGAACTAGGCGCCCGCCCCTGTCGGAGGTAATGTGGGCCGGTACCCCGAAGCGGGCTACCCAGGTTGCGATCAGTGCTGGGGCGCAGGATTCGGAGGTGGTGTCGGTGAGCGGGACCGCCTCTGGCCATCTGGTGAACCGGTCTATCATAGTTAGGAGGTACCGCGCTCCTCGTGACACTGGCAGGGGCCCCACGATATCCACATGAATGTGGTCGAACCTCCGGCGGGTGGGTTCGAACCGCTGCGGCGGAGCCTTGGTGTGCCGCTGCACCTTGGCCGTTTGGCACTGCAGACACGTTTTGGCCCATTCACTGACCTGTTTACGAAGCCCATGCCACACGAACCTGTTGGAGACCAGCCGGACAGTTGTCATGATGGAGGGGTGCTCTAAGTTATGAATGGACTCGAAAACCCGCCGGCGCCAGGCTGCTGGGACGACGGGGCGGGGTTGGCCGGTAGCTACGTCACATAGTAGGGTCCTCTCACCGGGGCCTACGGGGAGGTCTTGGAGCTGCAAACCGGAGACTGCAGTCCTGTAACTGGGGATCTCAGCGTCTGCCTGTTGTGCCTCTGCCAGCGCTGCATAGTCCACCCCCTGGGACAGGGCCTGTATGGTAGGTCTGGAAAGTGCGTCCGCCATGACGTTGTTCTTTCCAGAGACATGCCGGATGTCCGTCGTGTACTCGGAGATGTAGGACAGATGTCGCTGCTGGCGGGACGACCAGGGGTCGGACACCTTCATGAACGCAAAGGTAAGCGGTTTGTGGTCAGTGAACGCGGTGAAGGGCCAAGGTAGGCGCTAAGAAGTACCTGAAATGCCAGTTTGCCAGGTATAGTGCCAATAGCTCCCGGTCGAAAACACTGTATTTGACTTCGGGCGGTCGTAGGTGTTTGCTGAAGAACGCCAGGGGTTGCCAGCGACCCTCGATGAATTGTACCAGCACTCCACCGACCGCAGTGTTGGATGCGTTCACCGTGAGGGCAGTAGGAACGTCCGTTCTGGGGTGTACTAGCATCGCGGCGTTTGCTAAGGCCTCTTTGGTTTTAAGGAAAGCGGTTGCGGCCTCTTCGTCCTAGGTAATGTCCTTGCCCTTACCCGACATTAGAGTGAACAGGGGTCGCATGGTTCGGGCTGCTGAGGGGAGGAAACGGTGGTAGAAATTCTCCATACCCACGAATTCCTGCAGGCCTTTGATTGTTTTGGGTTGGGGGAAGTTGCGAACCGCGTCTACCTTGGCGGGCAGCGGGGTTGCCCCGTCTTTAGTAATCCTGTGGCCCAGGAAGTCGATGGTGTCAAGTCCGAACTGACATTTGGCTGGGTTGATTGTAAGGCCGAATGCACTCAGGCGGGAGTAGAGCTGGCGGAGGTGGGACAGATGTTCCTGACGACTACTGCTGGCTATGAGGATGTCGTCCAAATAGATGAATGCAAAGACCAGATCGCGTCCCACCGCGTCCATTAGCCGCTGGAAAGTCTGTGCGGCATTCTTTAGGCCAAACGGCATTCGGAGGAATTCGAAAAGTTCGAACGGGGTGATAAGTGCTGTTTTGGGGATGTCGTCCGGATGTACAGGGATTTGATGGTATCCCCGGACGAGGTCTACCTTGGAAAAGATCCTTGCGCCGTGTAGGTTTGCTGCGAAGTCTTGAATGTGCGGCACAGGGTAGCGGTCTGGCGTTGTAGCCTCGTCCAGTCTGCGGTAGTCACCGCATGGTCTCCAGTCCCCCGTTGCCTTGGGCACGATGTGAAGGGGGGAGGCCCATGGGCTGTCGGACCGTCGTATGATCCCCAATTCCTCCATCTTCTTGAACTCCTCCTTCGCCAGTCGGAGCTTGTCCGGGGGAAGCCTTCGAGCACGGGCGTGGAAAGGTGGTCCCTGGGTCGGGATGTGGTGCTGTACTTCGTGTCTGGGCATGGCTGCCGTGAACTGCGGTGTCAGTACTGATGGGAAATCCGCCAGGACCCTAGTGAATTCATCGTCGGACAGCGTGGTGGAGTCCAGGTGTGGGGCTGGCAACTGTGCTTCACCCAGGCAGAACGTTTGAAAAGTCTTGGTGTGGACTAATCGCTTCCCTTGCAAGTCGACCAGCAGGCTGTGGGCTCGTAGAAAATCCGCCCCCAGGAGTGGTTGGGCCACGGCGGCCAGTGTGAAGTCCCACGTGAACCGGCTGGAGCTGAACTGTAGCCGCACCATGCGGGTGCCGTAGGTTCGTATTGTGCTGCCATTAGCGGCCCTCAGGGTGGGTCCCGGTTCTCTGTTGCGGGTGTCGTAACTCGTTGGAGGTAAAACGCTGAAAATCCACTCCGGTGTCAACCAAAAAGCGGCGTCCCGACTGCTTGTCCCAGACATACAGGAGGCTGTCCTGATGGCCAGCCGCTGTAGCCATCAGCGGCGGCTGGCCCTGGCGTTTCCCGGGAATTTGCAGGGTGGTCTGCAGCGGCGGGCCTCTGTGCCCCACCGCTGGTGGTAGAAACACCATTGTACGTTGGGCTCCTCACTCCCGTCGCCGGGTTTTGTAGGCTCTGCTGCCGGGCCTGGTCTGGTCTGTCGTTGGGCACGCGGCTTGGTGATCTGTGCGACGGACACCCCTCTCTCTTTCCTGGCATTCCACAGCACATCTGCTCGGGCCGCCACCTCCCGGGGGTCGCTGACATCTGCATCGGACAGCAGCAGGCTTATGTCTTCGGGCAGTTGCTCTAGGAACGCCTGTTCAAACATGAGGCAGGGTTTGTGTCCTTCAGCCAGGGCCAGCATCTCGTTCATTAATGCTGACGGCGGCCTGTCTCCCAAACCATCCAGGTGCATTAAGCGGCGTGCTCGTTCGCGCCGTGAGAGTCCGAAAGTCCTTATGAGCAGGGCTTTGAATGCTGTGTATTTGCCGTCCTCCGGGGGCGACTGTATAAATTCCTCAACTTGTGCAGCAGTCTCCTGGTCGAGGGAGCTCAGCATGTAGTAGTAGCGAGTGAACTCCGAGGTTATCTGCCGAATGTGGAATTGTGCTTCTGCCTGTTCGAACCATAAATGGAGTCGCAGCGTCCAGAAGCTTGGCAGTTTTAACGAAACTGCGTGAACAGATGCGGCGTCGGTCATCTCAGGTCCAAATATCGTTTGGGCCGTCGGGGTCACCAATTGTAGCGGTCTGCTACACACAGCGCTAGGATAACCACACGGAGTCGGTGAGTTAGAGTTGCAATGAAAGAGATTTATTCAAACTTAGCGGCCTGCTTTAAACCCTTCCCGTTCCCGCCCTCCCTGGAGCGGGACTGCTGTGGGGAATGCATATTCCCAGACCCTTTCTGCGCGCGGGATTTTCCCCCTGCTGGTGAAGATGGCCTGGCGCCCTTTTTGGGGCCGGCCCTCTGCCTGCGTGCGTTATTGTGAGCCGGTTCGTGTGCGCCAAAAAGTGGGTCGCCACAGGCACCTGATTAGTTCCTGGGGTTTAGACGGTGCAGAGTTTGTTAAGTGTGTCCAGGACGGATTCCTGTCACGGTATGTTGACAGGCCGACTAGGGGAAATGCTATACTAGGTGTAGTACTAGGTAATGAACTGAGTCAGGTCTCAGATCTCTCAGTGGGTGAACATCTGGGGGACAGTGACCACTGCTCCCTGGCCTTTAACATTATCATGGAAAAAGATAGAATCAGAGAGGACAGGAAATTTTTTAATTGGGAAAGGGCAAATTATGAGGCTATAAGGCTGGAACTTGTGGGTGTGAATTGGGATGATGTTTTTGCAGGGAAATGTACTATGGACATGTGATGGATGTTTAGGGATCTCTTGCAGGATGTTAGGGATAAATTTGTCCCGGTGAGGAAGATAAAGAATGGTAGGATGAAGGAACCATGGGTGACAAGTGAAGTGGAGAAACTAGTCAGGTGGAAGAATGCAGCAAATATGAAGTTTAGGAAGCAAGGATCAGATGTGTCTATTGAGGAATATAGGGAAGCAAGAAAGGAGCTTAAGAAGGGGCTGAGGAGAGCAAGAAGGGGGCATGAGAAGGCCGTGGTGAGTAGGGTGAAGCAAAACCCCAAGGCATTTTTCAATTATGTGAAGAGCAAAAGGATGACAGGAGTGAAGGTAGGACCGATCAGAGATAAAGGTGGGAAGATGTGCCTGGAGGCGGTGGAAGTGAGCTGTCGGACTGGACCGACCAATGCAAAGACAATTGTACCAGAAATACACTAACGCACATATCTTTTTTCAAACCTTTATTCTTTACTCATAGCATGCATTGGGGGAAGTTACAGACTGATCTCCCAAAAGAGCCAGTCCAGACACTGCCCTCGAATTACACAATTCTCCACAATTTATAACATTGATCAGGTCGCAGGAAATCTTATGATTACAAGTTTAGACAATATTAGAATCATTTCAATCACATGCTAAGATACAATTAGATGTAAGATAATCATTGGTCAGTTAGTTCTAATTATTTTAAGCCAAAGCTAGCCCATCAGTTCCTCATTCGGACCCCTCCCCTTTTCTCAAGAACTTTCTAGCCGTTACCTCACCCCTCCCATATTTAGCTCTACCTTGAGCTGCTTCTGCAAGATCAGATCGTTCCTTATTTGAGCCTTTGTCTATCTTTAGAGAACGATGACTAGTACGTCACCGGTTGCTGCGTAAAGCTGCTTTTTTGACTGTCCAAAACAGTAAACTAAGGCCCCCACAAGGTGATTGATCACTAGTTAATCATTGTTCTCAGTCTATACCCCCATTTATCTATCCTTTCACTCCATCAGAGCGAGGACCTCAATGAATACTCCTCTTCGGTATTCACCAATGAGAGGGAACTTGATGATGGTGCGGCCAATATGAGTGAGGTTGATGTTCCGGGGCCATGTTGATATTAAGGGAGAGGAGGTATTGGAGTTGTAAAAATACATTAGCACGGATAAGTCCCCGGGGCCTGACGGAATATTCCCCAGGCTGCTCCATGAGGTGAGAGAAGAGATTGCTGAGCCTCTGGCTAGGATCTTTATGTCCTTGTTGTCCACGGGAATAGCATTGGAGGGAGGTGAAAGTTATCCCCTTGTTCAAAAAAGATAGTAGGGATAGTCCGGGTAATTATAGACCAGTGAGCCTTACGTCTGTGGTGGGAAAGCTGTTGGAAAAGATTCTTAGAGATAGGATCTCTGGGCATTTAGAGAATCATGGTCTGATCAGGGACAGTCAGCATGGCTTTGTGAAGGGCAGATAATGTCTAACAAGCCTGATAGAGTTCTTTGAGGAGGTGACCAGGCATATAGATGAGGGTAGTCCAGTGGATGTGATCTATATGGATTTTAGTAAGGCATTTGACAAGGTTCCACACGGTAGGCTTATTCAGAAAGTCAGAAGACATGGGATCCAGGGAAGTTTGTCCAGGTGGATTCAGAATTGGCTTGCCTGCAGAAGGCAGAGGGTCATGGTGGAGGGAGTACATTCAGATTGGATGATTGTGACTAGTGGTGTCCCACAAGGATCTGTTCTGGGACCTCTATTTTTCGTGATTCTTATTAACAACCTGGATGTTGGAGTAGAAGGGTGGGTTGGCAAGTTTGCAGACAACACAAAGGTTTGTGGTGTTGTTGACAGTGTAGAGGATTGTCGAAGATTACAGAGAGACGTTGATAGGATGCAGAAGTGGGCTGCGAAGTGCCAGATGGAGTTCAACCCGGAGAAATGTGAGGTGGTACACTTTGGAAGGACAAACTCCAAGGCAGAGTACAAAGTAAATGGCAGGATACTTGGAAGTGCGGAGGAGCAGGGGGATCTGGGGGTACATGTCCACAGATCCCAGAAAGTTGCCTCACAGGTAGATAGGGTAGTTAAGAAAGCTTATAGAGTAACACACATAAAAGTTGCTGGTGAACGCAGCAGGCCAGGGAGCATCTCTAGGAAGAGGTGCGGTCGACGTTTCAGGCCAAGGCCCTTTAGCTTTCATAATTCAAGGGATAGAGTTTAAAAGTCGCAGGGTAATGATGCAGCTCTATAAAACTCTGGTTAGGCCACTCTTGGAGAACTGTGTCCAGTTCTGGTCACCTCACTATAGGAAGGATGCGGAAGCATTGGAAAGGGTACAGAGGAGATTTACCAGGATGCTGCCTGGTTTAGAGAGTATGCATTATGATCAGAGATTAAGGGAGCTAGAGCTTTACTCTTTGGAGAGAAGGAGGATGAGCGGAGACATGATAGAGGTATACAAGATGTTAAGAGGAATAGATTGAGTGGACAGCCAGCACCTCTTCCCCAGGACACCACTGCTCAATACAAGAGGACATTGCTTTAAGGTAAGGGGTGGGAAGTTCAAGGGGGATATTAGAGGAAGGTTTTTTACTCGGAGAGTGGTTGGTGCGTGGAATGCACTGCCTGAGTCAGTGGTGGAGGCAGATACACTAGTGAAGTTTAAGAGACTACTGGACAGGTATATGGAGGAAATTAAGGTGGGGGGTTTTATGGGAGGCAGGGTTTAAGGGTCAGCACAATAATGTGGGCTGAAGGCCCTGTACTGTGCTGTACATTTCTATGTTCTATGTTCTATTTGCAACCTTCTAGGGAATGAGTTACTCTGATCATCGCAGTGAGTTGGTGATCATTTCTGTGATTCCCACATATAATATCCCCGATACTCAGAGTAACAACCAGTTACCATCACAGGTTAAGAGTGTGTTTCTGATATCCTCTTCACCACATTTCTTGTGAGATTTATTAACAACCAAATGATGTTTTATCTTTGACTTTTTGTCTCGTAAAAACAGAAATATTTTCTCCACTCCCACCCCATCAAATCCATTCGGAATGTTAAATTCCTCCATCTGACCCTCCCTGACATCGTATCCAGATAAAAATGCACAACCTGTCCAGTCTCTCCTGTAAGTTCCATCCTCTCAGTTATGGGATAATTTTCATTAAAATTCCTTGTCCTTTCTCCCATAATTCTGTGTCCCTCTTTCTCCATGTGTGTCAGTAGGAGTGAGTTTAGTGGGAGTTTTCAAAGTTTCAAAAAGGTACATTTAATATCAGAGAAACGTATAGAATATACATCCTGAAATTCTTTTTCTTCACAAACATCCACAAAAATGAAGGAGTGTCCCAAAGAATGAATCAGTTAAATGTTAGAACCCCAAAGCCCCTTCAAGCTCCCCCTCCCACGCATAAGCAGCAGCAAGGCAACGACCACCCCCTCCCCCCAGCAAAAAAGCATCAGCACCCTCCACCAAGCACTGAAGCATGCAGTAAAGCATCAATAAAGACACAGACTTGCAGTACCGCAAAGACTACTCATTCACCCAGTGATTCAACATAACAACATCTCTCCCTAAAAAGGAAAAATGAAGTGACCCGTTTCACAGCGAGAGGGGAGACATAACAAACAACTCACTAATTTACAATGTTAAAAGTCTGTTGCGTTGTTTTTTTTTCAAGCTCTGTGCCAAAAGAACTCAGGTCTCAGTTCACACAGCCGGCAGCCAGCTTGTTGCTTTCGATCTTCTATCTCCCGCGACACACCGATTCCCCGCAGAGGCACCAACCTCGAGTCTGCCCACCTCCAGAGTCACATAATCCCGAATCTCTGAAGCCGTGCTTGTCTTCCAGGCCATGTCCTCGATATATCGAACAGCGGCCAGTGGTGAGACCCAGGGAGTGTGTCTCATTCCCACAAAGAACCAAAGGCAGCGTGTAACTCCAGGTCAGCGGCTTCAAAAGAACCCTGAAAGGGAAAAGTAGAGATACTAAAGATAGAAATACAGCTGTTTCCGAAAATGCGATCAAAGCAGTCGCCGTTAGGCACCATCATCCTCCTCAGCTCCCGGCTGCTTTTAATAACTTAGCTCAGATCCCTGCTATTGCGATGCCAATGGTCAGTCTCAGTCAATTGAGATGTGTGTTTTTTTTATTTCAGGAGAAAGCTCGTCGGAAGAAGAGGTAGGACATGGTCTTTACTGAAACTCTGGATAGATTTGTAAAATAGTTCAAACTTTGCTGATGCTCAGTTTATAACCAGCTGTATAATATTTACAGGATCAGTGATGATGCCCAGTCACTGTCAGTGACAGATTGTGCCCGACTGGCTGAAAAATTCTATCACCCCTATTTGTTCGACATAACTTTGGGAGAAGCGTTTGACAGCATTAAACGAGGTAAAACATATAGATTCTTTTTCTCTTGTTCCAGACACAATTAATTAATAATTAGACACAAAATTTGGCTGTAATAATAGGCTGAAGGGGAACTGAAGTTTTTCTGACACCAACCCCACCTGCAGGGAGGCATCACTGTCACGTGATCATCTGGAGAAGTCGGAACCTTGAACACACCAACACTGGGGCAAAATATAACCGCTTCGCAGGACTGTTAGATCAACCACAGCATCCTGATCCCACTCATACCAGAAAAATATGTCCATGCATGCTCTTGAATCCTGCCACAGTAGCTCTGGAATTAATATTCCATCAAAGACGTTAAAGGGGATAAAATCTGCTATCACTGTGGTGACAGGGATTGTCAGAAAAATACATCAGTCCTTCGTGCCGCTCACCCTGTCTGACCTGTCCGTGACCGCAGTCTGATTGACTCAGCTCTGCCCCCTGCTGGACTCGCGAGTCTCACTGTTGTTATCAAACCAGCACATTGACGCATCGTCAGACTGAGCCCGGACACACCGATCAGCATTGACCTCGGTGAATGATGGGAGAAGCTGAAGGCTCAGACTGAGCCACCCTCCAGCAGCTCACCTGTGGTGAAATGTGAAGCAAATATATCTGCCAGAGTCTCTGCAAATTCATCCTCTGTCCTAATGAGGGGCTGTGGGGAGTGGGTTTGTGGGAAAGAAGACAAAGGGACCCTTATCACCCATATTCATTCTCTTTCACCTTCTGTTTCCATCTACACACATAGTTCACCACAGGCTTTCCACCCCCTCCCCATCTGGTTCCAATTCCATCTGCCATTCATCTCTCCCCTCATGGTTCCCATTATCATAAACAGGAAGAATTCTGCAGAGTCAGTATGAGTGGAAGTCAGGAACTGGAAGGAAGCAGTTACTCTATTGGGGGTATTCTATAGGCCTCCGGGTAGCAGCAGAGATACAGAGGAGCAGATTTGGAGGTAGATTTTGGAAAGGTGCAAAAATAACAGGGTTGTTATCATGGGTGACTTTAACTTCCTTAATAATAATTGGCACCTGATTAGTTCCAAGGGTTTAAATGGGGCAGAGTTTGTTAAGTGTGTCCAGGACGGATTCCTGTCACAGTACATGGACAGGCGGACTAGTGGAATGCCATACTAGATCTAGTACTAGGTAATGAACGGGGTTAGGTCGCACATCTCTCAGTTGGTGAGCATCTGGGGGACAGTGATCACTGCTCCCTGGCCTTTAGCAATATCATGGAAAAGGATAAAATCAGAGAGGACAGGAAAATTTTTAACTGGGGAAGGGCAAATTATGAGGATATAAGGCGAGAACTTATGGGTGTGAATTGGGATGATGTTTTTGCAGAGAAATGTACTACGGACATGTGGTCGATGTTTAAAGATCTCTTACAGGATGTTAGGAATAAATTTGTCCCAGTGAGGAAGATAAAGAATGGTAGGGTGAAGGAACCATGGGTGACAAGTGAGGTGGAAAATCTAGTCAGATGGAAGAAGGCAGCGTACATGAGGTTTAGGAAGCAAGGATCAGATGGGTCCATTGAGGAATATAGGGAAGCAAGATAGGAGCTTAAGAAGGAGCTGAGAAGAGCAAGAAGGGGGCATGAGAAGGCCTTGGTGACTAGAGTAAAGGAAAACCCCGAGGCACTCTTCAATTATGTGAAGAAAAAAAGGATGACAGGAGTGAAGGTAGGACCGATTAGACATAAAGGTGGGAAGATGTGCCTGGAGGCTGTGGAAATGAGCGAGATCTTCAATGAATACTTCTCTTTGGTCTTCACCAATTAGAGGGAACTTGATGATGGTGAGGACAATATGAGTGAGGTTGATGTTCCGGGGCATGTTGATATTAAGGGAGAGGAGGTATTGGAGTTGTTAAGATACATTAGGATGGATAAGTCCCCGGGGCCTGACGGAATATTCCCCAGGCTGCTCCACGAGGCAAGGGAAGAGATTGCTGAGCCTCCGGCTAGGGTTTTTATGTCCTCGTTGTCCACGGGAATGGTACCGGAGGATTGGAGGGAGGTGAATGTTGTCCCCTTGTTCAAAAAAGGTAGTAGGGATAGTCTGGGTAATTATAGACCAGTGAGCCTTACGTCTGTGGTGGGAAACCTATTGGAAAAGATTCTCAGAGATTGGATATCTGGGCATTTAGAGAATCATGGTCTGATCAGGGACAGTCAGCATGGCTTTGTGAAGGGCAGATCGTGTCTAACAAGCCTGATAGAGTTCTTTGAGGAGGTGACCAGGCATATAGATGAGGGTAGTGCAGTGGATGTGATCTATATGGATTTTAATAAGGCATTTGACAAGGTTCCACACGTTAGGCTTATTCAGAAAGTCAGTAGGCATGCGATCCAGGGAAGTTTGGCCAAGTGGATTCAGAATTGGCTTGCCTGCAGAAGGCAAAGGGTCGTGGTGGAGGGAGTATATTCAGATTGGAGGATTGTGACTACTGGTGCCCCACAAGGATCTGTTCCTGGACCTCTACTTTTCGTGATTCATCTTAACGACCTGGATGTGGGGGTAGAAGAGTGGGTTGGCAAGTTTGCAGACAACACAAAGGTTGGTGGTGTTGTAGATAGTGCAGAGGATTGTCAAAGATTGAAGAGAGACATTGATAGGATGCAGAAGTGGGCTGAGAAGTGGCAGATGGAGTTCAATCTGGAGAAGTGTGAGGTGGTACAGTTTGGAAGGACAAACTCCAAGGCAGAGCACAAAGTAAATGGCAGGATACTTGTTAGTGTGGAGGAGCGGAGGGATCTGGGGGTAGATGTCTACAGATCCCTGAAAGTTGCCTCACAGGTAGCTAGGGTTGTTAAGAAAACTTATGGGGTGTTAGCTTTCATAAGTCGAGGGACAGATTTTAAGAGTCGCGATGTAATGATGCAGCTCTACAAAACTCTGCTAGGCCACACTTGGAGTACTGTGTCCAGTTCTGGTCGCCTCACCATAGGAAGGATGTGGAAGCATTGGAAAGGGTACAGAGGAGATTTACCAGGATGCTGCCTGGTTAAGAGAGTATGCATTATGATCACCGATTAAGGGAGCTAGGGCTTTACTCTTTGGAGAGAAGGAGGATGAGAGGAGACATGATAGATGTGTACAAGATATTAAGAGGAATAGATAGAGTGGATAGCCAGCGCCTCTTCCCCAGGGCACCACTGCTCAATATAAGAGGACGTGGCTTTAAGGTAAGGGGTGGGAAGTTCAAGGGGGATATTAGAGGAAGGTTTTTTACTCAGAGAGTGGTTGGTGCGTGGAATGCACTGCCTGAGTCAGTGGTGGAGGCAGATACACTAGTGAAGTTTAAGAGACTACCAGACAGGGATATGGAGCAATTTAAGGTGGGGGCAGGGTTTGAGGGTTGGCACAATGTTGTGGGCTGAAGGGCCTGTAATGTGCTGTACTATTCTATGTTCTATGTTTTCCTGGAGTTCAGGAGGCTGCCAAAGGAAACCGTAGAGGTGAATAGAGTTACAGAGATTTAAAAGACAGCTGGATGGGTACGTGGGTCGGAAAGGATTAAAGGAATAATGGGCAAATACAGGCAAATTGAACTAGTTCATTAAAGCGAGTTGGTCGGCACTGATGTATTCTGCCTGACCTCCTCTTAAATGCCTGCAGTGTTTACTCACTCCATCCTCATCTGTATCCAGGTGTTTCTCCACCTTCCTCATACCCATTTCCACTGCTATCTCCCGTCTTTCTTTCCAATCTTGAGGAAAGGTCTCGGCTTGAAACATCGACTGTAAACCTTAACACATGCTGCTTGACCCGCTGAGATCCTCCAGAATTTTGTGTGTGTTGATCTGGAAAAATCCGATCTCCATGTCGGGGAATAATCTCAGGAAGATGCTGGTTGTCCATCCGCTGTGTTTGGGTAAAACCCCGGGAAAGGGTCCTGTCGGCCACACGACTGAGCCTGAGGCCCAGCGGCCTCTACCCCGGCCCGGTCCCGGGGCCGCGCTGCCCGAGTCTCCCCCCGATCCCCGGGGCCTCTCTAATTCTCTGCTTCTCCCCCCAGTCTCTGTCACCCTGGATGTGGGAACTGCGCATCTGGAGCTCAAGGTATCTGAGGATCGGAAGAGAGTGAGACAGACTAAGACCTGGAGGGATCTCCCTGACACCGGGAAGAGGTTCATGTTCTTTGCTTGTGTGCTGGGATCGGAGGGATTCACATCGGGGAGACATTACTGGGAGGTGGAGGTGACGGGGAATCGGGGCTGGTGTCTGGGAGTCGCTGCAGAGTCTGTGGAGAGGAAGGGATGGGTCACACGGAGTCCGGAGACTGGATTCTGGATCATCGGGCGGGTTAATGACATGATGCTGGTTTACACCTCCCCTGAGTCCCATTTCCCTGCCGGTCCCATCCCCGGGAGGGTGGGAGTTTATCTCAGTTACGAGTCCGGGACAGTTTCATTTTACAACGCGGAGTCCAAGTCCCATCTCCACACCTTCACTGGGAATAAATTCACGGGGAAACTTTATCCTTTGTTCTGGACTTGGGATCAAAACCATTGGCTGAGAATCTGCTCCGGTTCCGCTCCGGGTCTGTAAACGGGTCGGGTCCCGGGACCGGCGTCAGGAGTAAGTCAGTATAAGAAATAATTTGACCTCCAATATTTCTTTTAAATTTCAAAATATGCTTTATTCAACAATGAAATTATATACAATAAACCATTCAATGACTCTCAATCCTTTACCTATACAGTACATACGTTTCCCTTATGGTCTCTGCATATCCATACTTTTGGCCACCCACGTGGCACTCCAGTAGTTCAGCTTACCATATCATTGTTGAGGGGTATATTCCCCGCCCTCCGACCCCTCCCACTCCCACGGGTGGAGAAACCTATACTGTGGTCCTTCCCCACCGGGCCCTTGCGGTGGCTGCACCGAGTTTCAGTGCGTCCCTCAGCACGTACTCCTGCAGCCGAGAATGTGCCAGTCGGCAGCATTCTCCCACGGACATCTCCATGTGCTGGTAGATCATCAAGTTCCGGGGCGACCAAAGAGCGTCTTTCACCGAGTTGATGATCTGCCAGCAGCACCGGACGTTGGTCTCTGTGTGCGTCCCCCGGGAACAGCCCATAGATCAGAGAGTCCTCTGTTACGCAGCTGCTGGGGATGAAACGTGATGCTAGCCCGTCCATCCTTCTCCACACCCTCTCTGCGAACTCACAGTGTGCAAAGGGGTGGGTCACAGACTCCTCCTCACTGCAATCCTCCCGTGGGCAGCGGGGTGTGGAGGTGACGTTCCGGGCATACAGGAGGGATCTGACTGGGAGGGCCCCTCTCACATCCAGCCAGGCGAGGTCCTGGTGCCTGTTGGTGAGGTCTGGCGATGAGGCATTTTGCCAGATGAACTGGACGGTCTGCTCGGGGAACCACCCCACTGTGTCCATCACGTCCTTCTCCTGCAGTGCCTGCAGGACACTACGTGCCGACCACTGCCTGATGGCCCTGTGGTCAAAGGCGTTCTCCTGGAAGAACTTTCCTACGAAGGACAGGTATGCCGGCAACGACCAGCTGACTGGGGCATTGCACGGGAGTGGGGCCAGACCCATCCTTCGTAGCCAGGGCGACAAGTAGAACCTGGGCACATAGTGGTACTTGGTGCCCACGTACCTGGGTTCTACACACAACCTGATGCAGCCACACACGAAGCTGGCCATCAGGGTGAGGGCGACATTGGGGACGTTCTTGCCCCCATTGTCCAGGAACTTGTGCATGACGGTCTGTCTGACCCACTCCATCTCCAGACGATTCTGAAGATTGCTCAGGTGATTTCCGAGCTGTAGGAGCGGGGGACGGGCCAGATCTGCGCCAAGTACAGCAGCCCTGAGAGCACCTCACACCTGATGACCAGGTTCTTGCCCGTTATCGACAGGGAGTGCCCTCCCCACAGACCCAGTTTCTGTTTCATCTTGGCAGTCCGCTCCTGCCAGTTCTTGTTGCACGCCTCAGCCCCTCCAACCCAGATCCCCAACACCTTCACGTGATCAGACCTGATGGTGAAGGGGACGCTGGATCGGTCGGGCCAGTTGCCGAAGAGCATGGCTTTGCTCTTCGTGCGGCTGACCGTGGCCCCCGACGCTAGCTCGAACTGTTCGCAGGTGCCAATCAACCTACGAACTGACCTCGGATCAGAGCAGAAGACGGTGACGTCGTCCATGTACAGAGAGGTTTTCACTTGGGTCCCTCCACTCCCTGGCATCATCACCCCTCTTATGCCCTCATCCCTCCTGATGGCTTCGGCGAAGGGTTCAATGCAGCACACAAACAAGACAGGGGAGAGGGGACAGCCCTGCCTGACTCCAGACCTGATGGGGAAGCTGTCTGTTTCCCACCCGTTGACCTGGACTGCACTACGGATGTCTGTGTAGAGCAGTCTGATCCAATTCCGGATTCCCTCCCCAAATCCCATTTTGCAGATCACGTCCGCCATGTACGTGTGCGATATCCTGTCGAAGGCTTTCTCCTGGTCCAAGCTGACCAGGCAGGCGTTCAACCCACTGTCCTGCACGTAGGCGATGGTGTCCCTCAGCAGCGTGAGGCTGTCTGAGATCTTCCTGCCCGGAACAGCACAGGTTTGGTCCGGGTGGATCACCTGTCCCAGAGTAAACTTGACCCTGTTGGTGATAGCCTTGGACAGGATCTTGTAATCCACATTCAGGAGAGAGATGGGCCTCCAATTCCTAAAGGTATCCCTTTCCCCCTTCTGCTTGTAGATGAGGGTGATGATGCCCTTCCTCATGGACTCTGACATGCTGCCGGCCAGAAGCATAGCGTTGTACACTTCCAGCAGGTCTGGGCCCATCCAGTTCCACAGAGCCGAGTACAACTCAGCCGGTAAGCCGTCGCTTCCGGGAGTCTTACCCGACCCAAAGGAACGGATGGAGCCTGTCAGCTCGTCCAGGGTCAGTGGCTGATCCAGACTCTCCCGCTTGCCGTCGTCTAATACCTGCGTGATAGACGAGAGGAAGTTGCGGGAGGCTGTGGATTCTGTAGCCTTTTTGTCGTACAGACCGGCATAGAAGGACTTGCAGATCCTCAGTATGTCGGTCTGCGAGGACGTGACTGAGCCGTCCTCTTCCTTAAGGTTGTGGATCACAGAGCTCCCCCTGTGCACCTTCTGGAAGAAGAAGCGTGAGCACGTCTCGTCCTGCTCCACGGTTTGGACCCTTGATCGGAAGATGATCTTGGAGGATTCGGCGGCAAGGTGCTGGGTTTGCCGGCCCTTCACCTCTCGCAATTCCTCCCTGACATCCACCCCCTTTAAGTAAACTAAATGATCGTTTTGTAGTTAAATATACTTAGAGGATTTGGGTACAATTTAGAAAATATTTTGGTTTATTGAGATTTTCTATTTCAAATCCCATTTTTTCTATTTTTTTAAACCTTCTATGAGTGATGTAATTTTTAAAGATTGGGATAGACCGGGTATTAAATGCTTCCAGCATTTATTTGTTGGAGGATGTCTCTTTTCGTTTGAGCAGCTGTCAGCTAAATATAGCTTACCAAAAACCCACTTTTTTGATATTTACAAATTAGAGACTCTGTGATCTCAATTGCACACATTTCCTGAAAGTCCTGATAAGAATTTATTAGATGTAATTTTTAATTTGAAACCTTTTCATAATGCATCAATATCTAATATTTACAGTATGTTGTTGGGAATGAGAAACGTTCCTTTAGACAAAATTAAAAATCTCTGGGAACAAGATTTATTTAGATTTAGATTTATTTAGATTATGAGGACACTCAGTCCTCATTTATTGTCATTTAGAAATGCATGCATTAAGAAATGATACAATCTTTCTCCAGTATCACAGAACCACAGGACAGACCAAGACTAAAACTGACAAAAACCACATAATTATAACATATAGTTACAACAGTGCAAAGCAATACCGTAATTTGATAAAGAGCAGACCATGGGCACGGTAAAAAAAAGTCTCAAAGTCCCGATAGCCCATTATCTCACGCAGACGATAGAAGGGAGAAACTCTCCCCGTCATGAACCTCCAGCGCCGCAAACTTGCTGATGCAGCACCCTGGAAGCACCCGACCACAGCCGACTCAGAGTCCGTCTGAAAACGTCGAGCCTCCGACACTGAGCACCGAGCACCATCTCTGCCGAGCGCTTTGACCCCACCCTGGCCGCCGAGCAACAAGCAAAGCCGACAACTCGGGGCCTTCCCCTCCCGAGATTCAGGGTCACACAGCGACAGTGGCAGCGAAACAGGCATTTCAGAAGTTCAACCAGATGTTCTTCCGTGCTCTCACGTCTGTCTCCATCAATCAGGATTGTGCACGGCACCCTACTTGACAGATAACAGATGTTCATCACCGGAGTAGCTGCTGCACGCTGTGTCGTGTTGCCATCTTCTCCTCCTGGATTTACAGATTTCAATTTCTGAGGAAACGTGGAATGAAATTTTTAAATAGGTTAATACCTCACCGTTGTGTGCCTGTCACTCCCTCCTACAATTTAAAGTGGTCCATTGGGGTCATATGACTAAGGATAAGCTATCTCGTTTTTATTTGTATGTATCTCCCTATTGTGATAGATGTAACAGTGGAGAGGCTTCATTAATTCATATGTTCAGGACGTGACCAAGTCTTGAAAAATACTGGAAGAATGTATTTCAAACTTTTTCTGTACTTTTTAAAGTAAATTTTAAACCAAACCTTTGACTGCCATATTCTGTATTGTTGGAGGAAAAGATATTACCTTGGAGACACCTGATCTGCACATTTTGGCTTTTATTTCTCTTATAGCTTGGAGAGCGTTGTTGCTCAGGTGGAGGGATGTTGCTCTGCCTACTCATGCCCAATGGCTACGCGATGTTATGTCACACTTCAATTTAGAGAAGATTCGTTGTTCAATTTCTGAATCAAGGCAAGGCTTTCTCATGTTGTGTGTACCTTCTTTGAATTGTTTTCAAAATCTTTGATTTGTTATCAAGTGCAGAAGTTGGCTAATAATATATTTTACTATAGGATAAGGATTTTTTTTCTTTTTTTCTTTCTTTACCAAATTGCTTTTCTTGGTTGTGGGTTTTTTTTTGGATAATAAAATTACTACTTTTCAATATTATGATTCAGTTTAATTTGCATGAATATGGAGTAATGAGATTATAAGTGTGATTCAAATATATTGCAATTGATATATGATGTATATCCTCCTGTACTCTGTATTCTTTTTGTAAGAAATCAATAAAAAATTGAAAAGGAGTACGTCAGTGTAAATATAAATGTGCAGAGCGTGTAATAAACAGGATATTGATCTATTTATTTTAACTCATTCACAGCATCCGTCAACGGAACAGAAACACCGCGGATTCAGCAGCAGCCACGGGCGGCGGGTCCTGAGCTCCCCGGCTCCCCCGGGTGCTAAAGTCCACCCGGACTGACAGGGTAACTGGGACAAGTGGTGGTGGTGCTGACTGAGAGACGGAGGTCAGGGTGAATCTTGGTCACACAGGACATGTAGTGGTCGTAACACAAAACACCTGGGTATCCCAGCGTGTCAGATAAAATCTATGGAGGGAAATGGGCAGATGATGGGTGGATCCAGGTGAGGGGGTGACAGGTAGATGAGGGAGGGGTGGAGTGTGGAAATATGTCAGATACTGGGAGGTGAGAGGTGTCAGTGACAAAGGGCTGAAGATTCTGGAATCTGACAAGAGGGGAAAGTGGAGCCTGGAATAAAGGGAGAGAGGCGGGGATGAGTTTGTGGGTGATGGGCTGACAGAGGGTGGGGGAGGAGGGGGAAGTGATAGGGTGATGGGGCTGGTGAATCAGGAGGAGAGAGACAATTAAACAGGGAAAGTGACAGAGCAGGAGCGACCACCAGAAGTTTGAGAATTCAATGTTTATGCCGCCATGTTGCAGGCTGCCCAGGCAGAACATGAGGAGCTGTTATGAGACAAATAGAGTCAGGATCTCTGCTTTGAATCAGATAGACCATGACATAGGAGTAGAATTGGTCCATCTGGCCCATCGAGTCTGCTCCGCCAGTCAATCATGACTGATCCTTTTCTTTCTCCCAGTCTTCTCCCTTTGATGCCATGCCCAATCAAGAACCCATCAATCTGTGCGTTAAATGAATCCAACGACTGGGCCTTCGCAGCTGCATGTAGCAACGAGTTCCATAAATTCTCCACCGTCTGGCTAAAGAAATTTCTCCGCATGTCTGTTTTAACAGGGTGCCCTTCTAACCTGAGGCTGTGCCCTCTTGTCCTAGACTCTCCCACCATGGGAAATATCCTTTTCACATCTACTCTGCCTAGGTCTTTCAACATTCGAAATGTTTCAATGAGTTCACCCCCCCCCCCATACTTGTGAACCTGCTCTCCTCTTCTCTACCCCTCCAATGGCAGCGCATCTTTTCTAAGATGAGGGGCCCAAAACTGGTCACAGTATTCAAGGTGAGGCCTCACTAGTGCCTTGTAAAGTCTCAGCATCACATCCTTGCTCTTGTATTCCAGACCTCTTGAAACGAATGCTAACATGGCATTTGCCTTCCTCACCACCGACTCAACCTGCAAGTTAACCTTCAGGGTGTTCTGCACAAGGACTCCCAAGTCCCTTTGCATCTTAGATTTTTGAATTTTTCCCCCATTTACACAACAGTTTGCTCATACTTATCTACTACCAAAGTGCATGACCATGCATTTTCCAACATTGTATTTCATTTGCCACTTTCTTGCCCATTCTCCTAATCTGTTCAAGTCCTTCTACATCCTACCTGTTTCCTCAACACTACCTGCCCCTCCACCAATCTTCATAGCATCTGCAAACTGGGCAACAAAGCCATCTATTTAATCATTCAAATTATTTATATACAGCATAAAAAGAAGTGGTCCCAACACCGAGCCCTGCGGAGCACCACTAGTCACTGAGAGGCAACCAGAAAAGGATCTTTTTATTCCCACTTGCTGCCTCCTACCAATCAGCCAATACTCTTAACCATGTTAGTAACTTTCCTGTAATAACATGGGTTCTAAGTTAATAAGCAGCCTCTTCTGTGGCACCTTGTCAAACGTCTTCTGAAAGTCCACATCCACTGCATCCCTTTATCTATCCTACTTGTAATCGCCTCAAAGAATTGGCATGGACATAATGGGCTGAAGGGCCTGTTTCTGTGCTGTACTTTTCTATGACTAATTCCAACAGGTCTGTCAGGCAGGATTTTCACCGAAGGAAACCATGCTGACTTTGTACTATCTTGTCCTATGTCTCAGGTACTCCATCACCTCGTCCTTAAAAATTGACTCTAACAACTTCTGAATCAGTTAGGTCAGACTAACTGGTCTACAATTTCCTTTCTGCTGCCTTCCTCCTTTCTTCAAGAGTGGTGTGACATTTGCAGTTTTCCCGTCCTCTATCACTATGCCAGAGTCCAATGATTTTTGAAAGATCATTTCTAATGCCACCACAATTTCTAACCTACCTCTTTCAGAACCCTAGGGTGCAGTTTCTTTGGTCTGGGTGATTTATATACCTTTAGGTCTTTCAGTTTTTTGAGCACCTTCTCTCTTGTAATGGTAACTGCTTCCAGTGAAGACTGACACAAAATACTCATTTAGTTCACCAGCCATCTCCTTGATCCCCATTATTATTCCTCCTGCCTCACTCTCTAGTGGTTCTATATCCACTCTTATTTTTCTTTTATTTTTAACATACTTGGAAAAAGTTTTTACTGTCTACTTTGACATTATTTACTAGCTTGCTTTCATATTTAATCTTTTCCCTTACCACGTTTTTTTTTAGTTGCTCTTTGTAGGTTTTTAAAAATTTCCCAATCCCACTAATTTTTGCTTTATTGTATGTTCTTTCTTTTGCTTTTACAATAGCTTTGACTTCCCTTGTCAGCCATGGTTGTACTAAATTACCATTGAAGTATTTCTTCATTTTTGGAAGAAACATGCCCTGCACCTTCCCATCCTTTTCCAGAAATGCACACCATTGCTGCTCTGATGACATCCCTGCCAGCACTTCCTTCCAATTTCCTATGGTCAACTCATCTTTCATTACAATTACTACTGTAATTTCCCTTACTCCACCCAGATACTGCTACATCAGACTTTACTGTCTCCCTATCAAATTTCAAGTTGAACTCAATCATATTGTGATCACTGGTTCAAAGGTTTCTTTTACCTTAAGGTCCCTAATTGCCTCCGGTTCATTACATTACACCCAATCCAGTATAGCTGATCCCCTAGTAGGCTCTATGACAAACTGCTCTGAAAAGCCATTTCTTAGGCCTTCATCGACTCACTCTCTTGAGATCGAACCTGATTTTCCCGATCGACCTGCATGTTCTTTTGACTTGCCTTTTGTATTTCCTGTTGTAACCTGTGTTCCACCTCCCAGCCACTGTTGGGAGGCCTGTATATAACTGTCATTAATGTCCTTTTACCCTTGTAGTTTCTTAACTCAACCCAAAAGGATTCAACATCTTCTGATCCTATGTGACATCTTTCTACTGATTTGATGCCATTAGATACCAGTAGAACCACACCATCCCCTCTGCATACCTTCCTACACCTCTGATATAACATGTAACCTTGGACATTCAGCTCCTAACTACAACCATCCTTCAGCCACGATTCAGTGATGGCCACAACATTATATCTGGCAATCTGTAATAGTGCAACAAGATCATCCACTTAGTTTCCTATACTACACGCATTTAGATACAACCACTTGAGTACCATATTTGCTATCCTTTCTGATTCTGCATCCCTAATGTTTTGATACTCAGCCTGTTGGCTGCAACTAAATCCCATCACCTCCCTGCCCTTCCTGACAGTCTGACTGCACGCTATCTTTACTTTTTTACCATCCTGAGTCCCTTCACTTCGGTTCCCACACCCCCGCCAAATTAGTTTAAACCCTCCCCAATAGCTATAACAAACCTGCCCACGAGAATATTGGTCCCCCTCGGGTTCAGGTGCAACCCATCACTTTTGAACAGGTCATACCTCCCCCAGAAGAGATCCCAATGATCCAAGAACCTGAAGCCCTGCCCCCTCCACCAGCTTCTCAGCCATGCATTTATCTGCCAAATCATCCTGTTTTTACCCTCACTAGCGCTTGGCACAGGCAGCAGTCCGGAAATTACTACCTGGGCAGTCCTGCTTCTCAGCTTTGTACCTAGGTCTCTAAATTCTCTTTTCAAGACCACATTGCTTTTCCTTCCTAGGTCATTGATACAATGTGTACCAAGACATCTGGCTGTTCCCCCTCCCTCTCCAAAATGTTGTGGACGCTATATGTGACATCCCCGACCCTGGATTCTGGGAGGCAACACACCATCTGGGTGTCCCGTTCACGTCCACAGAATCTCCTGTCTGTTCCTCTCACTATTGAGTCCCCTATCACTACCACTCCCTTCTGCTCTCTCCTTCCCCTCTGCACCATGGAACCATACTCAGTGCCTGTAACCCGGTCGCCATGGCATTCACCCGGGATGTCTCCCCCCCCCCCCACCAAAAGTATCCAAAGCGGTATTCTTGTTTTTGAGGGGAATGGCCACAGGGGTACTCTGCTTGAACTGCCTATTCTATAACTGTATCTTCAGTCTTAGAGCCATTTTATATCCAGGAGATGCATGAGAATCACAACAGGTCAGTCAGGATCTCTGCGGAGAGGAACAGAGTTTGCATTCCACGTTAAAGTCCAAGAATTGATTCAAATGTTGCCTGTCCTGCTGCAGATTTCAAGTATTTTCAGTTTTGTTTTGGTTCTTTCAGCATCTGATTCAAAATGAAATAGGAGTGCAGTCTAGTTTCCTCCTGACGGGGGATAAAGAAGAAAAAATCAGATAGGAAAGAAGAGTGAACCATTAGAGAAATCGATGTTCTGGTCTACCCAGAGATGTACGGTAAAGGTTTGGACATGCTATTTTGGTGCCAGAGTGTGGCAACACATGCAGGCTGATCCCAGCACAATCCTCAGACAGACTGTTTAGGTCATTGATACAAAAGAACACCTTTCACTGAATGTTTCCAGATGTCATGTACACCTGACAGATAGAGCTAATCTTTTTAACATTTTTCTTTCACATTCAGTTCCTCTGCCACTTCTGCATCTCTTGTTACAATATCTCCAGTGTTATTTTGTAATGGTCCTATAACTACCCTCGAGTCTCCTTTACCCTTTATATGCTTTAAAAAGCTTTCAGAATCTTCTTTGATATTAGTCAGCAGCTTCCTCTCATAATTCATCTTTCCTTTCCTGATGACCTTCTGTAAGTTTCCTCCTGTAAGTTTTTAAAAGCTCCTCAATCCTCTATCTTCCCTCTAGCCCTGACTTCCTTGTATGCCCTCTCTTTTGCTTTTACTTTGGCTCTGACTTCACTTGTCAGCCACAGTAGTGTCCTTCTTCCCTTTGAAAATTTCTTCTTATTTGGAATATATCTTCGATGAGAAGAGGCTTAGGCCAAGGAAACAGGTAAGAAGGGTAGGTTTTTCCTTTTGTTATCGCCGATTTGGTCTCGGTTGCCCATAGTACACTGCAGGGTAGATATGGCAGTGGAATGTACCTCCTGTGGGATGTGGGAATCCATGGCACCTGATTGTCTCCCTGATGACTACACTTGCAGGAAGTGCAGCCGACTCCAGCTCCTGAAAGACCACATTAAGGAGCTGGAGCTGGAGTCAGATGAACTAAGGAAAATCCGGGAGGCAGAGCAATTGATAGATAAGACATTTGAGCAGGTGGTTACACCCAGAGTACAAAATTCAGGGAGTAGATAGGTGAACACCTAGAGAGGTAAAGGGAGAAAGCAGTCAGTGCAGGGTCTCCCTGTGGCCATTCCCCCCAGCAACAGGTAGACCCCTGTGGATATTGCTGAGGGGGAGGACCTATCTGGGCAAGGCAGCAGCAGCCAGACCTATAGCACAGTGGTCAGCTTTGAGACTCAGAAGGACAGGGTGAAGTCAAACAGAGCAATAGTCATGCGGACAGATCGGAGATTCTGCAGCAGCAAAAGAGACATCAGGATAGTGTATTGCCTCCTGGGTGCTAAGGTCGAGTATGTCTCTGAGCGGTTGCAGAATATTCTTTGGGGGGGGCGGGTGATTGTGCGCGGGGTGAGAAGCCAGAGGTCACAGTACGTATAGGTACCAATGACATAGACAGGAGACGGGTAGATGTCCTGTGCATTTACTTTAGGGAGTTAGGAAGGATGCTGAAGAGCAGGGCTTCCATGGTGATTACTCCTGGTGCAACAAGCTGGAACAAGAAGATAGTGCAGATGAATGAGTGGCTGAGGAGATGATGCAGGGCAGGGTTTCAAGTTCTTGGATCATTGGAACCATTTTTGGGGAAGGGGTGACCTGTACAAGTGGGACAGGTTGCACCTGAACTGGAGGGGAACCAATATCCTGCGAGGCAGGTTTGCTAATGCTATTGGTGAGGATTTAAACTAGATTTGCAGAGGTGTGGGGACCGAAGTGAAGAGGCAGAGGATGGGGTGGTTGGCACACAAGTAGAGACAGTCTGTGGGGAGTTTGTGAGGAAGGACAGACAGTTGACAGAGCAAAGATGTACTCAGCGAGATAGTCTGAGATATGTCTAACTTAAGGCAAGGATTATCATAAGCAAGGCGGATGAACTTAGAGCATGGATCAATATGTGTAACTATGATGTGGTCATTACAGAGACTTGGATGTCTCAGGGGAAGGAATGTCTACTGAGTGTGCTAGGCTTTAGATGTTTCAAAAAGAACAGAGAGGGAGACAAAAAGAGGAGTGAGTGTGGCATTGCTAATGAAGGATAGTACACGGCTGCAGAAAAGGGGGAAGTCATGGAGGGATTGTCTATTGATTCATTGTGGATGAAAGTCAGAAACAGGAAGGGGGCAATAACTCTAAAAGGTGTTTTTTATAAACCACCCAATTGTAACAGAGACATCGAGGAGCAGACAGGGAGGCAAATTATGGAACGGAGGAATAATAATATGGATGCTATGATGGGTGATTTTAACTTTTCTGATATTGACTGGCAACTCGTTCGAGCAAGGGGTTTAGAATTGGTGCAGTTTGTCAGGTGTGCTCAGGAAGGTTTCCTGACGCAATATGTAGATAAGCCAACTAGAGGAGATGCTGGTCTCGATCTGGTATTGGGAAATGAACCTAGTCAGGTGTCAGATCTTTCTGTGGGAGAGAATTTTAGAAGTGATCACAGTTCTATCTCCTTTACCATATGGAGTAGGATAGGAGCCTACTATTTGGGAAAACATTTCATTAGGGTAGGGGAAATATGGTGCTATTAAGCAAAACCTTGGGCGCTTAAATTGGGAGCAGATGTTCTCAGGAAAATGCATGGCACAAATGTGGCAAATATTAGGCGTTCTGCAGAGGTATGTTCCATTGAGGTAGAGTAAAAAATATGTTGTACAAAGGATGTAGAAAATCTAGTTAAGAAGAAGAGAAAAGCTTATGAAAGGTTCAAGAAACTAGGTACTGTTAAAGCTTTAGAAAATTACACAGTTGCTAGGAAGGAGTTTATTGAAACTTGGACAGCAAGAAGCGGCCATGAGAAGGGCTAGGCAAGCAGGGTTCAGGAAAACCACAAGGCATTCTACAAGTACATGAAGAGAAAGAGGATGAACCATGTGAGAATAGGACCAAGCAGGTGCAACATTAGTAAACATGTGCATGGAATTGGAGGAGGTAGTGGAGGTACTAATGAACACATTGCTTCAGTATTCACCAGGGAAAAGGACCTTGGCAATTGTGGGGATGACTTACAGTGGACTGAAACACTTGAGCATATAGACATTAAGAAAGAGGATTTACCGAAGCTTTGGGAAAGCATTAAGTTAGATAATTCGCTGGGTCCGGATGAGATATACCCCAGCCTACTGTAGGAAGTGAAGAAGGAGATTGCTGAGCCTCTGACCATGATCTTTGCATCATCAAAAAGGAGGGGAGAAGTATCAGCGGATTGGAGGCTTGCAAATGTTGTTCCCCTGTTCAGGAAAGGAAGAAGATTTAGCCCAGGAAATTATAAACCAGTGAGTCTTATCTCAGTCGTGGGCAAATTGTTGGAGAAGATCCTGAGGGGCAAGATTTCTAAGCATTTGGAGAGAGCATTTGGAGGGATAGTTAGCATGGTTTTGTCAAGGAGAGGTCATGCCATACAAGCCTGATTGAAACCTTTGTGAAAGTAACAAAACACATTGATGAAGGTAGAGCAGTGGATTTAGTGTATATGGATTTCAGTGAGACATTTAATAACGTTCCCCATGTAAGGCCCATTCAGAAAGTAAGGAGGCATGGGATCAAAGAATAACTTGCTTTGTGGATCCAGAATTAGCTTGCCCACAGGTGGTTGTAGATGGTTCATATTCAACATGGAGGTCGGTAACTAGTGATATTCAGCAGTGATCTGTTCCAGGACCCCTCCTCTTCTGATTTTTATAAATGACCTGGATGAAGAAGTAGAATGGTGAGTTAGTAAGTTTGTTGATGACACAAATGTTGGGGGTGTTATGGGTAGTCTGGAGGGTTCTCAGAGGTTACAATGAGACATTTTTTTCTTTCTTTTCTTTTTATTAAGTTTCAAAATTAAACATAACTGTGAGGTAATGTTAGAGCTGTATAAGACCTTTGTCAGATCCCACTTGGGTACTGTGTTCAGTTTTGGTCACCTCACTACAGGATGGATGTGGATACTATACAGAGAGTGCAGAGGGGATTTACAAGGATGTTGCCTGGATTGGGCAGCATGTCTTATGAGGATACATTGTGAACTTGGCCTTTTCTCCTTGGAGCAACGGAGGATGAGAGGAGACCTGATAGAGGTGTATAAGATGATGAAAGGCATTGATTTTGTAGATAGCCAGAGGCTTATTTCCAGGGTCGAAATGGCGAACCTAAGGAGGCATATTTTTAAGGTGCTTGGAAGTAGGTACAAGGGGGATGTCAGCTTTACACACAGAGTGGTGGGTACGTGGAATGTACTGCAAGTGATGGTGGTAGAGGTGGATACAATAGGGTCTCTTAAGAGACTCTTAGATTGGTTCATGTAGCTTAGAAAAACAGAGGACTTTGTAGTAGGGAGATTATAGGCAGTTTCTAGAGTAGGTTACACGGTCAGCATGACATTGTAGTTCTATGTTCTATGTTCTAAAATGGCTCTTTTGCTCTGTGTTGTTTTTGTGATAGACATTGGCTTGGATGTTGGGGATGGCTCCCTGTTGTCCTCTGTAACACTACTGAGTGTTCAGTAAAATTTATTTTAAAATACCTATATGTACAAACTTGAGATTCATTTTTATGCCGGCATTTACAAGAAAATTAAGAAAAAAATAGAATTCAGGAAAACTCTACATAAAGAAAGACTGACAAAAAAGCAATGTGCAGAAGAAGATAAATTGTTCAAATAAATAAAAATATACTGAGGTATGTTATATTAGTGCACCGTGGTCTGGAGGAATGATGTTTCATTTGGTTGTATATATGTACAGTCAGATGACAATACCCTTGACATGAAGGTACATGACGAATTTCTCTGGCCTCCTGAGGAGGAAGAGGTGCTGGTGCGTTTTTTTGACCAGATTCCCAGTGCCAAAAATAGCTTCCTCTGATCTCACCCAGTTACTATTGTTCGCTCTACTTGTATTTCCCTTTCCACTCTCTTGGGACAGAAATCTGGTTTGAATGTATGAAAGCCAAATGCCAGGAGCTGGTAGAGAGACGGGTGGATGAAATGATGTGAGCATATAGAGGTGGGTTGTATCTGTTTTGCTGCCTCTCGCTATGCTGAACTACCTTTTTCCTTGAAATTACGGGGGCTGCGAAGAAAAGAGCTGTCAGGGCCATCTCAGAGGCTGCTGAGTGAGCCTCCAGATGTGTACGGTTTAAGAGGCATGAACCGTGGACCCATGATGCAAGGACACAAGCCAGGGCCTGACTGTCCTTGACTGGGTCACCTGAAAGACCCAAAACACCCGATGACCGCAGGTTACATTACTGATGACGGGCTCCAGCGCATCCTGGGATATATCTCAGCATCAGTCACCACAACAGGGCGATGAGTGACCATTCTGCACATTGTTGTCAAGTTGGATTCGGCTCAACCCGGTGGAGACACAGCTGAGATGACCCTCCAGTGTGGCTGCCTCTAGGGGCGGGGGGATGGGTCCACTGTGCACTCCCATCACAATCCTCTTCGGCCCTTTAACTCTTCCACCTGCCCAGCTTCATATTCACCGCCTCCCCCAACCACACGCCCATCTCATTTTGTCTCACCTTTCACCTGCCAGTTTTTACTCCTTCCCTCCCCTCCCAACCCGCCCCACGAGCTACCATATTCTCGCTTCTTCCCCATTCTCCATTTTTTATGGAGTCTTGGTCCGAACGTTGACCGGTTATTGATGCTGTCTAACCTGCTACTGTCCAGTAGCTCACATCCACTGTGATGAATTGCTTTGAGGGGTTGGTCAGCTCCTCCGAGAGCAGGTAGTGTTGAGGAAACAGAGAGACTGCAGAGAGACTTTGATAGTTTAGGGGAATGGGCAAAGAAATGGCAAATGAAATGCAATGTTGGAACGTGTATGGTCATGCACATTGGTGGAAGAATAAACAGGCAGACTATTATTTGGATGGGGAAAGGATTCAAAATACAGAGATGCAATGGGATTTGTATGACGGGATCTTGAATTATCTCTTATGGACTCTACCTTTAAAAAGAGAGAGAGAGAGAGAGGGAGCAATGAGCAGCTCGTGGGTCGCCATGGTGACCGAGGGCGGGGTTATTTGATGGACAATCGATGTTATGATTTCTCTGCAGCGTGTTTACTTTTTACAAGGACAGTTACAGACACAGAGAAACACATGCTCAGAGTCAAGATGGATTCGATCAATGAAAGACACCAGAGAGTGAGGTCCTAGTTTAAACTTTCAGTAGCCCAAAAGGGGTGAGTTGAGATCGATCCCGAGTATAGATAAATGACTCTCACAAGTTTTCTGTGTTACGTACCCCGTAACTGGGTTGCCCAACCAGCAGAAATGGACCACTCAGTTGGAGTCTGGATTACTGGAACTAAGGAAGTTTTATTAAAGAAATAAGCAACACAGTACTCTAATAGTAAGGATATAAATGCAACAGGTTAGCAATGAATAAACACACATGTACACAGATCTAGGGTAGTTGGATCAATCAAACTCCATCGTCATCTCGGGGTAAATGACCAGCTTCAAAGTGACGCAAAGTTCAGTTCAATTGAGTTCAGTTCAGTTCACAGTAATCACTGCCGTGCCATTGGACGGGGGTAGTGGGGGGGGGGGGGGGAGAAGAGAGACAACGAAGGCGAATGAATATTCAAATCAGCTTCCACACAGACCTTCAATATTCCTCGCAGTCAGCTTTCGGGCGAGGCCTTTGTAATGTCTTCTGAGGTCACTGACTGTGACCCCTCCGTTTCAGATACGATCATTTCGCTGCAGGGAACCTGGCACCCAGGCAAGGGCGGACACACACCAGGTTCCCGCCGATCGTACCTTTCCACCCTGTGCGTCTATGGCTTGGTCCCGAGACCAGCCTTCCAAAAGACTCCCACCGACTTGCGGGAGGCGCACCGCTTCCAGGGTCTCGTTACCTCGTGGTGTCGTGTGTGTCCTGCCTTAGCAAACCTGTCCCTTTTTATCCCCCTGCTGGGGTATCGCCTGTCCATCACACTTCAAACAGTTCAGGGTTCAAACGGAGCCGATCTTGACAAATACCCAGACTGATGTCTCCTTCCGTTAAACTCTGTCGTCTCTTCATTAACATCTCCAGATGCTGCTCCATTGTTTTCCTCATCTCTCTTTCTCCTGAAGACAGGTGGCAGACCAACTGCTGATCCCACTGGTGCCAGCACAGGACAGTTAACATCTTAGTCTATGTGTACTTTTGTAACCCTCTTTCATCACATCTGCAACTGGAACAAGTTTGCAGGAAGAGAAGAGGGGAGAGGAAGGTTTGAAACAGAAGAAATCTAGTGACAAAGAGGTCACTGTTTGGACTCTCTCCTCTGTAGCCCGTAAGGGTGAGTTTGAGTTCTATTCGAATACGAAGGTGTGATTGTCATGTAGTGGGTTCTCTGGTGAGGGGAAAACCTTTCTGAATATCACTTGAGTGTTACCCTTATTTGGGCGTGTTAGTTCACTGAAAAAGGCACCCCTGTGCAAATCACTGTTGGAGTTATTTCGTACGTTGTGGAACTGGATAAGTCGCTATCACAGTTGTGTGTTTGAGGAAATCTTGTGTGGAAACTACTTGTGTGTTATAATCCTTGCCTGGGTTGGTAGTTTTACCACTTGAAGACGGTACCTCACTGATAGACTACTGTTGGTGATAATCCATACGTGGATTCCGTTTGAGTATCCTGTGGCCACCACTTTGAGACGTCCCGTCGCTGATTTCGAGTGTGGTACCACTTGTGTTGAAAGGATATTCGTTGAAGATCACTGTTGGTGATACTTCATGTGTGGAGCGGAAGACTTGGGAGATAAAACCGACTACTATTGTTCTCTTGTATTTTTGTCCTGGAATCTGTGGAATAGAATCTTGGCCCGAAACGTTGACTGTTCGTTTCCACAGATGCTGCCCGACCTGCTGAGATCCTCCAACGTGTTGTGCGTGTTGCTTTGACCCCAGCATCTGCAGAGTATTTTGTGTTCAGAATCTCTTTATCTTCCTGGATGTCAAATTAACGAATCCAATTTACCTGTAATTGATCCATACCCTCCGTTCCCTGCCTGTTCATTTCCTGTTTAAATGCCAGTTTGAACTGAAGAATTTCAGAGTTGTAAACGTTGATAACAAAACGAACCTTTGAACCTCTTAAACGTCACGATTGTGTCTGTTTCCACCACTCCCTATGCCGGCCGTCATTCCAGGAACAAACCACTCATTGTGTCAGGAAACATTCCTTGAACCTCCCGATTCCACTTTGAAACTTTACCCTTCACGTGGTGTCCTCAGAGAGATGACACTGACTGGGCCAGTCTCAAAGTTAGAAGGACAGTACACGTTGGGCAGAATGGCCTGTTCCTGTGCTATACTGTCCCCTGTTCAGTGTTTGAAATATCACAGACACGGACACAGCAATTTCTTCCCGGGACTGGGTCAGACCCCCAGGTTTATTCAGCATTATGTGTTTAAGCTGGTCAGCCTCCTTTGTAATGTCAACATGTTTCAGGACATTACTATTCTCCTCCCTGAATTTCCCAGCTTCCATCACCTTCTCCACAGTAAATACAGATGGAAAGTATTTATTTATGACCTTGCCCATCTGCTGTGTCTCCACATGGGGATAACCAAATGATCATTCAAGGGACATATTCCCTCACTCGTTACCCTTGTTGTTTTACAGACCCACAGAATCTTTTGCATAAGCTCCTTTATTTTACCTATAGCTATCTCACACCCTCTTTTGGACTCCCGATTTTCCCTCTTCAGTGTTCTCCTGTATCCCTTCTACTCCTCGAGGGATTCACCTGATCCCAGCTGCTTTCACCTGACACACAACTCCACCCTGATAGTCGTCGGTAGGTCGCGTCTGGAGTTTCCAGTTGGCGAGTGATTTCCCTCCACGCCACTCTGACATATTGTTCGTGGCAAGTTACAGCATGTTTGTGGCAATGTACAGCAATGGTCTGCCATTGCCTTCGGCTGGTTGAGTTTTTTTTTAAAAGAGATCACCAGCTCTAACCCAGCATGGATGGTAGCGCGAAAGGGAGCCGGCCAGATTTGAACTCGGGAACTCTCGCCCCAAAGTCCAGCGATGATGCCAATACGCCACCATCCTGATCAAACTTCATTAACCCTCGTCAGCCAGGGTTCCCTCATCCTGCCAGTCTTGCCATTCACTCTAACAAGGACAGGCTGATCCTGAGCTCTTCCTACTCAGTTTTAAAGTCGCTCACTTGCCGGATGTCTGTTCACTTGGGACGACCCTCCTGTTCTACACCTCTATTCATTGCCCGATTCCTTCTATCCTCCCTCAGTTCAGTCTGTTCACTGCTCTGAACATCAGAAATAGCAGCAAGAGGAGGCTGTTCAGTCCCTCACACCTGCTGTCCCATTGAATAAGTTCAAAACCACCTCACTGTGCTACAGATGCAAAGGACGTGACAGAAGTGGAGGTCAGAGAGGAGGGGGAGTTGTGATGTTGATTAGGGAGAACATCAACACAGCACTTAGAGAGATCCTTGTAAGGAATGGCCAGTGAGAGTATATTGGTAGGAGTTAGAAATATGGAGATTATCACTGTTGGGATTGTACTATAGGATCCCAAATATCAGTGAGAATCAGAAGAGCCCATGTGTAGGGAGAATGTGGATAACTGTTGGAATATCAGGGTTGTGATAATCAGAGACTTCAGCTTCCCTAATATTGACTGGGACAGACATAGTGCTGAGGGATTTGGTAGGGTAGAATTTGTGAAGTGTGGTCTGGAATGGTTTAACAAACAACGCGTAGATGCCCCACTAGAGAAGGGGTCACACTTGACTTCCTCTCAGGAAATGAGTCTTGCCAAGTGTTTGACATGACAGTGGCAGCGGGGGGCACGTTGGGATTGGTGACCATCATTCTGTTTGATCGAAAAAAGTTATGGAAATAGCTGTGAGCTCATCCTGAAATGAAACATAAGAAATAGGAGAAGGAGTAGGCCATCTGGCTCATCGAGCCTGCCCCACCAGTCAATAAGATCATGACTGATCTGTCTGTAAACTCAGCTCCATCTACCTGCCTTTTCTCCGTAACCCTTAATTCCCCTACTATGTAAAAATCTATCGAACTGTATCTTAAATATATTTAGTGAAGAAGCCTCAACTGCTTCCCTGGGCAAAGAATTCCACAGATGCACCACTCTCTGGGAAAAACAGTTTCTCCTCATCTCTGTCCTAAATCTTCTCCCCTGAATCTTGGGGCAGTCCTGAGGAAATTTGGCCTGTCCCCTAAAACCCTCACTAATTTTATAGATGCACCATAGAAGGATTCTTCTGGGGTGCATCACAACCTGGTATGGAAGTTGTCCTGTCCCAGACCGGAAGAAGCTGCAGAAGATCGTGAACACGGCGCTGCACATCACACAAACCAATCTTCCGTCCTTTGGACTCACTTTACTCCACACGCTGTCGGAGCAGTGCTGCCAGGATAATCAAGGATACGACCCACCCAGCCAACACACATTTCGTCCCTCTGCCCTCCAGGAGAAGGGTCAGAAGCTTGAACACTCGTACGGCCAGATTTGAGAACAAATCTGTGATAAGACTGCTGATCGGATCCTGACCCGGATCTGGGCCGTACCCTCCAAATATCTGGACCTGCCTCTCAGTTTTTTTTTTGCACTACCTTACTTTCCATGTCCCTATTTTCTATTTATGATTTATAATTTAAATTTTTAATATTTACTATCGATTTTTAATCCAGGGAGTGGGAAGCGCAGAATCAAATATCGCTGTGATGATTGTACGTTCTATTATCAATTGTTTGGCGACAATATAGTATAAAGTATGTCCCCTTGTGACAAAAGAACCAGTTATCAGAAGATTGATGCCGATAAGAGGACAATGGGGGAACATGCAAGGTGCTAATAAGGGAGAGACGAGAGAGATTACCGAAAGGAGACACGCTTCCGAGTATTGTCAGAGACCGGTGGCTTTGAACCCTGAACTGTTTGAAGTTTGATGGACAGGCGATACCCCAGCAGGGGGATAAAAAGGGACAGGTTCGCTACGGCAACAGACTCATGACACCATGAGGTAACGAGACCCTGGAAGCTGTGTGCCCCCCACCGCCCCCCCCCCACAAGTTGGTGGGAGTTTTTGGAGGTCTGGTCGTGGGACCAGCCAGAGACGCACAGGGTGGAAGGATACGGCCAGGCGGGAATCTGGTGTGTGTGTCCGCCCTTGCCTGGGTGCCGGGTTCACCGCAGAAGAACGATCGTATCTGGAACAGAGGGGTTACAGTCGGTGACCTCAGAAGTCATTACAAAGGGCTCCGCCGAAAGCTAACTGCGAGGAATATCGAAGGTCTGCTTGGAATCCGATTCGCATATTCATTCATTGTCTCTCTCTCTCTCTCCCCGCCCAACGGTACAACAGCGATTACTGCGAACTGAACTGAACTTTGCGTCACTTGAAACTGATCATTTACCCCTAGACTTCGATAGAGCTTGATTGATCCTATTATCCTAGTTCTGTGTACATGTGTGTTTTATCATTGCTAAACTGTTGCATTTATATCCTTTTGATTAGAGTACTGTGTTGCTTATTTATTTAATAAAACTTTCTTAGTTCCAGTAATCCAGACTCCAACTAAGTGGTCCATTTCTGCTGGTTTGGCAATCCAGTTATGGGGTACGTAACACTATCGATTTGTAATCCAGGGAGCAGAAAGCGCAGAATCAAATATCGCTGTGATGATTGTATGTTCTATTATCAATTGTTTGGCGACAATATAGTATAAAGTATGTCCCCTAGTTCTAGTCTCACCTACAAATGGAAATAACTTTCCTACTGCTATCTTATCTATCCCTTTCAAAATTTTGTATGTTTCTATAAGATCCCCTCTCATTCTTCTGAATTCCAGAGAGTATAGTACCAGGCGACTCAATCTCTCTCATAATTTAACCCCTTTATCTCTGGAATCAACCTGGTGAACCTTCTCTGCACTGCCGCCAAAGCCAGAATATCCTTCCTCAAGTATGAAGACCAGAACTGCACACAGTACTCCAGGTTCGTCCTCACCAGTACCCTGTATATTTGTAGCATGATCTCCCTGCTCTTGAATTCAATCTGTTTTGCAATGAAAGCTAACATTCAATTTCCCTTCTTAATAACCGGCTGCACGTGCAAGCCAACTTTTTGTGATTCATGCACAAGCATTTCTCAAGTCCCTCTTCACAACAGCATGTTGCTATCTTTCACCATTTAAATAATAATCTGCTTTTCTATTATTCCATCCAAAGTGGATGATCTCACATTTAACACCGTTACATTCCATCTGCTAGACTTTAGCCCACTCACTTAACCTATTTATCTCCCGCTGCAGACTCTCCACATCCTCTGCCCGGTTTGCTTTTCCACTCAGTTGAGTGTCATCAGCAAATTTTGCTACGCTCCACTCAGTCCCCTCTTCCAAATCATCAATGTTAATGGTAAACAGCTGCAGGCCCAGCACCGACCCCTGCGGCACCCCACTCACCACTGACTGACAACCGGAGAAACACCCATTTATACCAACTCTCTGCCTTCTGTTGGTTAACCAATCCACTATCCATGCCAAAACACTTCCTCCGACTCCATGCATCCGTATCTTATTTATAAGTCTCTTGTGCATCACCTTATCAAACGCCTTCTGGAAATCCAAGTGTATGACATCCACTTGTTCCCCTCTACCCACTGCACTCATTATGTCCTCAAAGAACTCCAGTAAGTTTGTCAAACAGGACCTGCCCTTTCTGAATCTATGCTGCGTCTTTCTAATGGAACCACTCCTTTCTAAATGTTTCGCTATTACTTCCTTACTGACAGTTTCAAGCATTTTCCCAACTGCATACTGATATTAAACTAACAGGCCTATAGTTGTCTGTATTTTACCCTCATCCTTTTTTTAAAAGTGGCGTAACATTTGCTGTCTTCCAATCCGCCGGGACCTGCCCAGAGTCTACAGAGTTTTGATACATGATTACCAATGTGTCTAATATAACCTCCACCAATTCCTTCAGCACCCTGGGATGCATCCCATCAGGACCAGGGGACTTATCTACCTTCAGGCCCTCGAGTTTGCTCATCATTATCTCTTTAGTGAAAATGATTTTATCGAGGTCCTCACCTCCCATTTTATCTATAACATCCTTCTTTGGCATATTAGACGTGTCCTCCACCGTGAAGACCGACACAAAATAGTTATTCAATGCCTCAGTCATTTCTTTATCACCCAATATCAATTTCCCCTTCTCGACTTCCAAGGGACACATGAGCTTGTAATTTGATACTATATTTTATTTCCTTTGTTATCCAAGGCTGGCTCTCCCCACACTTGCTGTCCTTACTTTTGACTTGAACATACTTCTGTTCAACAGTATGAAAAATCTCTGAAAGTATTCCACTGTTCCTCAGCTGTGCTACCAAATAGCCTGTGCTCCCAATTCACATTAACCAACTCCTCCCTCTTCCCGTTGTAGTCTCCCTTGTTCAAGCATAATACATGAGTTTTAGTTCTAACTTTTTCATCCTCCATCTGAATGCGAAATTCAATCATACTATGATCACTCTTTCCAAGAGGATCCCTGACTACAAGATCGTTAATCTTACCTGTCTCATTGCACAGGACTAGATCTAAGATAGTATTTTCCCTTGTAGGTTCTCTAACATGCTGCTCAAGAAAGCCATTACGGATGCATACTATGAAGTCCTCCTCAAGACTTCCTTGACCAACCTGATCTCACCCAATCTCTGTGGAAGTTAAAATCCCCCATGACAACTGCCGTTCCATTCTTACAAGCCTCAGTTATTTCTTGGTTAATCGCCTCTGCCACTGCAGTATTATTATTAGGTGGCCTATAAACCACACCCACCAGCGATTTTTTTCTCTTCAGCATTCTGCTCCGTAGATCTTATACGTCTCTCACAATCGTCCTGATCAAGAGCGCCACCGCACCTCCTCTGCCTTCCTGCCTATCTTTCCGTCTTACCTGATATCCCTGGATATTTAGTTCCCAGATATCTCCACCTTGCAACCAGGTTTGTGTAATGGCCACTAAAACATATTTTCAGGACTTGACCCTTCAGTTCTGCCGTAGAATGAACCAAGCTCTTCTCTCCGGCTTTATTTATGTTAGACTTGTTCAATGTGTTTCTGATCCCCGCTGTGGAAATGAACACGATTCCTGCTCACTGAAAAGGAACATTCATTCCCGAGACTGCAGCGCCCCTAGTGGACAATCGCGGTACTGCGGGCGTTCAGCGGCTCCCGAAAGTGAAAGGAGCCTGAACCAGGAAGTACCGAGAGTTAACATGGCTTCGAAAGGACAGGTCGAGAGTTGGACCGAGGAGGCAATTTGTTCCATCTGCCTGGATTTCTTCACCGATCCGGTTATACTGGAGTGTGGACACAACTTCTGCCGCTCCTGTATCACACGGTGTTGGGAAAGGGAGGAGAGAAACTCCTGCCCGGAATGTAGAGAGGGGATTGCAGACCGCACCCTCAGGGTCAATCGGGCCTTAGCAAATCTGTCTGAGAAAGCTCGAAAACTAAACCTGAACCCGAAAGCGAAGGAAAGTAAACTTCACTGTGAGAAACACGAGGAAGAACTGAAGCTGTTTTGTGAGACGGACAAGACACTGATCTGCCTGATCTGTGCGACTGCGCGGGAACACAAGTCTCACAACTTCATGCCGGTTAACGAAGCCGTTGAAATCTACAAGGTAAAACTAACCAGGTTTTGATCAGCTGTTTACTTAGTTGCATGTTTTGGTCTAATGTCTTTACTCTCTGATTCCCAGGGTCGGGTTAAATCTTCCTTAGACTCTCTCACTAAAAAGAAATCAGACTTCGAGGAGATGGAGCAACAACAGAAAGAGAAGATTTCTGGAGTTCGGGTGAGACTTCCTGAGCAGAATTTACAAATTCGCTGTGTGGTTTTGTTCCCTTTAATGCAGAACAGCAGAGTATCGCAGCTCCAGTAACCTGGGATCGATCCTGACCCCTGGAGCTGTCTGCGTGGAGTTTGCATGTTCTCTTCGTATCTTGTACCTTCCTTTAGCCGACATAGCATGGTTGAACGGTAAATTGGCGGTAATTAATCTTGTGATTGTGGGTGGTCTGTGAATCAGGTCGGAGTTAGTGGGTCAGAGACAGGTGGGGGGATGTTATGGAGGGGATTGTTCTGAGAACTAGCAGAGACATTAATGGGCTGAATGGTTACTTTCCATGTCAGAAGGAAATACGAAAAATAGCCTCAAACAGTGAACTAACCTCTCCTTTCATTGACAGGAACAGACACACAGCCTTCAGTCCCAGATCACATCCCAGTTTGCTGAACTGCGCCAGATACTCACTGAGAAAGAGCAGCGCGCGCTCCGTGATCTCAGGGAAGAAGAGGAGAGGATTCTAAATCCAATGGAGAAAAATCTTCGAGAGATTCAAGAGAATTTAAATTCTATTCAGGAGGAAATCTCAAAGTTACAGGAACAGATGGATCAACAAGACGGTGTGATATTTCTCATGGTGAGAGATTTCAGTTTGTTTCTGTAAAAGTGCCCAGTCACAAAATGATATATTTTATCACAGATACTGTTGCTGGAAACTGATTTCCACCATGTCAATGTCTTAATTGTTTAGAATTGTTATTGTCCCAAACTGGCCTCCCACAACATCTGTACATCATAGGACAGTCTGCAACCTTCTCGGGAATGAGTTACTCTGATCAGAGCACTGAGCTGGTGATCGTTTCTGTGATTCCCACATATAATATACCCTGATACTCAAGAGTAACACCCAGTTACAGTTATAGGTTATGAATGTGTTTCTGATATTCTCTTCACCACGTTTTTGTGGCATTTATAAACAACCAACTGACGTTTTATCTTTCACTTTTGGTCTGACACAAGCAGAAATATTTTCTCCAGTCCCACCCCATCAAATCCATTCGGAATCTTAAATTCCTCCATCTGATCCTCCCTGACATCGTATCTAGATAAAAATACACAACCTGTCCAGTCTCTCCTGTAAGTTCTATCCTCCCAGTTATGATATAAATTTCATAAACATTCCTTGTACTTTCACCTGTGGTTCTCTGTCCCTCTTTCTCCGTGTGTGTCAGTGGGAGTGAGTTTAGTGGGAATTTTCAGCAGCTTGTAGTAACTTGTCTCAGATTGCTGCTGTTCAGATGCCGACGGTCAGTCTCAGTCAATTGAGATCTGTGTTTTATTTATTTCAGGAGGAAGCTCATCGGAAGAGGAGGTAGGACATGGTCTTGACTGAAACTCTGTATGGATTTGTAAAATAGTTCAAATATCACTGATGTTCAGTTTATAACTACATGTATAATATTTACAGGATTAGTACTGAAGAACGGACATTGTCAGTGACAGATGGTGCCCTACTGGTTGAAAAATTCTATCGCCCCTATTTGTTCGACATTGCATTGGGAGAACCGTTGGACAGCATTAAGCGAGGTAAAACATACAGATTCATTCCGGCACCAACCCCACCTGCTGGGACACATCACTGCCACATGGTCAGCTGGAGATGTCAGACCCTTCAACACACCAAACCAGGGGCAAATTACAACCAATTCACTGGTCTGTTAGGTGAATCATTGCATCCTGATCCCATTTGCACTGGACAAACAAGCCAATGCACGAGTTTGAATCCTGACATGGTAGCTCTGGAATGAATATTCCATTAGTGACGTTAAAGGGGATAAAATCTGGTATCACTGTGGTGACAGGGATTGTCAGAAAAATACACCAGTCCTTCGTGCCGCTCACCCTGTCTGACCTGTCCGTGACCGCAGTCTGATTGACTCAGCTCTGCCCCCTGCTGGACTCGCGAGTCTCACTGTTGTTATCAAACCACCACATTGAAGACTGAGCCCGGACACACCAACCAACATTAACACTGGTGAACACAGCATAACTGGTCTGGCAAATCTCCCTCACACACATTCACAAGAAGGTTTAGCAGATTGTAGTCAGAGCCCCAGCATTGCACATTGTTAGTCCCCTCAGACACCTGGAAACTATTCTCCTCAAACAAAATAATCTGCAGATGCTGAGGTCAAAGCAACACTCACAACACGCTGGGGGAACTCAGCAGGTCGGGCAACATCTGTGGAAAAGAGCGGTTTACGTTTAGGGCCGGAACCCTTCGTCAGGACTGTAGAGGGAAGGGGCAGAGGCCCTATAAAGAAGGAGGGGGAGGGTGGGAAGGAGAAGGCTGGTAGGTTCCAGGTGAAAAACCAGTAAGGGGAAAGATAAAGGGGTGTGGGAGGGGAAGCAGGGAGGTGATAGGCAGGAAAGGTGAAGAAAGAATAGGGGAAAACACAATGGGTAGTAGAAGGAGGCGGAACCATGAGGGAGGTGATAGGCAGCTGGGGGAGGGGGCAGAGTGACATAGCGATAGAGGAAGGGAGGGGGAGGGAATTACCGGAAGTTGGAGAACTCTATGTTCATACCAAGGGGCTGGAGACTACCTAGATGGTATATGAGGTGTTGCTCCTCCAACCTGAGTTTGGCCTCATCATGGCAGTAGAGGAGGCCATGTATGGACATATCCGAATGGGAGCGGGAAACAGAGTTGAAGTGGGTGGCTACTGGGAGATCCTGTCTGTTTTGGCGGACGGAGCGGAAGTGCTCGACGAAGCGGTCCCCCAATCTGCGTCGGGTTTCACCGATGTAGAGGAGGCCGCACCGGGAGCACCGGATGCAATAGATGACCCCAACAGATTCACAAGTGAAGTGTTGCCTCACTTGGAAGTACTGTTTGGGGCCCTGAACTATTCTCTTCAGACACAGTAATATATTGATAATATCCAAATGCAACATCGGAATGGGTCACATCGTCAGAGACACAGACACATTTCCATGTGTTTGTCCCATATCCTTCTAACCATTGCCTATCGTTGTACCTGTCTAAATTAATTTTATAATATTTTAATTACACCTGTTTAGCAGACTGTAGTCAGAACCTCAGCATTGCACATTGTTAGTCCCCTCAGTAACCTGAAAACTATTCTCTTCAGACACAGTGCATGATTTCTATCTGAACAACTCACACACATGTCACACATTGTCAACACACACTGGACAAGTGAAGACACTCTGTAACATACAAATAGTTCAACATACACCCTCACCTTCAATGTGTACACACACTCACTGATACAACCAACGCACATGCACACATTGATACATTGATATGTTGATAATATCCAAATGCACCATCAGAGTGGGACACATCGTCAGAGACACAGACACATTTCCGTGTGTTTGTCCCATATCCTTCTAAGCATTGCCTATCGTTGTACCTGTCTAAATTGATTTTATAATATTTTAATTATACCTGTTCATACGGCTTCCTTTGGCAGCAATTTCCACATGTACCCACTTCCCTCACAATGAGAAAGTTGATGTTTTGGGCTGTGATCCTTCTTCAGGACTGAAATTGAAGGGGGGAGATGGCAGAATAAAAAGGTGGGGAGAGGGGAGAGAGGCTAGCTAGAAGGTGATAGGTGAAGCCAGGGGGGTGGGAAAGCTAAAGGGCTGGAGAAGAAGGAATCTGATCGGAGAGGAGAGTGGACCATAATAAGGAGAGGCCCCTTGGGTAAGAGTGACCATAATATGGTGGAATTCTTCATTAATATGGAGAGTGACATAGTTAATTCAGAAACAAAGGTTCTGAACTTAAAGAGGGGTAACTTTGAAGGTATGAGACGTGAATTAGCTAAGATAGACTGGCAAATGACACTTAAAGGATTGACGGTGGATATGCAATGGCAAGCATTTAAAGGTTGTATGGATGAACTACAACAATTGTTCATCCCAGTTTGGCAAAAGAATAAATCAAGGAAGGTAGTGCACCCGTGGCTGACAAGAGAAATTAGGGATAGTATCAATTCCAAAGAAGTAGCATACAAATTAGCCAGAGAAAGTGGCTCACCTGAGGACTGGGAGAAATTCAGAGTTCAGCAGAGGAGGACAAAGGGCTTAATTAGGAAGGGGAAAAAAGATTATGAGAGAAAACTGGCGGGGAACATAAAAACGGACTGTAAAAGCTTTTATAGATATGTAAAAAGGAAAAGACTGGTAAAGACAAATGTAGGTCCCCTGCAGACAGAAACAGGTGAATTGATTATGGGGAGCAAGGACATGGCAGACCAATTGAGTAATTACTTTGGTTCTGTCTTCACTAAGGAGGACATAAATAATCTTCCAGAAATAGTAAGGGACAGAGGGTCCAGTGAGATGGAGGAACTGAGTGAAATACATGTTAGTAGGGAAGTGGTGTTAGGTAAATTGAAGGGATTGAAGGCAGATAAATCCCCAGGGCCAGATGGTCTGCATCCTAGAGTGCTTAAGGAAGTAGCCCAAGAAATAGTGGATGCATTAGTGATAATTTTTCAAAACTCGTTAGATTCTGGACTAGTTCCTGAGGATTGGAGGGTGGCTAATGTAACCCCACTTTTTAAAAAAGGAGGGAGAGAGAAACCGGGGAATTATAGACCGGTTAGCCTAACGTCGGTGGTGGGGAAACTGCTGGAGTCAGTTATCAAGGATGTGATAACAGTACATTTGGAAAGCGGTGAAATGATCGGACAAAGTCAGCATGGATTTGTGAAAGGAAAATCATGTCTGACGAATCTCATAGAATTTTTTGAGGATGTAACTAGTAGAGTGGATAGGGGAGAACCAGTGGATGTGGTATATTTGGATTTTCAAAAGACTTTTGACAAGGTCCCACACAGGAGATTAGTGTGCAAACTTAAAGCACACGGTATTGGGGGTAAGGTATTGGTGTGGGTGGAGAATTGGTTAGCAGACAGGAAGCAAAGAGTGGGAATAAACGGGACCTTTTCAGAATGGCAGACGGTGACTAGTGGGGTACCGCAAGGCTCAGTGCTGGGACCCCAGTTGTTTACAATATATATTAATGACTTGGATGAGGGAATTAAATGCAGCATCTCCAAGTTTGCGGATGACACGAAGCTGGGTGGCAGTGTTAGCAGTGAGGAGGATGCTAAGAGGATGCAGGGTGACTTGGATAGGTTGGGTGAGTGGGCAAGCTCATGGCAGATGCAATTTAATGTGGATAAATGTGAAGTTATCCACTTTGGTGGCAAAAATAGGAAAACAGATTATTATCTGAATGGTGGCCGATTAGGAAAAGGGGAGGTGCAACGAGACCTGGGTGTCATTTGTTACGAGAATACACATAAAATTAAGATGTTTGCTGGCCTGGGCTAGCATCAGTGGCATCAGCAGTTGGTCTGCCACCTGCCCTCAGGGGAAGGAGAGATAAGGAACAATGGAGCAGCGTCTGGAGATGTGTAATGAAGGGATGTGGGAGGAAGAGCTGTCTGGAGCGGCTCCCCCCTTTGAACCCTGAACTGTTTGAAGTGATGGACAGGCGATACCCCAGCAGGGGGATAAAAAGGGACAGGTTCGCTAAGACAGACAGACACACGCCACCCGAGGTAACGAGACCCTGGAAGCGGTGCGCTTCTCACGAGTGGGTGAGAAGTGCCAGACAACGACAAGGGTGGAAAGGTACGATCAGCGGGAACCCGGTGTGTGTCCGCCCTTGCCTGGGTGCCGGGTTCACTGCAGAGGATCGACCGCATCTGGAGGAGGGGTCACAGTCGGTGACCTCAGGTGACATCACCAAGGACCCGCCCAAATGCTGTTTGTGAGCCATCTCGCTGGTCTGTGAGTGAAGCTGTGCTGAATGATGAGTTGTTCCTATTCTATGTCTCTCTTCCCCACCTTGTCCATCGCCATGACAACGATTACTGCGAACTGAACTACTAAACTGGACTGAACTTTGAGTCATTTTGAAATTGGTCATTTACCCCTAGACAACGATAGAGCTTGATTGATGCTGTTATCTTAATTCTGTGCACATGTGTGGTTATCATTGTTGAATTGTTGCATTTATTATCCTTTCGATTACTGTGTTGCTTGTTTCTTTAATAAAACTTTCTTAGTTCTAGTACTCCAGACTCCAACTGAGTGATCCATTTCTGCTGGTTTGGCAACCCAGTTACGGGGTACGTAACACATTATACACCAGTCATTGAAAGTGGGCATGCAGGTACAGCAGGCGGTGAAAAAGGCGAATGGTATGCTGGCATTTATAGCGAGAGGATTCGAGTACAGGAGCAGGGAGGTACTACTACAGTTGTACAAGGCCTTGGTGAGACCACACCTGGAGTATTGTGTGCAGTTTTGGTCCCCTAATCTGAGGAAAGACATCTTTGCCATAGAGGGAGTACAAAGAAGGTTCACCAGATTGATTCCTGGGATGGCAGGACTTTCATATGAAGAAAGACTGGATGAACTGGGCTTGTATTCGTTGGAATTTAGAAGATTGAGGGGGGATCTGATTGAAACGTATAAGATCCTAAAGGGATTGGACAGGCTAGATGCAGGAAGATTGTTCCCGATGTTGGGGAAGTCCAGAACGAGGGGTCACAGTTTGAGGATAGAGGGGAAGCCTTTTAGGACCGAGATTAGGAAAAACTTCTTCAAACAGAGAGTGGTGAATCTGTGGAATTCTCTGCCACAGCAAACTGTTGAGGCCAGTTCATTGGCTATGTTTAAGAGGGAGTTAGATATGGCCCTTATGGCTACAGGGGTCAGGGGGTATGGAGGGAAGGCTGGGGCGGTGTTCTGAGTTGGATGATCAGGCATGATCATAATGAATGGCGGTGCAGGCTCGAAGGGCCGAATGGCCTACTCCTGCACCTATTTTCTATGTTTCTATGTTTCTATAAGAGAAAGGGAAGGAGGAGGGGACCCAGGGAGTAGTGATAGGGAGGTGAGAAGAGGTTAAAGGCCAGAGTGGGGAATAGAAGAAGAGGGGAGGGGATGAGAAAAATTTTACCTGAAGAGGAAATCAATATTCATGCCATCAGGTCAGAGGCTACCCAGGCAGAATATAAGGTGTTGCTCCTCCATCCTGAGGATGGCCTCACCTTGACGCAAGAGGCGGCTGTGGACCGACATTTTGGAATGGGAATTAAAATGTTTGGCCACTGGGAAGTTCTCCTTTGGGCGGATAGAGTGGAACCTCCTTTACTGATAAGATTCCAGCACAGGTCGGCCTTTGTGCTCCTGTTTTTCACCCTCCCACAACTTTCTCCCACCTTCCCATCTCCCAACCTTCCTACAACCTCGCTCCTACCAGCCATCAAAATTTTCATTGTGTTGGTCTCCACCTGTTATTCACTTCCCAGTGTCTCCCAGCTCCGGTCCACACTCCCCACCCTTCCGCTACCTGGAGCAACTTGCCTGCCATCTTTCACCAATCTTCAGTCCACAGTCACTTCAGGCTCCTGTCTCATCACTCCCCCTCTCCTCTGCTCAATCTACACCCCACATAACCTTACATATTTCTGTCAGATCACCTCCCAGTCTATTTACCTGCATTTCGCCCGTATCCTTCTAAACCTTCCCTGTCATCATTTCTCTGTCCCAGGCCTCAACTCCTCTTCTGCGCCAGTTCCACAGCCCACAATTCTCCTGTGTTACAGAAGACCATTGACCTCATTATCGACCACATTACAGAAGCAAATGTGCTGCAGGTCCTAAAATGCAGAAAGGTGGATAAATCCCCAGGTCCTGATCAAGTGTATCCCAGGACATTATGGGAAGCTTAGGAGGAAAGTGTGGAGCCCATTTTGGAGATATGTGTGTCATCGATAGCTGCGGGCGAGGGGCCAGAAGACTGGAGGGAGACTAATGTTGAACATTTATTGAAGATCGGCTGTAGGGAAAAGCCGGGGAAGTACAGACCGGTGAGCCTAACGTCAGTGATGGGTACATTAATGGAGGGGATTCTGAGAGACGGGATCTACATTCATTTGGAAAGGCGAGGACTAACCAGGGATACCCAGCTTGGTTTTCTGCATGGACGGTACGGTAGCATAGTGGTTAGCACAACGCTTTACAGTACCAGCGACCCGGGTTCATGTCCCGTCACTGCCTGTAAGGAGTTTGTACGTTCCCCATGACCACGTGGGTTTGTTCCAGGTGCTCCGGTTTCACAGTCCAAACCCATACCGTTTGGCAGGTTAATTGGTCATTGTAAATTGTCCCATGGTCAGGCTCGGATTAAATCAGGGGTTGCTGAGTGGCGGGGGTCATTGTAACTTGTCCCATGGTTAGGCTCGGATTAAATCGGGTTTCTGGGTGGTGGGGTCATTGTAACTTGTCCCATGGTCAGGCTCGGATTAAATCAGGGGTGTCTGGGTGGTGGGGTCATTGTAACTTGTCCCATGGTCAGGCTCGGATTAAATCAGGGGTTTCTGGGTGGTGGGGGTCATTGTAACTTGTCCCATGGTCAGGCTCGGATTAAATCAGGGGTTTCTGGGTGGTGGGGTCATTGTGACTTGTCCCATGGTCAGGCTCGGATTAAATCAGGGGTTTTGGGTGGTGGGGGTCATTGTGACTTGTCCCATGGTCAGGCTCGGATTAAATCAGGGGTTTCTGGGTGGTGGGGGTCAAAGGGCCGGAAGGGCCTATTCCGAGCTGTATCTCAATAAATAAATTACAGCTGATGAAAGTGCAGTAGACATCGTCTCCATGGAGTTTAGCGAGGGATTTGACAAGGTAGCAGAGAGTTAGATCACATGGGATACAGTACGATCTGGAATAGGATACAGAATTGTCTGGGTGGAGTCCTGTGACCAGCGGTTGTGCTGCAGGGATCGGTGCTGGGTCCACTGTTTTTCATCATTCATATGAATGATTCGGAGAGAATGTAGGTGACGTGTTTAGTAGGTTTGTGAAGGACTTTAAAATTGGTGGTTTCATGGACAGTGAAGAGGTTATTTATTTATTTAGATACAGTGTGAAACAGGGCGTCCCAGACCAATGACCTGCTCCACCCAGCACCCCAACTATTTAAAACTAACCTAATCACGGGCAATGTACAATGACCATGTAACCTACAAACCGTTATGTCTTTGTACGAGCGTCACAGAGTGATAGAAACTAACAGCACAGGCCCTTCAGCCCACCTGGTCTGTACCGAAACATTTAAACTACCTGCTCCCATCGACCTGCATCGGGACCAGAGTCCTCCAACTCCTACCATCCATGTACCTGTCCAAACCTCTTAAATGTTTAAATCGAGCTTGTATGGACCACTTGCATTGGCAGCTTGTTCACACTCTCACAACCCTCTGAATGAAACAGTTTCCCCTCATGTTCCCCTTAAACTTTTCATCTTTCACCTTTAACACATGACCTCTGGTTGTAATCCCACCCAACCTCCGTGGAAAATGCCTGCTTGCAGTTACAGCATACCCCTCATAATTTTGTATACCTCTATCAAATCTCCCCTCAGTCTTCCATGTTACAGGAATACAGTCCTAAACTATTCAATCTTTCATTATGACTCAGATCCTCCAGTCCCAGCTACATCCTTGTAAATTTTCTCCGCACTCTTTCAAACTTGTTTACATCTTTCTTGTAGGTAGGTGACCAAACCTGCACACAATATTCCAAATTAGGCCAAACCAACATCTCATACAACTTCAACATAACATCCATCTCCTGTACTCAATACTTTGATTCATGAAGGCCAAAGAAAAGCTTTCGATGTATTATGGACCTGTGTTCCCAGATCTGCTGTAGAACAGAGTCCTCAGTGCCCGACCATTCACTGTGTAAGACCTACACTGGAGTCCTACCAAAGTGCAACAGCTCACACTAGTCTGCATTAAATTCCAGCTGACACTTTTCAGCCCATTTTTCCAGCTGCTCCAGATCCCACTGCAAGTAATAATGGTTTCCCTCACTGTCCACTCCTCCCCATTCTGAGGATGAATCACGAGCACCCAGAGGAAAGGCACGAGGTCTCAGGGAGACCGTGCAAACTCCTTACAGATGGTGTCGCAATTGAACTCTGAACTCTGGTCTTTATGATTTGGATAACTCTGTCCAGTGCTGGTGATCTTTCTACAGGAAGCATGTCATTAAACTGAGAGGGTATAATACAGATTTACAAAGATGTTACTGAGACTGGAGGGTGTGGGTTATAAGGAGAGGCTGGATATTCTGGGACTTTTCCCTGGAGCTCAGGAGGCTGCCAAAGGAAATTGTAGAGGTGAATACAGTTACAATGATTTAAAAGACATCTGGACGGGTACGTGGCTGGGAAAGGGTTAAAGGAAAAATGGGTAAATACAGGCAAATAGAACTGGTTCATTAAAGAGAGTTGGTCAGAACGAATGAATTCTGCCTGACCTCCTCTTTAAATGCCTCCAGTGTTTCCTCACCCCATCCTCATCTGGATCCAGTTGTTGCTCCAGCCATTCCTCATACCCGTTTCCACTGCTATCTCCCGTCTTTCTTTCCAATCTTGAGGAAAGGTCTCGGCTTGAAACATCGACTGCACATCTCTCTTAACACATGCTGCTTGACCCTCTGAGATTCGCCAGAATTTCGTGTGTGTTGATCGGGAAAAATCCGATCTCCATGCCGAGGAAGAATCTCGGGAAGATGCTGGTTGTCCATCCGATTTGTTTTGGTAAAACTCGCGGGAAAGGGTCCTGTTGGACATCCGACTGTGCCTGAGGCCCAGCGGCCTTTCCCCCGGTCCGGTCCCGGGGCCGCGCTGCCCGAGTCTCCCCCCGATCCCCGGGGACTCTCTAATTCTCTGCTTCTCCCCCCAGTCTCTGTCACCCTGGATGTGGAAACGGCGCATCCGCTGCTCGAGGTGTCTGACGATCGGAAGAGTGTGAGACTGACCGGGACCCGGAGGAGTCTCCCTGACACCGGGAAGAGGTTCACAGACTGGGGTTGTGTGCTGGGATCGGAGGGATTCACATCGGGGAGACATTACTGGGAGGTGGAGGTGACGGGGAATCGGCGCTGGTATCTGGGAGTCGCCGCAGAGTCTGTGGAGAGGAAGGGAGGGTTCACACCGAGTCCGGAGACCGGATTCTGGACCATCGGGCGGGTTAATGACGTGATGTTGGTTCACACCTCCCCTGAGTCCCGTCTCCCTGCCGGTCCCATCCCCGGGAGGGTGGGAGTTCATCTCAGTTACGAGTCCGGGACAGTTTCATTTTACAACGCGAAGACCAAGTCCCATCTCCACACCTTCACTGGGAACAAATTCACGGAGAAACTTTATCCTTACTTGGAGACTTGGGATAAAAACCAGTGGCTGAGAATCTGCTCCGGTTCCGCTCCGGGTCTGTAAACGGGTCGGGTCCGGGACCGGCGTCAGGAGTAAGTCAGTGTAAATATAAATGTGCAGGGACTGAAATAAACACGATGTGAGAATTATCGATCCATTAATTTTAACTCGTTCACCGCATCCGTCAACGGAACAGAAACACTGCGGATTCAGCAGCAGCCGCGGGCGGCGGGTCCTGAGCTCCCCGGCCCCCCGGCTCCCCCGGGTGCTAAAGTCCACCCGGACTGACCGGGTAACTGGGACAAGTGGTGGTGGTGCTGACTGGGAGAGCGAGGTCAGGGTGAATCTTGATAACACGGGACATGTAGTGGTGGTAATACACAAAGCGCCGGAGACTCGCAGCGTGTCAGATAAAATCTATGGAGGGAAATGGACAGTTGACGTTTTGGCTCGAGGCCCTTCATGTGGTCTGAAAGTCAGAGAGGAGATGACCGGTGCAGAATGGGGGAGAGAAGGATGGAGACAGAGCTGGCAGGTGATGGGTGGATCCAGGTAGATGAGGGAGGGGTGGAAATGTGTCAGAAACTGGGGGGTGAGAGGTGTCAGTGACAAAGGGCTGAAGATTTTGAAATCTGACAGGAGGGGAAAGTGGAGCCCAGAGTAAAGGGAGGGAGGTGGGAAGGAGTGTGTGGGTGATGGGCAGATGGAGAGAGTGGGGAATGAAGAGAAAGAGATAAGGTGATGGGGCTGGAGGACCAGGAGGAGAGAGACAATTAAACGGGAAAAGTGACAGAGAGGGCGGGACTACCAGAAGTTTGAGAATTCGATGTTGATGCTGTCAGGTTGCCGGACACCCTGGTGGAACATGAGGAGCCATTCCTCTAATTTACAAGACAAATAGAGCCGGGATCTCTTCATTGAATCAGATGTTCATTTTAAGACCATAATATATAGAAGCAGAAATAGGCCATTTGGCCTATCGATTTTGCTCTGCCTTTCAATCATGGGCTGATCTGATTCTTCCAGTCATCCCCATCCCCTGCCTTCTCCCCAAACCCTTTGACGCCCTGGCTAATCAATAACCTACCTGTCTCTGCCTTAATTGTACCCAATGACTTGGCCTCCACAGCTGATAGTGGCAACAAATTCCATAGATTTGCCACCCTCTGACGAAAGTAATTTCTCCACATCTCAGTTCTAAAAGGACGTCCTTCTATACTGAAATCGTGCCCTCTAGTCCTAGAATCCCCTACCATGGGAAGTAACTTTGCCATATCTAACCTGTTCAGGCCTTTTAACATTTGGAATGTTTCTGTGATATCCCCCCTCATTCTCCTGAACTCCAGGGAATACAGCCCAAGAGCTGCTGGATATTCCTCATACGCTAACCCTTTCATTCCTGGAACCATTCGCGTAAATCTTCTCTGAACCATCTGCAATGTCAGTATATCCTTTCTAAAATACGGAGCCCAAAACTGCACACAATACTCCAAGTGTGGTCTCACGAGTGCCTTATAGAGCCTCAACATCACATCCCTGCTCTTATATTCTCTACCTCTAGAAATGAATGCCAACATTGCATTCACCTTCTTCACCACCAACTCAACCTGGAGGTTAACCTTTAGGGTATTCTGCACAAGGACTCCCAAGTCCCTTTGCATCTCTGCATTTTGAATTCTCTCCCCATCTAAGTAATAGTCTGCCTTCTCTACTGTAAAGATGAAGCGACACTCAGGTTGGAGGAACAACACCTTATATTCTGTCTGGATAGCCTCCAACCTGATGGCATGAACATTGACTTCTTTAACTTCCATTAATGCCCCACCTCCCCTTCGTACCCCATCCCTTATTTATCTATCTATCTGTCTGTCTGTTTGTTTGCCTGTTTGTTTGTTTGTTTGTTTATTTATTTATTATTTTTCTTTTCCCCCTTTTTTTCCTCTCTGTTTCCTCCTTCTGTCCCTCTCACTATAACTCCCTGCCCATCCTCTGGTCTTTCCCCACCCCCCTTTCTTTCTCCCTAGGCCTCCCATCCCATGATCCTCTCCCTTCTCCAGCCTCACATCCCTTTTGCCAATCAACTTTCCAGCTCTTAGCTCCATCCCTCCCCCTCTTGTCTTCTCCTATCATTTCGGATCTACCCCTCCCCCTTTCAAATCAGTTGCTATCTCTTCTTTCAGTTAGTCCTGCCGAAGGGTCTCGGCCCGAAACGTCGACTGTACCCTTCCGAAAGATGCTGCCTGGCCTGCTGCATTCACCAGCAGTTTTTGTGTGTGTTAATAGGCTGCCCGTTTATTTCTTCCACCAAAGTGCATAACCATACACTTTCCAACATCGTATTTCATTTGCCACTTTTTTGTCCATTTCCCTAAACTATCTAAGTCTCTCTGCAGGTTCTCTGTTTCCTCAACACTACCTGCTCCACACCTATCTTTGTATCATTGCCAAATTTAGCCACAAATCCATTACCCCATAGTCCAAATTATTGACATACATCGTAAAAAGCAGTGGTCCCAACATCGACCCCTGTGGAACTCCACTGGTAACCGGCAGCCATCCAGAATAGGATCCCTGTATTCCCACTCTCTGTTTTCTACCAATCTGCCAATGCTCCACCCATGCTAGTCACTTCCCTGTAATTCCATGGGCTCTTATCTTGCTCAGCAGCCTCATGTGCGGCACCTTGTCAAAGACCTTCTGAAAATCCAAGTACACCACATCTACTACATCACATTTGTCTACCCTGCTTGTAATTTCCTCAAAAATTTGCAGCAGGTTAGTCAGGCAGGATTTTCAGATGTAATCATTCAGGAACTCGAAGTCCTGCCCGCTACACCAGTCTCTCAGCCACACATTAATATGCCTGTTCATGCTATTCTTGTGCTCGTTAGCACTTGGCACAGGTGGCAATCCTGAGATCACTACCCTGGAGGTCCTTCTTTTCAGCTCCCTAACCAACTCCCTGAACTCTCTCTTCAGGACCTCCTCCCTTTTCCTACCAGTGTCATCAGTACCAAAGTGTACCAAGACTTCTGGCTGGTCACCCGCTCCCTTCAGAATACTCTGCACCCTATCCGAGACATCCCGTACGCTGGCACCTGGGAGGCAACACACCGGGCGGGTATCTCTATCAGGCTGACAGAACCTCCTGTCTGTTCCACTCACTATGGAATCCCCTATGACTACCGCATTCCTCATCTTCTTTTCTTCCTTCTGCACCACAGAACCAGGCTCAGTGCCAGAGACCCGATCACTGTGGTCATCCTCTGTCAGGGTCACCCCCCTCAACAGCATCCAAAACGAACCCAGTTCACACTCAGGAAATGCAGGAAAAACACAGCAGGTTGGTCAGGATCTGTGGAGAGAGGAACAGGCTTCACGTTCCACGTCGGTGACCTCTCCTGGTATTGATTCAAACACTATCTGCTCTGTTGCGGGTTTCAGGTATTTTCTGTTTTGTTTTAGTTCTTCCAGCATCTGATTCAAGAAAAAATGGGAGTGCAGTGTAATTTCCTCCGGCAGGGGGATGAAGAAGAAGGAATGTGCTCGGAGAGGGGAGTGGACCATTAGAGAAATCGATGCTCAGGTTGGAACTACCCGGAGAGGTACGGTGAAGGGTAGAGAGACATGAACATGATATTTTGGAGCCGGAAGTGTGGTAACACATGCAGGCTGTTCCCAGCACAATCCTCGGGCAGACTGTGTTGGTCATTGACGCAATGGGGAAATGTAAATGGTGAAGCCCCCTGTGTGTATTTGTGTGTGGTGGAGACAGAGAGAGAGTCTGACACTTGCTACAGGCTCCCCAGGTAGATGCAGGGATGATGTTTCTGATAACGGGGGTGTCAGGATGAGGAGGCACAGTGAGGGGACGACCATTCAGAGGTGAATAAATATAGAAACATAGAAACATAGAAAATAGGTGCAGGAGTAGGCCATTCGGCCCTTCGAGCCTGCACTGCCATTTATTATGATCATGGCTGATCATCCAACTCAGAACCCCGCCCCAGCCTTCCCTCCATACCCCCTGACCCCTGTAGCCACAAGGGCCATATCTAACTCCCTCTTAAACATAGCCAATGAACTGGCTATTTACCCAGCTGATAATCTAATAGGGCTCTGCACATTTACACATCAATTATGTTGAAGAGATTGTGAGGTGGGTGAGGTCTGGGCCTGACGCCCCGCTCATCCAGGGAAAGTGTACGCTCAATACATCACCTCTCCTTTCCCGGTGTAGTTATCGCCGCGTGGTCACTGTCTGGCCTGCTGGGCAGTAGGCCACTGCAAATGGCCTCACCTACATTACTGCGTCCGTAGCAACACCTTCTCATTGGTGCCCCCTGTTTCCACTGAGCTAGCTACATCATGGCACGACCGAGTGTCCGGCGGTATAACTGGATGGGTAGGCTGGGCTCGTTAGCCTTGCTTGGCAGCCAGCCTAAGAGAAGGACAACTCTGAATCCATTCCGGACATGTGGGGCTCGTTAGCCTTGTCAGGCCATCCACCTAGGAGAAGGACACTCCGACGTAAATCCTATGACCCGAGGACCTCGCTGTCACCGTCCCAGCTTTCTAGGCTATGGCAGAGGAACCCCGGGTGTAAAGGATGGGGTCGGTACCACGCACACTGCACTCCACCTAAAATACCATTGCGCAGGCCGAAGGACACGGCCACGTCGAGCAGACGTAGGCAACCCCCTTCCTAAATCTTTGTTCGTGAAGCGAAGACATGATTGATGATGATGTTGAAGAGAGACGTGGATAGAGTTCTGGATACAAAGTGAATCAGTAGAAACAGCATGAGCACAGGGAAATGGTATTGATCATGTCTAATAGGAGAGCAAGTGTGAGGGGCTGAATGGCCTCCTCGCTTCGATTTCTGATGTTCTTCAGAGCTTTGTACAGACTGACCAGAGGGAGGATAGAAGGGTCTGGGGAATAAATAGAGGTGTAAAGCAGGAGGGTGAAAGGGTGATTAAATATAAATTAATTGAATTGTTGGGCAAATATTTTTGACACTGAAATGTGCAATCTTGATGCAACAGAAGATTGTGAAGTGCTGGATACATTGGGATTACTGAAACACGGATGCAGGAAAACTTCCTGACTTCACCCCAGTACAGCCCTGCTCTGATGTGAGGTCCCACTCTTCCTAATTAGACTGATGGAGGTAGACAGCACACACACCGGCCCTTCAGCATAACATGTCCCTAACAATCCCAGTTGACAGCATTTGGCCAACATTCCTCTGAATGTTTTTAATCAAGAACTTGTCCAAATGTCTTAAAATGTTTCAGTTCTATCGGCCTTTACTATTTCCTCTGGCAGCTCATCCCATTTACCGACCACCGACTGTGTGGAAAATTTGCCACTCAGGTCTCCTGCTGATCTTTACCCTCTGAGCTTAAATCGGTATCCTCTAGTTTTAGACTCCCCTCCCCTGGGGAAAGACTGTGACCATCGACCCCATCACTGCCCTGCAGGATTTCATAAAGCACAATAATGTCAACCCTCAGTCTCCTTTGCTTCAGCGAAAACAGTCCAGGTCGATCCAGATTCTCCTGAAGCCCTTAAGCCCGGTAACATTCCTGTGAATCTTGTCTGCACACATTCCAGCTGAATGTCATCCTTTCTACAGCTCGGTGACCAGAACTGCACCCAGTACTCTGAGTGTGGTCTCACCAATGTCTTGTACAGCTGTAACACGACAAACCATCTCATGTACTTAATGCCCCGATCGAAGAAGGCCTGCGTACCATACACCTTCTTCACTACACTGTCTACCTGTGTCTCTACTCTCAGGAACTATGTGCTTGTTCCCCTGGGTATTTCTATTCTACAGCACTCCCCAGGGCCCTGACATTCACTGTTTTCATTCTGTCCTCATTTTAACTTCCTGAAATGCATCACTTTGCACACCTGGCAAGTGGGTGGCTTTAAAACTGAGTTTGTAAAGGTTCAGGATCAGCCTGTCCTTGTCAGAGTGAATGGCGAGACTGGAGGGATGAGGGAACCCTGGCTGACGAGGGTTAGTGAGGATCTGTTTCGGATGGAGTCGTAATTCAGGTGAAACCAGCCGGGGTCCTTGAGGAGTAGAAGGGGTGTGGAGAACACTGAAGAGAGAAAATCAGGAGAGCGAAAGGGGACATGAGATAGCTTTAGCAGGTCAGATAAAGGTGATTCCAAAAAGATTCTATGTGTCAGTGGAAAACAATCTGGTGAAGGAATATGTCCCTTGAAGGATCAGTGTGGTCATCTATGTGTGGAGACACAGCAGATGGGTGAGGTCTGAAATAAATACTTCTCATCTGTATTTACTGTGGAGAAGGTGATGGAAGCTGGGGAATTCAGGGAGGGGAATACGAATGTCCTGAAACATACCGACATTACAAAGGAGGCTGGCCAGCTTAAACACATAAAACTGAATAAATCCCAGGGTCTGACCCAGTGTATCCTCTGTCATGGTGGGAATCCAGGGAAGAAATTGCTGGGTCCCTGGCTGTGATATTTCAAACACTGAACTCAGAACAGTACAGTACAGGAACAGGCCATTCTGCCCACACTGTCTATGCTGACCATGATGTCATCACGTTTGCCTGCAAATGATCCATATCCTCCATTCCCTGTCTGTTCATTTCCCTGTTTAAATGTCTGTTTAACATCATGATCGTATCTGCTTCCACCACTCCCCATCCCGGCTGCACATTGCAGGAAGATACCACTCATTGTGTCCAAAAACATTCCTTGAACATCCCGGTTCAACTTTGACAATCTTACTTTAAAGCTTTACCCTTCACGTCGTGTCCTCAGGGAGATTAGACTGACTGAGACTGTCTCATAATTAGAAGAATAAGAGGTGGTCTCACTGGCACAGACACAGTCTCACTGGGTATTGACAGGGTAGAGGCAGGAATGATGTTTCCCCTGGATGGGGTGTGGAACCAGGGGTCACAGACTCACAATCAGAGGTCGCCTCAGCAGGACTGAGATGAAGAAAAATTCCTCACCCAGTGTGCGGTGAATATTTGGAATTCTCTACAAAATATTTCTAGATTTAAGGGGAACAGTGATGATGGGATGCTGCAGGAAATTGGCACTGAGGTCAATGATCAGCCATGTTCTGAGTGAAGGGCAGAGCAGGAGCAAGGGGCCGAATGGCCACTCCCGCTCCTGTTTGTTACGTTCTTGAATCACAAATCGCTCTTTGTGTCTATTAATTTTTTGTTCTTCAGTCTGTTGGATTACACAGGGGAGCGGTAACCAATGCACTCTGTGTAGAGCATCCTCTGTACCCCGTGTTTACTGTATTCACTCCACTGTCTCCAATGCATGTAACAGTATGCAGAGTTTGTTGTATTCATTGTTTTTGTATCCAGTGAGAAACACGTCTGTGTAAGCGCCCGGGACACTTTACTGCATTTACACAGCGACTGTACCTAAATACCAGTTGTTGTTATTGACTGCTGCGTCCACAACTGCTGAACATAGAACATTGGACAATACAGCACAGGAACAGGCCATTCGGCCCACAAGTCTGTGCTGAACATTGTGCCAATTCAATCTCATCCCATCTGCCTGTACACGGTCCACAACCCTCCATTCTCTGTCTGTTCATGTGTCTGTCTGAATGTCACTGAAATGATGTTTTTGTATCTGTTTCCACCACCTCCCCTGACAGCACGTTCCAGGCAGCGACCATTCCCCGTGTAAAAAAAACTTACCTCATCAATCTCCAAAGGTAGTCATAGCCGAAGGGTGGTAGTGGGGACGAACTCCCACTGCTAAACAAATTCTCTTCATGCCGTGCGACTCAAACAGCCTCTGACAACCAGGTCCAACTCCTGGCCTTCACGTGTGGCATAGTTCTTATGCCCGGCGGAGCGGTTCTCACTGACAGGACAAGGGGCAAGGGCGGGCCACTGGCGCCTTAAAACCAGTTGCTCCGAGCAGATGGGGCTCGTTAACCACGGATGGTAGCTCATCTAGGAGAGGGAAAACTCCGATTTCAAACCTCCGCTGCCTTGCGGCTATACCCGCTCACGGGAAAGGCTTTGGGAGTAAACCCGAGGGAAATCCGGAGTCGAGTCCCGAAGGCGGCTGACTGCTGTACCCAGCACCGACACGGCAACTCCTGCGATGCTGCTGGCACCAAACTGTATCGACTTTCGTCGTTCCTGTGGACCTGTCATCAGCACAGAGAGGGGGTGTCCCACTGCATGGGCAAAAGTCGGATCTCCATATCAACTCTGCCCTGGCTTGAACCCTGAAGAGGCCACTCCCCAGTGACTACCAGAGGCTCGGTAGCCATGGTCGACCACGACCGATATAGGCCTCAGACAATCTCCTTTGAACCTTCTCCTCTCACCTTATAGTTACTCCCTGTAGTATTTGACATTCCCACGCTGAGGATAAAGAGACTCCGACTGTCTATCATGTCAGTGTCAGTTGGTGACTGTTTCCGCGACAGCTGCTGAAGCACCGTGTTCCCAGACTTCTGTACATATAGAAACATAGAAAACCTGCAGCACAATACAGGCCCTTCGGCCCACAAAGTTATGCCAAACATGTCCCTATCCTAGAAATTACTAGGCTTACCCTCTATTTTTCTAAGCTCCATGTACCTATCGAAAAGTCTCTTAAAAGACCTAATCGTATCCGCAAATACCTTGTGATTCCCTCAGTCTGTAATGCCCCCCTCCCTGGTAAGGAGAGGGGGTGTGGACCAGAGTAATTCCACACAACTCCTGCTGGACAGTGGGGAGCAGCGAGTGTGCACTTGACATCTGTTGGCAGAATCCGTCCCGACTGGGAGAAAGCAGAGTGTGAGAGCGAATAACTGGAGCAAATCCGCCACCTGCTGGCCGAACAGGGAAATGCACCTTCTCCAGAAGTCTCCCAGAGCTGGCTGTAAAGCTGAGTCACAGAGGGTTTTAGAATTATTTTGAGAACAGAAGTTTAACTAGGGAAATAAAAAGGTTCATTTCAGGATCAATTATTTGTGTGTGGAGCTATGGACGATTGATGAGATCTGATAACACAAAATACTGTGCAGATGCTGGGGTCAAAGCAACACGCACAACACGCTGGAGGAACTCAGCAGGTCGGGCAGCATCCGTGGAAACGAACAGTCAACGTTTCGGGCCGAGACCCTTCGTCAGGACTGAAGAGGGAGGGGGAAGAGGCCCTATAAAGAAGGTGGGGGGAGGGTGGGAAGGAGAAGGCTGGTAAGTGCCAGGTGAAAAACCAGTAAGGGGAAAGATCAAGGGGTGGGGAAGGGGATAGACAGGAAAGGTGAAGAAGAAATAGGGGAAAGCACAATGGGTCGTTGAAGGAGGCGGAATCAATCATGAGAGAGGTGATAGGCAGCTGGGGGAGGGAGCAGAGTGAAACTGGGATGGGAGAAGCGAGGGGGAGTGGGTTACCGGAAGTTGGAGAATTCAAGGTTCATGCCAAGGGGCTGGAGACTACCCAGACGGTATATGAGGTGTTGCTCCTCCAACCTGAGTTTGGCCTCATCATGGCAGTAGAGGAGGCCATGTATGGACATATCCGAATGGGAATGTGAAGCAGAGTTGAAGTGGATGGCAACCGGGAGATCCTGTCTGTTGTGGAGGGCGGAGCGGAGGCGCTCGACGAAGCGGGACTGATGACTTGCTTGTGTTTAAAGTGAAGATGGGTGTGGAAGCTGGGGAATTTGTTGAATTTTCCAACATCCACTTTTCCGTCTCATCTGATGTCCTGCTGCTTTGTAAAACGGTAGAATATCGTTTAAGTGTCCAGAATTCAGGACTCCGCCAATCCAGCTGATATTCGAAAGATCAGATCCTGGCAGGGCCGCCTTCAATCTGAGGGTGGGGATGACGAGCAGCAGCTGTGTGGTTTCGCGGCGCAGTGTCACCACCTGCTGTTGTAAACCGGTACTGCAGGAAAGGGAAAATGCTGCGACTCTCAGCTTGACCAAAGTTCAAAGTCAATTTATGGTCAGCGTTTACAGCAAAATAAAGGAATTCAATAGAATATAGGGGAAAATATACGTAATCAAAAGCAAACAATCAAGGCACAATAGGAGAACATTGCTGCTAATAGGTATAAGCGCACACAGCACTACAGCACGCATACAGGCCCTTTGGCCCATCTAGTCCATGCCAAACTGTCATTCTGCCCAGACATGTCAACCTTTCCCTACCATTCAGGATTTCAAGTCCCGGCAATATCCTTGTGAATTTTCACTGTACTCTTTCTATTTTACTGATATCTTTCCTGTAGGCAGGTGACCAGAACTGCACACAATAATCTAAATTAGGCATCCCCAATGTTTTATACACCTTCAACATAACATCCAACTCCTGTACTGAGTACATACTTTGATTTCTGAAAGGGTAATATGCCAAAAAATCTCTTTACAACTTTTCTATGTATGACGCCACTTTCAGGGAATTCCGGATCTGTGTTCCCAGACCCCTCTGTTCTACAACACTCCTTAGTGCACTGACATTCACCGTGAAAGTCATACCTTGGTTTGTCCTCCAAAATGGGCACCACCTCAGTTGTTTGCATTAAATTCCATCTGTCAGGTCCCGCTGGAAGGCTCTGATATACCTCCCCACTACGCCCCAATCTTGGTGCAGTCCGCAAATCTGATTACTCGGTCTACCACACTCTCATCCAGATCATTGATGTTGAAGTTGAACAACAATGGACCCAGCACCGATCCCTGCGGCACATCACTAGTCACAGGCGTCCAGTCAGAGAGTCAACAGAAGGGAAATAAATAAATTGTAGAGTCTTTGAAAGCTGGTCTGTCGCTTGTGGAATCAATTCGGAGTTGAAGTGAGTGAAGTTATTCACCCCGGTTGAGGAGGCATAATTGTTGGGTAAATTTATTGTCAAAGTATAAAGAAAGGGGCCAGAATTTATTGTTTACGGAATGTGGACATCGACAGAAGGACCAACATTTACAGCCCAATGACTGTCCTTGAATAGGTCGAAATGAGCGATTTCAGCGGCTGCAGTCCGTCTGGTGTCATCCATTTAAATCAATTCCCGAATAATCATCTTACATAGAGTTCATCGGGATTTATATTCTCTGAACCGCCGAACTGATTGGATAATGAACACTACTATTAGTGCAGTTTACTATCTCAACTTCTCTCCACCCAATCAGAGTGAAAATTCCCACCGACCCGTCAGTTTGCTCTCCGTCCGGCCCCTTTACAACAGAATCTTGGATTGTGCTCCTCTCACCGCCGCTGCTCCCCGGTCGGTAAATATATCTAATATCGGATATGTATTGTTCCTGTTCCTAAAAAGACCAAGGTAACAAGTCTGAACGACTGGCGCCCTGTCTCATTTACCTCAATAATAAGCAGATGCTTTTAGAGACTGGTCAAGGACCACATCTGCAGCTTGCTGTCACCCACACCGGATCCCGTACAATTCGCCTATTGACACAACCCATCAACAGATGACACAATAGCCACAGCTCCACACACCGTCCTTTCACATCTGGAGAAGAAGGACGCTTTTGTGAGAATGCTGTTCTTGGACTACAGTTCAGCATTCAACACCATAATTCCCTCCAGGCTCAACAAGAAGCTCAGAGACCTCGGCCTTCGCTCTGCCTTGTACACCTGGATCTTGGTCTTCCTGTCAGATTACCGGCAGATGGTAAGAGTGGGTTCCTTTACCTCTGCCCCTCCGACGCTCAACACAGGGCCCCCTCAGGGCTGTGTTCTAATCGCCCTCTTTTGCTCTCTGTATACCCAAGACTGTGTTGCCATTCACAGCTCCAAACTGCTAATTAAATTTGCTGACGATTCCACATTGATTGGACTTATCGCAAATAATAACCAGGCACCCTACAGAGAGGAAGTCATCATCCTGACACAGTGGTGTCAAGAGAATAACCCCTCCCTCAATGGCGCGCAAACAAATGAGCTGGTTGTGGACTACAGGAGGAATGGAGACAGCTGACCTCGACTGACATGAATGGACCTGGAGTGCAGAGGAACAGCTTTAAATTCCTCGACATACTCATCACCGAGGATCTCACGTGGTCTGTACAACAGCACCTGTTTCACCTCAGACGGGTGAAGAAATTTGGCATGAGTCCCCACATCCTATTGACTTTCTACAGGGGCACAATTGAGAGCATCCTGACTGGATGCATCACTGCCTGGTATGGGAACTGTACTTCCCTCAATCGCAGGACTCTGCAGAGAGTGGTGCGGACAGCCCAGTGCATCTGCAGATGTGAACCTCCCACTATTCAGGACATTTACAGTGACAGGCGCTTACAAAGGGCCCGAGGTATCATTGGGGACCCGAATCACCCCAACCACAAACTGTTCCAGCTGCTATCATCTGGGAAACGGCACCACAGTATTAAAGCCAGGACCGACAGGCTCCGGGACAGCTTCTTCCACCAGGCCGTCAGACTGATTAATTCACGCTGATACATTTGCATTTCTATGCTGTGTTGACAGTCCAGTTGTGCATACTATTTACTACAACTATTTATTACAAATGACTGTAAATTGCACGTTACACATTTAGACGGAGACGTAACAAAGATTTTTACTCCTCATGTATGTGAAGGATGCAAGAAATAAAGTCAATTCAATTCAGTTCATTTCAATTCATTCCCTCTGTTTCAGGTTCCCTTCCCCAGGAAAAGGGTTCTGGCAGATTAACATATCGGCCGTTCCCTCATTGTCTCAGAGTGAAAATCTTGCTGTCGAGCAATAATTTGGGAACTCGTTCACCACACAGTAAATGTTGGTCCTGCTGACGATGCCCACATTCCATAACAAAATAAATTCTTGGTTCTGTTCCAGTCGAGTAGCAGCATTTCTGCTCCTCCTGCAGTACCGGTATTCAGCAGCAGGTGGGGCCCTTCACCGTGAAACCGTCTATCACTTTGTGATCGAGACGCCGTAAAGCGATTGCCCGAATGGTTACGCTCCCAAATACATTAACTGTTTACACAAATGGTGAACTTCAGAATTCTGTAGAGATCTTTTACTGCACTTTACGTAGGGATCGCTCTCTACGTAACTCCCTTGTGCACTCGTCCCCCACCACTGATTTCCCTCCTGGCACTTAACCCTGCAAGCGGGACAGTTGCGACACCAGCCCCTGCACCTCTTCCCTCACCGCCATTCAGGAACAAGCAGTTACACTTCACCTGTGAGTGACACCTGTCGGGGTCACCCACTGTATCCGGTGGTCCTGGTGGAATCTCCTCTGCATCAGCGAGACCCGGCGTGGATTGATGTACCGCTTTGTCGAGTACTTACGCTTCGCCAGCCACGAAAGGCAGGATCTCCCAGAGGTCACGTACTTCAATTCCATCTCTCATTCCTATTCTGTCATGTCGTTGATGGTTTCAGCTACTTCCACGATGAGGCCACGCTTTGGTCAGAAGAGCAAAACCTCATATTCCATCTGGGTAGCCTCCAAACTGATGGCATGATCATTCATTTCTTTTTCCGCCTCTCTTCCCTTTTTTCATTCACCGTTCTGGTTACCCTCTCAAACGTTCTCTTCACCTCATCGCACATCTCCTTCCCTTCAGCCAAGGTCCACTCCACTCTCCCATCAGATTCCTTCTTCTTCCGCCCTTTCACACTTCCACCTATCCCGTTCCAGCTTCTTCCTTCCTGTCCGTTCCTCCACCCACCCAACTTCCTTCTCACCTGGTCTCACCAATCCAAAACTTGCCGGCTTGGACTCCTTTCCCTCCTCCCACTATCCTCTTCTGGCCTACGCCCACTTTCCTTTCCATAAGTCCATAAGACAAAGGAGCAGAAGTCGGCCATTCGGCCTATCGAGTCGGCTCCGCCATTTTATCATGAGCTGATCCATTCTCCTACTTAGTCCCACTCCCCCACCTTCTCACCATAACCTTTGATGCCCTGGCTTCTCAGATACGTATCAACCTCTGTCTTAAATACACCCAATGACTTGGCCTCCACTGCTGACCGTGGCAACAAATTTCATAGATTCACCACCCTCTGGCATAAAAAAATTCTTCGCATCTCTGTTCTGAATGGGCACCCTTCAATCCTTAAGCCATGCCCTCTCGTAGTAGACTCCCGCACCATGGGAAACAATTTTGTCACATCCACTCTGTCCATGCCTTTCAATATTCGAAATGTTTCTATGAGGTCCCCCTCTCCCATTCTTCTAAACTCCAAGGAATACAGTCCAAGAGCGGACAAACGTTCCTCATATGTTAACCCTCTCATTCCCGGAATCATTCTAGAGAATCTTTTCTGAACCATCTCCAACGTCAGCACATCCTTTCTTAAATAGGGAGCCCAAAACTGCGCACAGCACTCCAAGTGAGGACTAACCAGTGCCTTATAGAGCCGCAACATCACATCCCTGTTCCTATACTCTATTCCTTTAGAAATGAATGCCAACATTGCATTCGCCTTCTTCACCACCGAGTCAACCTGGAGGTTAACCTTAAGGGTATCCTGTACGAGGACTCCCAAGTCCCGTTGCATCTCAGAACTTTGAATTTTCTCCCCATTTAAATAATAGTCTGTCCGTTTATTTCTTCTGCCAAAGTGCATAACCATACACTTTCCAACATTGTATTTCATTTGCCACTTCTCTGCCCATTCTCCCAATCTATCCAAGTCTCTCAGCAGACTCTACATTTCCTCAGCACTACCGGCCCCTCCAACTATCTTTGTATCATCAGCAAACTTAGCCACAAAGCCATCTATTCCATAATCTAAATTGTTGATGTACAATGTAAAAAGAAGCAGCCCCAACACAGACCCCTGTGGAAAACCACTGGTAACTGGCAGCCAACCGGAATAAGATCCCTTTATTGCCACTCTCTGTTTCCTGCCAATCAGCCAACGCTCTATCCGCGTATGTAACTTTCCCGTAATTCCATGGGCTCTTATCTTGTTAAGTAGTCTCATGTGTGGCACCTTGTCAAAGGCCTTCTGAAAATCCAAATATACAACATCCACTGCATCTCCCTTGTCTAGCCTACTGGTAATTTCCTCAAAAAATTGTAATAGGTTTGTCAGGCAGGATTTTCCTTTAAGGAATCCAAGCTGAGTTCTGCCCGTCCTGTCATATGCCTCCAGGTACTCTGTAACCTCATCCTTGACAATCGACTCCAACAACTTCCCAACCACGGATGTCAAGCTAACAGGTCTATAATTTACTTTTTGCTTCCTTGCCCCCTTCTTAAATAGTGGAGTGACATTTGCAATCTTACAGTCCTCCAGAACCATACCAGAATCTATCGACTTTTGTAAGATCATTGCTAATGCCTCCGCAATCTCCACAGCTACTTCCTTCAGAACACGAGGGAGCATTCCATCTGGTCCAGGAGATTTATCTACCTTTAGCCTATTCAGCTTCCTGAGTACTTTCTCTGTCGTAATTGTGACTGCGCACACTTCTCTTCCCTGCCACCCTTGAGTGTCCGGTATGCTGCTGTCTTCCTCAGTGAAGACTGATGCAAAATACTTGTTCAGTTCCTCTGCCATCTCCTCATCTCCCATTACAATTTCTCCAGCATAATTTTCTATCGGTCCTATATCTACTTTCACCTGTCTTCTACTTTTTATATACTTGAAAAAGCTTTTAGTATCCTCTTTGATATTATTTGCTTGCTTCAATAGAAACCATACCATAGAAACTACAACACAGAAACAGGCCTTTTGACCCTTCTTGGCTGTGCTGAACCATTTTCTCACTAGTCCCGCTGACCTGCACACGGACCATATCCCTCCATACACCTCCCATCCATGTATCTGTCCAATTCATTCTTAAATGTTACAAAAGAACCCGCATTTACCACCTCGTCTGGCAGCTCATTCCATACTCCCACCACTCTGTGTGAAGAAGCCCCTCCTAATGTTCCCTTTAAACTTTTCCCCCTTACCCTTAACCCATGTCCTCTGTTTTTTTCCTCCCCTTGCCTCAGTGGAAAAAGCCTACTTGCATTCACTCTATCAATACCCTTCATAATTTTATATACCTCTATCAAATCACCCTTCATTCTTCTACGCTCCAGGAAATAAAGTCCTAACCTATTCAACCTTTCTCTGTAACTGAGTTTCTCAAGTCCTGGCAACATCCTTGTAAACCTTCTCTGCACTCTTTCAACCTTATTTATATCCTTCCTGTAACTTGGTGACCAAAACTGAACACAATACTCCAGACTCGGCCTCACCAATGCCTTATACTACCTCATTATAACATTCCAGCTCTTATACTCAATACTTTGATTAATAAAGGCCAATGTACCAAAAGCTCCCTTTACGACCCTAGCTACTTGTGACGCCACTTCTAGGGAATTTTGTATCTGTATTCCCAGATCCCTCTGTTCTACTGCACTCCTCAGTGCCTTACCATTAACCCTGTATGTTCTACCTTGGTTTGTCCTTCCAACGTGCAATACCTCACACTTGTTTGTATTAAACTCCATCTGCCATTTTTAAGCCCATTTTTCCAGCTGGTCCAAGTCCCTCTGCAGGCTCTGAAAACCTTCCTCGCTGTCTACTACATCTCCAATCTTTGTATCATCAGCAAATTTGCTGATCCAATTTACCACATAATCATCCAGATCATTGATATAGATGACAAATAACAATGGACCCAGCACTGATCCCTGTGGCACACCACTAGTCACAGGCCTCCACTTAGAGAAGCAACTCTCTACCACCACTCTTTGGCTTCTTCCATCGAGCCAATGTCTAATCCAATTTACCACCTCTCCATGTATACCTAGCGACTGAATTTTCCTAACTAACCTCCCATGCGGGACCTTGGCAAAGGCCTTACTGAAATCCATGTAGACAATATCCACTGCCTTCCCTTCATCCACTTTCCTGGTAACCTCCTCGAAAAACATAAATTGATTGGTCAAACATGACCTACCAGGCACAAAGCCATGTTGACTCTCCCTAATAAGTCCCTGTCTATCCAAATGCTTGTAGATTCAGTCCCTTAGTACTCCCTCCAATAACTTACCTACTATCGACGTTAAACTCACCGGCCTATAATTTCCCGGATTACTTTTCGATCCTTTTTTAAACAACAGAACAACATGAGCCACTCTCCAATCCTCTGGCACCTCACCCGTAGACAGCGACATTTTAAATATTTCTGCCAGGGCCCCCGCAATTTCAACACTAGTCTCCTGCATGGTCCGAGGGAACACTCTGTCAGGTCCCGGGGATTTATCCACTTTAATTTTCCTCAAGACAGCAAGCACCTCCTCCTTTTCAATCTGTACAGTTTCCATGATCTCACTACTTGATTCCCTCAATTCCATAGATTTCATGCCAATTTCCTTAGTAAATACAGACGCGAAAAATCTATTTAAGATCTCCCCCATTTCCCTTGGTTCCGCACATAGCTGACCACTCTGATCTTCAAGAGGACCAATTTTATCCCTTACAATCCTTTTGCTCTTAATATACCTGTAAAAGTTCTTTGGATTATCCTTCACTTTGACTGCCAAGGCAACCTCATGTCTTCTTTTAGCCCTCCTGATTACCTTCTTAAGTATTTTCTTGCACTGCTTATACTCCTGAAGCACCTGATTTACTCCCTGTTTCCTATACATTTCATACAACTCCCTCTTCTTCTTTATCAGAGTTGCAATATCCCTTGAGAACCAAGGTTCCTTATTCCTATTCAATTTGCCTTTAATCCTGACAGGAACATACAAACTCTGCACTCTCAAAATTTCCCCTTTGAAGGCTTCCCACCTACCAATCACATCTTTGCCAGAGAACAACCTGTCCCAATCCACGCTTTTTAGATCCTTTCTCATTTCTTCAAATTTGGCCTTCTTCCAGTTCAGAACCTCAACCCTAGGACGAGATCTATCCTTGTCCATGATCAAATTGAAACTAATGGTGTCATGATCACTGGAACCAAAGTGCTCCCCTACACAGACTTCCGTCACTTGTCCTAACTCGTTTCCTAACAGGACATCCAATATTGCATCCCCTTTAGTTGGTCCCTCTATATATTGATTTAGAAAACTTTCCTGAACGCATTTTACAAACTCTAAACCATCTAGACCCCTAACAGTATGGGAGTCCCAATCAATGTATGGAAAATTAAAATCCCCTACCACCACAACTTTATGCTTCCTGCAGTTGCCTGCTATCTCTCCGCAGATTTGCACTTCGAATTCTCGTTGACTATTGGGTGATCTGTAATACAATCCCACTAATGTGGCCATACCTTTCCTGTTTCTCAGCTCCACCCATAAGGACTCAGTAGACAAGCCCTCTAATATGTTCTGCCTGAGCACTGCTGTAATATTTTCCCTAACAAGCAAAGCTACTCCCCCACCTTCCATTCATTTGCCTCGATCACATCTGAAACATCGGAACCCTGGAATATTAAGCTGCCAGTCCTGCCCCTCCTGTAGCCAAGTTTCACTAATTGCTATAACATCATAATTCCACGTGTCAATCCACGCCCTCAACTCATCCGCCTTACCCGCAATACTCCTAGCATTGAAATATATACACCTCAGAAGATTTTTACCACCACTCACAACCTTTCTATCAGCGGATTTGCTTGAACTTTCAACATCACTTATTTTCATCCCAGCCACATAGTTAATAGTTTCATAGTTAATCTTTTCCCTCTTAATGACCTTCTTAGTTTCCTTTTGCAAGCTTTTAAAGACTTTCCAATCCTCTGCCTTCCCATTAATTTTTGCCTCCTTGTACGTCCTCTCCTTTGCTTTAACTTTGGCTTTGACTTCTCTTGTTAACCATGGTTGCATTCGTTTTCCATTCGAAAATTTCTTCGTCTCAGTCTGAAACGTCGACTGTTTATTCCCCTCCGCAGATGCTGCCTGACTTGCCGATTTCATCCAGCACTTGCATGTATTGTTCAAGATTTACACCATCTGCAGAATTTCTTGTGTCAGATGCATCTTGTTTGAATCAAATGATCGAAGAATTAAAATAAAACGGAAAATAGTTGAAACCCGCAGCAGGTCAGGCAGCGTTTGAAACAATTCTATGGGGTTTATCCATGGGAACGCGAACGCTGTTCCTCCTTCCATGGATCCTGACTGACTTGCTGCATCGTTCTTGCATTTCCTGTGGTTAAAATGGGTTCAAAACCGAAGAGCAGATTATTTGTAGGAATCCTGGCACAATTTGTCTCGTATGTTAGAAGCTCCTTTTTGTTTTCCTGGACAGCCAGCACCTGGCGGCATGAACATCGAATTCTCAAACTTATGGTGTTCTTCCCTCTGTCACTTGCTCTTTGTAATTTTCTCCCTCTTCCTGATCACCCAACTGCCATCATCCCATCTCTTTCCCCACAAGGACTTTGGGAATGGGAAGGTTCTCAGGAATGAAAAGGGTGGGATTGGTTGGGTCTGGGAATGAGGAAAATGGGATCAGCCAGGTTGGGAATGTATGTCTTGGGAATCCAGGTTTAAGGAATGGGGCCGGATGGAATTGGCAAATTTGGTCATCCGGGAGTGGGAAGTAATTTGTATGGTGAAATTGGCAAGGTTTGTGAAGGGGGTTATGGTGGGACTGAGTGATACAGTGAGACAGCAATGTATGGAATAGATGCACAGTAAGAAATATCTGGAGATTTGAACACAGAATTCAGCAAAATAGTACAGGCCCTTCGGCCCATGATGTCATGCCAGTCCTTTAACCCAAGATCAGTCTAACCCTTCCCCCCCACACACACACACAGCCTTCCCTTTTTTCTATCATCCATGTGCCTATCTAAGAGTTTTTAAAATGCACCAAATATATCTTCCTCTACCAGCACCCCGGCAGTGTGTTCCACATCCCCACCACTCTGAGTAAAACTCGTACTTCTGACATCCCTCAATACTTCCCTCCAGTCACCTAAACTTACACCCCCTTGTGCTTCCTTACGCTCCCTTGTGATTTGTATCTGGAAAATCCACAATCTTGGGGGCTCCTGCTCCGGAGAGCATTAGATCCCGCAGGGTTAGTAAGAGATTTTACCCTCCTTGTCAACCATCAGGCTCCTGAACCGATGCGGCCAACTTCACTGAGCTCAACGCTGAACTGATTACACAAACCATGAACTCACTTTCAAGGACCCTACATCTCATATTCTCAGAATTATTTATGTATGAATTTATTATTTTAACTGTACATTCATTGCTTACCAGTCTTTGTTTGTGCATAGTTTTCATTGACTCCGTTGTGTTTCTACATACCTACTGTGAATGTCCGTAACAAAATAAATCTCAGTCAAGATAGTATATGGTGACATATACAGACTTAGATAATACATTTACTTTGAAGTTTTGAACTTACTGGCAGACCCAACCGGAGAAGGTTTGCGAAATTCCTTGTAGGCTGCCTTTTCATTGCGCCTGGCGTGTTATTTGATGCGTAACCTTGGCTTGCGCTCAATGCTTTGACTGACAAGAGACTGCAATGAAAAACGTTTTGCCCGAAGTAATTACAAGTAATGCAAGGAAGTATTTGAAAGCTGCTAAATGGAGATAGAATATGGAATAAATTAGACGTCAGTGTGATAATGGGGGCTGAATTCAAATGAAACAAGAAGGGCCGACACGATAATAAGATCCACAATATAATTAGAAAGAATTCAGGATGAAGCAAGAAATTGTATCAACATTGGCTGAGCGGGAGAAGACAGAATAGTAGATGGTTTCCTCTGTGACTTGTGGTGTGCTGCAGGAACTGGCGCTGGGTCCTTTGTTGTTTGACATCTATATCAACGATCTGGATGATCACTTCGACCGGGATTGGTTGGAGGCTGAAAAATGGCAGCTGGAATTTAATGCAGGCAAGTGTGAGATGATGCAGGGAGAAGGAGCTGGCCAGTGGGCTGGAGGAGGAGGAGACGACTGATATGCCGATTTCTCTAGCTTCCGTTAAATTTCTCCCCACTTCCCCAATTTTCATTCCTTTTCTGGTTACCCACTCAGACATTCTCTTCTCCTCACCTACCCATCACCTCCTCTGGTGTCCCTGCTCCTTCCCCATCTCCCATGGTTCACTGTCGTCTCCTATCAAATTCCTTCTTCAGCAGGTTACCTCTTCCACCTCCCAGCTCCTACAGGGGAGTCGGGAACACTGTTCACGTGATTGACCCGCCTGATGCTCCAGAATCCGGTCTCCGGACTCATTCCGACCCATACCTTCCTCTCCACAGACTCTGCTAAGACTCCTGGCCTCCAATACCGACTCCCCACACACGTCCACCTCCCAGTAATGTCTCTCCGATGTAAATCCCTCCGATTCCAGCACACATTCCGGTTGCAGGGAGATTCCTCCGGGTCCTGTTCCATCTCCCACTCTTCCGATCCTCAGACATATCGAGCTCCGAATGCGCCGTTTCCACATCCAAGGTGACAGAGACTGGGGAAGAAGCAGAGAATTAGCAAGTCCCTGGGGATCGGGAGGAAACTCGGGTAACGCGACCCCGGGACCGGGGAAAAGGCCGCTGGGCTCCGGGCAGAGTAGGGTGGGCTAGAGGAACCGTTCCTGGGGATGGACAACTAGTATCTTTCCAAGATTTTTCCTCCGACATGGAGGGGAGAATTTTCACGATCAACACACGCAAAGTGATGGAGGAACTCAGCGGGTCAATCAGCATGCTCGGAGGGAGATGTACAGTTTTAGGTCGAGATCTTTCCTCGAGAATAGAAAGAGGGGAGATAACCAAACAGTCTGTCCCATCTGAACCCCTTACACTAAGAAGGTCCCAGTTTATTTGAGGGAAATTTAAATCCTCCATGACATGACTATAACCCTATTATTTTTACACATTTCCTTAATCTGATACATAACTGTCCCTCAATGTCCCACTGGCTATAAGCGTGTATGTAGTACAATCCCATCAGTCTGATTTCACCCTTCCTTTTCCTGAATTCTACCCAAATGAACTCGATGTCTGTCCCCTCCATTATGTCTTTCTTGAGTGTAGCTGTAAAATCGTCCCTGATTAGTCGTGCAATTCTACCCCTTCCTTTACCTCCTTCTCTATTTTTTCTACAACTTCGAAAACCTGCTACATTACCCATTCTTGCCCCTCTCTCAACCAAGTTTCAGTAATGGCTACAACTTCGTAGTTCCACGTACTGATGTTTGCTCTAAGTTCATCACCCTTACTCATAATACTCCTTGCAATAAAATACACACATTTCAAACTGTCTGAACCATCATCCCTTTCAATACTTTCCCTGATATCCACCTTCTGGTCCGGTCCTTCCAACCCCCTGCAAAACAAGTTTAAATTCTCCAGACTAGCATTTTCAAACCTCCTGGCCATGATATTGGTTCCCCTCCAGTTCAAGGGCACCCGGTCCCTCATGTACAGGTTAGCCTTTCCCAGAAAAGGTTCCGATGATCCAAGAACTTGAAACCGTGTCCCCTGCCCCATCTCCTCAGCCACTCATTCATCCATGCTATTACCCCATTCCTACCTGCACTAGCCCATGCCACGGGGAGTAATCCAGAGATTACTACCCTAGAGCTCCTTCTCTTCAGCCCCTTTTCTAACTCTATATACTCACCGCTGAGGACCATTTCCCCCTTTCCGCTATGTCAATGGTGCCAATATGCACCATAACCTCAGGCTGTTTACTCTTCCCCTTGAGAATATCCTGCAGCTGCTCTGATACATCCTGGACCCCAGCATCTGGGAGGCAGCACAACATCCCAGTGTCTCTTTTTGCAGCCACAGACTCTCCTCTGTCCCCCGAACTATCGAGTCCCCTGTAACTACCACAATGTCTGTCGTAACCATTCCCTGATGTGCTTCAGAGGTGGCCAAGGTGCCAGCAGCTGCTGTGCCCCGATGGGTCATACCCACACCCAACAGTCAGTGGATGAGTGTAGATGGTAAATAGGTCAGCAGAGAGGGGACAGGTCGAAGGGCCCACTTCTGTGGTGTATGACGATCACTCTGTGACTTTAAATGAACTGAATGACTGAGACCCCACAGCCTCCGGTGCAGAGAATTCCATACACACCATCCTCTGAGGGTCCACCCCATCCTGAGACAGCGACCCCTAATCCTCGACTCCTCAGACAGGGGAAATAACCTGCCCGCACCTTGCCTGTTGAGCCCTGAATGAATGTTGTGTTTCCCTGAGATCTCCTCTCATTCTTCTGAATAGGGGACAGAGAACATAAACAGCACAACACAGGAACAGGCCCTTCATTCAATGTGACAGTGACTGATCGATCCCGGCATCAATTCCTTTTCTGTACCAGTCGGCAACACCTCGAGTCATCGAAATTTCAGAATTATCTCTAGCTCCACCTGAAATATATCCAATAATCAGGCCTCACACAATCTGCTGGAGGAACTCAGCGGGTTGGGCAGCATCTGTGGGAGGAAGGGGACTGTCAACATTTCAGATCGAAACCCTACATCAGGATTGAGAGTGGAGAGGGGAGATGCTGGTTTACAGAGGAGAAGGGGAGAGATGAGACACGAGTCTGGGGTGACTGCGGACTGGGGAGGGGTGAAAGACGGTGGGCGGGTTGCTGGAGGCGTGGGGGGAGTGGGTTGTTCACTGGGGTGGGAGAGAATAGGTTAATTACAGACAGAGGTAGACATAGAGAGAGAAAAGAAAGAGGAAGACAGAGCAGGGTTTCGGTGAGGGTGGAGGAGTGTGAAGGTTCGAGACAGTAAAGGAGGTGATAGTGGGAACCACTGGGGAGAGATGAATGGCAGGTTGGGGAGAGGTGGGTTGCCTGTGGGAGAACTGTATATGTAGATGGAAATAGAAGGTGGAGTGGCAAATCTGGGTGATGAGGACCCATTTATTGCCTTTCCCACAACCCCAATCGCACAGTCCATCATTAGATCAGGGAATTTGCAGGGACCCTGCTGAAATATTTCCTTGACATTTCTCCTCGGGTGAGCTGCTGGAAGACTGGGTTTGGCTCAGTTGGAGCCTTTAGTGAGGAAGGACTGGAAGCTCAAGCCAGGGAGCTCCAGGCCACTGAGCCCAATATCAATGGTAGGAAAGATTCTGACAGAGAGGATCGAACAGCATTTTGAAAGTCAAGGATTGATTAGGGACCATCAGAACTGTGTTGTGCATAGAGAAAATCACATCACACAACTTTGATTTGAACAGGTGACAGAGAGGATTGACCAGGACAGGGTGGTAGACAGAAGATCATAAGACATAGGAACAGAATTAGTCTACTCAGCTCCGCTATTCAATCGTGGCTGATTTATAATCCCCCTCCTATTCTCCTGCCTTCTCCCCGTAACTTGTGTTGCCCTGAATATTCAAAGACCAATCAACTTCCGCTTTAAATCTACTCAATGAGTTGACCTCCACAGCTGTCTGTGGCAGATTCACTATCCTGTGGCTAAAAGAAATCCTTCTCACCTCTGTTCTAAATAGATATCCCTCTAGTTTAATTCTATGTCCTATGATCTTTGACTCCCTCATCTTCCCTCATCAACTCTACCCAAACCTTTCAATATTCGATAGGTTTCAGGAAGATCCCCTCCCATTCTTCTAACCTCCGGCGAGTCTTGGCCCAGAAACATCAAAATGCTTCTCAAAGGTAAACCCTTTCATTCCCGGGAGCATTTTTATGAATCTCCTCTGGAACCTGTCCAATGCAAGCACATCTTTTGCTTGATAACCGGCCCAAAACTGCTCGCAGTACTCAAGTGTGATGACCAATGTCTTATAAAGTCTCAGCATTACATCCTTCCTCATATATTCTAGTCCTCTCCAAATTATTGCTAACAATGCATTTTGCATTCTTACCACTGACTCAAACTGCAATTGAACCTTTAGGGAATTCTGCCGAAGGACTCCCAAATCCCTTTGTGCTTCTGATTTTTGAATTTTCTCTCTATTTAGAAAATACTCATATCTTTATTCTTGTACCAAAGTGCGTCAACAATTTCCCTACACTACAGTCGATCTGCCACTTCTTTGCCCATTTTCCTGATCTCCCTGTGTCTATCTGCAGACTCCCTGCTTGCTTAATACTACTTGCCCCTTCACCTGTCTTCATACCGTCCGCAAACCTGACCACAAAGCATCAATTCTGTCATCCAAATCATTCTGTGTCTATGTTGCCTGTTGGTTCCGTAATGAATTCCATAGGTTTCTCAGACAAGATTTGTCTTCAAGGAAATCATGCTGACTTTGACCGATTTTATCATGTGCCTCCATGTACATGAAAGCTTATCCGTAATAATGGACTCCAACAACTTCCCAAGCACACCACATCTATGCTAACTATTTCACTGAAAACAGACTAACTAGCCATTAACTTCCTGTCTTCTGCCTCTCTCTCTTCTGAAAGAGTGGAGTGACCTTTGCAATTTTCCAGTCTTCTTGATTGATTCCAGAATCTAGTGATCCTTGAAAGATCATTACTAATGCCTCCACAATCTCTTTACTTACCTCTTGCTGAACACTGGGGTGTAGTCCAGCTGGGCCAGGTGATTTATCTACCTTCAGACCTTTCAAGCTCCCGAATCAAATCTAGCTCAATACACAACACCCAGTCTAGAATTGAATTTCCCCTAGTGGACTCAAGCACAAGCTGCTCTAAAAACCCACCTCGTAGGCATTCTACAAACTCCTCTTGGTATGTAGCAACAACCTGATTTTGCCCAATCTACCTGCATTTTGAAAGAGCCGTTCTTATGGTTACATTGTCCTTTTTACAAGCTTGTTCTATCTCCGATTGTAATTTGGATCCTATATCCCGAGTGCTATTTGGAGGGCTGTGCTTAACTACCATCGGTATATTTTTACCACAGCAGTTTCGTAACTCTTCCCACATTGATTCTGTACCTTTCAGTCCGATGTCACTTCTCTCTAAGGATTTGCTTTAATTATTTTACTAACAGAACATCCCCAGCCCCACTGTCTGCCTGCCTGTCCTTTCAAGTCAAGGTGTATCCTTGAGTGTTCAGCTTCAAACTATGATCTCCTTTCAATCACAACTCAGTGCTGTCCACAGCATTGTACCTGCCAAGCTATAACTGCGCTACAACATCATCTAGCTTATTTGATATACCGGTACATTCAGATATAACACCTTTAGATCTGTATTTGTCACACTTTTCAACATTGTCCAAATGACCTTCAGCAAGACGGTTGACAGTCCCATCTATTAGTTGCATTTGCCCCTGTGCAGGTGTGTTCTGGAGTCTGCAAGCTCCCGCTGACCACGTGACAGTGATGCCTACCTGTATATGAGGCTAATGCGGAATAAATCTAAGTTGTCAAATGTCAACTTAATAGTCTCTCATAAATAAGAATGCCTCTCCCGGAGTCCAGCAATCTTCTCTTTCTGTTGCTGCTCCATTTCCTCGAAGTCTGATTTCTTTTTTTGTGAAAGAGTCTAAGGAAGATTTAACCCGGGCCGAGGAATTAAAGAGTGAATTGATAAGACAGAAAGATGGCACAACATAAACAGACGATCTAAAGCGGGTTACTTTTACCTTGTAAATTTCGACGCTTTCTTTAATCGTCCGGAGGCGGTGCTCTGTGTTCCCGCGAAGCTGCCCAAATCACACAGATACTGGTGAATACAGCAGGCCAGGCAGCATCTATAGGAAGAGGTACCGTCGACGTTCACCAGCTGCCTGGCCTGCTGCGTTCATCAGCATTTTTTGTGCGTGTTGCTTGAAATTCCAGCATCTGCAGGTTTTTTCGCGTTTGCAGATCAGCATCTTGTCGGTTTCACAAGACACCTTTAGTTCTTCCCCATGTTCCTCGCTTTCCCACTCTCTCAGATACAGATTTCATTTTTGAGCTTTTTCAACCAGTCTTGCTGAAGCCTGATTGACCCTGAGGGTGCGGTCCGCAAACACCTCTCTACATTCCGGGCAGGAGTTTCTCTCCTCCGTCTCCCAGTACTGTGTGACACAAGAGTGGCAGTAGTTGTGTCCATGCTCCAATGACTGAGTGACTGCGGAATACAAGGACTGGAATTCTACACCACGGACTGGAACACGATTAGCTCTTCGGTTAAGTCCTGATTTCCGCAGCCTTTCGTGTGAAGAAGCTTCCTAATTTCACCCATGTACGATCCGGTTCCAGTGGAAGATCCGGTTTTCCTTGTTCTGGACTGGAGTCACGGGGTGGAAGTGGTTTCCCTCGGCCTATCCTGTAAGTCCCTTCCGCCTCATATAGTGTTCTGATTCCCCACTTGCCGCCTGGTCGGTTCTGAAACAGCGGCTCGATCCACAAACACGGTTTAGCCGTTTGGGAAGCAGCTGAATTAAAGGCTCTTTGGAAATCTGGTATTCCCGCTCGTTGCTGACTTCCTCGTATTTCCCTGGTTACTTGCAAAACAGCTAACGCAGCGCTAGTGAAGGAAAGGTCTCTTTCTCCCCCTTGTCTCTGACTGACTGTCCCTTTCTCTTTCTTTATTCCTATATCATCATTGGTCACAAATGAGCAAACGGTTGAATTGTACCACAGAGGCAAAGGTCAAAAGGGCGAAGAATGCAAGACTGCAAGATTCGGAATAAGGTGGATGAAGTTGTGCGGTAATTAGAGATTGGTCGGTATGACGTTATGGGCATCACTGAGTCGTGGCGAAAGAAGGCCATAGTTGGGAGATAACAAAGGATCTACTTTGTTTCGAAAGGACAGGCAGGAAGGCAGAGGCGGTTATACCGCTAACTTACAGATTGAGTCTGTGGTAAAGGCGGCAAATGCAATATTGGCATTTATTTCAAGGCGAATAAAATATAAAAGCAAGGAGATAATGCAGATCGTTTGTAAGACACTACTCAGGTCGCACTTTGAGTATAGATAACAGTGTGGGGCCCCATATCTCAGAAAGGATGTGTTGTCATTGGAGAGAGTCCAGAGGAGGTTCACGAGGATGATTCTGGGAATGAAGGGGTTAACATATGGGGAGCGTTTTGCAGCTTTGGGCCTGTGCTCACTGGAATTTAGAAGAATGGTGGAGGCGGGTGGGGGAAGGATATGATTGAAGCCTATCGAGTGATGAAAGGACTAGATAGGGTGAATGTGGAGAGAATGTTTCCTATGGCGGGGATATCCAGAACTAGAGGGCACAGCCTCATAAATTGACGGTGACCCTTTAGAACAGAGGTAAGGAGGATTTTTTTTTTTAGCCAGAGGGTAGTAAATCTGTGGAATGCTCTGCTACAGACTGCGGTGGAAGACCAATCCGTGTGTATATCTGTCAGTAGTCCAGATGAACTCGGTCTTTTTGTGTGTTTCCTCCGGCTGTCATTCTGTCGGTTTGTATTGCCATGTGCTCCTGTCCCCGCTCCTGCTCTGCTCTGGCCCCTGTATTACTCAGTACTGTCTCTCATCTGCTTCTCCCTATTACCTGTTTTGCTGCCACTTCTGTCTCATTGTGCTCCACCTATCATCTGCCTCTGTTTACTGCTCGGTGTATTTCAGTCCTGTGTTTTCACCTGTCTGTTGCCAGTGAGTTTTCCTGAGCCTTTCCAACATTCATATCTGTACTCTGTCCGTCTGAATATCGACTCTGCCTGTTTCCCGATTCCGGTTTTTGGATTTCTCTGGATGTTTTGATCTCTTCCTGAACTCTGACGCCGACTTTGTTTGAACCTCGGGATTTGTTACTCAATTAATATCACTGTGTGCACAGTACTGGGTCTGCGATTGGATCCCTGCTCCAGCGCCCTGACGATATCTAAGGCGAAAGTTGATCGTTTCCTGATCGGTCAGGGTATCAAAGGACATGGCGAGAAGGCAGGTGTATGGGATTGAGTGGGATCCGGGATCAGACATAATGGAATGGCGGAGGAGGCTCGATGGGCTGAATGGCCTAATTTTGCTCCTTTGTCTTATGGTCTTCTATTTGCCTCTTCCTTTCAGACAAAGATACAATTGAATCTGACGCCAAATAATGTGTGGCACCAAGTTTTTTTAAGTTCACCTCGAGTGGGCCGTAAACGAAGGGAGTGAGATGGTAGCTATGGGAACTTATTGCGATTGTTAGAACAACTCCACACTTCCATCAGACTGACATCTGCAATTCATGAAGGCACACACCAGTCACACTCCTGACCAATCACAGATCCGGCCGTGGAGTGGCCGTTTCTGATTGGTCAGTAGGCGGGACCCTGAGCATTCGGAGCGAAACGCACAAAATACTGGAGGAACTCAACAGACCAGGCATTTCCGATGGAAAATATTATCGTCGCTGTTTCCGGCCGAAACATTGACAATACTCTTTTCCATAGATGCTGCCTGGCCTGCTGAGTTCTTCCAGCAATTTATGTGCGTTTCCTGGATTTCCAGAATCTGGTATGTGCTTTCGTGACTTTACAACCTTCGGCAGCTTTATCCGATCCTGTGCAGTTCCCCCTCCTTACCAGGTACTGATGCAGCCAGTTAGAATGCTCTTCCCATAGAACACCGAAAAGAACAGGCCCTTCAGCCCACAATGTTGTACTAAACCATCTGAAAAGTTGTAAAGTCAGCAAACTGCATCAGGGCACGAGCCTACTTCATATCCAGGACACCTTCAAAAAAGAAAAATAATGTCACTAAATGGTGGCAACGCGAGTCTAACAGCGGCGTCTCTGAATGAGATGAAGTTTGTCAATAGACTACTTTGGAAGGCCGGTAAACAGGGCATTGCAGTAATCTAGTCTGTTCAATATAAAGGCATGAATAGGTTCTTCAGTATCATTATGTGACAGCAGGACTGTTCAGATCCTTGCTGCATGTCAGGACCATTACTCCCATTGTGCGCTGCCGGCGGATGACGGTATTGGGGACAATTCTGTTGCTAACCTCTGAGGTCTGTGCTGTGGAGCAAGATGCAAGGGCCCGTGTCAGGGTTCATCCCGACCAGCTGTATGACAGAGGATTCCCTGATATTCGGGCTGTTCCCAGGATCGCACAGAAAAACGGATATCAAGTGCTGCAGAAAGGTCACCAACTTGGTGGGTGTCTCCCTTTGGTCCGGCTGAGACCTGTTGGTCTTCCAGCAGAGCCAGATGTCCGTAAGGGAACGCTGCTGACGGGCACAGTCCAGGTTGCGAGGATATGCTGCGGGACGCAGAGAAGCTCGTTGCACCCACTAGAAATGCTCTGTGGGGAAGGACCACGGTCGAGGCTCCCGAAAACACTCCAAAACGAATCCATCCTACCTACACGATGTCCACATCCTTTCATCTTCCTCATATTCATGTGTTTATCTAAATGTCTCTTAAAAGTCTCTTATTAGGTTGCCTCTAATGCCACACCAGGCTGCGCATTCCAGGCACCCACCACACTGAGTAAAATACCTCCCCTCACATCACCTTTGAACCTAACCACTCTCCCATTCATTGCATGCCCTCAGGTGTTAGACGTTTCTACCTGAAAAGGATTCTCCCTATCTACTCTATCTACACCGCTCATAATTTTTCAACCTCTATCAGATCTCCTCTCAGCCTCCGCTGCTCCAAAGGAAACAACGCAAGTTTGTCCAGCCTCCCATGATACCACATGCCCTCTAAACCAGGCAGCATCCTGATAAACCTCCTCTGCACCCTCTCCAAAGACTCCACATCCTTCCAGTAGTGAGGCGAACAGAACTGTACACAGTGCTCCAGATGTGGCCTAACCAGAGTCAACTATAAAAGATGAAATTACGGCACATCTGGATAACAGCAACAGGATTGGTCCGAGACAGCATGTATTTACGAAGGGGAAATCGTGCTTGACTAATTTTCTGGAATTTTTTGAGGATGTAACTATGAAAATGGACAAGGGAGAGCCAGTGGATGTAATGTACCTGGACTTTCAGAAAGCCTTTGATGAAGTCCCACATAGGAGATTAGTGGGCAATATTAGGGCACATGGTATTGGGGGCAGAGTACTGACATGGATTGAAAATTGGCTGGCTGACAGAAAACAAAGAGTAGCGATTAACGGGTCCCTTTCAGAATGGCAGGCGGTGACCAGCGGGGTACCGCAGGGTTCAGTGCTGGGACCGCAGCAGCTTACAATATATATTAATGATTTAGATGAGGGAATTAAAAGTAGCATTAGCAAATTTGCCGATGACACAAAGCTGGGTGGCAGTGTGAAATGTGAAGGGGATGACTTGGACAGGCTGGGTGAGTGGGTAGATGCATGGCAGATGCAGTTTAATGTGGATAAATGTGACGTTATACACTTTGGTGGTAAGAACAGGAAGGCAGATTATTATCTAAATGGAGTCAAGTTAGGAAAAGGGGAAGCACAACGAGATCGGGGTGTTCTTGTACATCAGTCACTGAAAGCAAGCATGCAAGTACAGCAGGCAGTGAAAAAAGCTAATGGCATGCTGGCCTTCATAACAAGGGGAATTGAGTATAAGAGCAAAGAGGTCCTTCTGCAGCTGTACAGGGCCCTGGTGAGACCACACCTGGAGTACTGTGTGCAAATTTGAGGAAGGATATTCTTGCTATTGAGGGAGTGCAGCGTAGGCTCACAAGGTTAATTCCCAGGATGGCGGGACTGTCATATGTCGAAAGATTGGAGCAAATAGGTCTGTATACTCTGGAATTTAGAAGGCTGAGAGGGGATCTCATTGAAACATATAAGATCATTAAGGGATTGGACACGCTGGAGGCAGGAAGCATGTTCCCTCTGATGGGAGAGTCCAGAGCCAGAGGCCACAGTTTAAGAATACGGGGTAGGCCATTTAGAACGGAGTTGAGGAAAAACTTTTTCACCCAGAGAGTGGTCTATATATGGAATGCTCTGCCCCAGAAGGCTGGAGGCCAAGTCTCTGGATGCTTTCAAGAGATGGATAGAGCTCTTAAAGATAACAGAATCAAAGGTTATGGGGATAAGGCAGGAACTGGATACTGATTGTGGATGATCAGCCATGATCACAGTGAATGTCGGTGCTGGCTCGAAGGGCCGAATGGCCTACTCCTGCACCTATTGTCTATTGTCTATTATTAAGTTGTAACAAAATCTCTTCACCTTTGAACTCTACCTCGAGTAATAAAAGCAACTACTCTATAAGCCTTCTGAGCCATACTATTGACTTTTGTATTCACGGAGTTATCAACTTTCTGCTCAGCAACACTGTTAAGGATCTTGCCCTCAGCAGAGTACTGCCTTTTGTAGAAACTTGACAGTGTCTTGAGTGACATACCAATTTTCCTCAAACTCCGGAGAATCAGAGGTGACCTGATAGAGATGTGTAACCCTCGGTTCGGCTAGCAGCTTAATTTAGTGGATGACAGCCCCCAGATCGGCCAAACTTCAGAAATCTTGTTTGTGTGGATGCTGCGCAATGTGTCCCCTATTAAAAATCAGGGAAATAACAAACAGTACACAGTGTGATTAAGCGTTAGGTTTATAATTCTTAATTTGAGTATATAGTTAGCAAAGAGACAACAAAAGAAAAGGGCCCATTCTCTGAAACAGTCTATTGTTCCATTCTCACGTCGCATCCGAAAAAAAATACTGACCATGGCAACAACCACAAGCAAATATTTTATCCAGTCGGTGTCACAGTGGGGTGCTGGGAACGGATCCAGATGCGAGACACAGACACTGAAGTACAAGGAACAGGACTTGACTAGAGTAGGGACGTGACAGGATTCAGGAAAGGCGCAGGGACAAGAACGCAGACTTGGGCTAGGGAAAGAAGAAACAAAACTAGGAGCTATGGACTAGGAGACAAGGCTTGGACTCCGAGCACGAGACTGGACAAGGACCCAAATCCTGGGTCTTGCCTCGGACTCGGACCCCAGAACCAGGCAAGGACATGACATGGCTTCAGGACAGGACATGGCTGGGTCGAGAGGCCTGAGCTTGGAGACAGGCAGGGGTCTTTGCTCTCGAGGCTTGGGCTCTTGGAGCCTGGCCGCGGGATCCTCGAGGCTTGGGCTCTTGGAGCCTAGGGACAGACTGGGAACCGAACACCAACATAAAGCCAGGACTTATCCTTCGACAAGCCAGGTCTCAACTTCATCTCCACACCAAGGTGGGACAGGTCTCCCCATCAGGTAATGGCAGTACAGCCGGATTTACCCAACAAAGGCAGGTACAAGACAAGACAGGTCCACCGCCCCCCCCCCCCCATCCAGGGCAACGGCAAAACGGCCTGACTTACCCCAGAGGCGAGGACAAGAAGAGACGAACACCACAGAACGATACACAGTTCCTCACTGCTCCGGGGAAGCTCCGGGTCTCAGTTCAGCCAGCAACCTCAGCTGGCTACAGAAACAGCTGGATCCCTACCTAGCTCAGAGTGGCTGGCAGCCACTCAGCTGGCCCGGGAAACAGCCAAATCCATACCGCAAAGACCACTCCAACTAGTGGCAACAAGGCTCCATGAAGCAGTGGTCCTCCAACCAGGCCTCGAGATCATGAATAGTTTCACTAACCTTCTGTCAGCAGGTTGCTCTAAGGGGGACTGACAACACAAACCAGCAGCCCACACTCAATCCCAAGGCTCCTTATATTCCAAGCCCAAAGATGGGAATCAGGTGCCTATGATTAACTCAAACAAGGGTCAGCTGGAAGACCCAGAGTCCTGAATCCAAGGACCACACCGTGAACTGGAATGTGGATTTCACGGACCGGACCATGACAGTCGGCGAGTTGCCCCGCGATCCCTTGCCAAATGGCTTGTTCCTGTGCTGTACTGTTCTGTTTAATGTTCCAAATATCTCAGGTGTGGCCCCTGCAGTTTCTTCCCTGGATCTTCACAAGTATATGGGTGAGGTATGAAATAAATACTTCTCATCTGTATTTACTGTGGAGAAAGAGATGGAAGCTGGGGAATTCAGGGAGGAGAATACGAATGTCCTGAAACATACCGACATTACAAAGGAGGCTGGCCAGCTTAAATATATAAAGATGAATAAATCCCAGGGTCTGACCCAGTGTATCCTCTGTCATGGTGGGAATCCAGGGAAGAAATTGCTGGGTCCCTGGTTATGATATTTCAAATACTGAACACAGAACAGTACAACACAGGAACAGACTATTCTGCCCACGCTGTTTATGCTGACCATGATGTCATCAAGTTTGCCTGCAAATGATCCTTATCCTCCATTCACCGTCTGTTCATTTCCCTGTTTAAATGTCTGTTTAACATCAGGATCGTATCTGCTTCCACCACTCCCCATCCCGGCTGCGCATTCCAGGAAGATACCACTCATTCTGTCCAAAAACATGCCTTGAACATCCTGGTTCAACTTTAACTCTCTTACTTTAAGGGTTTACCTTTCCAGGTTGTGTCCTCAGGGAGATTAGACTGACTGAGACTGTCTCATAATTAGAAGAATAAGAGGCGGTCTCACTGGCACAGACACAGTCTCACTGGGTATTGACAGGGTAGAGGCAGGAATGATGTTTCCCCTGGATGGGTTGTGGAACCAGGGGTCACAGGTTCACAACCAGAGGTCACCTCAGCAGGCCTGAGATGAGGAATATTTGGAATTCTCAGCGAAAGATTTCTGGATTTAAGGTGAACAATGATGATGGGATGGTACAGGAAATTGGCGCTGAGGTCAATGATCAGCCATGTTCTGAGTGAAGGGCAGAGCAGGAGCAAAGGGCCGAATGGTCATTCCTGCTCCTGTTTCTCATTTTCTTGAAACACAAATCGATCTTTGTGTGTTTTAATTTTTTGTTCTTCAGTCTGTTGGATTACACAGGGGAGCGGTAACCAATGCACTCTGTGTAGAGCATCCTCTGTACCCCGTGTTGACTGTATTCACTCCACTGTCTCCAATGCATGTAACAATATGAGTTTGTTGTATTCTTTACTTTTGTATCCAGTGAGAAACACGTCTGTGTAAGTGCCCGGGACACTTTACTGCATTTACACAGCGACTGTACCTGGAACACCTGGAGTATTGTGTGCAGTTTTGGTCCCCTAATCTGAGGAAAGACATCTTTGCCATAGAGGGAGTACAAAGAAGGTTCACCAGATTGATTCCTGGGATGGCAGGTCTTTCATATGAAGAAAGACTGGATGAACTGGGCTTGTACTCGTTGGAATTTAGAAGATTGAGGGGGGATCTGATTGAAACGTATAAGATTCTAAAGGGATTGGACAGGCTAGATGCGGGAAGATTGGTCCCGATGTTGGGGAGGTCCAGAACGAGGGGTCACAGTTTGAGGATAGAGGGGAAGCCTTTTAGGACCGAGATTAGGAAAAACTTCTTCACACAGAGGGTGGTGAATCTGTGGAATTCTCTGCCACAGCAAACTGTTGAGGCCAGTTCATTGGCTATGTTTAAGAGGGAGTTAGATATGGCCCTTGTGGCTACAGGGGTCAGGGGGTATGGAGGGAAGGCTGGGTTCTGAGTTGGATGATCAGCCATGATCATAATAAATGGCGGTGCAGGCTCGAAGGGCCGAATGGCCTACTCCTGCACCTATTTTCTATGTTTCTATGTTTCTATGTTTCTATGAATACCAGTTGTTGTTGTTGTTGACAGTTCTGTCCACAGCTGCTGAGCATAGAATATTGAACAATACAGCACAGGAACAGACCATTCGGCCCATAAGTCTGGGCTGAACATCGTGCCAATTCAATTTCATCCCATCTCCTTGTACATGGTCCACAACCCTCCATTCCCTGTCTGTTCATGTGTTTCTGTCTAAATACCACTGAAATGTTGTTGTTGTATCTGTTTCCACCTCCTCCCCTGACAGTTCCAGGTACCTATCATTCTCTGTGTTAAAAAAACTTGCTTCATCAATCTCCTTTAAACCTTCTCCTCTCACCTTATATTTATTCCCTGTAGGAATTGACATTCTCGCACTGAGGATAAAGAGACTCTGACTGTCTGTCATGTCTGTGTCAATTGTTATTATTGACTTTTTCCTCGACAGCTGCTGAATCAGTGCCCCAGACTTCTGTACCTTGTGATCCCCTCAGTCTGTGATGCTCCCTGTGGTAAGAAGACCTGGGGTGTGGATCAGAATAATTCCGCACAACTCCTCCTGGACTGTGGGGAGCGGCGAGTGTGCACTTGGCATCTGTTGGCACATTCTGTCCCGACTGGAGGAAAGCAGAGTGTGAGAGCGAATAACTGGAGCAATACTCCCACCTGCTGGCCGCACAGAGAAATACACCTTCTCCAGCAGTCTCCCAGAGTTGGCTGCAAAGGTGAGTCAGTCATAAAGCAGTTTAGAATTATATTTAGATCAAACGTATAACTGAGGAGATAAAAAGTCCCCTAAATAATCAGTGTCCGTTTGGAACCATGGGAGATTGGTGAGCTCTGATGACTTGCCTATGATTAAAATGTTGGGTGTGGAAGTTAGGGAATTTGTTGAATTTTCCAACATCTACATTTCCGTCCGATCTGATGTTATGCTGTTTTGTAAAACTGTAGTTAATGGTTGATAATGTCCTGAATTCAGGACTCCGCCATTTCAGCTGATGAATGTGTGAAATTTCGGTTCTGGCAGTGCCGCGTTCAATTCGAGCAGCCGGAATATCTGGTCAGTTTCTCGGTGCAGAATCCCCTCCTGCGTCTGGGACCCGGTACTGCAGGAAGGCAGGCTCAAAATTCTGCACCGCTCTGCTGGAGCAAAGTCAAAGTAAATTTATTATCGTATATGTTACGATGTACGACCTTGAAATTCTTGTCAGTATTTACAGCAAAATAAACAAATATAATAGAAATTCGGGAGAAATATACATGAATGAAAACAAGCCATCAATGTGCAAATGAAGACAATTTCTGCAAATAGGCATCAAATCATAGAGCACTATAGCAGAGAAAAAGATACTTCAGCCCATCTAGTCGGTCCGAACTGTTATCTGCCTTGTCAAATTGACCTTCACCTGGAATAGGCCACCATACCCTTCCCATGCATGTAGTTTCCAGACTTCAATATTGCAATTGAACTACTTGCGCCGACAGCCCATTGCACATTCGCTCCATCCTCTCAGTGAACACCTTCCCCTTCAGATTCCCCTTAAATATTGTACCCTTCACCCTTACCCTATGAACTCTGGTTGCAGTCTCATCCAAACACAGTGAAAAGCCTCTATATACACTATACCACATAATTGTGTATATCTCTGTCAAATCGGATCTGCATTCACCTACGCTCCAGGGAGTTAAGTCCTCACCTATTCAACCTTTCCCTGTAACTCAGATCCTCAAATCCGGCCAAAGGAGATTCCAAAGAGAGTCAATGAGCCTGAGTGTAACTGGTGAAGGAATATATCCCCGAAGGATCAGTGTGCTCATCTCTGTGGGAGATCACTACACAGCAGATGGGTGAGGTCTGAAATAAATACTTCTCATCTCTATTTACTGTGGAGAAGGTGATGGAAGCTGGGGAATTCAGGGTGGAGAATAGTCATCTCCAGAAACATAATGACGCTACAAAGGAATCTGGCCAGCTTAAACACATAAAACTGAATAATTCCGGGGCGTTTGACCCAGTGTCCTGGCAGCCCATTCCCCGCACTCACCACTCCCTGCGTAAAAAAATTACCCTTGGCATCTCCTCTGTACCTACTCCTCAGCAACTTAAACCTGTGTCCTTCTGTGGCGACCATTTCAACCCTGGGAAAAAGCCTCTGACTATCCACATGATCAATGCCTCTCATCATCTTATACACCTCTATCAGGTCACCTTCATCCTCCGCCACTCCAAGGAGTAAAGGCCAAGTTCACTCAACCTGTTTTCATAAGGTGTGCTCCCCAATCCAGACAATTTCGAGTTTCAAGTTCCTCGGCGTCCACATCTCGGCTGACCTCACCTGGGCTGCCCGTATCTCTTTATCAGGTGGGGAAGGCCCAACAGAGGCTCTACTTCCTAAGGATGCTAAAGCACGCTCTCCTCCCTCATCACCTGCTGATCAACTTCTATCGGACAACTATAGAGAGCCTCCTGACGTATTGCTGTGCAGTGTGCTTTGCCAGCTGCACAGATCAGAACAGGAAGGACTTGCAGCGGGTGGTGAGGGTAGCAGAGCGGGTTATTGGCACAACATTACCCTCCCTCAGAGACATTTATACTGGCAGACTTCAAAAGAAGGCTACTTGTATTTCACAGGATCCCACTCATCCTGGACATCACCTGTTTTCCCCTCTACCTTCTGGGAAGAGATACAGAGCATTAAGGATGAAAACAAAGAGACTCCTTAACAGCTTCTACCCACAAGCAGTGAAATGTATAACACCCCCTTCCCTTCTCCTGCCCCCCTCCTAAGACGGCGGCAGCTAAATGCATCACACTTCCAGGAATGGAAGGTGTGCAATAGTCCTACCACCACCACCCCCCCGCCCCAATCCATAATATTATTAATTTTGGACTGCACTCCTGATGTTTTAGAGTTTATTTTATGTATATGTTCTTTGTCATGCTGCAAAATGTTGAGCTGCTAAACTGTGTTTCATTGCTCCACAACAATGACAATAAAGATATTCTATTGTATTCTACTCCAAGTAGGGTCTGACCAGGGTCCTAAATTGCTGCAACATTCCCTCTCGGCTCCTAAATTCAATTCCACGATTTATGAAGGCCAAAACACCATATGCCTTCTTAACCACAGAGTCAACCTGCGCAGCAGCTTTGAGTGTCCTATGGACTCGGACCCCAAGATCCCTCTGATCCTCCACACTGCCAAGAGTCTTACCATTAATACTATATTCTGCCATCATAATGTATAGTCACATTTGCCAGCATTGATTCATAACCATCTAAAACTTTCCTATCCAATAAAAATAGTTGATAGAGTGGACAGCTAGCGTATTTTTCCCAGGGCAGAAATGGTTAATACGAGAAGGCATAACTTTTGAGGTGTTTGAAGGAAAGGGTAGGGTGGATGTCAGAGGTAGGTTTTTTTCGCACGGATTAGTGGTGACAGGGATGCTGGTGGAGGCAGATTCTTTAGGGACATTTAAGAGACACTTAGACAGGCACATAGACGACAGCAAAACGGAGGGAAGGGTAGATTGATCTTGGAGCAGGTTGAAAGGTGAGCACAACATTGTGGGCTGAAGGGCCTGCTGTTCTGTAATGTTCCATGTTCTATCCAAGTACCTGTCCAACCACCTGTTAAAAGTTGTTAATACAGCAGCCTCAACCACTTCCTCCATCAGCTCATTCCAAAAATACACCATGTTTTGTGTAAAAACTTGTGTAAAAAAGCATAGACACGAAGATTTTGGAAATCCTGAGTAACACACACACTGAAGAAACTCAGCAGGTCAGGCAGCATTCTTGGAGAGGAATAAACAGTCGATATTTTGGGCTGAGACCTTCGTCAGACTCGGGAAAGTCCTGTCACCTCACGCTGTCTTCTCACTTTGACCATCGGGCAGGAGGTACAGGAGCCTGAGACCCACACCACCAGGTTCAGGAACAGTTATTACCCGACAACCATCAGCTCCTGAACCAGTGTGGATAACATCACTCACCTCAACACTGAACTCATTCCACAACCGAGAGCCTCACTTTCAAGAACTCGACAGCTCATGTTCTCAGTATTGTTATTTATTTATTTGTTAATTATTTGCACGATTTGTCTTCTCTTGCACATTGGTTGTTTATCAGTCTTTGTTTATGTGGAGTTCTTTATATATTCTACTGTCTTTATTTTCCAGTCAATGCCTACAAGAAAATAAATTTCAAGGTACTATCTGGTAACATACTAAAAATATGCGTTGATAATGAATTTTACTTTGTCTTTTACTTTTATATACGACGGGGATAATCAGCCTGATTCTGAAAACTAGATCAGTGAACGGTGGAAATTCTCAACAGCTCAGAGCAAGTGGGGAGAGAAACGGTAAGAAGCTGAAGAATACTTCAGAAATCTAAAACTACAAAAAAAAACAGAAAGATCAGACCAATAATCACGGTTGTTTTGCAGCTCGGGGCATCAGAGTTCAGAGTTCAGAGTTCAATTCCGATGCTGTCAGTCTCAGCAGCAGAGAAGAAAAGGAATTCAAGATTCAAGTTTATTTCTCATGTACGCATCAAAACATTCTCCTTAAGGTTGTCATTGCCAGGGGTGGGTGCAGTGGTAAGCTTCCACTACCTACCAATGTTGTGTGTCTGAAATAGCCTCTGACAACCCTGCCTTCGCTACTAATCCCATGGAGCCACTTCTACTGACAGGAGGATGGGCAAAGGCGGGTTACTGCTGCCTTAAACCAGTCGGTTTGGGAAAATGCGGCTCCTCAGCCATGGTTGGAGGTGCACATGGGAGAATGAAAACTCTGATCTGAAACCTCCGCTGCCTTGAGGCTACACCTACTCACAGAGAAGGCTTTGGGAGTAAACCTCGAGGAAAAATCTGGAGATGATGTCCCAATGACAGGCCTGCGCTGAGTTCAGTGCAAACTGGCAACTCCTGCAACACTGCTGGTGCCAACCTGTATTGGTCTCTGCTGTAGTTTTGGATCGATCAGCGGCGGAGCCTGATACAGAGGCACCACCTTACTCTCCATATTGTGTTGCCCTGCCTTGCGTATACGCTGTAGATAGCCAGGACGCATCGTTCATGGTAGACCCCGATCAACGGGGGTCTCTCCCACATATAAGCATGCAGTGAAATACGTCGTTTGTATTAACTACCAGCGCACCCAAGGGTGTGCTGGGGGCAGGTGTCGCCACACATACCAGTGCCAACACAGCATGCCCACAATGCCCGGCAGAGCAACACGGAACACAACAAGCAACAAAACAACAGCAAGAAGAAGCCTCATTCCTCCCTCGTACAAACACAGTCTTTAACCGCAGCACAGACCTCCAGCTCCAGCCCAGCGGGCACGGGATGTCTGTGATGTGAAAAGCTGGGCAATTTTCTCAGGTTTAGTTCGATATCAAGAGCAGCAAGGTACTAGTACAGTGAAAACTCCATCGCAGCAGCATCACAGACACATAACCAGAGATAGTATAAATGATGCACCTTTTCTGTGAAACCACTGAAGGTGTTATATTCCTGACAATCAGCAGGCCAAAGTCTTTATTTGTCAGTCTGGTTTGCATTTCTATCTGACTGTCTCTTTTCATACGAAACATTATCTTTATCTGTCATTTATCTGCCCAACAGAAATGAATACAAAAAAGTGAGATATTTCCTTCAGTTATGTAGGCCATTGGTTAGACCACATCTTGACATGCTACACACAGGGTTTGCTTACTGTCTTTCAAATTTCCAGCATCTGCACACAGGTCCTGAGCCCAGCAATTCCACACCGACCATCAAGCACCAACTAATCCCATGTCGTGCTTCCCACACTCCATCAGGCAGCAAGATACAGGGGCCGAATTAGACTATTTGGCCCATCGAGTTTGTTCCACCACTCAATTCTGGCTGATTTTGGCTTCCCTCGTTTCCCCATTCTCCATTGCCCTTAAACACCCCTCATCAATCAAAAACCTACCTTGACTTCTTTTCTGCTTTCCCCTTTCACTTTAATTTAATTTAATTTTCTGTGTACATTTCTTCTTGAAATTTATATAATGTTTATCTGTTATTCTGTACCGCTACTGCAAAACAACATGTCAGTGATAGTTATTTTTTTTAAATTTTGATTAGATATACAGCACATAACACACCCTTCCAGCCCAACAAGCTCCACTGCCCAGCAAACCACCTACCTAACCCCGGCCTAATCACTGGACAACTTACAATGACAATTAACCAATTAACTGGTAGATCCCCACACTGTGGGAGGAAACCGGATCACCCAGAGGAAACCCACACACACACAGGAAGGAATGCACAAATTTGCTTTCAGAGAACGCCAGCATTGGACTCCAATCTCCAAAGTCCACCCACTGACTTGGCCTCCACAGCCCTCTGAGGCAAGGAATTTCACAGATTCACCACAATCAGTCTGAAAAATAATTCTTCCCCATCTTCAGTCTAAAGATACATCCCTTTAATCTGTGACTGTGCCCTCGAGTACTCGACTCTCTTCCTCATAAAAGCATTGAGTCATAGAGCACGACAATGTTGGACTGCGACCAATCAATCAGCAGGAATGCATTAAGAGAGCCACGTTTCGTTGTACATATAGTTGTACTGTAGAGAGCATTCTGACCGGCTGCATCACTGTCTGGTATGCAGGGGCTATTGCACAGGACCGAAAGAAGCTGCAGAAGGTTATAAATCTAGTCAGCTCCATCTTGGGTACTAGCCTACAAAGTACCAAGGACATCTTTAGGGAGCTGTGTCTCAGAAAGGCACCGTCCATTATTAAGGATCTCCAGCACCCAGGGCATGCCCTTTTCTCACTGTTACCATCAGGTAGGAGGTACAGAAGCCTGAAGGCACACACTCAGTGATTCAGTAACAGCTTCTTCCTCTCTGCCATCCGATTCCTTAATGGACGTTGAAGGTTTGGACACTACCTCAATTTTTTAATATACAGTATTTCTGTTTTCGCACATTTTAAAAAATCTATTGAATATACATAATCGAATTACTTATTTATTATAATGTCTTATTTTTCTCTCTCTCTCTCTCTTTCAGCTAAATTATATATTGCATTGAACTGCTGCTGCTAAGTTAACAAATTTCACATCACATGCTGGCGATAATAAACGTGATTCTGTTATACAACCAGGTCCGCAATCGACATTTAAAAGGCAGAGCTTTGTGGCAGTTTCTCAGCGTTGGACTGCGACCAATCACCAAGTGGGATTCATTCCAAAAAGCAAATACAAATAACACAATTGCAAACAGAGCGGCAATTCTTTTCATTGTGCAGGTGTTTAGAGTGACTTTGGCTCGTCTGGCTTCAGTGAGTTCAGGTTTGGGTGAAGTAAACTATCTGGTAAGTTTCCCTTTTTGTTCTTACGTTTTCATTCCTCGAATGTTTGGGCATAATGCTGCAGAGAGAATGACTCCAGAGTACTCCAGTTTTGAACTGAGTGTGAGATGTGGGAAATCTGGGAGACCTCCAGTCTCCTGGATAACCACATCGGCACCAGGTGCACCGAGCTGCAGCTCCTCACGGAACGCACTAAGGAACTGGAGCTGCAGCTCGATGACCTTCGACTCATACAGGAGGATGAGGAGGAGATAGACAGGAGTTACAGAGAGGTAGTCACCTCTTTGTTACAGAAGACAGGTAACTGGGTGACTGTCAGGACAACAAGGGGAAAATTGATCAGCCGTGATGAAATGGTGGAGCAGACTCCATGGGCCAAATGGTGTAATTCTTGCTACTGTATCTTGCAGTCTCACTACAGCACAGCAACAGAAATAGGCCCTCGGCCCATATATTCTGTGATGAACGATTCTGAAAGACCAAAGGATTTATAAGTCACCCAGACCAGATGAACTGCACTCTGGGGGTCTGAAAGAGGATACAGTAGAAATCGTGAAGTCATCAACAATGATTGTTCAAAAATCATTGGACTCTGGCCTGGTGCCAGAGGACTGGAAATTTTCAAATATCACACCACCCTTTAAGAAAGAAGGAAGGTAGCAGAAAGGAAATTATAGACACGGTGGCCAGACCTCAGTGCCTGGGAAGATGATGGAGTCAATTTTTAAGGATGAAGTTATGGCGTGCTTGATGACACAGGACTAGACAGGACAAAGTCAGAATGGTTTCCTTAAGGAAAAATTGTACCTGACGAACCTGTTAGAATTTTTTGAGGAGATTACTAGTAGGATAGATAATTAATAGGAGGCTTTGTTGCCAAGTCTTGTAGATGATCTGAAGACTGGTGGAAGGGCAGGTAGTGTTGAGAAAACAGGCAGGCTGCAGATGGACTAAGAGTGTTTAGGGAAATGGACAAGAAAATACCAAATTACAATGAAATACAATGTTTAAAAATGCATGGTCATGCACTTTGGTAGTAGAAATAAATGTGCAGACTATTTTGTAAATGAGGGCAAAATCCAAAAATCTGAGATGCAAAGGAACTGGAGTCCTTCTACAGAACATGCTAAATGTTAACTTGCAGGTTGAGTCGGTGATGGAAAGCAAATTCTAGAATACAAGAGCAGGGATGTGATGCTGAGGCTTTATAAGGCACTGGTGAGACCTCACCTTGAGTATTGTCAACAATTTTGGGCTTCCCATCTGAGAAAGGATGTACTGACATTGGAGAGGGACCAGAGGGGGTTCACAACGATGATTCCAGGAATTATATGAGGAACGTTTGATGGCTCTGGTTCTGTACTCACAGGAATTTAGAAGGATGAGAGGAGATCTCATTGAAACCTTTTGAATATTGAAAGGCGTATACAGAGTCGATGTGTAAAGGATGTTTCCCTTGGAGGGAGAGTCCAGGACAAGAGAGCACACCCTCAGAATAGAGGCGTGTCCATTTAAAACATGCAGAGAAACTTCTTTAACCGGGGGTGGTGAATTTGTGGAATTTGTTACCACAGGCCGCTGTGGAGGCCAGGCCGTTGGGTGTAGTTAAGGCAGAGTTGATAGGTTATTGATTGGACACAAAATCAAAAGTTACAGGGAGTGGGGCTGAGGAGGGAAATAAAGGATCAACCATGATTGAATAGCAGAGGAGACTTGATGGGTCAAATAGCCTAATTCTGCTCTTATGTCTTATGGTCTTATGCTTAGTCGCAGCAACCTGCACCTGGACCATAGCCCCCCATACCCCGCATCCAGGTACTTACCCAAATTTCTGTTTTCCGTTCTGTGACACCCTCTGAGAGAGATGCCCAAACCAGTAGGAGATGCGCGTTTGATTGTGGGTCTTAGGGTGAAGAAGCAGCCAGGACATCCTGAGGTGAAAAGCCTTCATCTCCCTGAAATGTGGGTCAGTCAGTCTGACCGACTGCAGAAAGAACATGAGAAGTCACATGGATCAAGCTGTAAAGCCAACCATATTTTGTAAAACTGCAGAGAGACAAGGGATGGTGTTGTTTCCCTGTTGCCGAGTATTGTTTCGTTATTGCTCTGTGTGTTGTTTTGCTGAATATTGCCAGAGTATGAGGGACGGACTACTGATCTCACCCGTCTACCCTGGTTATGTTCACACTCTTCATTGTCTTCCTGCACTGCACTTTCCCTGTCACTGTAACACTTTATTCTGCAATCTGTTACTGCTTTTCCCTTGCATTCCTTCAATGCACTGATGTGATGAAATAATCTGTAGAGAAGGCATGCAAAACAAAGTATTTCACTGTACCTCCGTGCCTGTGACAACGACAAACTATTTTACCAATGTGCATGCACTGTCTACAACATGCACTGTCAGGGCTACTCTGAAAGGACTCAGAAGGCCATCTCCATAGGACAACCTATGTCGAGTGGCAGGAAACCAGGAGCAACAAGGTGTCTTTAATACACCGTACGGTCTTAAATAACACAGGACCTGTGACAATGATGAACCATTTTCCCAACGTGCATGCACTGTCTACAAAATGCACTGTCAGGGCTACTCTGCTACTCAAGGGGCAGGAAACCAGGAGCAACAAGGTGCCTTTAATACACCTTAAGTCAACAGTGTGAACACAGGGAAGCATGAATCCCCAAGAGGGAGTTCAGAACGAGGCAACAATTTCAACATTTATGACCTGTATTGATCACAGGACCCAGGCTGGCTGAGGGTTAAACCAGACAGAGCTTCTTCCGTGAGAAGCGACAGAAAGTGATGAAGGAGTGGGAAATGATGAGAAACAAAAATGTTTGCCCAGCGTGACAGTGGGATTTCTGAATATCGATGAGCAGAGGAGGGTGTGACTGTCAGTTTAAATATAGACTTCCCCTGTAGTCTTACAGCCTCCCCAGAGTAACTAAACCCCGTAGGTTCAGGGGAAATGAGGTGGCATTGATTTTCATTGATGAGGTCATCAATTTCTCCCCTTCCAGCCTCCCTGACTGAATTAGCCTCCGGGGCTTGATGGCGGGGTGTTCAGCTGTGTCTGAGGCTGGGAGAGCTGATGGTGACGGTGGATCAGAAGGTGTGAGTAGGCGAGGAGCTGGTTGGCCTCTGAGTGCTAGAATGGAGCAGCCATCCGTCTCCAAGGGCCAAAGCAAGTTGAGTGTGATTGAGTTCAGGATGGGGGTAACAGGTATTGAGGGGGCAGAGGACTCTCAGGACTTTCAGCTGCTCAGCTGTAATTGGAATACAAAATAAGCTCGCTGATAATATTAAAGAGAATACCAGAAGTTCCTTCAGATACATAAAGTGTAAAGGGGAGGCGAAAGTGGATATCAGACCGCAGGAAAACAATGCTGGAGAGGTAGTAATGGGAGAGCAAGGAAATGGCGGATGAAGTGAATAAGTATTTTGCATCAGTCTTCACTGTGGAAGACTCTAGCAGGATGCTGGAAGTTCAGGAGCGTCAGGGGTCAGAAATGTGTGAAGTTGCCATTACCAGAAGGTTGATGAGAACCTGAAAGGCCTGAAGGTAGATCAGTCAACTGAACCGGATTGTGTAGAACCCCGTGTCCTGAAAGAGGGGTCTGAAGAGATAGTGGAGGCATTAGGAATGATCTTTCAGGGATCATAGATTCTGGAATGATTTCCAAAAGACAGGAAAATTGCAAATGTCAATCCACTCTTCAGAAAGGGAGAGACGCAGAAGAAAGGAAATTATTGGCCAGTTAGTCTGATCTCAGTGGTTGGGAAGATGTTGGAGTCGATTATTAAGGATGAGTTCTAGGTTACTTGGAGGCACATCAAAAAATAGGCCGTAGTCTGAATGTTTTCCTCTAGGGAAAATCTTGACTGACAAATATGTTGGAAATATTTGAAGAAAGGATGTTTCCTACAGTGGACGTATCCAGAACTGGAGGGCACAGACTCAAAATTGAGGGGTGACCCTTTAGAACAGAAGTAAGGAGGAATTTATTTTTTAGCCAGTGTGTGGTGAATCTGTGGAATGCTCTGCCACAAACTGCTGTAGAGGCCAAGAACGTGGGTATATTTAAAGCAGAAGATGATAGATTCCTGAGTGGTCAGAGCATCAAAGTATATGGTAATAGGCAGGTGTATGGGTTTGAATGGGATCCTGGATCAGCCATGATAAAATAGCGGCGTGGACTAGATGGGCTGAATGGCCTATTCTGCTCCTATGTCTTATGGTCTTAAATAAGAAGCAGGATAGACAAAGGAGAATTGGTTGATGTTGTGTACTTGGATTTTCGGAAGGCCTTTGACGAGATGCCACACTTGACGTTGCTGAACAGGCTACAAGCCCCTGGTATTACAGGAAAGGCATGAGTGTGGATAAAGCAGTGGCTGATTGGAAGGAGGCAAAGAGTGAGAATAAAGGGAGCATTTTCTGGGTGGCTACTGGTGATCATTGTTGTTCAACAGAGGTCTGTGTTGTGACAGATTCTTTTTACGTTACACGTCAATGATTTGGATGATGGAATTGATGGCTCTGCTGCAAAGTTTACAGATGAAATGAAGATAAGTGGAGGGGCCGTAATTTTGATGAAGTAGAGGAGGACTTAGACAGATTAGGAGAGTGGGTAAAGGAATGGCAGATGGAATAAAGTGTTGGGAAATGTGTGGCCACACACTTTGGAAGAAGAAATGAAAGGGCTAACTACTTTCCAAATGGAGAGAAAATACAAAAAACTGAGTTGCACAGTGACTTGAGAGTCTTTGTGTGGGATTCCTTAAAGGCTAATTTGCAGATTGAGTCCGTAGGTTTACATATACTGAGTAAGTTTTTCTTAAAGAAAGCTTAAACTTTGTCATGTGTACATTGAATCATCGAAACAAACAGTGAAATGTGTCAATTACACAAATGATCAACAGTCCGAGGATTGTGCTGGGGGCAGCCCTTATGCTGCCTTGCGTCTGGCACCAACATCGTGTACCCACAACTCACCAACATACCCTTTCAATATGGGAGGAAACTGGAGCACCTGGAGGAAACCCTCATGGTCACGGAATAAACGTGCAAACTCCTTTCAGACAGTGGTGTGGAATGAACCCCGGTCACTGGCACAGTAAAGCGTTACTCTGTCTGCCATATTACTGCACTGCCCGGCAGTAGACAATGTTTGAACACTGGCTGGAAGCACCGACAGGACAGGACAACCCCAGACTCCAGGGACGCCGCGCGACACTGCCTTCGCTGTTTCCTCTCCTGGACTGGTGTAAAAGGCGAGCCCGCAGCTTGAGGCCTCGACATCACTACAACGGAGGCCACACAGCTCCCTGCCACCTGTCTCACCAATAAGCAAGGGAAATGGACTTGCAGTGTCGTGCACTGCCAACGTCCAACAGGGTTTTGTGATCTGAAGTAAAACATCGCAGGCAATCACTCGCTGTTAGAGTACATCCTGTCTTCATGCACTGACTCCAATGCCTTTCTGTAGCAGACAATAACACACCAAGTCCAGCTCCTCCACCAATGAGCAGCTCACTGATGGGGTTGACGTGCAGTACCTGAAGTTCTTAATGTCCAGCTTGGCTTGCGATCATAAAAAATACATTTAAAAAAAGACAAACCACCTTTGGTTGTCCCCGGAGAGGCCGCCGCACCTGGACACACCGCCATCTCACTGGAATGCAGAATAAAGGGTCGCAGCTACTGAAAGAGTGCGGTGCAAGTAAAAGACAAAGTGCCGAGAATCGATCTTCTTCCGCAAGAGGTCCGTTCAGGAGTCTGAGGACAGTGGGCTGGAAGCTGTCTTTGACCCTGGTGGGATGGGCTTTCGTATCTTCTGCCCGATGCTTCTGCAGGTCAAATCATTACAATAGTGCATTGAGGCAGTACAGGGAAAATCATAACAGATTGCAGAATAAACATAAGAACATAAGAAATAGGATCGGGAGTAGGCCATCTGGCCCATTGAGTGCTCCACCATTTAATAAGATCATGGCTGATCTGACCTGGGACTCATCTCCACCTTCCTGCCTTCTCCCCACAACCCTCAATTCCCCCACTGTGCAAAAATCTATCCACCCTTGTCTGAAATATATTTACTGAGGTAGCCTCCACTGCTTCATTGGACAGAGAACTCCACAGATTCACCACTCCTAGGTGTAGCGCTCAGCTCTATCGGCTCGTGTTTATCCCGGGGAAACCCCGTCCGCCCGCCAAACCGTGTCTCACGGTTTGCGTCGGTGCTGTGTAATGCCACGTGGTACAACCTCACACATCAATTATCAGACAGCACACAATCTACACTTTACAGTTTACACTTTATAAATCTTTCTGACACTGTTAGATTAATAGAGAAACAATATAAAAGAGAAAGAAAAAGGCGCCAGGCTTATCAAAGTTCAACTTCTTCGTGCACACAAGTTGGAGCTCAAATAGCGGGGTCTTCTCTTCACCCTGCGGTCCCCTCCGACTCGCCGCCCGGGACCAACTACGGTGGTCGACCAGAGCGCTTCCAGCACGTCCTTCTGCTCCCCGGTCTCCTCCTGAAAACCCCCCCAAACCATACGGTTCCCAGCCATATGAGACAGAATATCACCCACAAAAAGAATAATTGGACACGCATTGGTTCATTCCCCACCCCCCGTCAATAATCTAACACAAATAAGCTGCTAGAAAAGAACCACTGTCTCAGCAGTTAACATTACATAGAAACCATTTAAATTATAATATAACAAAGAAGCCACTTTGACTAGCCTACGCAGGAATATAAAAGAAGAAACCCCTTACATGGGAAAAGCAGTTCCTCCTCATCTCCGTCCTAACTCCACTCCCCTGAATCTTGAGGGGATGTCAAGTGCAGAGCAGGCAGACAATAAGCTGGAAGGCCTTGATTAGGTAAACTGTGAAGTCAAGAGTTCATCAAGAGAACCATTCAACAGCCTTATAATAACAGGACTGAAGTCAAGTTAAACACAGAAAATGTTGCAGGAACTTATCAGGTCAGGCAGCATCTATGGAGGGGAATAAACAGCTGACGATTCAGGCCATGAACATTCATCAGAACTGGAAAGGGGCAGAATCAATAAGACTTGAAACTGTCCATGAGCCTGATGGTGTGTACTTTCAGGCTTTTGTATCTTCTGCCCAAGGGAAGGGGTGGAGAAAGAGAATGTCCAGGGTATTTTGGGTCTTCGATTATGTTCGCTCCGTTACCAAGGCAGCGAGACGCCTTTCTGTGATGTACTGAGCTGTGTCCACAATTCTCTGCAGCTTCCGGCATTCCTGGGCACAGCGGTGGCCATGCCAAGCCTTGGTGCATCAGGATAGGACATGATCTCACAGATAGAGAGGACAATCTTCAGGGGCTAAATGGTCTCCTCAGACTGCTCTCATTTTATTTCCTGGTTTGTGTGGTTTAATGTTTGACACTTCACTGTCTGATGACGTGGAAAATAATTAGAACTTTTGCTGGTCGTCCCTCACTGAAAGAGATTTGAACTCAATTGAACGTTTACATTCTGAGATCAGCTGGGGGTGGAATTTGAATATTGTGGTCCTCTGGGCCCTACTTGGCTTGGCTGACACTTAATATCAGCTTAACTTCTTCTCCCATTGTCCTTTCCCGTTCACTTGAACCAAAAACAGCATGAAAGTGGGAAGTGTGGTCAGAGGGTATCACATTGACTCAAACGACACATTTCAATCTCTGTTTTGATGTGACAAATAAAAGCTGCTCGTATCTTCTCAGGAAACGTGGAATAAAGGCAGAGAATATTTTCTAAACGGGAGGGAATTCCGAAATCAGAGGTGCAAAGGGACCTGGGAGAGCGAGTGCAGAATACCCTAAAGATTAACTTGGAGGTTGAGACGGCAGTAAGGAAGGCAAATGCAATGTTAGCATTCATTTCAAAGGTACTGGAATATAAGAGCAAAGATGTACTGTAATGACGAGTCTTTATAAATCATCGGTCAGGCCACATTTGGTGTATTGGGAGCAGTTTTAGGTGCCAAATCTTAGAAAGGATCTACTGGCATTGGAGTGGGTCCAGAGGAGGGTCATCAGAATGATGCAGGGTATGAAGGGGTTAATATCTGAAGAGGTTCTCTACTTGCTGGGATGCAGAGGGATGGAGAGGGGGGTGGGGAATCCCAATGAAACCTATCAAATACTGAAAGGCCGAGGTGGAGTGAACGTCGTCAGGATGTTTCCTGTAGTGGGAGAGTCTATGACCAGAGGGCACAGCCTCAGAATAAAAGGATATCCATTTACAACAGAGATGAGGAGGGATGTGTTTAGGAGAGGATGGTGAATCAGTGGAATCCATTGGTACTGATGCCTATGGAGGCCAAGCCGTTGGGTGTATTTTGAGCAGAGGGTAATAGGTTAACAAGCTTGTCAAGTTTACTGGGAGAAGGCAGAAGAATGGGGGTTGAGATGGAAAGTACATCGGCCATGATCAAGCTCAAATTCAAGTTTACTGTCATCTGACTGTTCATAAACACAAACGAATCAATGTTCTTCCAGACCATGGAGCACCCACAAAACATATATCACAGACAGCGCATAAAACAAAATATTACCACCACAAATAAGATAATAAACTATCATTCAAAATGCATATCAAGTATGGAGCACAGGTAAATACTGAACAGCTCCCTGTCCTAGTGACAAGACCTTAGTGGTGGCAGGGTAGTCATTCGTCTCACAGCCAGAGGGTAGAAATTGTTACCCGTCTGGCATTTCTATCCTCATGCTCCTGCATCTTCTTCCTGGTGGTCGTGGGTCGAAGAGATTGTGGTGGTGGTGTTCCTCAACAATGCTTTGGTCCCTTTCTATTCAACCCTCCCGGTAAATGTAACAACCCGGGGGCAGGGGGAGACCCCAGTGATCCTCTTGACAGTCTTTACTATCCTCTGTAGGGCTTTGTGGCCTGAGGCCTTGCAGCTTCCTTCTTCTGGATCAGCATCGAAAGGCAGAGCAGACTCGATGGACTGAATGGCCTCATTCTGTGCCTGTGCCTCATGGTCTTATTGTTCTTGAGATCTTGCAGATGCTGAAAATCCTGACAACACACACAACATGCTGGAGGAGCTCAGTTCAAAGCAAACCTACAAACCCCATTTCCAGAAAAGTTGGGATATTTTCCAAAATGCAATAAAAACAGAAATCTGTGATATGTTAATTCACATGAACCTTTATTTAACTGACAAAAGTACAAAGAAAAGATTTTCCATAGTGTTACTGACCAACTTAATTGTATTTTGTAAATATACACAAATTCAGAATTTGATGGCTGCAACACACTCAACAAAAGTTGGGACAGAGTTAAAATAAGATTGAAAAGTGCACAGAATATTCAAGTAACACCAGTTTGGAAGAGTCCACATTAAGCAGGCTAATTGGTAGCAGGTGAGGTATCATGACTGGGTATAAAAGTAGCGTCCATCAAAGGCAGTCTTTGCAAGCAAGGATGGGTGGCACTGCCTGAGAAACCGTCATGCTACTGTGACAGTTATAGCCACCTGGGCTCGGGAGTACTTCGGAAAACCATTGTCACTCAACACAGTCCGTCGCTGCATCCAGAAATGCAACTTGAAACTGTATTACGCAAGGAGGAAGCCATACGTCAACTCTATGCAGAAACATAACAATAAATAGTAAAACACAACAGCCACATGTCAGTTAAAATCAGTTATAAGTGTCCAGTGCAAGTTAAAAGCGTCCAAAGCAGAGTCAGGTAGAGCAGCTATTTAGCAGTCTGACTGCCTGTAGGAGGAAGCTGTTTAGCAGGCTTGTGGTTTTAGTTTTGATGCTCCTGTAACGTTTGCCTGATGGCAGAAGAACAAACAGTTCATGGAGAGGGTGTGAGGGTTTTTAATGAGATATAGGACCAATATAAAATGACGCTGCAGATATTGTAATGAGAAATGCAGAGATGGCAGAGGAACTGAATGCATATATTGCAATAGTCTTCACAGTGGAAGACATCAGCAGTATACTAAACAATCAAGAGTGTCAGGGAAGTGAAGTTTGTGCAGTGAAAATTACGACTGAGAAGGTGCTCAGAAAGCTTAATGGTCTGTGGGTGAAAAAATCTCCTGGACCTGATGGAATGCACCCTTGTGTTCTGTAGGAAATAGCTGGAGAGACTGCGAAGGCATTAACAGTGATCTTTCAAGAATCGATAGGTTCTGCCATTGTACCCGATGACTGCAAAATTGGAAATATTACACTGCTAATAAAGAAGGGTGGGAGGCAGCAGAAAGGAAACTAGACCTGTTAGCCTGACATCAGTGGTTGGGAAATTGTTGGAACGGATAGTTAGGGATGAGATTACGGAGTACCTGGAGGCACATGACAAAGTAGGCCAAAACCAGCATCGCTTCCTGAAACTTTTGTATACCTCTATCAAATTTCCCTTCAATCTTCTACATTCCACGGAATAAAGTCTTTCAGCCTTTCCTTATAACTCGGGTACTCCAGTCCCAGCGATATCCTTGTCATTTTTTTCAGTACTCTTTCAACCTTATTTACATCTTTCCTGTAGGAAAAACTGCACACAATACTCCAAATTAGGCCTCGTAAACATCTGATACAACTTCAACATAACATCCCATCTCCTGTAATCCATATTTTGGTTTATGAAGGCCAATGTGCCTAAAGCTTTCCTTACGACCCGATCAACCTGAGACACCACTTTCAATGGACCGTATTCCCAGATCTCTTTGTTCTACTGCACTCCTCACTCAGGTAGGTCCTACAAAAGTGCAACACCTTGCAATTGTCCACATTGAGAGGGGTGTCCTCGAAGTGAAGTAAGGTCAAATGAAGTCATGCCGAATTTATTGTCATGTGTACAAGGCACCGTGACAGTCTGGAGACACGACAGACTGCAAATGCTGAAATCCAGAGCAACACATAAAATGCTGGCTAGATGCAACTTCTGCCTCAGCAAGGACCTGGGCCCACTGCAATTTGCCTATCGCCACAATAGGTCAACAGCAGACATGATCTCAATGGCTCTTCACATGGTCTTGGATCACCTGGACAATACAAATACCTACGTCAGGATGCTGACCATTGACTGTAGCTCAGTCGTCATCATTCCTACAGCCCTGATCAATACGCTACGGAATCTGAGTCTCTGTATCTCCCTCTGTATCTGGATCATTGACTTCCAAACTGCAGGACCACAATACGTGCTGATTGGTAATAATATCTCCACCTCGCTGACAATCAATGCTGGCACAGAACAGGGATGTGTGCTCATCCCACATCTACTTTCTCTGTGTGACTGGGTGTAGCTCAAATGCCATCTATAAATTTGCTGATGATGGAACCATTGCTGGCAGAATCTCAGGTGGTGACGAGAGGGCGAACAGGAACGAGATATTCCAGCTAGATGAGTGGAGTCACAGCAACAACCTTGCACTCAACGTCAGTAAGACCAAAGAACCGATTGTGGATTTTAGAACGGGTAGGACGAGGGAACCTGAACCAGTCCTCATAGAGGGATCAGAACTGGAGAGAGTGAGCGATTTCAGGTTCCTGGGTGTCAAGATCTCTGAAGATCTAATCTGGTCTAACCAGAAAAGCAGCTGTCTTTCATTAGGTGTTTGAGGAGATTTGGTCTGTCACCCAAAACAGTTGAAAACTTCTATAGATGTACGCTTGTACCATGGAGAGCATTCTGACAGGCGGCATCACTGTCTGGTTTGGGGAAGGTACGGGGGGTGCAACTGCACAGGATGAAAAGAAGCTACATCAAGTTGTAAAATTAGTCCCCTCCATCTTGAGTTCTAGCCTCCATGGTATTCAAAACACCTTCAAGGAGCGGTGCCTCAGAAAGGACCCCCAACACCCAGGACATGCCCTCTTCTCCTTGTTACCATCAGGAAGGAGGTACAGAATCCTGAAGGCACATACTCAACGATTCAGGAACAATTTCTTCCCCTCTGCCATCCGATTCCTAAATGGACATTGAACATTACCTCAGTTTTTAATATATTATTTCTGCGTTTGCAATATTTTAATTTCACTGTTTCATACAGATATATACTCTCTGTAACAGATTTACTTTTTTTCTATATTGTCATGTATTGCATCGTATTGCTGCCGCTAAGATACAAATTTTATGATGTATGCCGGTGACCCGGGCCTCTGTACCTCCCTCTGCAATTGGATCCTCGACTTCCCAGCTGGAAGATCACAGTCTGTGCAGATCGGTGACAATATCTCCTCCTCACTGAGGATCAACACTGATGCAACTCCAGGATGTGTGCTTAGCCCACTCCTCTACTCTTCAATACCAATGACAGTGTGACTAGGCAGACCTCAAACAGCATTTATAAATTTGCTGATGATACAACCATTGTTTGTAGAATCTCAGATGGAGTCGAGAAGGCGTACAGGAGCAAGATATACCAACTAGTGGAGTGGTGTCGCAACAACCTTGCACTCAACGTCACTCAGTAAGATGAAAGAGCTGATTGTGGACTTCAGGAGGGGTAAGACGAAGGAACACATACCAATCCTTACAGAGGGATCAGAATTGGAGAGAGGGACCAGTTTCAATTTTCTGGGTGTCAAGATCTCTGAGGCCCGAACCTGGTCCCAACATATCGATGCAGCTGCAAAGAATGCAAGACAGTGTCTATACTTCATTAGGGGTTTGAAGAGATTTCGTGTGTCAACAAATACACTCAAAAACTTCTCTGGATTTACCGTGGAGAGCATTCTGACAGGCTGCATCACCGTCTGGTATGCGGGGGGCGGGGGGCTACTGCACAGGACCAAAAGAAGCTGCAGAGGGTCGTAAATATAGTCGGCTTCATCTTGGGTACTAGCGTACAGAGTACCTTGGCCACCCTCAAGCAGCGGTGTCTCAGAAAGGCAGTGTCCATTATCGAGGACGGCCAGCACCCAGGGCATGTCCTTTTCTCACTGTTACCATCAGGCAGGAGGCACAGACTCAGCGATTCAGAAACAGCTTCTTCCCCTCTGCTTTCCGATTCCTAAATGCACATTGACCCCGTGAACACTACCTCACTTTTTTAATATAATTCTGTTTTTGCACGGTTTTTAATCTATTCGATATACATATACCGTAATTGATTTACTTATTCATTTATTTATTATTTTTTGTTCTTCTATATTATGTATTGCATTGAACTGCTGCTGCTAAGTTAACACAAGCCGGTGATAATAAACCTGATTCGATTCTGATTCCTTCCTCTGTTTAGCGATCTGTCTGTGTACGAGTGGGCCACAAGCACCTCATTTCGACTTTCTTTTGGGCAGTCGGCGGGCAGTAAATGTTGGCCCTGCTACCGATGCCCACATTCCAGCCGAGTTACAGCATTGTGTTTCTGCTCTTCCTGCAGTACCGGTTTCCAGCAACAGGTGGCGATACTGCACCGTGAAACTTTAAGGAGAAAATCTGCAGATGCTGGAAATTTTTAATCTCTCCCTCTCCCAGTGTAGAGTAACTTCCTGCTTCAAATTATCCTGCATTGTCTCTGTACCAAACAAGACCAAGGTAACATGTCTGAACGACTGACATCCTGTTGCACTCACCTCAATAATAAGCAAAAGCTTTGAGAAGCTGGTCAAGGATTACATCTGCAGCAAGCTGCCATCCACACTGGACTCTCCACAATTTGCCTACTGACACAACCGATCAACAGACGATGCAATAGCCACTGCCCTACATACCGTCCTTACATATCTGTAGAAGAGGGATGCTTATGTGAGAATGCTGTTCTTGGACTACAGCATTCAACACCATAATTCCCTCCAGCCTCGACAGGAAGCTCAGAGACCTCGGCCTTGTGCAGCTGGATCCTGGACTTCCTGTCAGATCGCCAGCAGGTGTTAAGAGTGGGCTCCCTCACCTACACCCCTCTGACTCTCAATGCAGGAGCTCCTCAGGGCTGTGTCGCCACCCACAGCTCTAATCTGCTAATTAAATTTGCCGACAACACTACATTGATTGGCCTAATCTCAAACAATAACGAGGGGGCCTACAGGTAGGAAAGCATCTCTCTGACAAGAGCAAGAGGGGGGCATGAGAAGGCCTTGGCGAGTAGGGTAAAGGAAAACCCCAAGGCATTCTTCAGTTATGTGAAGTACAAAAGGATGACAGGAGTGAAGGTAGGACCCATCAGAGATAAAGGTGGGAAGATGTGCCTGGAGGCTGTGGAAGTGAGTGAGGTCCTCAATGAATACTTCTCTTCGGTATTCACCAATGAGAGGGAACTTGATGATGGTGAGGACAATATGAGTGAGCATGTTGATATTAAGGGAGAGGAGGTGTTGGAGTTGTTAAAATACATTAGGACAGGTAAGTCCCCGGGGCCTGACAGAATATTCCCCAGGCTGCTCCACGAGGTGAGAGAAGAGATTGCTGAGCCTCTGGCTAGGATCTTTATGTCCTCGTTGTCCACAGGAATGGTACCGGAGGAGTGGAGGGAGGCGAATGTTGTCCCCTTGTTCAAAAAAGTTAGTAGGGATAGTCTGGGTAATTATAGACCGGTGAGCCTTACGTCTGTGGTGGGAAAGCTGTTGGAAAAGATTCTTAGAGATAGGATCTATAGGCATTTAGAGAATCATGGTCTGATCGGGGACAGTCAGCATGGCTTTGTTAAGGTCAGATCGTGTCTAACAAGCCTGATAGAGTTCTTTGAGGAGGTGACCAGGCATATAGATGAGGGTAGTGCAATGGATGTGATCTATATGGATTTTAGTAAGGCATTTGACAAGGTTCCACATGGTCGGATTATCCAGAAAGTTAGAAGGCATGGGATCCGGGGAAGTTTGGCCAGGTGGATTCAGAATTGACTTGCCTCCAGAAGGCAGAGGGTGGTGGTGGAGGGAGTACATTCATATTGGAAGATTGTGACTAGTGGTGTCCCACAAGGATCTGTTCTGGGACCTCTACTTTTCGTGATTTTTATTAACGACCTGGATGTGGGGGTAGAAGGGTGGGTTGGCAAGTTTGCAGATGACACAAAGGTAGATAGTGTAGAGGATTGTCAAAGATTGCAGAGAGACATTGATAGGATGCAGAAGTGGGCTGAGAAGTGGCAGATGGAGTTCAACCCGGAGAAATGTGAGGTGGTACACTTTGGAAGGACAAACTCCAAGGCAGAGTACAAAGTAAATGGTAGTATACTTGGTGGTGTGGAGGAGCAGAGGGATCTCGGGGTACATGTCCACAGATCCCTGAAAGTTGCCTCACAGGTGGATAGGGTAGTTAAGAAAGCTTATGGGTGTTAGCTTTCATAAGTCGAGGGATAGAGTTTAAGAGTCACGATGTAATGATGCAGCTCTATAAAACTCTGGTTAGGCCACACTTGGAGTACTGTGTCCAGTTCTGTTCACCTCACTATAGGAAGGATGTGGAAGCATTGGAAAGGGTACAGAGGAGATTTACCAGGATGCTACCTGGTTTAGAAAGTATACATTATGATCAGAGATTAAGGGAGCTAGGGCTTTACTCTTTGGAGAGAAGGAGGATGAGAGGAGACATGATAGAGGTGTACAAGATAATAAGAGGAATAGATAGAGTGGATAGCCAGCGTCTCTTCCCCAGGGCACCACTGCTCAATACAAGAGGACATGGCTTTAAGGTAAGGGGTGGAAAGTTCAAGGGTGATATTAGAGGAAGGTTTTTTACTCAAAGAGTGGTTGGTGCGTGGAATGCCCTGCCTGAGTCAGTGGTGGAGGCAGATACACTAGTGAAGTTTAAGAGACTACTAGACAGGTATATGGAGGAATTTAAGGTGGGGGCTTATACGGGAGGCAGAGTTTGAGGGTCGGCACAACATTGTGGGCCGAAGGGCCTGTACTGTGCTGTACTATTCTATGTTCTATGTTCAGTGGTGTCAAGAAAACAACCTCTTCCTCAATGTCGCAAAAACAAAGGAGCTGGTTGTGGATTACAGGAGGAATGGAGACGAGCTAACCCATATTGACATCAATGGATCTGGGTTTGAGAGGGTGAACAGCTTCAAGTTCTTCGGCATCCATATCACCGAGGACCTCACGTGGTCTGTACACACCAGCTGTGTGGTGAAAAATGCACAACAGCCACCTCTTTCACCTCAGACGGTTGAGGAAGTTCGGTATGGGCCCCCAGATCCTAAGTACTTTCTACAGGGGCACAACTGAGAGCATCCTGACCGGTATGGGAACTGTACCTCCCGTAATCGCAGGATTCTGCAGAGAGTGGTGCCAACAGCCCAGCACATCCGTACTTGTGAACTTCCCATGATTCAGGACATTTACAATGACAGGTGTGTAAAAAAGGCCCGTCGGATCATTGGAGACCCAAGTCACCCCAACCACAATCTATTCCAGCTGCTACCATCCGGGAAATGGTACCGCAGCATAAAAGCCAGAACCAACAGGCTCCGGTACAGCTTCTTCCACTGGACCATCAGACTGATTAACTCACACTGATCTGAGTGTATTTCTGTGTTACACTGACTGTTCTATTTATTATAAATTACTATGATTGCACATTTCGATGGAGAGGTAATGTAAAGATTTTTGCTCCTCATGTATGTGAAGGATGTAAGAAATAAAGTCGATTCAATTCAATCCAAGCAACACAGACAAAATACTGGAGGAACTCAGCAGGGCAGGCAGCATCTACGAGAAAAAGTACAGTCGACGTTTCAGGCCAAAGCTCTTCAGCAGGGCTGGAGAAAAAAACATGAGGAATCACAGTTAAAAGGTGGGGGGGGGGGGCGGGGGGGAAAAACACGAGGTGATCGGTGAAACCAGAAGCTGGGAAGGTGATTGGGTGAAAGAGATCCAGGACTGGGGAAGGGTGAGTCCTACAGGAGAGAACAGAAGGCCATGGAAGAAAAGTGGGAGGAGCACCAGAGGGAGGTGATGGACAGGCAAGGAGATAAAGTGAGAGAGGGAAAATGGGCACGGGAAATGGTGAAGGAGGGGTGGCCATTACTGGAAGTTCGATAAGTCGACGTTCATGCCATCAGGTTGGATGCTACCCAGATGGAATAAAAGATATTGCTCCTCCAACTGAGCGTGGCCTCATCGCGACAGTAGAGGAGGCCCTCGATGGACGTATGGGAATAGGCAGTGGAATTAAAATGAGTGGCTACTGGAACCATAGAAACTACAGCACAGAAACAGGCCCTTTGGCCCTTCTTGGCTGTGCCGAACCATTTTCTGCCTAGTCCCACTGACCTGCACACGGACCATATCCCTCCATACACTTCCCATCCATGTATCTGTCCAATTTATTCTTAAATGTTAAAAAAGAACCCACATTTACCACCTCGTCTGGCAGCTCATTCCATACTCCCACCACTCTCTGTGTGAAAAAGCCCCCCCTAATGTTCCCTTTAAACTTTCCCCCCCTCACCCTTAACCCATGTCCTCTGGTTTTTTTCTCCCCTTGCCTCAGTGGAAAAAGCCTGCTTGCATTCACTCTATCTATACCCATCATAATTTTATATACCTCTATCAAATCTCCCCTCATTCTTCTACGCTCCAGGGAATAAAGTCCTAACCTATTCAACCTTTCTCTGTAACTGAGTTTCTCAAGTCCCGCCAACATCCTTGTAAACCTTCTCTGCACTCTTTCAACCTTATTTATATCCTTCCTGTAATTTGGTGACCAAAACTGAACACAATTCTCCAGATTCGGCCTCACCAATGCCTTATACAACCTCATCATAACATCAAACATCAAAGTTGCTGGTGAACGCAGCAGGCCAGGCAGCATCTATAGGAAGAGGCGCAGTCGACGTTTCAGGCCGAGACCCTTCGTCAGGACTAACTGAAGGAAGAGTGAGTAAGGGATTTGAAAGCTGGAGGGGGAGGGGGAGATGCAAAATGATAGGAGAAGACAGGAGGGGGAGGGATAGAGCCGAGAGCTGGACAGGTGATAGGCAAAAGGGGATACGAGAGGATCATGGGACAGGAGGTCCGGGAAGAAAGACAGGGGGGCGGGGGTGACCCAGAGGATGGGCAAGAGGTATATTCAGAGGGACAGAGCGAGAAAAAGGAGAGTGAGAGAAAGAATGTGTGCATAAAAATGAGTAACAGCTGGGGTACGAGGGGGAGGTGGGGCCTAGCGGAAGTTAGAGAAGTCAATGTTCATGCCATCAGGTTGGAGGCTACCCAGACGGAATATAAGGTGTTGTTCCTCCAACCTGAGTGTGGCTTCATCTTTACAGTAGAGGAGGCCGTGTATAGACATGTCAGAATGGGAATGGGATGTGGAATTAAAATGTGTGGCCACTGGGAGATCCTGCTTTCTCTGGCGGACAGAGCGTAGATGTTCAGCAAAGCGGTCTCCCAGTCTGCGTCGGGTCTCACCAATATATAAAAGGCCACATCGGGAGCACCGGACGCAGTATATCACCCCAGTCGACTCACAGGTGAAGTGATGCCTCACCTGGAAGGACTGTTTGGGGCCCTGAATGGTGGTAAGGGAGGAAGTGTAAGGGCATGTGTAGCACTTGTTCCGCTTCCACGGATAAGTGCCAGGAGGGAGATCAGTGGGGTGGGATGGGGGGGGGACGAATGGACAAGGGAGTTGTGTAGGGAGCGATCCCTGCGGAATGCAGAGAGGGGGGGGAGGGAAAGATGTGCTTAGTGGTAGGATCCGGTTGGAGGTGGCGGAAGTTACGGAGAATAATATGTTGGACCCGGAGGCTGGTGGGGTGGTAGGTGAGGACCAGGGGAACCCTATTCCTAGTGGGGTGGTGGGAGGATGGAGTGAGAGCAGATGTACGTGAAATGGGGGAGATGCGTTTAAGAGCAGAGTTGATAGTGGAGGAAGGGAAGCCCCTTTCTTTAAAAAATGAAGACATCTCCCTCGTCCTAGAATGAAAAGCCTCATCCTGAGAGCAGATGCGGCGGAGATGGAGGAATTGCGAGAAGGGGATGGCATTTTTGCAAGAGACAGGGTGAGAAGAGGAATAGTCCAGATAGCTGTGAGAGTCAGTAGGCTTATAGTAGACATCAGTGGATAAGCTGTCTCCAGAGACAGAGACAGAAAGATCTAGAAAGGGGAGGGAGGTATCGGAAATGGACCAGGTAAACTTGAGGGCAGGGTGAAAGTTGGAGGCAAAGTTAATAAAGTCAACGAGTTCTGCATGCGTGCAGGAAGCAGCGCCAATGCAGTCGTCGATGTAGCGAAGGAAAAGTGGGGGACAGATACCAGAATAGGCACGGAACATAGATTGTTCCACAAACCCAACAAAAAGGCAGGCATAGCTAGGACCCATACGGGTGCCCATAGCTACACCTTTAGTTTGGAGGAAATGGGAGGAGCAAAAGGAGAAATTCTTAAGAGTAAGGACTAATTCCGCTAGACGGAGCAGAGTGGTGGTAGAGGGGAACTAATTAGGTCTGGAATCCAAAAAGAAGCGTAGAGCTTTGAGACCTTCCTGATGGGGGATGGAAGTATATAAGGACTGGACATCCATGGTGAAAATAAAGCGGTGGGGCCAGGGAACTTAAAATCATCGAAAAGTTTAAGAGCGTGAGAAGTGTCACGAACATAGGTCGGAAGGGATTGAACAAGGGGTGATAAAACAGTGTCGAGGTATGCAGAAACGAGTTCGGTGGGGCAGGAGCAAGCTGAGACAATAGGTCGGCCAGGACAGACAGGTTTGTGGATCTTGGGTAGGAGGTAGAAACGGGAAGTGCGGGGTGTGGGAACTATAAGGTTGGTAGCAGTGGATGGGAGATCCCCTGAGCGGATAAAGTCGTTGATAGTGTGGGAGACAATGGCCTGGTGCTCCTTAGTGGGGTCACGATCGAGGGGTAAATAAGAGGAGGTATCCGCGAGTTGTCGCTGTGCCTCGGCAAGGTAGAGGTCAGTACGCCAGACTACAACAGCACCCCCTTTATCAGCGGGTTTAATAATAAGGTTAGGATTAGTGCGGAGGGAGTGGAGAGCAGAGCGTTCCGAAGGAGTGAGTTTGGAATGGGGACAAGGTGCGGTGAAGTCGAGACGGTTGATGTCCCGTCGGCAGTTGGCAATAAAGAGATCCAGAGCAGGCAGAAGACCAGAGCGGGGTGTCCATGAAGAAGAGGAGGGTTGAAGACGAGAGAAGGGGTCATCGGTGGGGGTGGAAGAGTCCTTGCCGAAGAAGTAGGCTCGGAGACGGAGACGGCGGAAGAAAAGTTCCGCATCGTGGCGAACACGGAACTCGCTGAGGTGTGGGCGAAGGGGGACAAACGTGAGGCTCTTACTGAGAACAGAGCGTTCTGCCTCCGACAGTTGAAGGTCGGAGGGGATGGTAAAGACCCGGCACGGATGAGAGCTGGGATCAGAGGGGGGAGGGGGGAGGCTGGGGGTGTCAGTGGAGAGGGAGGGTTGGGGTGAGAGGAAGATGGAGCCTCTGAGGGCCCAGGAGTTGACGGTGGGATCTGAGGAAGACGGGGCTGCGGAGTGGTGGTGGGGGAAGGGGAGACGGGAGTCACAATAGCAGCACATAAATGCTGAGGGGGATATAGACAGGATAAATGCAAGCAAGCTTCTCACCAATCCTTCAGATTGCAGCCCCTGCCATTGATCTCGCCGGCTCCAACACCTCAGGACATATTCAAAACCCGGACCAGCAACGACCATGGACACATTCAAAGCGATCGCGCAACCACCAACTGCGACTCCAGCCTTGAACTCCAGGCCGGGTCTTTATGTGCTGCTGTTGTGACTTCCATCTCCCCTTCCCCCACCACCACTCCGCAGCCCCGTCTTCCTCAGATCCCACCGTCAACTCCTGGGCCCTCAGAGGCTCCATCTTCCTCTCACCCCAACCCTCCCCTCTCCACTGACACCCCCAGCCTCCCCCCTCCCCCCTCTGATCCCAGTTCTCATCCGTGCCGGGTCTTTACCATCCCCTCCGACCTTCAACTATCGGAGGCAGAACGCTCTGTTCTCAGTAAGCGCCTCACCTTTGTCCCCCTTCGCCCACACCTCAGCGAGTTCCGTGTTCGCCACGATGCGGAACTTTTCTTCCGCCGTCTCCGTCTCCGAGCCTACTTCTTCGGCAAGGACTCTTCCACCCCCACCGATGACCCCTTCTCTCGTCTTCAACCCTCCTCTTCTTCATGGACACCCCGCTCTGGTCTTCTGCCGGCTCTGGATCTCTTTATTGCCAACTGCCGACGGGACATCAACCGTCTCGACTTCACCGCACCTTGTCCGCATTCCAACCTCACTCCTTCGGAACGCTCTGCTCTCCACTCCCTCCGCACAAATCCTAACATTATTATTAAACCCGCTGATAAAGGGGGTGCTGTTGTAGTCTGGCGTACTGACCTCTACCTTGCCGAGGCACAGCGACAACTCGCGGATACCTCCTCTTATTTACCCTTCGATCGTGACCCCACTAAGGAGCACCAGGCCATTGTCTCCCACACTATCAACGACTTTATCCGCTCAGGGGATCTCCCATCCACTGCTACCAACCTTATAGTTCCCACACCCCGCACTTCCCGTTTCTACCTCCTACCCAAGATCCACAAACCTGCCTGTCCTGGCCGACCTATTGTCTCAGCTTGCTCCTGCCCCACCGAACTCGTTTCTGCTTACCTCGACACTGTTTTATCACCCCTTGTTCAATTCCTTCCGACCTATGTTCGTGACACTTCTCACGCTCTTAAACTTTTCGATGATTTTAAGTTCCCTGGCCCCCACCGCTTTATTTTCACCATGGATGTCCAGTCCTTATATACTTCCATCCCCCATCAGGAAGGTCTCAAAGCTCTACGCTTCTTTTTGGATTCCAGACCTAATTAGTTCCCCTCTACCACCACTCTGCTCCGACTAGCGGAATTAGTCCTTACTCTTAATAATTTCTCCTTTTGCTCCTCCCATTTCCTCCAAACTAAAGGTGTAGCTATGGGCACCCGTATGGGTCCTAGCTATGCCTGCCTTTTTGTTGGGTTTGTGGAACAATCTATGTTCCGTGCATATTCTGGTATCTGTCCCCCACTTTTCCTTCGCTACATCGACGACTGCATTGGCGCTGCTTCCTGCACGCATGCAGAACTCGTTGACTTTATTAACTTTGGCTCCAACTTTCACCCTGCCCTCAAGTTTACCTGGTCCATTTCCGACACCTCCCTCCCCTTTCTAGATCTTTCTGTCTCTGTCTCTGGAGACAACTTATCCACTGATATCTACTATAAGCCTACTGACTCTCACAGCTATCTGGACTATTCCTCTTCTCACCCTGTCTCTTGCAAAAATGCCATCCCCTTCTCGCAATTCCTCCGTCTCCGCCGCATCTGCTCTCAGGATGAGGCTTTTCATTCTAGGACGAGGGAGATGTCTTCATTTTTTAAAGAAAGGGGCTTCCCTTCCTCCACTATCAACTCTGCTCTTAAAAGCATCTCCCCCATTTCACGTACATCTGCTCTCACTCCATCCTCCCACCACCCCACTAGGAATAGGGTTCCCCTGGTCCTCACCTACCACCCCACCAGCCTCCGGGTCCAACATATTATTCTCCGTAACTTCCGCCACCTCCAACGGGATCCTACCACTAAGCACATCTTTCCCTCCCCCCCCTCTCTGCATTCCGCAGGGATCGCTCCCTACACAACTCCCTTGTCCATTCGTCCCCCCCATCCCTCCCCACTGATCTCCCTCCTGGCACTTATCCGTGTAAGCGGAACAAGTGCTACACATGCCCTTACACTTCCTCCCTTACCACCATTCAGGGCCCCAAACAGTCCTTCCAGGTGAGGCATCACTTCACCTGTGAGTCGACTGGGGTGATATACTGCGTCCGGTGCTCCCGATGTGGCCTTTTATATATTGGTGAGACCCGACGCAGACTGGGAGACCGCTTTGCTGAACATCTACGCTCTGTCCGCCAGAGAAAGCAGGATCTCCCAGTGGCCACACATTTTAATTCCACATCCCATTCCCATTCTGACATGTCTATCCACGGCCTCCTCTACTGTAAAGATGAAGCCACACTCAGGTTGGAGGAACAACACCTTATATTCCGTCTGGGTAGCCTCCAATCTGATGGCATGAACATTGACTTTTCTAACTTCCGCTAGGCCCCACCTCCCCCTCGTACCCCAGCTGTTACTCATTTTTATGCACACATTCTTTCTCTCACTCTCCTTTTTCTCCCTCTGTCCCTCTGAATATACCTCTTGCCCATCCTCTGGGTCACCCCCCCCCCGTCTTTCTTCCCGGACCTCCTGTCCCATGATCCTCTCGTATCCCCTTTTGCCTATCACCTATCCAGCTCTCGGCTCTATCCCTCCCCCTCCTGTCTTCTCCTATCATTTTGCATCTCCCCCTCCCCCTACAGCTTTCAAATCCCTTACTCACTCTTCCTTCAGTTAGTCCTGACGAAGGGTCTCGGCCTGAAACGTTGACTGCGCCTCTTCCTATAGATGCTGCCTGGCCTGCTGCGTTCACCAGCAACTTTGATGTATGTTGCTTGAATTTCCAGCATCTGCAGAATTCCTGTTGTTTGCTCATCATAACATTCCAGCTCTTATACTCAATACTTCGATTAATAAAGGCCAATGTACCAAAAGCTCTCTTTACAACCCTATCTTCCTGTGATGACACTTTCAGGGAATTTTGTATCTGTATTCCCAGATCCCTCCGTTCCACTGCACTGGGATCCAGTTTTTTCTGGTGCTTGATGAAGCTGACTCCCAATCTATGTCGGGTCTCACTGATATACAGGAGGCCACACCAGGAGCAGCAAACACAGTCTATGACCCCACCTGACACACAGGTGAAGTGTCGCCTCACCTGGAAGTGCCAGGAGGGAGTTCAGTGGGATGGAACGAATGGATAAGGGAGTCGTGTAGTGAGTGATCCCTGCTGAAAGCAGAAAGTCGGGGAGATGGAAAGATGTGCTTGGTGGTGGGATCCTGTTGGAGTGGTGGAAATTACAGAAATTATTGCAAGTGAGACCAGATCCGCTAAATGGAGGAGAGTGGTGGCGGAAGGGAACTGGTTGGGACGGGTGTCCAGAAAGAAAGCGAGAGCTTTGAGGCCTTCCTGCTGGTGGATGGAGGTGCATAGGGACTGGACATCCATAGTGAAAATAAGATGATCGGGGCCAGGGAACTTGAAATCATTGAAAAGATCCGGAGCGAGTGAAGTCACTGAGTGTTCACTCCATCCTGAGACAGTGACCCCTGACCCTCAACTCCTCAGACAGGGGAAACGTCCTCCATGATCCTGTCTGTTGAGCCCTGAAAGAGTTTTGTGTTTCGCTGAGATCTCTCATTCTTCTAAACGGGGAACATAGAACAGTACAGCCCAGGAACAGGCACAGAAACTGAAATTGGTCATGTGTTGGACAGTGAAGTCTGTCTAAAGTTACAACAGGACCTCAATCAACTGGGAATCTGGGCAAAGGAATGGCAGAAGGAATTCAACACAGAAATGTGCAAAGTGACACATTTCAGGAAGTTAAAACCAGGACAGAATGTACACAGTGAATGTCAGGGCCCTGGGGAGTGTTGTAGAATAGAAATACCCAGGGGAACAAGTACATAGTTCCTGAGAGTAGAGACACAGGTAGACAGTGTAGTGAAGAAGGTGTATGGTACGCTGGCCTTCATCGATCGGGGCATTAAGTACATGAGATAGTTTGTCACGTCACAGTTGGACAAGACATTGTTGAGACCACACTCAGAGTACTGGGTGCAGTTCTGGTCATCGAGCTGTAGAAAGGATGACATTCAGCTGGAATGTGTGCAGACAAGATTCACAGGAATGTTACCGGGGCTCAAGGGCTTCAGGAGAATCTGGATAAACCTTTGTATCGAAAACTCTATCCATGTCTCTCTTCAACATAGTTGATGTGTAAATGTGCAGAGCCCTGTTAGATTATGAGCTGGGTAAATACATTTATTCACCTCTGAATGGTCGTCCCCTTACTGTGCCTCCTCATCCTGACACCCCCGTTACCAGAACATCGTCCCTGCATCTATCTGGGGAGCCCCGAGCAAGTCTCAGACTCTCTCTCTCTGTCTCCACCACACACAAATACACACAGGGGGCTTCACCATTTACATTTCTCCATTGCATCAATGGCCAACACAGTCTGCCCGAGGATTGTACTGGGATCAGCCTGCATGTATTGCCACACTTCCGGCTCCAAAATATCATGTCCACGTCTCTCTAACCTTCACCGTACCTCTCCGGGTAGTTCCAACCTGAGCATCGATTTCTCCAATAGTCCACTCCCCTCTCCGAGCACATTCCTTCTTCTTTATCCCCCTTCCCGAGGAAATTACACTGCACTCCCATCTTTTCTTGAATCAGATGCTGAAGAACTACAACAAAACTGAAATTATTTGAAACCCACAACAGAGCAGGCAGTGTTTGAATCAATTCCGGGAGAGGTCAACGACATGGAACATGAAGCCTGTTCGTCTCTCCACAGATCCTGACCAACCTGCTGTGTTTTTCCTGCATTCCTGGGTATAAACTGGGTTCAAAAATGAATATCTGATTTAACGTAGAGATCCCGGCTCTATTTGTCTCGTAAATTAGAGGAACAGCTCCCATGTTCCGTCAGGGTGATCGTCAACCTGACAGCATCAACACTGAATTCTCAAACTTCTGGTAGTCGTTCCCTGTCACTTTTACTACGTAATTGTCTCTGTCCTCCTGAATCACCAGCCCCATCACCCGATCATTTTAACCCCTCCTCCCCCACCCTCTCCATCTGCCCATCACCCACACACTCCTCCCCACCTCCCTCCCTTTACTCCAACCTCCACTTTCCCCTCCTGTCAGATTCCAAAATCTTCAGCCCTTTGTCACTGACCCCTCTCACCTCCCAGTATCTGACACATTTCCATCCCTCCCTCATCTATTACCCCTCACCTGGATCCACTCATCACCTGTCCATTTCCCTCCACAGATGTTACCTGACACGCCAGGAGTCTCCGCCGATTTGCATGTTACCACCATTACATGTCCCGTGTTACCAAGATTCACCCTGACCTCCCTCTCCCACTCAGCACCACCACCACTTGTCCCGGTTACCCGGTCAGTCCCGATGGACTTAAGCACCCGGGGGAGCCCGGGAGCTCAGGACCCGCCGCCCGCGGCTGCTGCTGAATCCGCAGTGTTTCTGTTCCGTTGAGGAATGCGGTGAACAAGTTAAAATTAATGGATCAATAATTCTCACATCGTGTTTATTTCACTCTCCGCACATTTATAATTACACCGACTTACTCCTGACGCCGGTACCGGACCCGACCCGTTTACAGACCCGAAGCGGAACCGGAGCAGATTCTCAGCCACTCGTTTGTATATACAGTCCAGAAGAAAGGATAAAGTTTCCCCGTGAATTTATTCCCAGTGAAGGTGTGGAGATGGGACTTGGTCTCCGCGTTGTAAAATGAAACCGTCCAAGACTGGTAACTGAGATAAACTCCCACCCTCCCGTGGATGGGACCGGCAGAGAGACGGGACAGAGGGGAGGTGAGAACCCACATCTCGTCACCATCCCGCCCGATGATCCAGAATCCGGTCTCCGGACTCAGTCTGACCCGTCTCTTCCTCTCCACAGACTCTGCGGCGACTCCCAGACCCCAGCACCGATTCCCCGTCACCTCCACCTCCCAGTAATGTCTCCCCGATGTGAACCCCTCCGATCCCAGCACACAAGGCCAGTATGTGAACCTCTTCCCGGTGTCAGGTAGACTCCTCCGGGTCCAGGTCCGTCTCACACTCTTCCGATCCTCAGACACCTCGAGCTCCGGATGCGCCGTTTCCACATCCAGGGTGACAGAGACTGGGGGGAGAAGCAGAGAATTAGAGAGTCCCCGGGGATCGGGGGGGAGACTCGGGCAGCGCAGCCCCGGGACCGGGGGAGAGGCCGCTCGGCCTCAGGTACAGTCGGGTGGCCGACAGGACCCTTTCCCGGGGTTTGACCCAAACACACTGGATGGACAACCAACATCTTCCCGAGGTTTAATCTCAACCTGGAGATCGGATTTTTTCCCGATCAACATATACAAAATTCTGCAGGAACTCAGCGGGTCGAGCAGCGTGTATTAAGGAAGGATTCAAGCCGAGACCTTACCTCAAGATTGGAAAGAAAGACGGGAGATAGCAGTGGAAACGGGTATGAGGAAGCAGTGGAGCAACAACTGGATCCAGATGAGGATGGGGTGAGTAAACACTGGAGGCATTTAAAGAGCAGGAAAGGCAGAATACATTCGTGCTGACCAACTCACTTTGATGAACTTGTTCCATTTGCCTCTATTTGCCCATTATTCTTTTAGCCCTTTCCCACCCACGAACCCGTCCAGATGTCTTTTAAACCATTGTAACCGTATTCATCTCTACAGTTTCGTTTGGCAGCCACCTGAGCTCCAGGAAAATGACCCAGAATATCGAGCCTCTCCTTATAACCCAAACCCTCCATTCCTGGTAACATCCTTGTAAATCTGTTTCATACCCTCTCAGTTTAATGACATTCTTCCTGCAGAAAGATAACCAGAACTGTACAGAGTGATCCAAATCATAAAGACAAGAAAGTCTGCAGATGCTGGAAATCCAAAGCAACACACACAAAACCTTGGCCCAAAACATTGACTGTTTATTCATTTCCATAGATGCTGCCTGATCTGCTGAGTTCCTCCAGCAGATTGTGTGTGTTACTCTGCTCCAAATGTGGCCTTCCCAATGTCTTGTACACTCATAACGTGACATCCCAGCTCCTGTACTCAGTATTCTGACTGATGAAGGCAATCACCTCCTGGTCTCTCTGTTCCACAACACTCTCCTAGGGCCCCACTGATTCCTGTGTAATCCTGTGCTAGTTTGCCTTCCAAGATGCAACACCCTCATCTCTGAATTAAAATCAATTTCCATCCAATGGCCCAGAGACCCAATTAATCAAGATCTCATTGTAATCTTGGACAAACCATGAGCAACAGGGTTATGTAGTGGATAATGCAATACTGTTGCACCATGGGGCGTTCTGGAGTTCTGAGATCAATTGCGACACCATCTGTAAGGAGTTTGTACGGTCTCCCCGTGACCTCGTGCCTTTCCTCCGGGTGCTCGCGATTCATCCCTCAGATTGGGGAGGAGTGGACTGCGAGGAAGACCATCATTACTTGCAGTGGGATCTGGAGCAGCTGGAAAAATGGGCTGAAAAGTGTCATCTGGAATTTAATGCAGACAAGTGTGAGCTGTTGCACTTTGGTAGGGCCCCAGTGTAGGTCTTACATAGTGAATGGTCGCGCACTGAGGCTCTGTTCTACAGCAGATCTGGGAACACAGGTCCATAATACATTGAAAGTGGTGTTACAGGTAGATAGTGTTAAAAAAAAGCTTTTGTCACATTGGGCTTCATAAATCAAAGTATTGAATACAGGAGATGGGATGTTATGTTGAAGTTGTATGAGACCTGGTGAGGCCTAATTTGGGATAATATGTACAGTTTTGGTCAGCTACCTACAGGAAAGATGTAAACAAGGAAGACCTGAGTCATAAGGAACGATTGAATACATTCGGACTTTATTCCTGTAACATAGAAGACTGAGGGGAGACTTAAAAGAGGTATACAAAATTTTGAGGGTATGGATAGGGTAACTGCAAGGCTGAAGGGCCTGTGTTGTTAGTTTCTATCACTCTGTGATTCTTGTACAAAGACATAACGGTTTGTGGGTTAAATGGTCATTGTACATTCTCCCGTGATCTGGCTAGTTTTAAATAGTTGGGGTGCTGGGCGGAGCAGGTCATTGGTCTGGGACGGCCTGTTTCACACTGTATCTAAATAAATAAATAACCTCTTCACTGTCCGTGAAACCACCAATTTAGAGTCCTTCACAAACCTACTGAACATGTCACCTACATTCTCTCCAAATCATCATATGAATGATGAAAAACAGTGGACCCAGCACTGATCCCTGCAACACAACCGCTGGTCACAGGACTCCACCCAGACAATTCTGTATCCTGTTCCAGATCGTACTGTATCCCATGTGATCTAACTCTCTGCTACCTTGTCAAATCCCTCGTTAAACTCCATGAAGACGATGTCTACTGCACTTTCATCAGCTGTAATTTATTTATTGAGATACAACACAGAATAGGCCCTTCCGGCCCTTTGACCCTCACCACCCAGAAACCCCTGATTTAATCCGAGCCTGACCATGGGACAATTTACAATGACCCTACCACCCAGAAACCCCTGATTTAATCCGAGCCTGACCATGGGACAAGTTACAATGACCAATTAACTTGCCAACCGGTACAGGTTTGGACTGTGAAACCGGAGCACCTGGAAGAAACCCACGTGGTCATGGGGAACGTACAAACTCCTTACAGGCAGTGACGGGACATGAACCCGGGTCACTGGTACTGTAAAGCGTTGTGCTAACAACTATGCTACCGTACCGGCCATGCAGAAAACCAAGCTGGGTATCCCTGATTAGTCCTCGCCTTTCCAAATGAATGTAGATCCCATCTCTCAGAATCCCCTCCATTAATGTACCCTCCACTGACGTTAGGCTCACCGGTCTGTACTTCCCCGGCTTTTCCCTACAGCCGATCTTCAATAAATGTTCAACATTCGTCTCCCTCCAGTCTTCTGGCCCCTCACCCACAGCTATTGATGACACACATATCTCCAAAATGGGCTCCACACTTTCCTCCTGAGCTTCCCACAATGTCCTCGGATACACTTGATCAGGACCTGGGGATCTATTTCCCTTTAAGCTGGGTTCATTTCCCTTGAGCGATGGATGTTGAGGGGTGACCCCTATTCGAGGTATATAAAATCATAAGGGGCAGATGTAAGGTGTAGGCTCACGGTCTTTTTCCCAAAAAGGGGGAATCCAAAACCAGAGGGCAGAGAGGCGAGGTGAGAGGGGAAAGTTTTTTAAGGGAGCTGCAGGGCAACCAGTGACCAATCGGCATCTGGGATTGATTACGAAGAGCAAATTAAAGGAAGACAGGCAAACACAGCAGCCATCGTCTGAGTGGACATCGTCAGAGTGGTGATATTGAGGCTTCAGCTCTTCAAGGCTTCACACGGAGAAAAAAATAAATAAAAGGCATCCGTTAGTGTTGCGAGACCATGGATCTGCGCCTGGAAAGTCTTCACTCTCCAGGGCGCAGGCCTGGACAAGGTTGTATGGAAGACCAGCAGTTGCCCATGCTGCAAGTCTCCCCTCTCCACGACACTGATGTTGTCCAAGGGAAGGGCATTAGGACTCATACAGCTTGGCACCAGTGTCATCGCAGAGCACTGTGTGATTAAGACACAACACACTGCCTCGGCTGGGGCTCGAACTCACCACCTGGTTAAGAGAAAGCAAAGGAAAGAAAAGCACATTTTTTTTCCTTCTTTTCTTTGTATCTGCTCAGCCAGGACAGTAGAGATGCCAGGCAGGATAGACAAATGCTCCTCTTGTGGGATGTGGGAAGGCAGGGAGACCTCCAGTGTCCTGGAGGACTACAACTGTGAGATGTACATCCAGCTGCAGCTTCTAACAAACCACGTTAAGGAGTTGTAGCTGGAACTGGGTGAACTCCGGATCATTCGGGAGGCTGAAGGGATGAGAGACAGGATGTACAGGGAGGTAATTACAACAAGGTGCAGGACACGGAAACTGGGTGACAGTCAGGAAGGGGAAAGGGTTGAGGGAGCCAGTGCAGAGTACCCCTATGGCCATCCCCCTCAACAACAGGTATATCCTTTTGGATACTGTCCGGGGGGGGGGATGACCTAACAGAGGAAAGTCACAGTGGTGAGGTCCCTAGTACTGCGTCTGCCTCTGTAACTCAGAAGGGAAGTGGGGACTTCCAGTGAGGTAAGAGGCAAGATGGCAGCACAGCACTGAGCGCTGACATATAACCCTCCTTTTTCAAGTTTTTCAGGGCTCATAGACAGTCTTAATACAAGGCTGAGTTGGAGAAAGATCTAACTAAAGACATGGCTTCAAAAAAAGATCCACATTCAACCAGGAAACAAGATACCAGCAGGCGACACCAAGCTAACGATTCATCCGAAGAAATTAAACAAACAATGGCAACAGAGATGGAACCGCTGAAAGAAATGATAGCCCACATGCTAAAGGAGTTGCTGGGAAAGGCTCTCGACCCCATACAGAAGTATTTGGCAGAGAATCGCAACATTCTCCGGTCGTTAAAGGAGCAAGCGGACATTCACGCTAAAGAAATTAGCATGGTCTTCAATAAAATAGACAACATTCAGGTTTGCATATGCAAGTATGAGGTTAGTTACTAACTCCTGTCTCTCTGAGGTGTCTAAGATATGGAAGAAGTTAAATGACTTGGAGGACAGATCCAGGAGAAACTGTGCGGCTGGTCAACTTACCGACAGGCGCTGAGGGCGACGATCCAAGAGGTTACCTCCAGAAGACGCTGCCTAATTGGATTTCAGTGCTCAAGAATTCCCACAGCATTCCACTGGAGATTGATAGAGCACATAGGATCTTTTCCAACAACACCTCAAGACCACAGACCATGGTTTTTAGGCTTCTATGGTATATCGACCAGCAGGCTATCCTGGAGGGTGAGAGGAAAGCCAAACCTACTCTCCCTGATGGCACCCAGCTGCAGTTCTTCGCTGACTACAGCCCCGGCACGATGCAGGAATGGCAGGGATACACGGAGATCCGCGCTAAACTTCGACAGAAGGGGATTGACTCGTTCCTCATATACCCAGCGATTTTGAAAGTGAATATCAAGGGCATGAAGATGTCGCTTAATGCAGCAGAGGAAGCGAAAGAAGCTCTGAAATCATCGGTGCTGGGAGGTATGGAAGAAGACCCTGGGCAAAGTCCACATGCCCCTCAGGAGGAGATGGAACAGCATTAAGAGCTCAGACTTGCCTGTATGCTCAATCTATCAGGCACGGGCAAGTTAACGTCCTAGGTGTGAAGTTTTCTGGTTATTCTTTTATCGGAAAGTCATTCGTTGCACCTTTGTATTTAGTTAATTAAGGGGCCAATTTGTTTCTGACTATTGCAGGTCAGAGCTTTAAGGTGATATTCAATATACCCAAATGTGATACTTCATCAAGAATGAAGCTGAAAAACAGCAGTTTGTTCTGACTAACTTTAGAACGTTATGTCTCTAGTTGACTTGTTTACATTACTGGGCACCAGATAAGACATCATTGGTGCCATCGCTAAGCGACGGTCTATTGAAGCGACAGTTTCTTGCAAGATAGCTGTTGGAATCTTGATTATGTGTTATACTATATTTGAGACAGAAACGGTTTTACTTATATTGGTTAACGGGTTTGTCCAGGTTGCTTTTTCTTGTCTCTTTGATATGATTGTCTATGAGAACTGCTTTGCCTTTCTAATTTGTTGGTGCTGGAAGGGGGGCGGTTGATGCCAGTGTTCAGTGTCTGACATTGCTAAGTGACACTCACAGATATTACAAAGTAAAGGGTTGAATGGGAGAGGTGATGGGAGGGGGGTGGGAAAGGGGTAACTCAGGGCTCCACCACCAACTTACAACAACAGATCTAGGGGAAGATGAGCAACATGGATACATTTAAAAAATCTTACTATTGTATCATTTAATGTTAGAGGATTAAACTCTCCCTACAAGCGTTCAAGCTTTCTTACGCAGAAAGAAAATAGATATTGCACTGTTACAGGAAACACATCTTAAACCTAATGACATTCCCAGGGTTCAAAACCAATTTTATAAACCTATTGTGGCATCAGCTGGTGGTACTCGTACGAAAGGAGTTATGATAGTAATGAGACATAATATTAATGTATCAATTGAAAGGACTGGCGCCCCTATATAATGCACTCTCCCATGCTAAAAATGTAAATACACTGTATATTAAAGAGAAGTGGGAGAAAGAAGCGGGGTTGGTACTTTCAGAGGAGGCTTGGGGGAAAATCTGCAGCTTTCAATGGTCCTCGTCTAATTCTTTGACTTGGAGAGAACATTGTTGGAAAAACATTATAAGATACTTCAAGACCCCATATCAGGAAAAATATAAAGATACAAATGTGATGTGTTGGAGAAGGTGCGGCTCCAAGGAGGCAAATCATGTTCATATTTTCTGGGATTGCCCTAAATTAAGTCTATATTGGGAAGGTATTCATAGAACATTAGTTAAGGTACTTAGGTCCCAGATACCTCTGAACTTTGAGACGCTCTATTTGGGGCATGTACTGTTCCTTGAACAGAAGGAAGATATAAAGTTGCTGCAGGCCCTCTTAGCGGCAAGTAAGAAATCAATCACTAGAAAATGGCTAAATCCAATACCACCTACATTAGAAGATTGGTACAAAATTATCTTGGAAATATTTAAAATGGAAAAGTTGACTTACTCCCTGAGAACTCAAAAAGAAACATTTTATCAAATCTGGAATAAATGGATTGAATATATAACCCCAATGTGAGCAGACTTTAGATGACTCTCCTAATGATTTATATTGCTCTTCTCATCAACACAGTAATATTGCTAACGTAAGCACCCCTAGTCTAAATGTTGGTTTTTTTTTTGGAAAATAGAGAATTAACACAGGTAAAGGGAAAGATTTGGGAAAGGGATAAAAAAAAAGAAAAAATTAAGTAAATAAGTACATAGGGATTGGATAATTATGTCTGCGGGCAGGAACAAGCACGAACAAATTGGGATATAAATACCTACAATGGTTGGTATATAGGCTTGTATGCAACATTTTGGACCAGTGGAAATGGTCCAGAAGGGTTGTATGGAAACTATTATTACCATTTTTCTTAACAACTAATTTCATTACTTAGCCTAATAGGTTAGATTTACCACAGTACATAATTATCTATTTAAATGTTTATTTTCCTTTTATATCATCTCAATGTGTACTTAAGAATGTATAAATAATTGTAGTTTTATACATATAAAAAATGGAAAAGGTTATATGTGTGAAAAAAGTACATGATAATTGTGAATTCCTTATCCAAATAAAAATAAAATTAAAAAAAAAACAAAATCCAGTGAGCAGCAGTTCTGTGGGTGAAAACACCTTGTGATTTGTATTAAGGTCCAATTTTAACCCATATATTACAAGTGTTTAGAGCAGCAGAAAAAATCCTACAATTTAAAAGCGTATGGTGCAAATCATCTCCATTATGGAACAATAATCGTTTTCTATCTGGGGGGAAACCATTCACTAACAGAACTTGGGAGAATACGGTATTACTACTCATCAAGATATTAATGGGGCAAGTACTATCCTTAGCTTTCAAGAACTGATATCTCGATATAATATTGATAAACACTCTCTTTTCTTCTACTTTCGAGTAAGATCAGCTTGTAAAGCCTACGGCATTCCCTGGGGGTCAGATTTAAAGGACCATCCCATTTTAAGTTGGATACAGAGTGCTCCAGGACAGATAGTGTCATATATCTATGATAAATTAAACTCCCAGAATTATATGCCCACATCGGGAATGAAAGCTTGGGATAGGGACATATCTGAATTGGGACAAGACTTAGACTGAGATGCGATTTGGGATAATGCTGCTGGTGATTCGAAAAACCCAAATCATCAGGATATACACTTTTAATTTTGTCATAGAGCATATCTAACACCGAGAATTAGACATCAAATGGGACTGGTTCCTGACCCATATTGCTCATTTTGCCCCCATGGAGCCATTGGCTCTTTTATACATGTTGTATGGGAATGTCCAGGGGTTTTTGATTTGAGGGGGAAGGTTGTCAGTACTCTTCCAGAACTAACGGGGGTACAATTACCAATGGACTCCGCTGTACATCTTCTAAATGATGACTCCCACCTTTCCCTTACGGAAAAAAACACACAAAATCTGGCTGACAGGCCTGACTGCAGCTAAGAAGATTGTAGTCCAGCATTGGAAACCTCCCCATGATATTTCAAATACTCACTGGCTTCGGAGCTTTTTGGACCCTTTCTTACCTGGAACTTTCATCAGCAAGAGCAAATGATGCACGACCAAACACAATCTTAATGTGAGCAAATTTGATATCTAACTTAAGAGATTTTTTGTTAAAATAGGAATGCTTTGTCTGTGTATGTACTACTATTCAGTTGATTGGTGGAGGGGAGAAGGATGGGGGGAGAGATGGGTGGAGGGGATGGTGATGAAGGTTGGGGGTGGCTGGGTTAAACAGTCAAAATGTAATTAGCAACTGGTTATATTAAATGTAATTTGTTGGTGTTGCAATAAAAAAATAATAATAATAAAAAGGGAAGCCGGGAGAAGAGGGATGCTGTGGTGACAGGGGATTTGTTAGTTGGGGAAAAGGACAGGAGGCTCTGTGGGCGACAGCGAGATTCCCAGATGGGATGTTGCCTCCCGGGTGCCAGGGTCTGGGATATCTCGGATTGAGTCCTCAGCATTCTTAAGTGTGAGGGTGAACAGCCAGAAGTCGTGGTCCATATTGGTACCACTGACATGGGTCGGATGAGTGATGAGGTTCTGCAAAGGGAGTTCAAGGCTTTAGGTGCTGAGTTAAAGGGCAGGACCTCCAGGGTTGTGATCTCAGGATTGCTCTCCGTGCCACATGCTGGTGAGGCCAGAACAAGCAAGATTATACAGTTTAATATGTGACTAAGGAGTTGGTGTAGGAGGGAGGGCATAAGATTTTTGGATCATTGGGCTCCTTCCAGGGAAGGTGGGGCCTGTACAGAAAAGACAATTTGCACCTGAACTGGAGGGGACTAATATCCTGGTGGGAAGGTTTGTTAATGCTGCACGGTGGAGTTTAAACTGGAGTTGTAGGGGGGTGGGAACCAAAGTGCCAGAACAGTTAGTCGAGAGGTTGTGGAGATAAGACCTCAGACAAAGTTAGGAATCAAAAGGTTGAGCATGGTGCAACTAGTGTCCTAAGCTCAATATATTTCAATGCAAGGAGTATCGTAGGAAAGGTGGATAATAGTGTTGAAGATGAGGCAGCTGGTTTACAGACGGAGGTAATGTGTCGTGAGGAGAGGCTGTTGATAGGACAAAATTGTATTCAACAGAATGAGTTGCAACATAAAATTGAAAAAGGACTGAAGGTGTTGTATCTGAATGCACGCAGTATATGGAACAAGGTAGATAAACTTGCAGCACAGTTGCAGATTGGCAGGTATGATGTTGTAGGCATCACTGAATCATGGGTGAAAGATTACAGCAAGGAGCTTAATGTCCATGGATAAACATTGTTATCAACAGGACAGGCAGGAAGGGAGATGGGGCACCATTGCTCTGTTGGTAAAAAATGAAATCAAATCATGAGAAAGATGACAGAGGGTCAGAAGGTATTGAATCATTGTGGATAGAGCTAAGGAACTGCAGGGGTTAAAAGACCCTGACATGAGTTGTATACAGACCCCTAAACAGTAGTAGGGATTTGGCTTGCAAATTACAATGGGAGATAAAAAATACATGCCAAAAGGGCAATGTTACCATGGTCATGGGTAGATTGGTAGACTGGGAAAATCAGGCTGGTGCTGGATTACAGGAGGGAGAACTCTGAGAGTGCCTATGAGATGGCTTTCGAGAGCAGCTCGTGGTTGAGCCCAGAAGAGGATCAGCTACTCTGGATTGGGTGTTGATTAGATTTAATTAGATAACTTAAGATAAAAGACTCAGGGACAAGTGATCATAATATGATCAAATTCACCCTGAAATTTGCAGAGAAGCTAAAGTCAGATACATTAGGATGACAGTGTAGTAAAGGGAACCACAGAGACATGAGAGAGGAGTTGGCCAGAATTGATTGGAAAACAACACTGTCAGGAAGATCGGTACAGCAGGAATGGCTGGAACTTCTGGAAGCAATTCAGAAGACACAGGATATGTACAATTCCATCTCCTGTGATCACAATTCTATCTCCTTTACCATAGCACTGGAGCGGGATAGGAACAAGCAAGTTAGGAAAATGTTTAATTGGGGTAAGGGGAAATATGAGGCTATCAGGCAGGAACTTGGAAGCATAAATTGGAAACAGATGTTCTCAGGGAAACAAATGGGATTAGGACAGGATTAAGGAAAATCCCAAGGCATTCTACAAATATGTGAAGAGGATAAGATGTGAGAGAATAGGATCAATCAAGTGTGACAGTGGAAAAGTGTACATGGAACCACAGGAGATAGCAGAGGTACTTAATGAATACTTTGCTTCAGTATTCACTATGGATAAGGATCTTGGCAATTGTAGGGATGGCTTACAGTGGTCTGAAAAGCTTGAGCATGTAGATATTAAGAAAGAGGATGTGCTGGAGCTTTTGGAAAGTATCAAGTTGGATCACCGGCACCAGACAAGATGTACCCCAGGCTACTGTGGGAAGTAGGAGACTGCTGAGCATCTGGCGATGTTCTTTGCATCATGAATGAGGATGGGTGAGGTTCTGGAGGATTGGAGGGTTGCAGATGTTGTTCTCTTATTCAAGAAAGTGAGTAGAGATAGCCCAGGAAATTATAAACCAGTGAGACTTACTTCAGTGGTTGGTAAGTTGATGGAAAAGATCCTGAGAGGCAGGATTTATGAACATTTGGAGAGGCATAATATGATTAGGAATAGTCAGCATGGATTTGTCAAAGGCAGGTCGCGCCTTACAAGCCTGATTGAATTTTGGAGGATGTAACTAAACACACTGATGAAGGTAGAGTATTATATGGAATTTCAGCAAGGCATTTGACAAGATACCCCATGCAAGGCTTATTGAGAAAGTAAGGAGGAATGGGATCCAAGGGGACATTGCTTTGTGGATCCAGAATTGGCTGACCCACAGAAGGCAAAGCATAGATCATATTCTGCATGGAGGTCAGGGACCAGTGGTGTGCCTCAGGGATCTGTTCTGGGACGCCTATTCTTCATGATTTTTAAAAATAACCTGGATGAGGAAGTGGAGGGATGGGTCAGTAAATTTGCTGATGACACAAAGGTTGGGGTGTTGTGGATAGTGTGGAGGGCTGCCAGAGTTTACAGTGGGAAATTGATAGGATGCAAAACTTGGCTGAAAAGTGGCAGATGGAGTTCAACCCAGGTAAGTGTGAGGTGGTTCACTTTGACAAGTCAAATATGATGGGAGAATATAGTATTAATGACTCTTGGACTCTTGACAGTGTGGAGGATCAGAGGGTTCTTGGGGTCAGAGTCCATCGGACACTCAAAGCTGCTGCGCAGGTTGACTCTGTGGTTAAGAAGGCATACAGTGTTTTGGCCTTCATCAATTGTGGGATTGAATTTTGGAGTCGAGAGATAATGTTGCAGTTATATAGGACCTTGGTCAAACCCCACTGGGAGTACTGTGCTCAATTCCGGTCGCCTCATGACAGGAAGGATGCGGAAACCATGGAAAGGATGCCGAGGAGAATTCACAAGGACATTGCCTGGATTGGGAAGCATGCCTAATGAGAATATGTTGAGTGAAATCGGCCTTTTTCCCTTAGAGCAACGGACGATGAGAAGTGACCTGACAGGGGTGTATAAAATGATGAGAGGCAATGATCGAGAGGATAGTCAGAGGATTTTTCCCAGGGCTGAGGTGGCTAACATGAGAGGGCACAATTTTAAGGTGCTTGGAAGCAGGTACAGAGGAGATGTCAGGGGTAAGTTTTTTTACACAGAGTGTGGTGAGTGCGTGGAATGGGTTGCCAGCAACGGTGGTGGAGGCAGATATGATCGGGTCATTTAAGAGACTCCTGGATAGGTACATGAATCTTAGAAAAATAGAGGGCTTTGAGTAACCCCAGGTAAATTCTCAGGTAAGGACATGTTCGGCACAGCTTTTTGGGCCTAAGGGCCTGTATTGTGCTGTAGGCTTTCTATGTTTCTATGTTTCTGCAGCCCAAAGAAGTACTCTGAAGGCAAGATGTGGCTAACAAGAGAAGTCAAAGCCAACATAAAAGCTAAAGAGAGGGAATAAAACAGAGCAAAAAGTAGTGGAAAGTTAGAGGATTGGGAAGCTTTTAAATGGCAATTAAAAAAGTCATTAAGAAGGTAAAGAGGGAATACAAAATTAAGATAGCCCATAATATTAAAAAGGACAACAAAAGTTTCGTCAGATACATAAAGTTTAAAAGACCATAAGACACAGGAGTAGAATTAGGCCATCTGCCCATCGACTCTGCTCCGCCATTCAATCATGGCTGATCCTATTTTTCATCTCTTCCTCAAGCCCAGTTTCCAGCCTTCTCCCCGTAACCTTTGAAACTATGTCCATTCAAGAACTTATCAATCTCTGCCTTAAATACACCCAACGACCTGTCCTCCACAGCTGCATGTGGCAACAAATTTAACAAACTCACCACCCTTTGGCTAAAGAAATTTCTCCTCATCTCTGTTTTGAAAGGGCGCCCCTCTATCCTGAGGCTGTGCCCTCTTGTCCTGGACTCTCCTACCATGGGAACCATCCTTTCCACATCTACTCTGTCTATGCCTTTCAAGATTAGAAAAGTTTCAATGAGATTCCCCCCCCGCCCCCCATCATCCTTCTGAATTTCAGCGAGTACAGACCCAGAGCCATGAAACGTTCCTTGTAAGATAACCCTTTCATTCCTGGCATTATCCTTGTGAACCTCCTCTGGAACCTCTCCAATGCCAGCACATCTTCCTCAGATGAGGTGCCCAAAACTGTTCACAATATTCAAGGTGAGGCCTCACCAGTGACTTTTAAAGCCTCAGCATCACATCCCTGCTCTTGTATTCTAGACCTCTTGAAATCAATGCTAACATGGCATTTGCCTTCCTCACCACCGACTCAACCTGCAAGTCACCCTTTAAGGTGTTCTGCACAAAGAGTTGGGAGTTTTCATCTCAGATTTTTGGATTTTCTCCCCATTTAGAAAATAGTCTGCACATTTATTTCTACTACCAATGTGCATGACCATGCATTTTCCAACATTGTATTTCATTTTCCACTTTCTTGCCCATACTCCTAATCTGTCTAATTCCTTCTGTATCCTACCTGTTTCCACAACACTATCTGCCCATCCACCAATCTTTGTATCATCTGCAAACTTGGCAAAGAAACCCATCTATTCCATCATCTAAATCATTTATACACAGCATAAAGAGAAGTGGTCCCAACACCGACCCCTGTAGAACCCCTCTCGTCACTGGCAGCCAACCAGAAAAGGATCCTTTTATTCCCACTCTGCCTACTACCAATCAGCTAATGCTCTAACCATGTTAGTAGCTTTCCTATAATACCACCGGCTCTTAACTTGGGAAGCAGCCTCATGTGTGGCACCTTGTCAAAGACCTTCTGAATGTCCAAATATACAACATCCACTGCATCTCCTTTATTTATCCTGCTTATAAACTCCTCAAGTAATTCCAACAGGTTCGTCAGTCGGGATTTTCCCTGACGGAAACCATGCTGACCTTATACTATCTTGTCCTGTGTCACCATGTACTCCATGACCACATCCTTAACAATTGACTCAAACATTTTCCCAACCACTGAGGTCAGGCTAACTGGTTTATAATTTCCTTTCTGCTGCCTTCCTCCTTTCTTAAAGAGCGGAGTGACATTTGCAATTTTCCAGTCCTCTGACACCATGCAAGAGTCCAATCATTTTTGAAATGTCACCGCAAACACTAATGCGACCTCTTTCAGAACCCTAGGGTGCAGTTCCTCTTGTCCAGGTGACTTATGAACTTTTACGTCTTTCAGCTTTTTGAGCACCTTCTCTCTTGTAATAGTAACTGCACCCACTTCTCTTCCTTCACACACTACAACATCAGGCACACTGCCAGTGTCTTCCACAGTGAAGCCTGATGCAAAATAGTCATTTAGTTCACCAGCCATCTCCTTGTCGCCTGTTATTATTTCTCCTGCCTCATTTTCTAGTGGTCTTATATCCACTCTCATTTCTCTTTTATTTTTAACATACTTGAAAAAACTTTTACTGTCTACTTTGATATTATTTGCTAGCTTGCATTCATATTTCATCTTTTCCCTTCCAATGATGTTTTTAGTTGCTCTCTGTAGGTTTTTAAAAACTTCCCAATCTGCTATCATCCCACTAATATTTGCTTTGTTGTCTGCTCTTTCTTTTGCTTTTACAATGGCTTTGACTTCCCTTGTCAGCCATGGTTGTACGATTTCACAATTTGAGTATTTCTTCAGTTTTTGGAAGAAATGAAAAAATACTCGTGTCCTGCAGCTTTCTCATTTTTCCCAGAAACACACACCATTGCTGCTCTGCTGACATCCCTGCCAGCAGCTCTTTCCAAATTACTTTGGCCAACACCTCTCTCATACCACTGTAATTTCCCTTACTCCACTGAAATACTGCTACATCAGACTTTACTTTCTCCCTATCCAGTTACAAGTTGAACTCAATCATACTGTGATCACTGGTTCCTAAGGGTTTTTTACTGTCAGCTCCCTAATCGCCTCCGGTTCATTACATAACAGCCAATCCACTATAGCTCATCCCCTGGTAGATCAATGCAAACTGCTTTAAATGCCATCTCTTAGGGATTCAACAAACTCACTTTCGACATCCATTACCAACCAGATTTTCCCAATTGAGCTGCATGTTAAAATCTCCCATGACTACCGTAACATTGCCCTTTTGACACACCTTTTCTATTTCCTGTTGTAATCTGTGGTCCACCTTCCAGCTCTGTTGGGAGGCCTGTATATAGCAGCCACCAATGTCCTTTTATCCTTGCTGTTTCGAAACTCAACCCACAAGTATTCAACATCTTCCAATCCTATGTCACATCCTTCTACTGATTTGATGCCATTCTTTACCAGTAGAGCCACACCACCCCCTCTGCCTACCTTCCAATCACTCCGATATAATGTGTAACCTTGGACAGTCAGCTCCCAACTACAACCATCCTTCAGCCACAATTCAGTGATGGCTGCAACATCATACCTGGCAATTTGCAATCATGCAACAAGATCATACACTTTATTTCTTACACATACATAGAATTATGATGTAGTGGCCATTACAGAGACTTGGCTGGCACCAGGGCAGGAATGGATTCTCAGTATTCCTGGATTTCAGTGCTTTAAAAGGGATAGAGAGGGCAAAAAAAGGGAAGGAGGGGAGACATTACTGGTCAGGGATGCTATAACAGCTACAGAAAGGGCAGGTAATGTAGCAGGATCTTCTTTTGAGTCAGAATGGGTGGAAGTCAGGAACAGGAAGGGAGCAGTTACTCTACTGGGGGTATTCTATAGGCCCCCTGGTAGCAGCAGAGATACAGAGGAGCAGATTGGGAGGCAGATTTTGGAAAGGTGCAAAAATAACAGGGTTGTTATCATGGGTGACTTTAACTTCCCTAATATTGACTGGCACCTGATTAGTTCCAAGGGTTTAGATGGGGCAGAGTTTGTTAAATGTGTCCAGGATGGATTCCTCTCACTGTATGTGGACAGGCCGACTAGGGGGAATGCCATACTAGATCTAGTACTAGGTAATGAACCGGATCAGGTCACAGATCTCTCAGTGGGTGAGCATCTGGGGGACAGTGACCACCGCTCCCTGGCCTTCAGCATTATCATGGAAAAGGATAGAATCAGAGAGGACAGGAAAATTTTTAATTGGGGAAGGGAAAATTATGAGGTTATATGGCTAGAACTTGTGGGTGTGAATTGGGATGATGTTTTTGCAGGGAAATGTACAATGGACATGTGGTCGATGTTTAGAGAACTCTTGCAGGATGTTAGGGATAAATTTGTCCCGGTGAGGAAGATAAAGAATGGTAGGGTGAAGGAAGCATGGGTGACAAGTGAGGCGGAAAATCTAGTCAGGTGGAAGAAGGCAGCATGCATGAGGTTTAGGAAGCAGGGATCAGACGAGTCTATTGAGGAATATAGGGAAGCAAGAAAGGAGCTTGAGAAGGGGCTGAGAAGAGCAAGAAGGGGGCATGAGAAGGCCTTGGTAAGTAGGGTAAAGGAAAACCCCAAGTCATTCTTCAATTATGTGAAGAAAAACAGGATGACGGGAGTGAAGGTAGGACCGATTAGAGATAAAGGTGGGAAGATGTGCCTGGAGGCTGTGGAAGTGAGTGAGGTCCTCAATGAATACTTCTCTTTGGTATTCACCAATGAGAGGGAACTTGATGATGGTGAGGACAATATGAGTGAGGTTGAAGTTCTGGAGCATGTTGATATTACGGGAGAGGAGGTGTTGGAGTTGTTAAAATACATTCGGACGGATAAGTCCCCAGGGCCTGATGGAATATTCCCCAGGCTGCTCCACTAGGCGAGGGAAGAGATTGCTGAGCCTCTGGCTAGGATCTTTATGTCCTTGTTGTCCACGGGAATGGTACCGGAGGATTGGAGGGAGGCGAATGTTGTCCCCTTGTTCAAAAAAGGTAGTGGGGATAGTCCGGGTAATTATAGACCAATGAGTCTTACGTCTGTGGTGGGAAAGCTGTTGGAAAAGGTTCTTAGAGATAGGATCTCTGGGCATTTAGAGAATCATGGTTTGATCAAGGACAGTCAGCAAGGCATTCTGAAGCGCAGATCGTGTCTAACAAGCCTGATAGAGTTCTTTGAGGAGCTGACCAGGCATATAGATGAGGGTAGTGCAGTGGATGTGATCTATATGGATTTTATTAAGGCATTTGACAAGGTTCCACATGGTAGGCTTATTCAGAAAGTCAGAAGGCATGGGATCCAGGGAAGTTTGGCCAGATGGATTCAGAATTGGCTTGCCTGCAGAAGGCAGAGGGTGGTGGTGGAGGGAGTACATTCAGATTGGAGGATTGTGACCAGTGGTGTCCCACAAGGATCTGTTCTGGGACCTCTACTTTTTGTGATTTTTATTAACGACCTGGATGTTGGGGTAGAAGGGTGGGTTGGCAAGTTTGCAGACGACACAAAGGTTGGAGGTGTTGTAGATAGTGTAGAGGATTGTCAAAGATTGCAGAGAGAAATTGATAGGATGCAGGAGTGGACTGAGAAGTGGCAGATGGAGTTCAACCCGGAGAAGTGTGAGGTGGTACATTTTGTAAGGACAAACTCCAAGGCAGAGTACAAAGTAAATGGCAGGATACTTGGTAGTGTGGAGAAGCAGAGGGATCTGGGGGTACATATCCACAGATCCCCGAAAGTTGCCTCACAAGTGGATAGGGTAGTTAGAAAGCTTATTTGGTGTTCGCTTTCATAAATCGAGGGATAGAGTTTCAGAGTCACGATGTAATGATGCAGCTCTATAAAACTCTGGTTAGGCCACACTTGGAGTACTGTGTCCAGTTCTGGTCACCTCACTATAGGAAGGATGTGGAAGCATTGGAAAGGGTACAGAGGAGATTTTCCAGGATGCTGCCTGATTTAGAGAGTATGCATTATGATCAGAGATTAAGGGAGCTAGGGCTTTACTCTTTGGAGAGAAGGAGGATGAGAGGAGACTTGATAGAGGTGTACAAGATATTAAGAGGAATAGATAGAGTGAATAGCCAGTGCCTCTTCCCCAGGGCACCACTGCTCAAAACAAGAGGACATGGCTTTAAGGTAAGGTGTGGGAAGTTCAAGGGTGATATTAGCGGAAGGTTTTTCACTCGGGGAGTGGTTGGTGCGTAGAATGCACTGCCTGAGTCAGTGGTGAAGGCAGATACACTAGTGAAGTTTAAGAGACTACTAGACACGGATATGGAGGAATTTAAGGTGGGGGCTTATATGGGAGGCAGGGTTTGAGGGTCGGCACAACATTGTGGGCCAAAGGGCCTGTACTGTGCTGTACTGTGCTGTACTGTTCTATGTTCTATGTATCCAAGCTCACTGTTCATCACCTTTGTTCCTGATGCTTCTTGCATTGAGGTACACACATTTCAGCCCTTCTGCCTTACTGTCTTTACACCATTTATTCTATTTAAAAAAGGAGGGAGAGGGAAACCGGAGAATTATAGACCGGTTAGCCTAACATCGGTGGTGGGGAAAGTTCTAAAGTCAGTTATCAAAGATGTGATAACAGCACATTTGGAAAGCGGTGAAATCATTGGACAAAGTCAGCATGGATTTGTGAAAGGAAAATCATGTCTGACAAATCTCATAGAATATTTTGAGGATGTAACTAGTAAAGTGGATAGGGGAGAACCAGTGGATATGGTATATTTGGATTTTCAAAAGGCTTTTGACAAGGTCCCACACAGGAGATTAGTGTGCAAACTTAAAGCACATGGTATTGGGGGTATGGTATTGATGTGGATAGAGAATTGGTTGGCAGACAGGAAGCAAAGAGTGGGAATGAACGGGACCTTTTCAGAATGGCAGGCAGCGACTAGTGGGGTACCGCAAGGCTCAGTGCTGGGACCCCAGTTGTTTACAATATATATTAATGACTTGGATGAGGGAATTAAATGCAGCATCTCCAAGTTTGCAGATGACAAGTGATTGAGAAGATTTAAAACCCTACAGAGAGCAACTGAAAGAATCATTAGGAGGGAAAAGATGAAATATGAAAGCAAGCCAGCAAACAATATCAAAGTGGATAATAAAAGCTTTTTCAAGTATGTAAAAATAATAGAGAATGGATGTAGGATTGCAAGAAAATGACGCCGGAGAAGTAATAATGCGGACAAGTAGGTGGCAGGAGAACTAAGTGAGTGCAGTTAATTTTACAAGGTAGAAGGTGCTCAAAAAGCTGAAAGACCTAAGGGTACATAAATGACCCAGACCAGATGAACTGCACCTTTGGGGTCTGCAAGAGGTAGTGGTTCAGATTGTGGAGCCATTAGTAATGATCTTTCAAAAATCATTTGACTCTGGTATGGTGCCAGACGACTGGAATATTGCAAATGTCACTCCACTCTTTAAGAAAGGAGGAAGGCAGCAGAAAGGGTATTATGACCAGTTAGCCAAACTTCAGTGTCTGGGAAGATGTTAGAGTCAATTGGTAAGGATGAGCTGATGGAGTACTTGGTGACGCAGGACAAGATAGGACAAATTCAGCATGGTTCCTTCAGGAAAAATCTTGACCAACGAACCTGTTGGAATTCGTTGAGGAGATTCCGCGTAGGATAGATAAAGGAGATGTTGTACACAGGTGTCCCCCGCTTTTCGAACGTTCGCTTTACAAAATTTCACTGTTACGAAAGAGCTACATTAGTTGCTGGTGAACGCAGCAGGCCAAGCAGCATCTGTAGGAAGAGGTGCAGTCGACGTTTCAGGCCGAGACCCTTCGTCAGGACTAACTGAAGGAAGAGTGAGTAAGGGTCACTCTTCCTTCAGTTAGTCCTGACGAAGGGTCTCGGACTGAAACGTCAACTGCACCTCTTCCTACAGATGCTGCTTGGCCTGCTGCATTCACCAGCAACTTTGATGTGTGTTGCTTGAATTTCCAGCATCTGCAGAATTCCTGTTGTTTGAGCTACATTAGTTACCTGTTTTCATATCAGAGGCGACAGATCAGAGACTAACCCTAACCCTAATGCGACGCAATCAGCAATCGCCTCTGATCTGGGCTGATATTTATGTGCCGAGCGGCACCTAATTAATTAGCTTGTTTATTTTGGCTTTTTTCCTAAAGATGCATTGGGTGTGTCCCAGCTACCGCTGTACTGCTGCATGCTTCGTGGATTGGTATCGGTTGGCGGCCTGGAGGTTAGGCACCACTGCACCAACCCAACCTCCGACGACTCAGCCTAACACACCATCATCAGTGTGCTCAGCGCTATCTTCCCAATTCCGGTAAGTGATACTACACTGTACATACATTATTTCTACTTGATATAGGCTGTGTATTTATCATATCATTCCTGCTTTTACTGTATGTTACTGTTACTTTAGGTTTTATGTGTTACTTGGCATGATTTGGTAGGTTATTTTTTGGGTCTGCGAACGCTCACAAATTTTTCCCATATAAATAAATGGTAATTGCTTCTTAAATTTACGACATTCTGGCTTACGAACCGTTTCATAGGAACGCTCTACCTTTGGATGGGGGAAATGTCTATATGGATTTTCAGAAAGCCTTTGACAAGTTGCCACACGAGGCTACTCACCAAGTTAAGAGCCCATGGTATTACAGGAAAGTTACTGGCATGTTTAGAGCATTGGCTGATCGGTAGGAGACAGCGAGTGGGAATAAAATTATCACATCCTAGTTGGTTGCCAGTGATTAGTGGTGTTCCACAGGGGTCAGTGTTGGGATCACTTCTGTTTATGCTGTATATAAATGACTTATGAGGGGTGATTGATAAGTTTATGGCCAACGTAGAAGGAGATGGGTTATACAGCTCTCGTTACATTCACGTGCAGTTCAACTCTTTGAGTGATTATACAGAAAGTTTGAAGTTAATAACTTTTGTGGTATTTCTGTTTCAGATGATTGAAAATTACAAGTAAGCACTGTCTGAGAAAATGGACCTTAAACCACGAAATTATCAATCACCCTCATAGATGATGGGATGGATGGCTTTGTTGCTATGTTTGCAGCTGATGTAAAGATTGGTGGAGGGGCAGGTAGTGTTGAGGAAACAGATAGGCAGCAGAAGAACTTAGGCAGATTCGGAGTATGGGCAAGAAAGTGGCAAATGAAATACAATGTTGGAAAATGCATGCTCATGCACTTTGGTAGTAGAAATAAATCTGCAGACTATATTCTAAGTGGGGAGAAAATCCAAACATCTGAGATGAAAAGGGGCTTGGGTGTCCTTGTGCAGAACACCCTAAAGGTTAACTTGCAGACTGAGTCAGTGGTGAGGAAGGCAAATGCAATGTTAGCATTCGATTTAAGAGGTCTAGAATACAAGAGCAAGGATGTGATACTCAGGGTTTATAAGGCACTAGTGAGGCCTCAGCTTGAGTGTTGTGGACAGTTCTGGGCTCCTCATCTAAGAAAAGATGTGCTGGCATTGGAGAGGGTTCAAAGGAGGTTCACAATGATGATTCTGGGAATGAAATGGTTATCATATGATGAACATTTGACATTTCTGTGTCTGTATTAGCTGGAATTTAGAAGGATGAGGGGGGATGTCATTGAAACCTTTCGAATGCTGAAATGCCTGGACAGAGTAGATGTAGAAAGGATGTTCTCATGGTGGGGAATCTCGGACAAGAGGGCACAGCCTCAGGATAGAGGAACATCCATTTAAACAGAGATGTGGAGAAATGTCTTTAGCCAGAGGGTGGTGAATTTAATGAATTTATTACCACAGGCAGCAGTGGAGGCCAGGGCGTTTGGTGTACTTAGGGCAGAGCTCAACAGATTCTTGATTGGACATGGACATTGGACATTGGACGTGGCATCAAAGGTTACAGGGAGAAGGCAGGGGAGAGGGGCTGAGGAGGGGAAGAAAGGATCAGCCATGATTAAATAGCGGAGCAAACTCATTGGGCCAAAGAGACTAATTCTGCTCCTATGTCGTATTGTCTATAGTTTCCCTTCAGCCTATAATTACAGCCATATTTTGTGTCTAATTATAACTTAGTTGTGTCTCATAAACAAGGACAAATGAATCTGATGTTTTACCTTGTTTAATGCTGTCAATTGCTTCTTCTGACACCTTGTCGAGCAAATAGGGGTGATCGAATTTTTCAACCAGTAGGGCACCATCTGTCACTGACAATGCGTGGTTATCATCACTAATCCTGTAAATATTATACATGTAGTTATAAACTGAGCATCAGTGATATTTGAAGTATTTTATAAATTCATACAGAGTTTCAGTCAAGACCATGTCCTACCTCCTCTTCCGACGAGCTTCCTCCTGAAATAAATAAAACACAGATCTCAATTGACTGAAACTGATCGTTGGCATTCCGACAGCAGGAATCTGAGCCAAGTTATTACAAGCTGCTGAAAATTCCCAATAAACTCATTCCCACTGACACGAATGGAGAAAGAGGGATATTGAACCATGGGAGAAAGTATAAGGAATGTTTATGAGAATTATACCATAACTGAGAGAAGGAATTTACAGGAGAGACTGGACAGGTTGTGTATTTTTATCTGGATATGATGTCAGGGAGGATCAAATGGAGGAATTTAAGATTCCGAATGGATTCGATAGAAAATATTTCTGCTTGTGTGGAGACCAAAAGTCAAAGATATAACACAGTTGGTCATTGATAACTTCCACAAGAAATGTGGTGAAAAGAATGTGGAACTTACTGTCACAGGAGTGGTTGAAGTGAAACAGTAGAGATTGAATGTAATGGGGAAGCTGGATAAACACATGAGGGACCATGGAGTTGGGGTCACTGTTGCTGGGTGTGGTGCGTAGGTGGGAAGAGGCTTGTGAAGCAGGGAAACTGATAGGAGAGAATGGACTGAAAAACCTGACTGTGATGGAAAATGGGATATAATCTGATGAAGAATATTTCTGAAAAACAAAAGACAGTGCAAAATTCTCCAAAACAATGAACCTGATACAAACCAGATATAGATGGTAAATCTGATGTGAGGGTCACATTCTGGAATTCAACCTCAGTTCCCACTAATCAACAGTGGTTAACGGTGGTAAATAACAGTGGTTGTTTCTTCGGTGGTTTGAATGGGGCACGACTGCGCAAATGTGTGGAGGTCAGCCAGTGAGAACAGCGGGAAGAGTTTATAAGGTAGACAGATTTACAGAGCGGGCAACTGAGCAGAGGGTGACAGAGTCAGAAGGCATTGGCTCAATGGGGCTTCGGCGATAAAGGGTCGAGGCAAAGTAGGTTACCTGTTTAAAATAAAGACAGAGAATATGTGTGTGAGGCCAGTTTTCTGTGCTCGGTGTCAGATGTGGGAGGTCCTGGAGACTCTCAGCCTCCAGGACGACCACATCTGCACCAGGTATGTCGAGCTGCAGCTCCTTAGAGACCGAGTCAGGGAACTGAAGATGCGATTTGATGACCTTCGCCTGGTCAGGGAGAGTGAGGAGGTGATAGAGAGGAGCTATAGGCAGATAGTCACCCCGGAACCACAGGAGAGAGAGAAGTGGGTCAGGAGAGGGAAGGCAAGAAGCAGGTACTAGAGAGAACCCCAGTGGCTGTCTCCCTTAACAATAAGTATGCCTGCTTGAGTACTGTTGGTGGGGGAGGGGAGCCTACCTGGGGGAAGCAACAGTGATTGCGCCTCTGGCACAGAGTCTGGCCCCGTGGCTCAGAAGGGTAGGGAAAGGAAGAGGATGGCAGCAGTGATGGGGGACTCTTTAGTTCGGGGATCAGACAGGCGATTCTGTGGACACAGGAAAGAAATGTGGATGGTAGTTTCCCTCCCAGGTGCCAGGGTCTGGGATGCTTTTGATCGTGTCCACGATATCTTGAAGTGGAAAGGAGAACAGCCAGAGGTCGTGGTACATATTGGTACCAACGGCATATGTAGGAAAAGGGAGGGTATCCTGTAAACAGACTACAGGGAGTTAGGAAAGAAGCTGAGAAGCAGGACCTCAAAGGTAGTAATCTCGGGATTACTGCCTGTGCCACGTGACAGTGAGTATAGGAAAAGAATGAGGTAGAGGATAAATGCGTGGCTGAACGAAAGGAGCAGGGGGCAGGGATTCAGATTTCTGGATCATCGGGACCTCTTTTGGGGCAGGTGTGACCTGTACAAAAATAACAGGTTGCACTTCAATCCCAGGGGGACCAATATCCTGGCAGGAAGGCTTGCTAAGGCTAATGGGGAGAGATTAAACTAGAATTGCTGGGAGGTGGGAACTGAACTGATGAGACAGAGGAAAGGGCGGTTGGATCACAAATAGAGAAAGCTTGGAGACAGTGCGAAGGGGAGGATAAGCAGGTGATAGAGAAGGGACGTGCTCATTCCAATAGTTTGAGATTTGTCTATTTTAAAGCGAGGAGCATCATGAATAAAGCGGATGAGCTTAGAGCATGGATCAGCACTTGGAGCTATGATGTTGTGGCCATTACAGAGACTTGGATGGTGCAGGGGCAGGAATGGCTACTTCAAGTGCCAGGCTTTAGATGTTTCAGAAAGGACAGGGAAGGAGGCAAAAGAGGTGGGGACATGGCACTGTTGATCAGAGATAGTGTCACGGCTGCAGAAAAGGAGGAAGTCATGTAGAGGTTGTCTACGGAGTCACTGTGGGTGGAAATTAGGAATAGGAAGGGATCAATAACACTACTGGGTGTTTTTTATAGATACCCAATAGTAACAGGGACATCGAGGAGCAAATAGGGAGACAGATTCTGGAAAGGAGTAATAATAACAGGGTTGATGTGGTGGGAGATTTTAATTTCACAAATATTGATTGGCATCTCCCTAGAGTGAGGGGTTTAGATAGGGTAGAGTTTGTTAGGTGTGTTCAGGAAGGTTTCTTGACACAATATGCAGATAAGCCTACAAGCAGAAAGGCTGTACTTGATGTGGTATTGGGAAATGAACCTGGTCAGGTGTCAGGTCTCTTAGTGGGAGAGCATTTTTGGAGATAGTGTTCACAATTCTATCTCCTTTACCATAGCATTGGAGAGGGATAGGAACAGACAAGTTAGGGAAACCTTTAATTGGAGTAAGGGGAAATATGAGGCTATTCAGCAGGAACTTGGAAGCATAATTTGGAAACAGATGTTCTCAGGGAAACGTACAGAAGAAATGTGGCAAATGTTCAGGGGACATTTGCGTGGGGTTATGCGTAGGTGTGTTCCAATGAGACAGGGAAAGGATGGTAGGGTGCAAGGAGATCCGTGATGTACAAATGCTGTTGTAAATCGAGTCAAGAAGAAAAGAAGAGCATACGAAAGGTTCCAAAAACTAGGTAATGATAGGAATCTAGGAGATTATAAAGCTAACAGGAAGGAGCTTAAGAATGAAATTAGGAGAGCCAGAAGGGGTCATGAGAAGGCATTGGCAGGCAGGATTAAGGAAAACCCCAAGGCATTCTACAAGTATTTGAAGAACAAGAGGATAATGCGTGAGAGAATAGGACCAATCAAGTGTAACAGTGGAAAAGTGTGTATGGAACCGAAGGAGACAGCGGAAGTACTTAATGTATACTTTGCTTCAGTATTCACTACAGAAAGAAATCTTGGCAATTGTAGGATGACGCTGTGGACTGAAAAGCTTGAGAATGTAGATATTAAGAAAGAGGATGTGTTGGAGCTTTTGAAAAGCGTCAAGTTGAATAGGTCACTGGGACCGGATGGGAGATACCCCAGTCTATTTTGGGAAGTAAGGAAGGAGATTGCTGTGCCTCTGGCAATGATCTTTGTATCATCAATGAGGACAGGCGAGGTCCTGGAGGATTGCGGATGTTGTTCCCTTATTCAAGAAAGGCAGTAGGGATAGCCCAGGAAATTATAGGCCAGTGAGTCTTACTTCAGTGGTTGGTAAGTTAATGGAGAAGATCCTGAGAGGCAGGATTTATGAACATTTGGAGAGGCGTAATATGATTAGGAATAGTCAGCATGGCTTTGTCAAAGGCAGGTTGTGCCTTAAAAGCCTGATTGAATTTTTTGAGGATGTGACTAAACACATTAGTGAAGGTAGAACAGTAGATATAGTGTATGTGGATTTTAGCGAGGAATTTGATAAGGTACCCCATGCAAGGCTTATTGAGAAAGTAAGGAGGCATGGGATCCAAGGGGACATTGCTTTGTGGATCCAGAACTGGCTTGCCCACAGAAGGCAATGAGTGGTTGTAGACTGGTCATATTATGCATGGAGGTCGGTGACCAGTGGTGTGCCTGAGGGATCTGTTCTGGGACCCCTACTCTTTGTGATTTTTATAAATGACCTGGATGAGAACATGGAGGGATGTGTTAGTAAATGTGCTGATGGCACAAATGTTGGGGGTGTTGTGGATAGCGTGGAGGGCTGTCAGAGGTTACAACGGGACATAGGTAGGATGCAAAACTGAGCTGAGAAGTGGCAGATGGAGTTCAACCCAGATAACTGTGAGGTGGTTCATTTTGGTAGGTCAAATATTATGGCAGAATATAGTATTAATAGAAAGACTATTGGCAGTGTGGAGGATCAGAGGGATCTTGGGGTCCGAGTCCATAGGACACTCAAAGCTGCTACACAGGTTGACTCTGTGGTTCAGAAGGCATATGGTGCATTGGCCTTCATCAATCATGGCATTGAGTTTAAGAGCTGAGATGTAATGTTGCAGCTATATCAGACCCTGGTCTGACCCCACCTGGAGTACTATGCTCAGTTCTGGTCAGCTTACTACAGGAAAGACGTTGTAACCATTGAAAGGGTGAAGAGGAGATTTTACAAGGGCGTTGCCTGGATTGGGGAGCATGGCTTATGGGAGTACGTTGTGTGAACTCGGCCTTTTCTCCGTGGAGCAACGGAGGATGAGAGGTGACCTGATAGAGGTGTACAAGATAATGAGAGGCATTGATTGTGTGGATAGTCAGAGGCTTTTCCCCAGGGCTGAAATATCTAGCACAAGAGGGCATAGTTTTAAGGTGCTTGAAGTTGGTACAGAGGAGATGTTAGCAGTAAATTTTTTCATGCAGAGAATGGTGAGTGAGTGGAATGGGCTGCCAGCGGTGGTGATGGAGGCCGAAATGATAGGGTCTTTAAGGAGACTCCTGGATGGCTACATGGAGCTGAGAAGAATAGAGGGCTGTGGGTAAAGCCCAGGTAGTTCAAAGGTAGGGACATGTTCGGCCCAGCTTTGTGGGCTGAAGGGCATGAATTGTGCTGTATATTTTTCCATATTTCAAACAGAGAGACATAGAACATAGAGTAGTTCAGCAGAGTACAGGCCCTTCGGCACACAATTCTGTGCCAATCCTTAAACCCTGCTTCCCAAATAACCCCCCACCTTAAATTCCTCCATATACCTGTCTAGTAGTCTCTTAAATTTCACAAGTGTATCTGCCCCACCACTGACTCAGGCAGTGCATTCCATGCACCAACCACTCTCTGAGTAAAAAACATTCCTCTAATATCCCCCTTGATCTTCCCACACCTTACCTTAAAGCCATGTCCTCTTGTTTTGAGCAGTGGTGCCCTGGGGAAGAGGCACTGGCTATTCACTCTATCTATTCCTCTTAATATCTTGTACACCTCTATCATGTCTCCTCTCATCCTCCTTCTCTCCAAAGAGTAAACCCCTAGCTCCCTTAATCTCTGATCATAATGCATACTCTCTAAACCAGGCAGCATCCTGGTAAATCTCTTCTGTACCCTTTCCAATGCTTCCACATCCTTGATTGATTCCTGGGATGGCAGGACTTTCATATGAAGAAAGACTGGATGAACTAGGCTTATACTCATTGGAATTTAGAAGATTGAGGGGGGATCTGATTGAAACTTATAAAATCCTAAAGGGATTGGACAGGCTAGATGCAGGAAGATTGTTCCCGATGTTGGGGAAGTCCATAACGAGGGTTCACAGTTTGAGGATAAAGGGGAAGCCTTTTAGGACCGAGGTGAGGAAAAACTTCTTCACACGGAGAGTGGTGAATCTGTGGAATTCTCTGCCACAGGAAACAGTTGAGGCCAGTTCATTAGCTATATTTAAGAGGGAGTTAGATATGGCCCTTGTGGCTACGGGGATCAGGGGGTATGGAGGGAAGGCTGGTGCAGAGTTCTGAGTTGGATGATCAGCCATGATCATACTGAATGGCGGTGCAGGCTCGAAGGGCCGAATGACCTACTCCTGCACCTATTTTCTATGTTTCTATGTTTCTATCCTTCCTATAGTGAGGTGACTAGAACCGTACACAGTACTCCAAGTGCGGCCTAACCAGAATTTTATAGAGCTGCATCGTTACCCTGTGACTCTTAAACTCTATCCCTCAACTTATGAAAGCTAACAATCCATAAGCTTTCTTAACTAACCTATCTACCTGTGAGGCAACTTTCAGGGATCTGTGGACATGTACCCCTGATATCCCTCTGCTCCTCCACTCCACCAAGTATCCTACCATTTACTTTGTACTCTGCATTGGAGTTTGTCATTCCAAAGTGTACCACCTCACACTTCTCTGGGTTGAACTCCATCTGCCACTTCTCAGCCCACTTCTGCATCCTATCAATATCTCTATGCAATCTTCGACAATCCTCAACACTATCCACAACACCACCAACCTTTGTGTCGTCTGCAAACTTGCCAACCCACCCTTCTAACGCCACATCCAGGTCGTTAATAAAAATCATGAAAAGAGGTCCCAGAACCGATCCTTGTGGGACACCACTAGTCACAACCCTCCAATCTGAATATACTCCCTCCACCACGACACTTTGCTTTCTGCAGGCAAGCCAATTCTGAATCCACCTGGCCAAACTTCCCTGGATCCCATGCCTTCTGACTTTCTGAATAAGCCTACCGTGTGGAACCTTGTCAAATGCCTTACTAAAATCCATGTAGATCACATCCACTGCACTACCCTCATCTATATGCCTGGCCACCACCTCAGAGAACTCTATCAGGCTTGTCAGACATGATCTGCCCTTCACAAAGCCATGCTGACTGTCCCTGATCAGACCATGTTTCTCTAAATGCCCATAGATCCTACCTCAAAGAATCTTTTCCAACAGCTTTCCCACCACAGACGTAAGGCTCACTGGTCTATAATTACGCGGACTATCCCTACTATCTTTTTTGAACAAGGGGATAACATTCGCCTCCCTCCAATCCTCTGGTACCATTCCCGTGGACAACGAGGATATAAAGATCCTAGCCAGAGGCTCAGCAATCTCTTCCCTCGCCTCGTGGAGCAGCCTGGGGAATATTCCATCAGGCCCTGGGGACTTTTCCATCCTAATGTATTTTAACAACTCCAACACCTCTTCTCCCTTAATATCAACATGCTCCAGAACATCAACCTCACTCATATTGTCCTCACCATCATCAAGTTCCCTCTCATTGGTGAATACTGAAGAGAAGTATTCATTGAGGGCCTCGCTCACTTCCACAGCCTCCAGGCACATCTTCCCACCTTTATCTCTCATCGGTCCTACCTTCACTCCTGTCATCCTTCTGTTCTTCACATAATTGAAGGGTGCCTTGGGGTTTTCCTTTACCCTACTCGCCAAGGCCTTCGCATGCCCCGATCTTGCCCTCCTCAGCCCCTTCTTAAGCACCTTTCTTGCTTCCCTATATTCCTCAATAGACCCATCTGATCCTTGCTTCCTAAACCCCATGTACGCTGCCTTCTTCCACCTGATTAGATTTTCCACCTCACTTGTTACCCTTGGTTCCTTCACCCTACCATTCTTTATCTTCCTCACCAGGACAAATTTATTGCTAACGTCCTGCAAGAGATCCCTGAACATCGACCACATGCCCATTGTACATTTCCCTGCAAAAACATCATCCCAATTCACACCCGCAAGTTCTAGCCTTATAGCCTCATAATTTGCCCTTCCCCAATTAAAAATTTTCCTGTCCTCTCTGATTCTATCCTTTTCCATGATAATGCTAAAGGCTAAGGAGCGGTGGTCACTTTCCCCCAGATGCTCACCTTCTGAGAGATCTGTGACCTGACCCGGTTTGTTACATAATACTAGCTCCAGTATGGCATTCCCCCTAATTGGCCAGTCCATATACTGTGACAGGAATCCATCCTGGACACACTTAACAAACTCTGCCCCATCTAAACCATTGGAACTAACCAGATGCCAATCAGTATTAGGAAAGTTAAAATCACCTATGATAACAACCCTGTTATTTTTGCACCTTTCCAAAATCTGCCTCCCAATCTGGTCCTCGGTATCTCTGTTGCAACCAGGGGGCCTATAGAATACCCCCAATAGAGTAACTGCTCCATTCCTGTTCCTGACTTCCACCCATACTGACTCAAAAGAGGATCCTGCTCCATTACCCACCCTTTCTGTAGCTGTAATAGCACCCCTGACCAGTAATGCCACCCCTCCTCCCCTTTTTCCACCCTCTCTATCCCTTTTAAAGCACTGAAATCCAGGAATATTGAGAATCCATTCCTGCCCTGGTGCCAGCCAAGTCTCTGTAATGGCCAGGACATCACAATTCAATGTATTTATCCAAGCGCTCAGTTCATCACCTTTGTTCCTGATGCTTCTTGCATTGAAGTACACACACTTTAGCCATTCAGCCTTACTACCTTTACACCCTTTATTCTGCTTCTCTTTCCTCAAAGCCTCTCTATATGTTAGATCTGGCTTTACCCCATGCACTTCTTCCACTACTCTATCGCTCCAAGTCCCATCCCCCTTGCAAATTAATTTAAGCCCTTCCAAACCATGCTAGCAAACCTACCTGCAAGCATATTGCTCCCCGTCGAGTTCAGGTGCAACCCATTCGATCTGTAAAGTTCCCACCTTCCCCAGAAGAGATCCCAATGATCCAAAAATCTAAAACCCTGCTCCCTGCACCAACTCCTCAGCCACGCATTCAACTGCCATCTCCTCCAATTCTTACCATCACTGTCACGTAGCACTGGCAGCTATCCTGAGAACGCCACCCTTGAGGTCCTGTTCTTCAGCCTTCTGCCTAGTTCCCGAAACTCACACTTCAGGACCTCATCCCTCTTCCTGCCTATGTCGTTGGTCCCAACATGTATCACAAATTCTGGTTGGTTTCCCTCTCGTACCAGAATGTCGTGCACCCGTCAGAGACATCCTGGACCCTGGCACCTGGGAGGCAACAAACCATGTGGGTGTCCTTCTCACGTCCACAAAATCTCCTGTCTGCTCCCCTGACTATAGAGTCCCCAATGACGACAGCTCTCCTCTTCTCCGTCCCACCCTTCTGTGCCACAGGGTCAGACTCACTGCTGGAAGCCCTGCCACTGTGGCTCACCCCTGGTCGGTCATCCCGGCCAACTGAGCTTAGGATCAAACATGCAAACTCCATGCAGACAGCACCAGAGCTTAGGACCCTCACACCCACCACACCAGGCACACTCACAGTCTGGGACTGTAATGGGATGTTACTCTGAGTATCAGGGGATATTATACGTGGGGAATCAGAGAAATAATCACTGGTTCAGTGCTATGATCAGAGTGAACACTCCCGAGAAGAATGCAGACTGTCCTGTGATGTACAGATGTATTGGGAGGCTGGATTGGGGACAACAACAATCCTGAACAGTCAAACCATCTGTCTGGTTTAAATCAGTTTACAACTGCAATATATGTAAATCCCACACTGAGATAAAATACATCATTTTCTGAATGTGAACTTTTACAGAAACAAAATGAAATCTCTCACCATGAGGAATATGATATTGTCTTGTTGATCCATCCGTTCCTGTAACTTTGAGATTTCCTCCTGGATGGAATTTAAATTCTCTTGAATCTCTTGAAGATTTTTCTTCATTGGACTTAGAATCCTCTCCTCTTCTTCCCTGTGATCTCGGAGCGCGCGCTGCTCTTTCTCGGTGATAATCCGGCGCAGTTCAGCAAACTGGGATGTGATGTGGGACTGAACGTTGTGTGACTGTTCCTGTCAAATGAAAGGAGAGGCTAGTTTATTATTTGGCCCTGATGTATTTCCTTATGATATGGAAGGTCTATCCAGCCCATTATCATCCAAGAGGACCACAACCTTGCCGTTGGGTTTGGAAGCTTGTGTGCCTCACTGACCCAAAGAACTATATTGGCTGGAGTCAGGGCTTTATGCTTTGACTCTTGGTGGGGTCACCCATGCCAAACAGGTCAAAGGGTAGAGGCCAAAGTAAGAGTGGTCTACTGGTCCTCCAGGTTCATGGGTTCAGCTCAGGGCTAACAATACTGACTGGTGAAACAAAATTGTTACGGAAACAATGAAGAGTCTTTCTACATCTGAGTGCCATGTTATTCCTGAGTCTCCACTCAGGACCTGCATGACTGACAGTAGTGAAAACCGAGAAGTAGCTGCTGACATGTTCAATGAAGACATGAACACTGCCAGAGATGGAGGACTGTCATTGCTGTCCTAAACGCCAGTGGCATAACAGGAAGGAAGTGGCCCTCAGATCTTCGATCACATTTCCCTGAAACCCAGTCTTCTTCACTGACACATTAAGGCCCACCTGATTCACACACAACACCGCCCCCCCCCTTCAATGGGGTTAATTACAGGAGCCAATTTACCGTTCAACGTCGGCTGAAAGAAGGTACTGGTTACGGAACGAACGTGCAAACTCCACGCAGACAGCACCAGAGGTCAGGATCGAATCCCGGGCGCTGGAGCTGCAATACTCTGCTATTCTGTATTAAAGGGAACAAGACTACACAACGATATTGGAAATTCTGCTCTGGAAGCCTCACCCGGACTCCAGCAATCTTCTCTTTCTGTTGTTGCTCCATTTCCTGAAAGTCCGATTTCTTTTTTGTGAGAGAGTCTAAGGAAGATTTAACCCGATCCTGGGAATCAGAGAGTGAATGGATTAGACAAAAAAGATGACACTTTTGGATCAGACAAAAAGACGGTAGAAAGCGGGTTGTTTTTACCTTGTAAATTTTAATGGCTTCTTTAACCGGCATGAAGTTGTGAGACTTGTGTTCCCGCGCAGTCGCACAGATCAGGCAGATCAGTGTCTTGTCCGTCTCACAAAACAGCTTCAGTTCTTCCTCATGTTCCTCGCAGTGAAGTTTACTTTCCTTCTCTTTCCGATTCAGGTTTAGTTTTCGAGCTTTCTCAGACAGATTTGCTAAGGCCCGATTGATCCTGAGGCTGCGGTCTGCAATCTCCTCTCTACATTCCGGGCAGGAGTTTCTCTCCTCCCTTTCCCAACACCGTGTGATACAGGAGCGGCAGAAGTTGTGTCCACACTCCAGTATAACAGGATCGGTGAAGAAATCCAGGCAGATAGGACAAATTACCTCCTCGGTTAAACTCTCGACCTGTCCTTTCGAAGCCATGTTCATTCCCGGCACTTCCTGGTTCGGGATCCTTCACTTCAGGGAGCTGCTGAACCCCTACAGTACCGCGATTGTCCAGTAGGTGCGCTACAGTCCCGGGAATGAACATAACGTTGCTGCAAGTGTGGTCTGGGAAGGATTCGCGGCAATTTCCACGTCAGGGTGGGATCAGAAACACATTAAAGAGGTCTGAATATAAATGAACCCGGAGCGCGGAGCCTGGTTCAGTGTAAGGCAGAACTGAAAGGGACAATTCCTGAAAAGCAAGACAAGAGTTGACCTATAGTCCGACCCTGCTCCTGCCCCACTGATCTCGTGTCCTCAAACATATCTTTACCTCCTCCCTTCTCTACTTTCTGCAGGGATCACTCCCTCCATGACTCCCTTGTCCATTCACCCTCCCCACTAATCTCACTCCTGACACTTACCCCTGCAAGCAGCCAAACTACCTATTCACCTCCTCCCTCACCTCCATTCAAGGACCCAAAAAGTCCTTCCAGGTGAGGCAACACTTCATTTGCTGCGGTCATTTATTTGGTCTGCCGCTCCCAATGCAGCCTCCACTACATTGGTGCGACCTGTTGTAAATTGGGGACTGCTTTGTCAAATACCTCTGCTCCATCTGCCAAAGATGGAACTTCCTGGTGGCCAAACATTTTAATTCCAATTCTCATTCCCATTCCAACCTGTCAGTACATAGCCTTCTCTTGTGTGAAGGAAAAACACAGTATATTATGTCTGGGTAGCCTCCAACCTGATGGCATGAATTTTATTTCTGCTTCCAGAAAAAGATTCCATCCCCCTCCCCTCTTCACCTATTCCTCACTCTGGCCTCTTACCTTCGCCTAACTGACTATCATCTCCCCCTGTGTCCCCTCCTCCTGCCCCTTCTTCTTTGGTCGATTCTGCTCTCGTATCAGATTCCTTCTTCTCCAACCCTTTATCTTTCCAACTTAACTGGCTTCACCGATTACTTTCCAGCTATCTTCCTTTCTGTTCCCCCCCCCCACCACCTATTTTATTCTAGGGACTTCCCCCTTCCTTTCCAGTTCTGAAGAAGGATCTTGGCCTGAAATGTCATTTTCATAGGTGCAGTCTGACCTGCTGAGTTCATCCAGTATAGAACATAGAAAATTTACAGCACTTCAGCCCACAACATAATGTCAGCCATGGAACACACTCTAGAAGCTGTCTAGAATTTCCCTATTGCATAGCGCTCTATTATCCTAAGCTCCATGTACCAATCTAAGAGATTTTTTCAAAGACCTTATTGTACCTGGCTCTACCACCTTCACTGGCAATGCATTCCAAGCACCCACCACTCTCTGTGTGAAAAACTTACCCCTGACATCCCCTTGTACCTACTTCCAAGAACCTTAAAACTATGCACTCTTGTGTTAACCATTTCAGCCCTGGGAAAAGCCTCTGGCTAGTCACACGATCAATGCCCCTCATCATATTATAAACCTCTATCATGTAACCTTTCATCCTTCGTCGCTCCTTGGAGGAAAAGGCCAAATTCACTTGACCTATTCTTATAAGGCACACTTTCCAATCCAAGCAAATTCCTTGTAAATCTCCTCTGCACTCTCTCTATAGTATCTGCATCCTTCCTGTAATAAGATGACCAGAACTGACCACAGTATTCTCAGTGGGGTCTGACCAAGGTCTGATACAGCTGTAACATTACCTCACAGCTCTTGAACTCAATCCCACAGTGGATGAACCTTCTTAACCACACTGTCAACCTGCACAGCAGCTTTGAGTGTCCTATCAACACAGACCCCAAGATCCCGCAGATCCTCCACACTGCCAAGAGTCTTACCATTAATATTATATTCTGTCTTCAAATTTGACGTACAGAAATGAACCACTTCACTCTTATCCGAGTTGAACTCCATCTGCTACTTCTCAGCCCAGTTCTTCATCCTATCGATGTCCCGCTGTAACCTCTGACAAACTTCCAGACTATTCACAACATCCCCAACTTTTGTGTCATCAACAAACTTACTAAACCACCCTTCTACTTCCTCATCCAGGTCATTTATAAAAATCACGAAGAGAAGGGGTCTAAGAACGGATCCCTGCAGAACACCACTGGTCTCCATCCTCCGTACAGAATACGAACTATCCACAGTCATTCTTTGCCTTCTGTGGTCAAGCCAACTCATGATCCGCAAAGCAAGGTCCCGTTGGATCCCATGCCTCATTGCTTTCTGAATGAGCTTCGCATGGGGAACCTTATCGAATGCCTGACTGAAATCCATATACACTACATCCACTGCTCCACCTTCACCAATGTGTTTTGTTACATCTGAAAGAATTCAATCACATTCGTAAGGCATGACCTGCCCCTGACAAAACCAGGCAGACGATCGTTTCGCTGAACACCTACACACTGTCCGCCAGAGAAAGCAGGATCTCCCAGTGGCCACATATTTTAATTCCATGTCCCATTCCCATTCTGATATGTCTATCCACGGCCTCCTCTACTGTAAAGATGAAGCCACACTCAGGTTGGAGGAACAACACCTTATATTTGGTCTGGGTAGCCTCCAACCTGATGACATGAACACTGACTTCTCAAACTTCTGCTAATGCCCCACCTTCGCCTTGTACCCCATCCGTTATTTATTTATATACACACATTCTCTCTCTCTCTCTCCTTTTTCTCCCTCTGTCCCTCTCACTATACCCCTTGCCCATCCTCTGGGTTTTCCCCCCTCTCCCATTTCTTTCTCCCTGGGTCTCCTGTCCCATGACCCTCTCATATCCTTTTTGCCAATCACCTGTCCAGCTCTTCACAGTTTGAGGATAAAGGGGAAGCCTTTTAGAACCGAGATGAGGAAAAACTTCTTCACACAGGGAGTGGTGAATCTGTGGAATTCTCTGCCACAGAAAACAATTGAGGCCAGTTCATTGGCTATATTTAAGAGGGCGTTAGATATGGCCCTTGTGGCTAAAGGGATCAGGGGTTATGGAGGGAAGGCTGGTACAGGGTTCTGAGTTGGATGATCAGCCATGATCATACTGAATGCTGGTGCAGGCTGGAAGGGCCGAATGGCCTACTCCTGCACCTATTTTCTATGTTTCTAGGCTCCATCCCTCCCCCTCCTGTCTTCTCCTATCATTTTGGATCTCCCCCTCCCCCTCCCACTTTCAAATCTCTTACTAGCTCTTCTTTCAGTTAGTCCTGACGAAGGGTCTCGGCCCGAAACGTCAACTGTACCTCTTCCTATAAATGCTGCCTGGCCTGCTGCGTTCACCAGCAACATTGATGTGTGTTCCCTGCTCTTTACTTCATCCCTCCCCTTCAGGTTTCACCTATCACTGTGTGTTTCTCTCTCCCTTTCCCCACTTTTAAAATCTACTCCTCAGCTTTTCCCTCCAGTCCGGCCGGAGGGTCTCTGCCCAAAATGTTGACTGTACCTTTTTCTATAGATGCTGCCTGGCTTGCTGAGTTCCTCCAGCATTTTGTGTGTGTTGTACCGTGTACATCGAGTCCGTCCTGGTGACTTGTGGTCAATGGTGTTAGTCTGGAGGAACTGTGCCCGAGTCCATTAACGCAAAGTTCACATGCACAGGTGATAAACAAAGTTACTGACAGGAGCTTCCTGTGACTCTGAGAACAAACTCGGCGCTTCCATCGGACTGAAACCTCCAGCTCACGGAGACGGTCCGTCAATCAGCAGGACCGGCTCTCATCGGCCCAGGAGTGAGCCCCGCCCAGTGGGCCGTCCATTGCCACCGGGAGCGAGTGGCTCCGATCCGGGGACAGGCCGCAAAAAGGCAGCTGCACCTTGGGAACCGCTGCATCACCGACCGGGGCTGCGAATCTTTTCAGTGGCGGCGGTGAGGAGATTCCGTGAGATGTTCCAGCTATACGGAGGGTGCCTGGCCTTTCCCTGCCGGGGATCAGGGCCTGTTGTCTGCTACCCGCCTCCTGCTGCTGGGAGACCCTTCTCCTCTCCCTGGTCACCCCGCTCGGGTCTTCTGCCTTCTCTGGATCTTTTCATTGCCAACTGCTGATGGGACATCAACATCTCCACTTCACCGCTCCTCTCTCCAATTCCAACCTCACTACTTCCGAACGCGCTGCTCTCCACTCCCTCAGCACTAATCCTCACCTCACCCTCAAACCCGCAGATAAGTGGGGTGCTGCAGTAGTCTGGCGTACTGACCTCTACCGTTCAGGCCCAGAGACAATTCTCAGTCACCTCCTGCTTACCCCTCGAACAGGACACCACCAAGGAGCACCAGGCCACTGTCTCCCACACCATTACCAATTTTATAAGCTCTGGGGATCTCCCATCCACCGCCTGCAACCTCGTAGTTCCCGCACCCCCTATCTCCCCTTTCTACCTCTTACCCAAGATCCACAAACCTGCCTGTCCAGGTAGACCCATTGTTTCAGCTTGTTCCTGCCCCACTGAACTCATATCGGCATACCTCGACTCTGTTTTATCCCTCTTGGTTCAGTCCCTTCCTACCTACAACAGTGGCACTTCACACACTCTGGATCTTTTCAATGATTTCACGTTCCCAGGCCCCAATCATCTGATCTTCACTCTGGTTGTCCTGTACCTGTACACCTGCATATCCCCACCAGGAAGGCCTCAAAGCTCTCCATTTCTTTCTGGACACCAAAACCACCCACTTCTCCACCACCGCTCTCCTCTGACTGGCAGAACTTGTCCTCACTCTCAGTAATGTCTCCTTTCGCTCCTCCCATTTCCTTCAAACAAAAGGGGTAGCCATGGTACTCACAAGGATCCCAGCTATGTCTGCCTTTTTATCAGCTACATGGAACAGTTTATGTTACTGGTGTCTGTCCCCCACTTTTCCTGCGCTACATTGATGACTGCAGAGGTGTTGCTTCCTGCACCGATTCTGAGTTCTTCAAATTCATCAACTTTGCCTCCAACCTCCACCCTGCCCTCAACTTTACCCGGTCCATTTCCAACACCTCCCTTCCCTTTCTTGATCTCACTGTCTCTGTCTCTGGAGACAGCTTATTTACTGAAGCCTGTTACAAACCCACGGACTGTCACAGTTAACTGGACTGTGTCTCTTCCCACCCTGTTACTTGTAAAAATGCCATCCCTTCACTCAGTTCTTTTTTCTCCACCACATCTACTCTCAACATGAGGCTTTTCATTCCAGAATTGAGGAGATGTCCTCCTTCAATGAAAGGGGCATCCCTTCCTCCACCATCAAAGCTGCCCTCGACTGCATCACTTCCATTTTGCACATGTCTGCCCACACCCCATCCTCCTGCCATCCCACCAGAGATAAGGTTCCTCTTGTCATCACCTACCGCCTCACCAGCTCCTGCGTCCAGCACAGGATTCTCCATAACTTCCACCATCTCCAACAGGATCCCACAGCCAAGCACATCTTTCCCTCCCCGTCACTTACTGCTTTCCACAGGGTTCATGCCCTACGCGACGCCCTTACCTATTCGGTCCTCCCTACTGATCTCCCTCCTGGCAAATGGAACATGTGTTACACCTCCTCCCTCACTACAATTCAGGGCCCCAAACAGTCCTTCCAGGTGAGGTGACACTTTACCTGTGACTCCTGGTGTGGCGTCTTGTACATCGGTGAGACCCGGTGTAGATTGGGAGACCGCTTCGCTGAGCACCTATGCTCCATTTGCCAGAAAAAGCAGGATCTCCCAGTGGCCACCCACTTTAATTGCACTTCCCATTCCCATTCCGACATGTCAATCTATGGCCTTCTCTACTGTCGTGATGAGGCCACCCTCAGGTTGGAGGAGCAACACCTTACATTCTACTTGGGTATCCTCCAACCTGATGGCATGAACATCGATTTCTCACCCCCTTCTTCACCATTCCCCATTCTCTTTTCCCTCTCTTTCTTTCTGTACTTGCCTGCCCATAGCCTGCCCCGATGCTCCTCCCCCTTCCTTTTTTCCATGGCCTTCTGTCCACTCCTATTGGATTTCCCCTTCTCCAGCTCTGTATCTCTTTCATTAATCAACTTCCCAGCTCTATACTTCACCCCTCCCACCTTCCCGGTGTCACCTTGTGTTTCTCCCTCCCCTCCCCCAACTTTTAACCCTGACTCCTCATCTGTTTCTCTCTGGTCTTGATGAAGGGTTTTGGCCCAAATCGTTGACTGTACTCTTTTCCTTAGATGCTGCCTGGCCTGCTGAATTCCTGTAAACTTATGTTTTATGAAATCAAGCTTTATTTATAATAAAATATCTACAAAAGTTTAAAACAGTTCAAATGATATTTGACATTCTTAACATCATATGGTCAATACATTCAGTAGTGTTGACACTGTTTGAACCATTGCCATTCAGATCGCCTCGGGGATGTTACAAATTTCAGTGTTCACGGGGCTTCCCCACCTGACCCAGGCCCTCCATGTGTGGTAGCAGAAGGAGTCTCGACTGTGGTCCTCTCCCAGAGACTTTCCACTGGCTGCACTGAGAGCCACCGTGTCCCTCAGCACGTCCTCCTGCAGCCTGGACTGTGCCTGTCGACAGCGTTCCCTTCGCGACATCTGGCTGTGCTGGGAGACCAGCAGGTTTCGGGCAGAACAAAGAGCATCTCTCACTGAGTTGATGATCTTCCAGCAGCAGTTCCCGGGCTGAATGACTCAATGGAGAACGTGGTGGAGGGATTGTCTACTGAGTCAGTGTGAGTGGAAGTGAGAAACAGGAAGGGAACAAGTCCTCTGTTGGGAGCGAGAGCATTGGGAAGCTTTTCAAAACTAACAGAAAGCAACTGAAAAAAAACAGGTTAGTAAAGATGAAATATGAATGTTAGCTAGTCAATAATATAAAGGAGGATATCAAAAGTTTTATCAGATAAGTAAGAGTGAATATCAGACCACGAGAAAGTTACATTGGAAATGGTGGACGAAGTCATTAAGTACATTGTATCAGTCTTCATTGTGGAAGACACCAGCAGTATGCCAGAATTTTGAGAGTGTCAGGACACAGAAGTGAGTGTTGTCACTGTCACTATGGAGAAGGACTGTGGAAAACACAAAGATCTGAAAGTAGACAAGTCACCTGGACCGGATGAGTGAGACCCAGAGGTTCTTAAAGAAGTAGCTGAAGTGATAGTGGAGATATTAGTGCTAATCTTTCAGTTTTCACTAGATCTGGAGTGTTTTTGGGGGACTGGAAAATTGCAAATGCCACTCGACTGGCACTTTTTAAAAAAAGAGGGAGGCAAAAGACAAGAAATTATAGGCGATTTCTTCTGGCTTCACTGGTTGGCTAGAGTCTGTTATTAAGGATGCGGTTTGAGAGTAATTAAAGGCATATGATAGGTTGAAATCAGCATGGTTTCCCTCAGGAGAAATCTTGCCTGACCAATCTGTTGCATTCTTTGAGGAAATAACAGGATGGACAGACAAAGGAGAGTTAGTAGACGTTGTTTACTTGGATATTCAGAAGGCATTTGACAAGGAGCCGCACATGAGGCTGCTAAACAAGATGAGAGTCCATGGAATTACAGGAAAGATACTAGCACGGATAGAAGATTGACTGACTCTCAGGAGATAAAGAGAGGGAATAAAGAGGTCCCTTACTGGTCGGGTGCCGGTGACGAGTGGTGTCCGCAGGGGTCGGTGTTGGGACCGCTACTTTTCATTTTGTTTGTCAGTGATATGGATGGCAGAATTGCTGGTTTTGTGGATAATACAAAGATAGCTGGAGGGGTTGGTAGTGTTGAGGAAACAGGGAGTCTGCAGTAGGCCTTAGATTGCAGAATAACAAAGAAGTGGTAGCTGGAATATAGTGCAGGGAAGTACATGGTCGTGCACATTGGTAGAGGGAATAAAGGTATCAACTATTAAATGTGCAGCAAATTCAGAAATCGGAGGTTGACAGAGACTTGGGAGTCCTAGAGCAGTATTACCTAAAGGTTAACATTCAGGCTGAGTCAGTAGTCGGGAAGGCAAATGCAATGTCAGCATTAATTTTGAGGGGACAAGAATGTAAAAGAAAAGATGTAATGCTGAGCCTTGATAAGGCATTGGTCAGACTCCATTTGGAGTATTGTGAGCAGTTTTGGCTCCTCGTATCAGAAAGGATGTGGTGACATTGGAGAGAGTCCAGAGGTAGTTCAGAAAAATGATCCTGGTAAAGAATGGGTTAGTTAGAAGAAGCATTTAATGGTTCTGTGCCTGCTTTTGCTGGAGTTTAGAAAAATAAGGAGTTATCTCATTGTGACCAATCAAATATTGGATGGCCTACAGAGAGTGGAGTTGGAGAGGATGACTCCAATAGTGGGAGAGTCGAGGACCAAGGTGCACAGACCCATAATACAAATACATCCCTTTTGTACAGTGGTGAGGGGGAATTTCTTTAGCTAGAAGATTGTGAAACTGGAATTCATTGTCATAGAGAGATGTGGGGGCCAAGTCATTGAGTATATTTAAAGTTGATGTTGAGGGGTTCTTGATTAGTAAGGGCGTCAAGTTGTCGGAGAAGGTAGGAGAATAGGATTGAGAGGGTAAATAAGTCAGCCATGGTGGATTGTTGGTGAAATTCTGCTCCTGTGTTTTGTGGTCTTCTGGTCAAACTCAGTCTGATCCTGTCTCTCAGAAAATTTCCCATCACAGATGTGAGGCTCAGCGGCCTGGAGTTCCCTGGATTGTCCTTCCAGCCCTTCTCAAGTTGTGTCCTTGAGCCACCCTCCAGTCGTCCGGCCCCTCACCTGTGGCTAAGTGTGTAGTAAATTTCTCTGCCAAGACCCCAGTAATTTTGACCAGTTCGGGTGATGTTTTCAGATAAACTTGATCCACTTTAATTGGCTTTAAGATCACCAGTGCCTACTCTTCTGTAATGTGAGATTTTCCAATTATTAATGTTCATTTTCCTTCATTCCGTGGATCCCGTGACGTTTTTCCTGGGAAATAGAGATGGGAAATATTGATTTCAGGCCACTCCCCTCCCAAGCTGTTCCACCGGTTGATAGCCACATCAGTGCTTAAGGAAATCTGTTCTCTCACTAATTGCTCTTTAAATCTCAATGTGCCTGTAGCACCTCATGAATGTCATTCAAATTATCTGACAGAGCTATCACGTGTTCTCCTCCTATCCTCTTGATTTCTCTCTTCACTGTACTCCTCCCTATGCCTGATACTCCTCGGGTCAGAGAGCTGTGACCGGGGGTTTCTCACAGAGAGTTGTATCCACCCTTGTTTAATCTTTGTGGTCAGAGCCTTCACAATGTATTTTCCCAGTTCCCTCAGTAACCTGGTCCCACTGTGCCTGTGCTGACCACGAGACCAAATTAAACTCTTTCTGTATACACTCTATATCACGCACACCCCACCTCCCTTTTCCTGCATCCTCACAGGCAGCCACAAAATAAAGAAACCCAACAGAACCCAAAAGAAAGAAGACCGTCAAACATACAATGCACAGAAAAATACTCGGTACTCCAAAGACAAAAAGAAGCCGATAGAGGAACTCAGCAGGTCGGGTAGCATCTCTACAGGAAAAGTGATAGTCGACATTTTAGGCTGAGATTCTGCATCAAAGCCCTGTCTCTGCTGACTCTTGTGTTTCCACAACACTCCAAACATGACCTCACCAAAGCTTCAAGCAAGTGAAGATCAGATCTTCGTCAGGACTGGAAAAAAAAAGATGAGAAGTCAGAGTAAGAAGGTGAGGGGAGGGAAAGAAGAAATACAAGGTTGTAGGTGATCGGTGAAACCAGGAGAGGCGGAGTGGTGAATAAAGAGCTGGGAAAGAGACTGGTGACATTGATAAAGGGCTGGAGAAGGGGGAATCTGATAGAGGACAGAAGGCCATGGAAGAAAGGAGAGGTGGAGGAGCACCAGACGGAGGTGATGGGCAGGAAAGGAGACAAGGTGAAAGAGCGAAATGGGAATGGGGAATGGTGAGGGTGTGGCCATTACCGGAAGTTCGAGAAATTGATGTTCATGCCATCAGTTTGGAGGCTACCCAGACAGAATAATGTTTTGACAAGATATATGTAGATAGTTTGACTAGAGAAGCGATTACAGATGACCGCCTCCCAGTAAGTGAGGCTGTGTCAGTGCAGAAGACTTTGCCCCAGTGAGCATCTTTCTATTAGTTTTGAAACAGATGGAAAAAGTGGACCAGTGCTGAGCCTGCATCTACCTGGAAAGCAGAGAAGATGTCTCAGGCTTTCTCTCTCTTTCTCTGCCACACGCACACGCACAGACACGTGAGCTCAGACATCTACCTTTATCCAGGCCTTGTCTTCCCTTGCACTTACACCCAATTTCATCTGAATCCTCCCTCAACTTTGATCCCAGTTGTCCTCTCCCTCGGGATTTCCCCTGCCCCTTACCTTCTGTGCACCCTTCCTCAGACCTCATGCCTCCAGAACTTGCCCACCCCTCCCTGTGCTGCACCCTGTTTGCTACGTGGTTCCTTCCTGTGACCCCTGCATTGGGCTCTGCTTCCCACCCGAGTGGGTGATACAACCCTTGCTTGGGTGACACAACTGTCCCAAATGATCATCTGAGTGAGGCTGAGTGATGAATGGGGCGAAAGGGGCACTGGAACACTGAGTGACTGAGGGGCAGAAAGAAACCCACACTGAGAACTGCGTGTGACCTTTGATACCTGCATGGGGGTCTTTTGTCGCCCAGTGAGATTGACAGGGCTGGAGAGTGAGTGAGAGGAAAGGACTGAGGTTGAGGATCACATGGGAGGTGGGTTAAGAGAGGAAAGGGGTACGCCACCATGTGACCCTCAACCTCAGACATCGTTGTTAATGCTCTGAACTCGGGATTCCGCCAATCCGGCTGATAAATGTTTGGACGTTCAGTTCATGGCGGTACCGCTTTCAACCAGGAGATGGGGATAGCGAGCTGTGCAAAGATCAGTTTCACGGCGAGGATCCCCACCTGCTGCTGGGAACCGGTACTGCAGGAAGAGCCGGAAAAAAAACCATCAGAGTCTCTTCAGCCCTTCACCTTGTCCACCTGTCACCTCCCATCTTCTTCCTTCATGCTCCCTCCCCCAATCCCCCAGCCGATTCACCTGGCGTATCTTTCACATGTCATTTGTACTCCTTACCCTCCCCCGCCTTATTCCGACTTTATCCCCCCTCCTTCCCAGTCCCGATGAAGGTTCTCGGCGGGAAACATCGTCTGTTTATTCCTTTCATAAATGCAGCCGGACCCGCCGAGTTCCTCCAGCATTTTGTGTTGCTCTGGATTTCCAGCGTCTGCAGACTCTCGTGTGTCAGATCCATCTGTTGTGGAACAATCTATGTTCCGTGCCTATTCTGGTATCTGTCCCCCACTTTTCCTTCGCTACATCGACGACTGCATTGGCGTTGCTTCCTGCACGCATGCTGAGCTCGTTGACTTTATTAACTTTGCCTCCAACTTTCACCCTGCCCTCAAGTTTACCTGGTCCATTTCCGACACCTCCCTCCCCTTTCTAGATCTTTCTGTCTCTGTCTCTGGAGACAGCTTATCCACTGATGTCTACTATAAGCCTACTGACTCTCACAGCTATCTGGACTATTCCTCTTCTCACCCTGTCTCTTGCAAAAACGCCATCCCCTTCTCGCAATTCCTCCGTCTCCGCCGCATCTGCTCTCAGGATGAGGCTTTTCATTCTAGGACGAGGGAGATGTCTTCATTTTTTAAAGAAAGGGGCTTCCCTTCCTCCACTATCAACTCTGCTCTTAAACGCATCTCCCCCATTTCACGTACATCTGCTCTCACTCCATCCTCCCACCACCCCACTAGGAATAGGGTTCCCCTGGTTCTCAACTACCACCCCACCAGCCTCCGGGTCCAACATATTATTCTCCGTAACTTCCGCCACCTCCAACGGGATCCCACCACTAAGCATATCTTTCCCTCCCCCACTCTCTCTGCATTCCGCAGAGATCGCTCCCTACACAACTCCCTTGTCCATTCGTCCCCCCCATCCCTCCCCACTGATCTCCCTCCTGGTACTTATCCGTGTAAGCGGAACAAGTGCTACACATGCCCTTACCCTTCCTCCCTTACCACCATTCAGGGCCCCAAACAGTCCTTCCAGGTGAGGCATCACTTCACCTGTGAGTCGACTGGGGTGATATACTGCGTCCGGTGCTCCCGATGTGGCCTTTTATATATTGGTGAGACCCGACGCAGACTGGGAGACCGCTTTGCTGAACATCTACGCTCTGTCCGCCAGAGAAAGCAGGATCTCCCAGTGGCCACACATTTTAATTCCACATCCCATTCCCATTCTGACATGTCTATCCACGGCCTCCTCTACTGTAAAGATGAAGCCACACTCAGGTTGGAGGAACAACACCTTATATTCCGTATGGGTAGCCTCCAACCTGATGGCATGAACATTGACTTCTCTAACTTCCGCTAGGCCCCACCTCCCCCTCGTACCCCAGCTGTTACTCTTTTTTATGCACACATTCTTTCTCTCACTCTCCTTTTTCTCCCTCTGTCCATCTGAATATACCTCTTGCCCATCCTCTGGGTCACCCACCCCCTCCGTCTTTCTTCCCGGACCTCCTGTCCCATGATCCTCTCGTATCCCCTTCTGCCTATCACCTGTCCAGCTCTCGGCTCCATCCCTCCTCTCCTGTCTTCTCCTATCATTTTGCATCTCCCCCTCCCCCTCCAGCTTTCAAATCCCTTACTCACTCTTCCTTCAGTTAGTCCTGACGAAGGATCTCGGCCTGAAACGTCGACTGCACCTCTTCCTATAGATGCTGCTTGGCCTGCTGCGTTCACCAGCAACTTTGATGTGTGTTGCTTGAATTTCCAGCATCTGCAGAATTCCTGGTGTTTGCGTTGTCCATCTGTTGTTGTTTGCTTGTTCGTTTATTTGAATCAGATGCTCGAAAAACTAAAAATAAACAGAAAATATTTGAACTCCGCAGAGGCCAGGCAGCGTTTGAATTGAAGATGTTATGGACGTGGAACGCAAACTCCGTGTCTCTCGCCGTGGATCCTGACTGATCTGTTATTGTTGTTCCTGCATTTCCTGGGGATAAAACGGGTCGAAAACAGAATAACTGATTCCACGTGGGCACCCGTTGTGATCTTGTCTCATCAATTAGAGGAACCGCTCATCATGTTCCACTGGGGCAGCCTGAAACCTGCCGACATGAACATTGAATTCTCTGACTTCCGGTAGTTGCTCCTCCTCTGTCACTTTTCCTTTTAATTTTCTCTCTTCGTGATCCATCAGCCCCCATCACCCTCTCTCCTTCCTCTCCTCCCCCACCCTCCCCATCTGCTCATCCCCCACACACTCCTCCCCACCCCTCCCTTTATTCCAGGCTCCACCTTCCTCTCCGACCAGATTCCATCATCTTTGTCCCTGCCACCTCTCACCTCCCAGCTTCTGACACATTCCCACACTCCACCCCTCCCTCCCCTGGATCAGCTGCCAGCTATTACTCCACCTTTCCCTACCGACCATCTCCCCTCTTTCAGCCGAGATGAAGGAACTCGAGCCGAAATGGTAACTGTTCATTTTCCATTCCCATCCTGCCTGTCTCGCTGAGAATTTCCGGCGCTTTGTGTGTTTCCAGCGTTGCCTGGCCATTCCCTAACATTCACCTTGACCTTCCCAGTCAGCACCACCACCGCTTGTCCAACTGAACCTGTCACATTGTAGGTGGAGTTTAGGATCCGGGCAGCTCAACACTCATAGCCCGCGGCTGCTACTGAATACGTGGTATTTCTGTTCCGTTGGTGGATGCAGTGAACACATTAAAATTAATGGATCTATAATTAGTGTTTATTTTACTCTCTACACACTGATATTGACACAGAGTTACTTTGACGCCGGTCCTGGGACCAGACCCGGAGCGGAGCCAGGGCAGATTCTCAGCCACTGGTTTTTATGCCAAGTCTCGAAGAAAGGATAAACTTCCCCCGTTAATGTATTCCCAATGAAGATGGGACGTGGTCTCTGCGTTGTAACGTGAAACTGTCCCGGACTGGGAACTGAGATAATCTTCCGACCGTTCTCTCTGCAATTTTTCCTGATACTGTTGCTGTGGGACGTTCAGCTCCCAATGGCAGCAGCGAGGAGAGAACATGGCCTTAATTATGGATGTTGCTTTCTTGTGGCAGCGTTCCCTGTCAGATGCGCTCAGTGGCGAGGAAGGCTTTTCCTGCGACAGTCTGGGCAGTGTTCACTCCGGGCATTTGTGTTTCCACAGCAGGCCGTGATGCAAGCAGTCAGGATAATCCCCACTGCGTATCTGTAGAAGTTTATCAAAGTTTTAGATGGCATGTCGAATCTGCGCAAATTCTGTACTATCACAGTAGAGGCAATGCCGTGTCTTCTTGGTAATGGCGCTTAATGTGCTGGACCCAGAACAAATCCCCTGAAATCAGAACCATAAGGAATTTAAAGGCATTCACCCCTCCCTGATGAGGTCTACCTCATGGACCTCCGGTTATTCCCTCCTCCAGACGACAGTCGGCCTGGTTCTGCTGACATTGAGTGAGCGGTTGTTGTTGTGGCACCAAACAGCCTGATTTTCAATTCCCCTGATATATGCCGACTCGTCACCACCTTGGAATCCGCCAACAATAGTCAGAAAACTTAAATATGACGTTATAGTCATATTTTATTGATCCCGGGGGAAATTGGTTTTCGTTACAGTTGCACTATAAATAATAAATAGTAATAAAACCATAAATAGTTAAATAATAATATGTAAATTATGCCAGTAAATTGTGAAATAAGTCCAGGACCAGCCTATTGGCTCAGGGTGTCTGACCCTCCGAGGGAGGAGTTGTAAAGTTTGATGGCCACAGGCAGGAATGACTTCCTATGACGCTCTGTGTTGCATCTCGGTGGAATGAGTCTCTGGCTGAATGTACTCCTGTGTCCACCCAGTACATTATGTAGTGGATGGGAGACATTGTCCAAGATGGCATGCAACTTGGACAGCATCCTCTTTTCAGACACCACCGCGAGAAAGTCCAGTTCCATCCCCACAACATCACTGGCCTTACGAATGAGATTGTTGATTCTGTTGGTGTCTGCTATCCTCAGCCTGCTGCCCCAGCACACAACAGCAACCATGATAGCACTGGCCACCACAGACTCGTAGAACATCCTCAGCATCGTCCGGCAGATGTTAAACGACCTCAGTCTCCTCAGGAAATAGAGACGGCTCTGACCCTTCTTGTAGACAGCCTCAGTGTTCTTTGACCAGTCCAGTTTATTGTCAATTTGCATCCCCAGGTATTTGTAATCCTCCACCATGTCCACACTGACCCCCTTGGATGTTAACAGGGTTCACCGGTACCTTAGCTCGCCTCAGGTCTACCACCAGCTCCTTAGTCTTTTTCACATTAAGCTGCAGATAATTCTGCTCCCACCATGTGACAAAGCTGTGTTTACCCTCAGAGTCCTAAAGCGAGTGAGCAAAGCCTTGAGTCGCTGTGCTGGCGGAGGAGATGTTGTTGCCAATCCCAACTGACTGAGGTCTGAGAGTGAGGGAATGGAGGATCCAGTTGTACAAGGACGTATCGACGCCTCGGTCTTGGAGCTTATTGATTAGTTTTGAGGGGATGACCGTGTTGAGTGAACAGCATCCTGATGTCTGCATCTTCACTGTCCGGATGTTCCATGGCTGAGTGAAGAGTCAATGAAATGGCATCTGCTGTGGATTTGTTACGACAGTGGGCAAACTGGACAGTGGCCGCTGCTCGGGCAGGAGTTGAGGGAGTTCAACGTCTCAAAGCATTTCATCACAGTGGATGTAAGGGCAACTGGACAATAGCAGGTCAGGCAGCACCAGTGGAGAGAATAACCAGTCGATGTTTCGGGGCGAGACTCCATCGACTGGAAAGGAGGAAGAAGCCAGAATAAGGTGGGGCGGGGAGTACAAGCTGCAGATGATAGGTGAGACAAAGTGAGAGGAAAGGTGGGTGTGTGTGCGGGAGAGGGGAGGGAGTGAATTATGAAGCTGGTGGTGATAGTTGGAGGAGTTAAAGGGCTGAAGAAGGAGTATGACAGGAGTGGACAGAGGACTAGAGCAGAAAGGGAAGGAGGAGGGGAACCAGATGGAGGTGACTGGCAGTTCAAAGTTCAAAGCAAACTTATTATCAAAGTACATATACCTTACCATATACAACCCTGGTGTTCATTTTCTTGCGGGCATACTCGATAAATCAACAGAATAATAACAAACATAACGGAATCAATAAAAGACTGCACGAACCTGGCCGTTTAACCAGTGTGCAAACGACAACAAACTGCAAATACAAAACACCAAAATAAATAATAATAAATAATCAATAAATATCAAGAACATGAGATGAAGACTATTTCAAAGAGAGTCCTTAGATAATAGGAACGATTCAGTGATGGGCACTGTGGTTATCCCCTTTTGTCCAAGAGCCTGATGGCTGAGGGGTAGTAACTGCTCTTGAACCTGGTGGTTCTCACCCTGAGGTTCATGTACCTTCGTCCTCATGGCAGCAGTGAGAAAAGTGCATGCCCGTGGTGTTGGGGGTCCCTGATGATGAAAGCTGATTTCCTGCGACCGTGTTTCATGCCGATGTGCTCAATGCAGTGGAGGGCTTCACTCACGATGGAGTGGGCTGTATCCATTACTTTTTGTTGGATTTTCCATTCAAGGGCATTGATGTTTCCATCCCAGGCTATGATGCAGCCAGTCAGTATACTCTCCACTACACAGTCACAGAACGTTGTTAAAGTTTTAGATATCCTGCTGGATCTCTGCAAATTCCTAAGAATGTGGAGGGCCTGCTGTGCTTTCTTCGTAATTGTTTTAACGTGCTGGGCCTGGAACAGAACATGCAAAATATTAACTCTGAGAAATTCAGAGTTGTCAGCATTTCTAATTGTCTACTGTAATTGTCCTGTGTATTGTACATCTGCCGTTGTCGGTATCCATTTATCTCACTTTTTAGGAAACGCATCTCAGTACATTCTTACTGAGAGTCTTGACTTACGGAAGGCGCTTCTCTGTTGCTGACTTCCTGCAGTGACAACCCCCCACCACCCCACTCCACCCACCCCCAGACACAGTCAGACTCGGAGGGGACTTCTCAACAGTGGCTCCTCCTGGTCGCACAGTTGTCGAGCCGAATCCCACGTGACAACAATGGGCAGACGATCTCTCATCGCCCCCTTGTGGTGAGTGACAGTAATTCAGAGCGTCAGAGAAAACAGATTTCTGTCTCTGGAGATAGTGAACAAAGCAGGAAGCTTGAGAGAACAATAGTAACTGGTTAGATCAGTGGAAGCTATTTGTGGTACAAGGAAAATGGCTGAGAAATTTCACTAGTGCCTCTTCCTCCTCAGTAGGCCAAGGAAATTTGGCACAGAACATAGAAATCTATAGCACATTACAGGCCCTTTGGCCCACAACATTTTGCCAACCATGTAACCTCCAGAAACTGCCGAGAAGTTCCCTACTGCATAACCTTCTATTTTTCTAAACTCTATGTACCTATCTGAGAGACTCCTAAAAGACCCTATTGTATCGGCTTCCACCATCACCACCGGCAGTGCATTCCACACACCCACCACTCTCTGTGTGGAAAAACGTAACCCTGACATCCCCTCGTCACTTATCTCCAAGCACCTTAAAACGATGCCCCCCACCCCACCGTGTTAGCCATTTCAGCCTTAGGATAAAAACCTCTGACTGCCACACGATCAATGTCCCTCATTATCGTATACACCTCTATCATGTCACATATAATCCCACATCACTCCAGGGAGAAAAGGCCAAGTTCACTCATTCTATTCACATTGGGTAAGCCCTCCAATCCAGACAACATCCTCGTAAATCTCCTCTGCACTCTCTCTGTAGTATCCAAATGCTTCCTGTACACAAATGAACACAGTATTGCAAGGAGGTCTGATCAAGGTCTCATATAGCTGTAACATTACCTCACGGCTCTGAACTCAATCCCACGGTTGGTGAATGCCAACACACCATACGCCTTCTTAACAACACTGTCACCCTGCTCAGCAGCTCTGAGTGTCCTATGGACATGGACCCCAAGATCTCTCAGATCCACACTGCCAAGAGTCTTACTATTAATATTATATTCTGTCTTCAAATTTGACGTACCAAAATGAGCCACTTCACTCTTATCTGGGTTGAAACAATCTGCCACTTCTCAGCCCAGTTCTGCATCCTATCGATGTCCCGCTGCAACCTCTGGCAACCCTCCAGACTATCCACAATATCCCCAACCTTTGTGTCATCAGCAAACTTATTAACCCACCCTTTTACTTCTTCATCCAGGTCATTTATTAAAATCACAAAGAGGAGGGGTCCCGGAACAGATTTCCGTGGAACACCACTGGTCACCTACCTCCATACAGAATATGAACCATCTACAACTATCCTATGTATTCAGTGGGCAAGCCAGTCCTGGATCCACAAAGCAAGGTCCCTTTGGATCCCTTGCCTCCTTACTTTCTGAAGGAGCCTGCCATGGGGAACCTTATCAAATGCCTTACTGAAATTCATATACACTACATCCACTGCTCTACCTCCATCAATGTGCTTTGCTACTTCCTCAAGTGTTTCAATCAGGCTCGTAAGCCACGACCTGCCCTTGATAAGGCCATGCTGACTAACCGTAATCAGATTATGTCTCTCCAAATGCTCATAAACCCTCCCTTTAAGGATCTTCAACAACTTTATCAGCACTGAAGTCAGGCTCACTGGTCAATAATTTCTTCGGTTATAGACTTCCTTTCTTGAACAAGGGAACAACATTTGCAACTCGCCAATCCTCCGGTTCTTCTCCCGACCAATTGATGACACAAAAATCATCGCGAGGTGCTCAGCAATCTCGTCCCTCGCTTCCCACAGTAGCCTGGGGATATCGCTCATCCGGTCCCGGTGACTTAATATTTTTCAAAACCTCCAGCATATCCTCTTTCTCAATGTCTATATGCTCAAGCATTTGAGTCCACTGTAAGTAATCCCCACAATTGTCAAGGTCTTTTTCCCTGGTGAATACTATAAGACCATAAGACAAAGGAGCAGAGGTCGGCCATTCGGCCCATCAAGTCTGCTCCGCCATTTTATCATGAGCTGATCAATTCTCCCATTCAGTTCCACTCCCCCGCCTTCTCACCGTAACCTTTGATGCCCTGGCTACTCAGATACCTCTCAATCTCTGCCTTAAATACACCCAATGACTTGGCCTCCACTGCTGCCCGTGGCAACAAATTCCATAGATTCAACAGCCTCTGACTAAAAAAGTTTCCTCGAATTTCTGTTCTGAATGGGCGCCCTTCAATCTTTAAGTCATGCCTTCTCGTACAAGACTCCCTCATCATGGGAAACAACTTTGCCACATCCACTCTGTCCATGCCTTTCAACATTCGAAATATTTCTATGAGGTCTCCCCTCATTCTTCTAAACTCCAAGGAATACAGTCCAAGAGCGGACAAACGTTCCTCATATGTTAACCCTCTCATTCCCGGAATCATTCTAGTGAATCTTCTCTGCACCCTCTCCAACGTCAGCACATCCTTTCTTAAATAAGGAGACCAAAACTGCCCACAGTACTAAAAGTGAGGTCTCACCAGCGCCTTATAGAGCCTCAACATCACATCCCTGCTCCTATACTCTATTCCTCTAGAAATGAATGCCAACATTGCATTCGCCTTCTTCACTACTGACTCAACCTGGAGGTTAACTTTAAGGGTATCCTGTACGAGGACTCCCAAGTCCCGTTGCATCTCAGAACTTTGAATTCTTTCCCCATTTAAATAATAGTCTGCCCATTTATTTTTTCTGCCAAAGTGCATAACCATACACTTTCCAACATTATACTTCATTTGCCACTTCTCTGCCCATTCTTCCAATCTATCCAAGTCTCTCTGCAGACTCTCCGTTTCCTCAGCACTACCGGTCCCTCCACCTATCTTCGTATCATCAGCAAACTTAGCCACAAAGCCATCTATTCCATAATCCAAATCACTGATGTACAATGTAAAAACAAGCAGCCCCAACACGGACCCCTGTGGAACACCACTGGTAACCGGCAGCCAACCAGAATAGGATCCCTTTATTCCCACTCTCTGTTTCCTGCCAATCAGACAACACTCTATCCACGTATGTAAATTTCCCGTAATTCCATGGGCTCTTATCTTGTTAAGCAGCCTCATGTGTGGCACCTTGTCAAAGGCCTTCTGAAAATCCAAATATACAACATCCACTGCATCTCCCTTGTCTAGCCTACTGGTAGTTTCCTCAAAAAATTGTAATAGGTTTGTCAGGCAGGATTTTCCTTTAAGGAATCCATGCTGAGTTCTGCCTATCTTGTCATATGCCTCCAGGTACTCTGTAACCTAATCCTTGACAATCGACTCCAACAACTTCCCAACCACCGACGTCAAGCTAACAGGTCTATAATTTCCTTTTTCCTTCCTTGCCCCTTTCTTAAATAGTGGAGTGACATTTGCAATCTTCCAGTCTTCCGGAACGATGCCAGGATCTATCGACTTTTGAAAGATCATCGCTAATGCCTCCACAATCTCCACAGCTACTTCCTTCAGAACACACGGGTGCATTCCATCTGGTGCGGGAGATTTATCTACCTTTAGACTATTCAGCTTCCTGAGTACTTTCTCTGTCGTAATTGTGACTGCGCACACTTCTCTTCCCTGACACCACTGAGTGTCCAGTATACTGCTGACGTCTTCCTCAGTGAAGACTGATGCAAAATACTCGTTCAGTTCCTCTGCCATCTCCTTATCTCCCATTACAATTTCTCCAGCATCATTTTCTATCGGTCCTATATCTACTCTCACCTGTCTTTTACTCTTTATATACTTGAAAAAGCTTTTAGTATCCTCTTTGATATTATTTGCTAGTTTCCTTTCATAGTTAATCTTTTCCCTCTTAATGACCTTCTTGGTTTCCTTTTGTAAGGTTTTAAAAACTTCCCAATCCTCTGCCTTCCCACTAATTTTTGCTTCCTTGTATGCCCTCTCCTTTGCTTTAACTTTGGCTTTGACTTCTCTTGTCAACCACGGTTGCATTCTTTTTCCACTCGAAAATTTCTTCTTTTTTGGAATATATCTGTCTTGCACCTTCCTCATTTCTTGCATAAACTCCAGCCACTGCTGCTCTGCGATCTTTCCCGCCAGTGTCCGTTTCCAGTCAACTTTGGCCAGTTCGTCTCTCATGCCACTGTAATTTCCTTTACTCCACTGAAATACCGACACATCAGATTTCGGCTTCTCTTTTTCAAATTTCACAGTGAACTCAATCATGTTATGATCACTGCCTCCTAAGGGTTCCTTCACCTCAATCTCTCTAATCACCTCCGGTTCATTACACAATACCCAATTCAGTACAGCCGATCCCCTGGTGGGCTCAACAACAAGCTGTTCTAAAAAGCTATCTCGCAGACATTCTACAAATTCTCTCTCTTGAGATCCAGTGCCGACCTGATTTTCCTAATCCACTCGCATGTTAAAATCCCTCACAACACTGCATATCAATCCCTGTCAACACTGCACAACAATGCATAACACTGCCCTTCTGACAGGCCTTTTCTATTTCCTGTTGTAATTTGTCGTCCACATCACTGCAACTGCCATCAGGGTCCTTTTACCCCTGCTATTTCTTAGCTCAGCCCATAAAGATTCTGCACCTTCCGATCCTATATCACCTCTCTCGAATGATTTAATATCATTTCTTACCAATAAAGCCACGCCTCGCCCCCTCTGCCTACCTTCCTATCCTTCCGATACACCGTGTATCCTTGGACGTTCAGCTCCCAGAGACATGCATCCTTTAGCCACGTCTCAGTGATGGCCACAATATCATACCTGCCAATCTGTAGCTGTACGACAAGATCATCCACCTTATTCCTTATGCTGCGTGCATTTAAGTACAGCACCTTAAGACCAGTATTTGATACTTTTCGCTTTGATTTCACTGCAACTTTATTGCACTGCAACTCATCCCAATGGCTACAAATTTGCCCCATCACCTGCCTGTCTATCCTGACATCTTTACTGCTCACTATCTTAGATTTATTTCTGTTTTCCCCTTCCTCCGCTCTGTCATTCCGGTTCCCAACCCCCTGCCAAATTAGTTTAAACCCTCCCTAACAGCTCTATTAAACTTTCCCGCCACGATATTGGTCCCCTTCGGGTTCAGGTGTATTCTGTCCTTTTTGAACGGGTCATACTTCCCCCAGAAGAGATCCCAATTATCCAAGAATCTGAAGCCCTGCCCCGTACCCCAGTCTGTCAGCCACGCATTCATCTGCCTGATCCGACTATTCTTTCCCACGCTAGCACGTGGCACAGGTAGCAATCCCGAGATTACTACCCTGGAGGTCCTGCTTCTCAGCTTCCTTCCTAACTCCCAGAAATCTCTCTTCAGGACCTCCTCCTTTGTCCTATCTATGTCATTGGTACCAACATGTACCAAGACAACTGGCTGCTCACCCTCCCCCTTTAGAATATTCAGGACCCGATCCGAGACATCCCGTACCCTGGCACCTGGGAGGCAACACAACATGCAGTTTGCTGTTCTCGGTGTCGGATGTGGGAGGCCCTGGAGTCTCCAAGCCTCCCGGATGTCTACATCTGCGCCAAGTGCATCGAGATGCAGCTCCTAAGGGACCGCGTTACGGAACTGGAGCTGCAGCTCGATTACATTCGTCTGGTCAGGGAGAGCGAGGAGGTGATAGAGAGGAGTGGAAGGCAGGTGGTCACGCCGGGGCCACGGGAGGCAGACAAGTGGGTCACGGTTAGGAGGGGGAAGGGGAAAAGGCAGGTGATGGGGAGTACCCCGGTGGCTGTGCCCCTTAACAACAGGTACTCCTGTTTGAGTACTGTTGGAGGGGACAGCTTACCCGGGGGAAGTGACAGTGGCCCTGCCTCCGGCACAGAGTCTGGCCCTGTAGCTCAGAAGGGTAGGGCAAGGAAGAGGAGGGCAGTTGTGATAGGGGACTCGATAGTAAGGGGATCAGATAGGCGATTCTGTGGACGCAGTCCAGAGACCCGGATGGTAGTTTGCCTCCCTGGTGCCAGGGTCCGGGATATTTCTGATCGTGTCCAAGATATCCTGAAGTGGGAGGGTGAGGAGCCAGAGGTCGTGGTACATATAGGTACCAATGACATAGGTAGGAAAAGGGATGAGGTCCTGAAAGAAGAATATAGGGAGCTAGGAAGGGAGTTGAGAAAAAGAACCGCAAAGGTAGTAATCTCGGGATTACTGCCTGTGCCACGCGACAGTGAGAGTAGGAATGCGATGAGGTGGAGGATAAATGCGTGGCTGAGGGATTGGAGCAGGGGGCAGGGATTCAAGTTTTTGGATCATTGGGACCTCTATTGGTGCAGGCGTGACCTGTACAAACAGGACGGGTTACACTTAAATCCTAGGGGGACCAATATCCTGGCAGGGAGATTAGCGGGGGCTACTGAGGTGACTTTAAACTAGAATGGTTGGGGGGTGGGAATCAAATTAAAGAGGCTAGGCGTGAGGAGGTTAGTTCACAACAGAGGGATGGGAACCAGTGCAGAGAGACAGAGGGGTGTAAAGTGAGCATAGAAGCAAAAAGTACAAAGGAGAAAAGTAAAAGTGGCAGGCCGACAAATCCAGGGCAAGCATTAAAAAGGGCTAAGAGAGTTGTAAAAGAGCGCCTGAAGGCTTTATGTGTCAATGCAAGGAGCATTCGTAATAAGGTGGATGAATTGAAAGTGCAGATTGTTATTAATGATTATGATATAGTTGGGATCACAGAGACATGGCTCCAGGGTGACCAGGGATGGGAGCTCAACGTTCAGGGATATTCAATATTCAGGAGGGATAGACATGAAGGAAGGGGAGGTGGGGTGGCGTTGCTGGTTAAAGAAGAGATTAACGCAATAGAAAGGAAGGACATAAACCGGGAAGATGTGGAATCGATATGGGTAGAGCTGCGTGACACTAAGGGGCAGAAGACGCTGTTGGGAGTTGTGTACAGGCCACCTAACAGTAGTAGTGAGGTCGGAGATGGTATTAAACAGGAAATTAGAAATGTGTGCAATAAAGGAACAGCAGTTATAATGGGTGACTTCAATCTACATGTAGACTGGGTGAACCAAATTGGTAAAGGTGCTGAGGAAGAGGATTTCTTGGAATGTATGCGGGATGGTTTTTTGAACCAACATGTCGAGGAACCAACAAGAGAGCAGGCTATTCTGGACTGGGTTTTGAGCAATGAGGAAGGGTTAATTAGCGATCTTGTCGTGAGAGGCCCCTTGGGTAAGAGTGACCATAATATGGTGGAATTCTTCATTAACATGGAGAGTGACGTAGTTAATTCAGAAACAAAGGTTCTGAACTTAAAGAGGGGTAACTTTGAAGGTATGAGACATGGATTAGCTAAGATAGACTGGCAAATGACACTTAAAGGATTGACGGTGGATATGCAATGGCAGGCATTTAAAGGTTGCATGGATGAACTACAACAATTGTTCATCCCAGTTTGGCAAAAGAATAAATCAAGGAAGGTAGTGCACCCGTGGCTGACAAGAGAAATTAGGGATAGTATCAATTCCAAAGAAGTAGCATACAAATTAGCCAGAGAAAGTGGCTCACCTGAGGACTGGGAGAAATTCAGAGTTCAGCAGAGGAGGACAAAGGGCTTAATTAGGAAGGGGAAAAAAGATTATGAGAGAAAACTGGCAGAGAACATAAAAACGGACTGTAAAAGCTTTTATAGATATGTAAAAAGGAAAAGACTGATAAAGACAAATGTAGGTCCCCTGCAAACAGAAACAGGTGAATTGATTATGGGGAGCAAGGACATGGCAGACCAATTGAATAATTACTTTGGTTCTGTCTTCACTAAGGAGGACATAAATAATCTTCCAGAAATAGTAAGGGACAGAGGGTCCAGTGAGATGGAGGAACTGAGTGAAATACATGGTAGTAGGGAAGTGGTGTTAGGTAAATTGAAGGGATTGAAGGCAGATAAATCCCCAGGGCCAGATGGTCTGCATCCCAGAGTGCTTAAGGAAGTAGCCCAAGAAATAGTGGATGCATTAGTGATAATTTTTCAAAACTCGTTAGATTCTGGACTAGTTCCTGAGGATTGGAGGGTGGCTAATGTAACCCCACTTTTTAAAACAGGAGGGAGAGAGAAACCAGGCAATTATAGGCCGGTTAGCCTAACGTTGGTGGTGGGGAAACTGCTGGAGTCAGTTATCAAGGATGTGATAACAGCACATTTGGAAAGCGGTGAAATGATCGGACAAAGTCAGCATGGATTTGTGAAAGGAAAATCATGTCTGACGAATCTCATAGAATTTTTTGAGGATGTAACTAGTAGAGTGGATAGGGGAGAACCAGTGGATGTGGTATATTTGGATTTTCAAAAGGCTTTTGACAAGGTCCCACACAGGAGATTAGTGTGCAAACTTAAAGCACACGGTATTGGGGGTAAGGTATTGGTGTGGGTGGAGAATTGGTTAGCAGACAGGAAGCAAAGAGTGGAAATAAACGGGACCTTTTCAGAATGGCAGGCGGTGACTAGTGGGGTACCGCAAGGCTCAGTGCTGGGACCCCAGTTGTTTACAATATATATTAATGACTTGGATGAGGGAATTAAATGCAGCATCTTCAAGTTTGCGGATGACACGAAGCTGGGTGGCAGTGTTAGCAGTGAGGAGGATGCTAAGAGGATGCAGGGTGACTTGGATAGGTTGGGTGAGTGGGCAAACTCATGGCAGATGCAATTTAATGTGGATAAATGTGAAGTTATCCACTTTGGTGGCAAAAATAGGAAAACAGATTATTATCTGAATGGTGGCCGATTAGGAAAAGGGGAGGTGCAACGAGACCTGGGTGTCATTATACACCAGTCATTGAAAGTGGGCATGCAGGTACAGCAGGCGGTGAAAAAGGCGAACGGTATGCTGGCATTTATAGCGAGAGGATTCTAGTACAGGAGCAGGGAGGTACTACTGCAGTTGTACAAGGCCTTGGTGAGACCACACCTGGAGTATTGTGTGCAGTTTTGGTCCCCTAATCTGAGGAAAGACATCTTTGCCATAGAGGGAGTACAAAGAAGGTTCACCAGATTGATTCCTGGGATGGCAGGTCTTTCATATGAAGAAAGACTGGATGAACTGGGCTTGTACTCGTTGGAATTTAGAAGATTGAGGGGGGATCTGATTGAAACGTATAAGATCCTAAAGGGATTGGACAGGCTAGATGCGGGAAGATTGTTCCCGATGTTGGGGAGGTCCAGAACGAGGGGTCACAGTTTGAGGATAGAGGGGAAGCCTTTTAGGACCGAGATTAGGAAAAACTTCTTCACACAGAGAGTGGTGAATCTGTGGAATTCTCTGCCACAGCAAACTGTTGAGGCCAGTTCATTGGCTATGTTTAAGAGGGAGTTAGATATGGCCCTTGTGGCTACAGGGGTGAGGGGGTATGGAGGGAAGGCTGGGTTCTGAGTTGGATGATCAGCCATGATCATAATAAATGGCGGTGCAGGCTCGAAGGGCCGAATGGCCTACTCCTGCACCTATTTTCTATGTTTCTATGTTTCTATGCGGGTATCTCTATCAGGCTCACAGAATCTCCTGTCCGTTCCCCTGCCAATGGAATCCCCTACGACTACCGCAATTCTCTTCTCCCTTCTTCCCTCCTGCACAACAGCGCCAGGCTCAGTGCCAGAGACCCGGTCACCGTGGGCGTCCCCTGTCAGGTCATCCCCCTCAACAGCATCCAGATCAAGATATTTGTTGCTGAGGGAGACAGCCACAGGGGTGCTATCCACTATCCGGGCATTCCCCTTCCCTCTCCTGACAGTGACCCAGTTTTCTGACTCCTGTAGCCTAGGGATGACTACCTCCCTGTAGCTCCTGTCTATCACCTCTTCACTTTCCCTGATAAGCAGTAGGTCACCAAGCTGCAGCTCCAGATCCCTACCACGGTCTCTGAGAAGCTGCATCTCGGTGCACCTGGCGCAGATGTGGCCATCAGGGAGGCTGGAGGTCTCCCAGGATTCCCACATCTGACACCCTGAACAAAGCACTAACCCTGTAGGCATGCTATCTAATTCTACAGGAATGAAACAGGAAAAATAAGTCTACTCACCTACTTACCTCGCCAAACAGACGAACTTTTTAAACCGTTAGCTCATACCATTACCTGTGAGAGCCCTGCTGTTCCTGTCTGTCCGGGCCGATTCGCGAAATGTAGGGCGGAGGGGGGGAGGAAAAAAAAAGAGTTGGCGCTTCGCTCTCGTCTCTTCCCTTTTACCGCCGAAGCCCGTTGAGGCCAAAGCCCTACACTCTGCTCCCACTCACTCTGCTGCCCGCTGTATAGGGTGGTCTCCTTTTTAAACTCTCCGCGCGGTCCTGTTGACGTCACGCGCCTGCGCAGTTTCGCCCGTCTTGCACTCGAAGTTTTTTTTAAAAAACTGCCTTCCTTCAGAATTCAGCTCCCACGACGCTCTGTAGTCCCGATCCAAAAGAATACTGAAGCAAAGTATTCATTAATACCTCTGGTACCTTCTCCGACCCCATGCACATGTTTCCAGTATCGCACCTGATTGGTCCTATTCTCACATGGCTCATTCTCTTTCTCTTCACATACTTCTAGAATGCCTTGGGGGTTTCCTTAATCCTGCTCACCAAGGCCTTCTCGTGGTGCCTTCTGGCTCTCCTAATTCCATTCTTAAGCTCCTTCCTAGCAAATTTGTAATTTCCTAGAGCTCTAACAGTACCTAGTTTCTTGAACCTTTCACAAGCTTTTCCTTTCTTCTTAACTAGATTTTCTGCATCCTTTGTACACCATGGTTCTTTAACCCTGCCACCCTTTCCCTGCCTCAATGGAACATACCTATGCAGAACTCTATACAAATGTTACCTGAACATTTGCTACTTTTCTGCCGTTCGTTTCCCTGAGAACATCTGCTCCAAATGGATGCTCACAAGTTCCTGCCTAATAGCATCATATTTCTCCCTTCACCAATTAAATGTTTTCCCAAATTGTCTGTTCTTATCCCTCTCCAGCGCTGTGGTGAAGGAGACAGGGTTGTGGTCACTACCTCCAAAATGCTGTCCAAGAGATCTGACATCTGACCAGGTTCCTTTCCCAATACCAGATTAAGTACAGCCTCTCTTCACAAACTCCCTACAAGCTGTCTCTCCTTGTGCTCCAACCTCCCCAACCTCTGCCTCTTCACTTCGGTTCCCACCCGCCTGCAAATCTAGTTTAAACCCTCCCCAATAGCATCAGCAAACCTCCCCACCCGCATATCGGTCATCTGCGGATTCAAGTGCCACCTGTCCTTATTGTGCAGGTCACACCTGCCCCAGGACAGGTCCCAATGATCCAAAAATCTCAATCCCTGCTCCCTGCTCCAATGCTTCGGCCACGCATTTATGGAAGGCATTGTAGTGGTGTGCTACACACAGCGCTAGAGTAACGATATGTAGTCGGTGAGTTGTAGTTGCGAAAAAAGATGTTTATTCAGACTTCGCAGCCTCCTTTAAAGCCTTCCCGTTCCCGCCCTCCCTGGGCGGGACTGCTATGGGGAATGCATAATCGCAGACCCTTCCCGCGCGCGGGTATTCCCCCTGCTGGTGAAGATGGCCTGGCGCCCTTTTTGGGGCCGGCCTCTCTGCCGGCGCGCACCGTTTTGTGAGCCGGTTCGAGTGCGCTGGAAAGTGGGTCACCACATAACCCCTCCCCCCCCCCCCCCAGAACCGGCGATACATCCCCCGGTGTCCACAGTCTGGTTCGGCCTCTGTTTGAGAGGTCTGCCTCGGCGCCGCGGTGCCTGAGCCCGGACCGGCTGCGCCAAGTCCACATGGGCCGGTTTGAGTCGGTCTGCTGTGAAAACCTCCTCTCTCCCCCCAATGTCCAGCATGAACGTGGACCCGTTGTTCCTAATCACCTTAAACGGCCCCTCGTAGGGCCGCTGTAGCGGTTCCCGGGTCCGCCCCGTCCTACAAAAAGAAACTTACAGTTCTGTAGGTCTTTGGGTACGCAGGTCGGGCTCTGTCCGTGCTGTGAAGTGGGTATGGGGGCCAGATTACCGAGCCTCTCCCGTAGTCTGTCCAGAACTGCTGCGGGTTCCTCCTCTTGCCCCCTTGGGGCCAGTATGAACTCTCCCGCGACTACCAGGGGTGCGCCGTACACCAACTCGGCCGACGAGGTGTGCAGATCCTCTTTGGGCGCCGTGCGAATTCTGAGCAGGACCCAGGGAAGTTTGTCCACCCAGTTAGGCCGTACCAGGCGGGCCAAGAGAGCCGACTTCAGGTGACGGTGGAAATGCTCCACTAGTCCGTACGACTGTGGGTGATGGGCAGTTGTGTGTTGTAGCTGCGATCCTAAAAGGTTGGCCATAGCTGACCACCGGCTGGAGGTGAACTGGGCGCCCCTGTCGGAGGTAATGTGGGCTGGTACCCCAAAGCGTGCTACCCAGGTTGCGATCAGTTCTCGGGCGCAGGAATCGGAGGTGGTGTCGGTGAGCGGGACTGCCTCTGGCCATCTGGTGAACCGGCCTATCATAATTAGGAGGTACTGCGCTCCTCGTGACACTGGCAGGGGCCCCACGATATCCACATGAGTGTGGTGGAACCTCCGGCGAGTGGGTTCGAACTGCTGCGGCGGAGCCTTGGTGTGCCGCTGCACCTTGTTCGGTTGGCACTGCATGCACATTTTGGCCCATTCACTGAGCTGTTTACGATGCCCATGCCACACGAACCTGTTGGCGACCAGCCGGATGATTGTTCAGATGGAGGGGTGCGCAAAGTTGTGAATGCAATCGAATATTCGCCGCCGCCAGGCTGCTGGGACGACGGGGCGGGGTTGGCCGGTAGCTACGTCACACAGTAGGGTCCTCTCACCTGGGTTACGGGGAGGTCTTGGAGCTGCAAACCGGAGACCGCAGTTCTGTAACTACCGATCTCATCATCTGCCTGCTGTGCTTCCGCCAGCGCTGCATAGTCCACCCCCTGGGACAGGGCCTGTATGGTAGGTCTGGATAGTGCGTCCTCCACAAAGTTGTCCTTTCCAGAGACATGCCGGATGTCCGTCGTGTATTCGGAGTTGTAGGACAGATGTCGCTGCTGACGGGACGACCAGGGGTCGGACACCTTAGTGAACGCAAAGGTAAGCGGTTTGTGGTCCGTGAACGCGATGAAAGGCCTACCTTCTAAGAAGTACCTGAAATGCCGGATTGCCAGGTATAGTGCCAATAGCTCCCGGTCGAAAACACTGTATTTGACTTCGGGTGGTCGTAGGTGTTTGCTGAAGAACGCCAGGGGTTGCCAGCGACCCTCGATGAGTTGTTCCAGCACTCCACCGACTGCTGTGTTGGATGCGTCCACCATGAGGGCAGTAGGAACGTCCGTTCTGGGGTGCACTAGCATCGCGGCGTTTGCCAACGCTTCTTTGGTTTTAACGAAAGCGGCTGCGGCCTCTTCGTCCCAGGTAATGTCCTTGCCCTTACCCGACATTAGACTGAACAGGGGGCGTATGATCGGGCTGCTGAGGGGAGGAAACAGTGGTAGAAATTCACCATACCCACGAATTCCTGCAGGCCTTTGATTGTGTTGGGTCGGGGGAAGTGGCGGACCACGTCTACCTTGGCGGGCAGAGGGGTTGCCCCGACTTTAGTAATCCTGTGGCCCAGGAAGTCGATGGTGTTGAGTCCGAACTGGCATTTGGCTGGGTTGATTGTAAGGCCGAATACGCTCAGTCGGGCGTAGAGCTGGCGGAGGTGGAACAGATGTTCCTGACGACTACTGCTGGTTATGAGGATGTCGTCCAAATAGATGAATGCAAAGTCTAGGTCGCGTCCCACCGCGTCCATTAGCCGCTGGAAAGTCTGTGCGGCAATCTTCAGGCCGAACGGCATTCAGAGGAATTCGAAAAGGCTGAACGGGGTGATAAGTGCTGTTTTGGGGATGTCGTCCGGATGTACCGGGACTTGATGGTTCCCCCGGACGTGGTCTACATTGGAAAAGATCCTTGCGCCGTGTAGATTTGCAGCAAAGTCTTTAATGTGCGGCAAAAGATAGCGGTCTGGCGTTGTAGCCTCATTCAGTCTGCAGTAGTCGCCGCATGGTCTCCAGCCCCCCGTTGTCTTGGGCACCATGTGCAGCGGGGAGGCCCATGGGCTGTCGGACAGTCGTAAGATCCCCAATTCCTCCATCTTTCTGAACTCCTCCTTCGCCAGTCGGAGCTTGTCCGGGGGAAGCCTTCGAGCACGGGCGTGGAGGGGTGGTCCCTGGGTCGGGATGTGGTGCTGTATGCCGTGTCTGGGCATGGCTGCCGTGAACTGCGGTGTCAGAACTGATGGGAAATCCGCCAGGACCATGGTGAATTCGTCGTCGGACAGCGTGATGGAGTCCAGGTGTGGGGCTGGCAACTGTGCTTCACCCAGGTAGAACGTTTGAAAAGTCTTGGCGTAGACTAATCGCTTCCCTTGCAAGTCGACCAACAGGCTGTGAGCTCGCAGAAAATCCGCCCCCCAGGAGTGGTTGGGCCACGGAGGCCAGTGTGAAGTCCCACGTGAACCGGCTGGAGCTGAACTGTAGCCGCTCCGTGCGGGTGCCGTACGTCCGTATTTTGCTGCCATTTGCGGTCCTCAGGGTGGGTTCCGGTTCTCTGTTGCGGGTGTCGTAACTCGTTGGAGGTAAAACGCTGAACTCCTCTCCGGTGTCGAACAAAAAGCGGCGTCCCGACTGCTTGTCCCAGACATACAGGAGGCTGTAATGATGGCCAGCCGCTGTGGCCATCAGCGGCGGCTGGCCCTGGCGTTTCCCGGGAAATTTGCAGGGCGGTCTACAGCGGCGGGCCTTTGTGCCCCACCGCTGGTGGTAGAAGCACCATTGTTCGTTGGGCTCCTCACTCCCGTCGCCGGGTTTTGTAGTCTCTGCTGCCGGGCCGGGCCTGGTCTGGTCTGCCGTTGGGAACGCGGCTTGAGATCTGTGCAACGACGCCCCTCTCTCTTTCCTGACATTCCACAGCACATCTGCTCGGGCCGCCCCCTCCCGGGGGTCGCTGAAATCTGCATCGGACAGCAGCAGGCTTATGTCTTCGGGTAGTTGCTCTAGGAACGCCTGCTCAAACATGAGGCAGGGTTTGTGTCCTTCAGCCAGGGCCAGCATCTCGTTCATTAATGCTGACGGCGGCCTGTCTCCCAAACCATCCAGGTTCATTAAGCGGCGTGCTCGTTCGTGCCGTGAGAGTCCGAAAGTCCTTATGAGCAGGGCTTTGAATGCTGTGTATTTGCCGTCCTCCGGGGGCGACTGTATAAACTCCTCAACTTGTGCAGCTGTCTCCTGGTCGAGGGAGCTCAGCACGTAGTAGTAGCGAGTGAACTCCGAGGTTATCTGCCGAATGTGGAATTGGGCTTCAGCTTGTTCGAACCATAGGCGTAGTCGCAGCGTCCAGAAGCTTGGCAGTTTTAACGAAACTGCATGAACAAATGCGGCGTCGGTCATCTCTGGTCCAAATATCGTTTGGACCGTCGGGGTCAACAATTGTAGCGGTGTGCTACACTTAGCGCTTGAATAACAACACATAGTTGGTGAGTTGTAGTTGCGATAAAAGAGATTTATTCAAACTTCGCGGCCTCCTTTAAAGCCTTCCCGTTCCCGCCCTCCCTGGAGCGGGACTGCTGTGGGGAATGCATATTCCCAGACCCTTCCCGCGCGCGGGTTTTTCTCCCTGCTGGTGAAGATGGCCTGGCGCCCTTTTTGGGGCCGACCTCTCTGCCGGCGCGTGCCGGTTCGTGTGTGCTAGAAAGTGGGTCGCCACAAACCTTTATAAATCATCGGTCGGTCCACATTTGGTGTATTGGGAGCAGTTTTAGGCACCATATCTTAGAAAGGATCTACTGGCGTTGGAGTAGGTCCAGAGGAGGTTCATCAGAATGATGCAGGGTATGAAGGGGTTAATATCTGAAGAGGGTCTCTACTTGCTGGGCTTCAGAGGAATGGAGAGGGGGGAGGGGAATCCCAATGAAACCTATCAAATACTGAAAGGCCGAGGTGCAGTGAACGTCGTCAGGATGTTTCCTGTAGTGGGAGAGTCTATGACCAGAGGGCACAGCCTCAGAATAAAAGGATATCCATTTACAACAGAGATGAGGAGGGATGTGTTTAGGAGAGGATGGTGAATCTGTGGAATCCATTGGTACTGATGCCTATGGAGGCCAAGCCGTTGGGTGTATTTTAAGCAGGGGGTAATAGGTTAACAAGGTTGTCAAGTTTACTGGGAGAAGGCAGAAGAACGGGGGTTGAGATGGAAAGTACATCGGCCATGATCAAGCTCAAGCTCAAGTTCAAGTTTACTGTCATCTGACTGTTCATAAACACAAACGAATCAATGTTCTTCCAGACCATGGAGCACCCACAAAACATATATCACACACAGCGCATAAAACAAAATATTACCACCACAAATAAGATAATAAACTATCATTCAAAATGCATATCAAGTGTGCAGCACAGGTAAATACTGAACAGCTCGCTGTCCTAGTGACAAGACCTTAGTGGTGGCAGGGTCGTCATTAGTCTCACAAACTGAGGGTAGAAATTGTTACCCGTCTGGCATTTCTATCCTCCTGCTCCTGCATCTCCTTCCTGGTGGTCGTGGGTCGAAGAGATTGTGGTGGTGGTGTTCCTCAACAATGCTTTGGTCACTTTCTGTTCAACCCTCCCGGTAAATGTAACAACCCGGGGGCAGGGGGAGACCCCAGTGATCCTCTTGGCAGTCTTTACTATCCTCCTGTAGGGCTTTGTGGCCTGAGGCCTTGCAGCTTATTTCTTCTGGATCAGCATCGAAAGGCAGAGCAGACTCGATTGACTGAATGGCCTCATTCTGTGGCCGTGCCTCATGGTCTTATTGTTCTTGAGATCTTGCAGATGCTGAAAATCCTGACAACACACAAAACATGCTGGAGGAGCTCAGTTCAAAGCAAAACTATTACCAAAGTACATTTTCATCACCCTGACATTCATTTTCTTGAAGTCATTTACAGTAGACACAAAGAAACACAATAGAATCAATGAAAAACTCCACACAAACAAACAACATATAATCAATGTTCAGAAGAAGACAAACTGTGTGACTACAAGAAGAAACAATTGCTATTAATAAATAAATATGTAATAAATAACACTGAGAACGAGTTGTCGATTCCTTGAAAGTGAGTCCCTAGGTTGTGGAATCAGTCAATTTTCAGGTGCGTGAAGTGGAAAATGAGAGGAGAGTAAAGGATGAGTAATTACCAGAATTTGTAATTATCTACTGTAATTGCCCTGTGCATCGTCTACATAGCGGATCATCCGCAGTTGTCGGCGTCTCGTTTTCTCGCTTTAGGAACCCATCATCAGCAGTTTCCTACTGACAGGCTTGACTTACTAAGGGTGCTTCGCTATTGCCGACTTCCTGTGGTGCAAACCCAACACCCCCTCCTCAACCCCCAGACACAGTCAGACTCGGAGGGGGCTTCCCTTCAAGGTCGCCTCCCAGACCCGCTGTTGTCGAGCCGAATCCAACGTGACAATGTGCAGAACGGTCCCTCATCGCCCCCTTGTGGTGACTGACAGTAGCTGGGAGAGTCAGACAAACCAGATTTTTGTCCCCAGAGACGGTGAAGCAAGCTTGAGAAAACTTTTGTAACCGAATGAAATCAGTAGAAGGTATTTATGGTGCAGGGAATACGGCCAAGAAAGTGCCCCAGGGCCTCTTCCTCCTCAGGGGACCAGAGAAGTCTGGGATTTCCCTTCAATTTCAAGTTCAAGTTTCATATCAGCTGACTCGACATATATACAACCAAACAAAATAACATTCTTCCAGACCACGCTGCATCCACAAATACATATATCACACACAGCACATTAACAAAAATATTATATTACAATGAAGTTTATAAAATCTAATTCAAAATGCATGCAATAAACCCCAGCACAGGTGAACAGCAAATGGCTTTTTGTCCCAGTGACGAGACCTTGGTGGTGGCAGGGTATTCATTAGTCTCACAGCCTGAGGGAAGTGGCTGACACCCAGTCTGGCAGTCCTAGTCCTGATGCTCCTGTACCTATTACTGACGGTAGTGGTTCAAAGTGTTTTAAAAACTTGCAGAAGGAAAATAAGAAGGACAGTCAGAAGGAAAAGATGAATTATGATGAACATCAAAGAAGATACTAAAAGCTTTTTCAAAGTATATAAAGGGTAAAAGAGAGTCGAGGGTAGATATAGGCCCAATATAAAATGACACTGGAGATATTGCAATGAGAAATGCAGAGATGGCGGAGGAACTGAATGCATATATTGCAACAGTCTTCACAGTGGAAGACAACATCTGCAGTATACCGAACATTCAAGAGTGTCAGGGAAGGAAGTTTGTGCAGTGAAAATTACGACTGAGAAGGTTCTCAGAAAGCTTAATGGTCTGAGGGTGATAAATCTCCTGGACCTGATGGAATGCACCCTCGGGTTCTGAAGGAAGTAGCTGGAGAGAATGCGGAGGCATTAACAATGCTCTTTCAAGAATTGATAGATTCTGCCGTTGTACCGATGACTGCAAAATTGGAAATGTTACGCTGCTATTTAAGGAGAGTGGGAGGCAGCAGAAAGGAAACTAGACCTGTTAGCCTGACATCAGTGGTTGGGAAGTTGTTGGAATGGGTAGTTAGGGATGAGATTACGAAGTACCTGGAGGCACATGACAAAGTAGGCCAAAACCAGTATCGTTTCCTGAAAGGAAAATCTTGCCTAACAAACCTACTACAATTCTTTGAGGAAATTTCGGGCAGACTACTATTTAGATGGGGAGAGAATTCGAAATGCCTCCTCCCATCGACCTGTACCAGGACCATAGTCCTCCATACGCCTGCCATCCATGTACCTATCCAAACTTCTCTTAAACCTTCAAATTGAGCTCGCATGCACCTCTTGTGCTGGCAGCTCGTTCCACACTCTCACAACCTGAGTGAAGAAGTGTCCCCTCATGTTCCCCTTAAACTTTCCACCTTTCACCCTTACCAGTGACCTTGTTGTAATCCCACCCAACCAAAGTGGAAAAAACCTGCTTGCATTTACCCTACCTATACCACTCAGGCTTTTGTTTACCTCTATCAAATTTCCCCTCAATCTTCTACATTCCACGGAATAAAGTCTTTCAACCTTTCCTCATAACTTGGGGTCTCCAGTCCCAGCGATATCCTTGTCAATTTTTTCTGTACCCTTTCAACCTTATTAACATCTTTCCTGTAGGAAAAACTGCACACAATACTCCAAATTAGGCCTCGTAAACATCTGATACAACTTCAACATAACATCCCATCTCTTGTAATCTATATTTTGGTTTATGAAGGCCAATGCGCCTAAAGCTCTCCTTACGACCCAATCAACCTGAGACACCACTTTCAATGAATGTTGGACAGTATTCCCAGATCTCTTTGTTCTACTGCACTCCTCACTCAGGTAGGTCCAACCAAAGTGCAATATCTTGCCATTGTCCACATTAAATTGCATCTGCCATTTTCCAGTTTTCAGCTGGACCAGATCCCACAGCAAGCTCTGATAGTCTCCCTTGCTGTCCACTACACCCCCAATCCTGGTATCATCTGCAAATTTTCTAATCCTCAGCGATGAGCCCATTTACATGGAGCTCAGCCACAAGAAAGCAGCGACCGTCATCAAGGACTCCAACCATCCACACCATGCTCTCTTCTCACCACTCCCATCGAGCAGGACATACAGAACCCTTAGGTTCCACACCGCCAGGTTCATGGACAGCTGTTACCCTACAACCATCAGGCTCTTGAACCGGTGTGGATAACTCACTCACCACAACTCTGAACCGATCCCACAACCTACAGACTCACCTTCAACAACTCTTTGCAAGTAATGTTCTCAGTATATTTTTCTTTATTTGAACAATTTATCTTCTTTTGCACATTGATTCATTGTCAGTCTCTGTTTATGTACAGTTTTCATAAATTCTATTGCTTTCTTTATTGCCCTGTAAATGCCGGCATGAAAAAGAATTTCAAGGTAGTACATGGTAACAAATAGGTACTTTGACAATGAATTTTACTGAACTTTGAGTACTGGTATTGAGGGCAATACAGGGTCATCCCCAACATCCTGGCCAATGTTAATCACAGAAACAACACCAAACAAAAGAGCCGTTTTGGTTGTTTTCAGTTTGTTATGTATGAATACACAAGATTCTGCAGATACTGGAAATCCAGAGTAAAACTCACAAAATGACGGAGGAACTCAGCAGGTCAGGCAGCACCTATGGAGACAAATAAAGAGTCAGCTTCTCAGGTCGAGACCATCCATCAGGATGCGATCATCTGAAATACCGACGAAGGGTCTTGGCCTAAAATATCGAGTCTTCATTCCTCTCAATAAATACAACACCGTACAGACTCTTCGACTAATGATGCAGTGCTGACATTTTAACCTGCTCTACGATAAACATAACCCTTCCCTTCCACATAACTCTCTACTCTTCTTTCATCCACGTGCCTGTCTGAGTATCTTCAATGCCCTGAAAGTATCTGCCTCTACCACCACTCTTTCAGAGCGTTCTGCGTGCCCACCAACCTCTGTGTAGTAATCTACCTCTGACAACCCCCCAGACCTCCCTCCATTCTCCTGAAAATGATGCCCCCTGGTATTAGCCATTGCTGCCCTGGGAAATACTTCCTATGACTTATGCTGACCACTCTCCAGGTGAAAACATTGGCCTCAGATTCCTGTTAACTCACTTCATGCCAATTAGTCCTTCAGTCCCCAGTCCTGGGAAAAAGATATTTGGCCAGTTAAACCTGACAAAAGTGCTCGAACCTTTTCACTATTGACTAAGGATGTAATATCAACTAAACCTAGCCTTAAGTAAATACTAGCATCGCTGATGGTGACGTTTTTACAGGATTGTTGTGAAAACCCACCCAATTCGGGTGTCACGGTAGCCCAGCAGTAAGTGTAACGCTATTACAGAGCCACTGGCCCGGGGTCAATTCCCGCTGCTGTCTGTAAGGAGTTTGTAGATTCTTCCTGTGACTGTGTGTGTTTCCTCTGGATGCTCCGGTTTCCTCCCACACACCAAAGATGTGTAGGTTAGGGTCAGTAAGTTGTGGGCGTGCTATCTTGGTGCCAGAATTGTGGTGATTCTTGGCCTGAGCACACAGAATGTGTTGGTGATTGACACAAACAGCCCAATTCACTGTATGTTTCAATGTGACAAGAAAAGCCAATTTACATTCACAAATGTTGTTCAGGGAGGACAACTGCCTTCCTTACCCCCTCTGGATTGGACAAGACTTCAAATTCTTGGCAATATCATCGTCCCAGAGTTTCCCCTGCTAAGCTGATCGTCAAGCCACCCGACCCAGGAGTGAAGGATGAGAGACAAAATGGGCCAGGCGAGGGAACCGATCATCCCTGGAGTACAACAGTCAAACACTTTGAAAAGAAACGTGTTCAGCAGCTGACTTGAAACTGGCTGTCAAAGAGTGAAGAGCAGATTTAGGTCAACAGGTTCTGAAGGAAGTCAAGTTTCAGAATGAGAAGGCAATGGGATAGAATTACAGTCGTGTGTTACCAGACTTAACCCACACAAGAAGCTGTAATGATGAACAACTAGAATGTCAAGTTATTAGGTGAGACAGAGGACAGGAGAAAAATAGATTAGCGCTATGTCTGAGGGGGTGGGGGAGACTGGTGAGTCATATCTCTTCTGAAAGAGAGGACAGGTGAACAAGGAAGCAAAGCTGAGAGCAAAAGCTGTGAACAGAAACTCTGGCAGGGGAAATTACAAACAATGGGAACGTCTCCGCAGCTGAGCGATAGAGACTGGACTCCAATTCTACTCACTGCATTTTAGGAAGACAGGATTTGTCAGCGGACTTGTCCTGGATGGCGAGGATTTTAATGATGGACTCCACACTCCTGAGGCAGCCTCATTTGACGATATCCATAATGGCGGGGAGGCTAGTGCCCATGATGGAGCCGGCTGAGTTTTCAAACCTTTGTAATGGTTTCCGATCCTGTGCAATGGTACCTCCACACAGTCAGTATGTACCCAGACTGAATGCTCCCTACAGTACATCTGTGGAAGTTTACTTGAGTGAGGGATTCTGATTGTGCAAAAAGACTGGGAGGATGTAAGAGAGGTGTCCTCGAAGTGAAGTAAGATCAAGTGAAGTCATGCTGAATTTATTGTCGTGTGTACAAGGCACCGTGACAGTCTGGAGACACGACAGGCTGCAGATGCTGAAATCCAGAGCAACACACAAAATGCTGGCTAGATGCATCTCCTGCCTCAGCAAGGACCTGGGCCCACTGCAATTTGCCTATCGCCACAATAGGTCAACAGCAGACACGATCTCAATGGCTCTCCACATGGCCTTGGGTCACCTGGACAGTACAAATACCTACGTCAGGATGCTGTTCATTGACTGTAGCTCAGTCATCCTCATTCCTACAGCTCTGATCAATACGCTACGGAACCTGAGTCTCTGTATCTCCCTCTGCATTCGGATCATTGACTTCCAAACTGGAGGACCACAATATGTGCTGATTGGTAATAATATCTCCACCTCGCTGACGATCAATGCTGGCACATCACAGGGATGTGTACTCAACCCACAGCTCTACTTTCTCTGTGTGACTGGGTGTAGCTCAAATGCCATCTATAAATTTGCTGATGATAGAGCCATTGCTGGCAGAATCTCAGGTGGTGACGAGAGGGCGTACAGGAGCGAGATATTCCAGCTGGTTGAGTGGAGTCACAGCAACAACCTTGCACTCAGCGTCAGTAAGACCAAAGAACCGATTGTGGACTTCAGAACGGGTAGGACGAGGGAACATGAACCGGTCCTCAAAGAGGTATCAGAATTGGAGAGAGTGAGCGATTTCAGGTTCCTGGCTGTCAAGATCTCTGAAGATCTAATCTGGTCTAACCAGAACAGCAGCTATATTTCATTAGGAGTTTGAGGAGATTTGGTTTGTCACCTAAAACAGTGGAAAACTTCTATAGATGATCCATGGAGAGCATTCTGACAGGCGGCATCACTGTCTGGTTTGGGGAAGGTGCGGGGGGTGCGACTGCACAGGTTCAAAAGAGGCTACATAAAGTTGTAAAATTAGTCAGCTCCATCTTGGGTACTAGCCTCCATGGTATTCAAAACTTCTTCAAGGAGCGGTGCGTCAGAAAGGACCCCCAACACCCAGGACATGCCCTCTTCTCCTTGTTACCATCAGGAAGGAGGTACAGAATCCTGAAGGCACACACTCAGCGATTCAGGAACAATTTCTTCCCCTCTGCCATCCGATTCCTAAATGAACATTGAACATTACCTCAGTTTTTAATATATTATTTCTGCGTTTGCAATGTTTTAATTTCACTGTTCAATACAGATATATACTCTCTGTGACAGATCTACTTTTTTTTCTATATTGTCATGTATTGCATCGTACCGCTGCCGATAAGATACAAATGTTATGACGCATGCCGGTGACCTGGACCTCTGTACCTCCCTCTGCAATTGGATCCTCGACTTCCCAACTGCAAGATCACAGTCTGTGCGGATCAGTGACAATATATCCTCCTCACTGAGGATCAACACTGATGCAACTCAGGGATGTGTGCTTAGCCCACTGCTCTACTCTTCAATACCAATGACAGTGTGACTAGGCAGACCTCAAAGAGCATTTATAAATTTGCTGATGATACAACCATTGTTTGTAGAATCTCAGATGGAGTTGAGAAGGCGTACAGGAGCAAGATATACCAACTAGTGGAGTGGTGTCACAACAACCTTGCACTCAACGTCACTCAGTAAGATGAAAGAGCTGATTGTGGACTTCAGGAAGGGTAAGAGGAAGGAACACATACCAATCCTCGTAGTGGGATCAGAATTGGAGAGAGGAAGCAGTTTCAAATTCCTGGGTGTCAAGATCTCTGAGGACCTAAGCTGGTCCCAACATATAGATGCAGCTACAAAGAAGGCAAGACAGTGACTATACTTTATTAGGGGCTTGAAGAGATTTCGTATGTCAACAAATATACTCAAAAACTTCTCTAGATGTAACGTGGAGAGCATTCTGACAGGCTGCATCACTGTCTGGTATGAGGGGGGGGTGGGGGTGCTACTGCACAGGACCAAAAGAAGCTGCAGAGGGTGGTAAATATAGTCGGCTTCATCTTGGGTACAAGCCTACAGAGTACCTAGATCTTCAAGCAGCGGTGTCTCAGAAAGGCAGCGTCCATTATCGAGGACGGCCAGCACCCAGGGCATGCCCTTTTCTCACTGTTACCATCAGGCAGGAGGCACAGACTCAGCGATTCAGAAACAGCTTCTTCCCCTCTGCTTTCCGATTCCTAAATGCACATTGACCCCGTGAACACTACCTCACTTTTTTAATATAATTGTTTTTGCATGATTTTTCATCTATTCAATAAACATATACTGCAATTGATTTACTTATTCATTTACTTATTATTTTTTGTTCTTCTATATTATGTATTGAATTGAACTGCTGCTGCTAAGCTAACACAAGCCGGTGATAATATAATCAACGGGATTTGATTCTGATTCCTTCCTCGTTTAGCGATCTGTCTGTGTACGAGTGGGCCACAAGTACATCATTTCGACTTTCTTTTGGGCAGTCGGCGGGCAGTAAATGTTGGCCCCGCTACCGATGCCCACATTCCTGCCGAGTTACAGCATTGTGTTTCTGCTCTTCCTGCAGTACCGGTTTCCAGCAGCAGGTGGCGACCCTGCACCGTGAAATTATAAACAAGAGACAATCTGCAGATGCTGGAAATAGTTAATCTCTCCCTCTCCCAGTGTAGAGTAACTTCCTGCTTCAAATTATCCTGCATTGTCCCTGTACCAAAGAAGACCAAGGTAACATGCCTGAACGACTGACATCCTGTTGCACTCACCTCAATAATAAGCAAATGCTTTGAGAGGCTGGTCAAGGATTACATCTGCAGCAAGCTGCCATCCACACTGGACCCCCTACAGTTTGCCTACTGACACAAGCAATCAACAGACGATGCAATAGCCACTGCTCTACATACCATCCTTACATATCTGGAGAGGAGGGATGCTTATGTGAGAATGCTGTTATTGGACTACAGTATTCAACACCATAATTCCCTCCAGGCGCGACAGGAAGCTCAGAGACCTCGGCCTTGACCCTGCCTTGTGCAGCTGGATCCTGGACTTCCTGTCAGATCGCCAGCAGGTGTTAAGAGTGGGCTCCTTCACCTCCACCCCTCTGACTCTCTATACACGAGCTCCTCAGGGCTGTGTCGCCACCCACAGCTCTAATCTGCTAATTAAATTTGCTGACGACACTACATTGATTGGCCTAATCTCAAACAATAACGAGGTGGCCCACAGGGGAGGAGTTATCTCTCTGACGCAGTGGTGTCGAGAAAACAACCTCTCCCTCAATGTCGCAAAAACAAAGGAGCTGGTTGTGGATTACAGGAGGAAAGGAGACGGGCGAGCCCATATTGACATCAATGGATCTGGGTTTGAGGGGGTGAACAGCTTCAAGTTCTTCGGCATCCACATCACCGAGGACCTCACGTGGTCTGTACACACCAACTGTGTGGTGAAAAAGGCACAACAGCGCCTCTTTCACCTCAGACAGTTGAGGAAGTTTGGTATGGGCCCCCAGATCCTAAGTACTTTCTACAAGGGCACAACTGAGAGCATCCTGACCGGTATGGGGACTGTACCTCCCTTAATCGCAGGATTCTGCAAAGAGTGGTGCCAACAGCCCAGCACATCCGTACTTGTGAACTTCCCATGATTCAGGACGTTTACAAAGACAGGTGTGTAAAAAGGGCCCGTAGGATCATTGGAGACCCAAGTCACCTCAACCACAATCTATTCCAGCTGCTACAATCCGGGAAACGGTACCGCAGCATAAAAGCCAGGACCAGCAGGGTTCGAGACAGCTTCTTCCAGCAGACCATCAGACTGATTAACTCACACTGATTTGAGTGTATTTCTATGTTACACTGACTGTTCTATTTATTATAAATTACTATGATTGCACACTTAGATGGAGAGGTAATGTAAAGATTTTTGCTCCTCATGTATGTGAAGGATGTAAGAAATAAAGTCAATTCAATTCAATCCAAGCAACACACACAAAATGCTGGAGGAACTCAGCAGGGCAGGCAGCATCTATGAGAAAAAGTACAGTCGACGTTTCAGGCCAAAGCTCTTCAGCAGGACTGGAGGAAAAAACATGAGGAATCACATTTGAAAGGTGGGGGGGGGGCAGGGGGAGAACACGAGGTGATCCGTGAAACCGGAAGCTGGGAAGGTGATTGGGTGAAAGAGATCCAGGACTGGAGAAGGGTGAGTCCTACAGGACAGAACAGAAGGTCATGGAAGAAAAGTGGGAGTAGCACCAGAGGGAGGTGATGGGCAGGCAAGGAGATAAAGTGAGAGAGGGAAAAGGGCACGGGGAATGGTGAAGGAGGGGTGGCCATTACTGGAGGTTCGATAAATCGATGTTCATGCCATCAGCTTCAATGCTACCCAGACGGAATATGAGATATCGCTCCTCCAACTGAGTGTGGCCTCATCGTGACAGTAGAGGAGGCCCTCGATGGACATATGGGAATAGGCAGTGGAATTAAAATGGGTGGCTACTGGGATCCAGCTTTTTCTGGTGCTTGGTGAAGCAGACTCCCAATCCATGTCGGGTCTCACTGATGAATGTCAGGGCCCTGGGGAGTGTTGTAGAATAGAAATACCCAGGGGAACAAGTACATAGTTCCTGAGAGTAGAGACACAGGTAGACAGTGTAGTGAAGAAGGTGTATGGTACGCTGGCCTTCATCAGGGCATTAAGTACATGAGATAGTTTGTCACGTTACAGTTGTACAAGACATTGGTGAGACCACACTCAGAGTACTGGGTGCAGTTCTGGTCACCGAGCTGTAGAAAGGATGACATTCAGCTGGAATGTGTGCAGACAAGATTCACAGGAATGTTACCAGGGCTCAAGGGCTTCAGGAGAATCTGGATCGACCTCTGAATCCAAAACACTATCCACATCTCTCCTCAACATAGTTGATGTGTAAATGTGCAGAGCCCTGTTAGATTATGAGCTGGGTAAATACATTTATTCACCTCTGAATGGTCGTCCCCTCACTGTGCCTCCTCATCCTGACACTCCCGTTACCAGAAACATCATCCCTGCATCTACCTGGGGAGCCTGGAGCAAGTCTCAGACTCTCTCTCTGTCTCCACCACACACAAATACACACAGGGGACATCACCATTTACATTTCTCCATTGCGTCAATGACCAACACAGTCTGCCCGAGGATTGTGCTGGGATCAGCCTGCATGTGTTGCCACACTTCCGGCTCCAAAATATCATGTCCACGTCTCTGTGTTTTTCCTGCATTCCTGGGTATAAACTGTGTCCCAAAATGAATATCTGATTTAACGTAGAGATCCCGGCTCTATTTGTCTCATAAATTAGAGGAACAGCTCCCCATGTCCCGTCAGGGTGATCGTCAACCTGACAGCATCAACACCGAATTCTGAAACTTTTGGTAGCTGTTCCCTGTCACTTTTGCTATGTAAATGTCTCTCTCCTCCTGATCCACCAGCCCCATCACCCTATCTCTTTCCCCTCCCTCCCCCACCCTCTCTGTTCCCCATCACCCACACACTCCTCCCCACCTCCCTCCCTTTACTCCGGCCTCCACTTTCCCCTCCTGTCAGATTCCAAAATCTTCAGCCCTTTGTCACTGACACCTCTCACCTCCCAGTTTCTGACACATTTCCAAACTCCACCCCTCCCTCATCTATTACCCCTCACCTGGATCCACCCCTCACCTGTCCATTTCCCTCCACAGATGTTACCTGACACACTGGGAGATCCCGCCGCTTCGTGTGTTTCCGACAGTACATGTCCCGTGTTACCAAGATTCACCGTGACCTCCCTCTCCCAGTCAGCCCCACCACCACTTGTCCCAGTTACCCGGTCAGTCCCGGTGGACTTTAGCACCCGGCGGAGCCGGGGAGCTCAGGACCCGCCGCCCGCGGCTGCTGCTGAATCCGCGGTGTTTCTGTTCCGTTGACTGATGCGGTGAACGAGTTAAAATTAATGGATCGATAATTCTCACATCGTGTTTATTTCACTCTTCGCACATTTATATTTACACTGACTTACTCCTGACGCCGGTCCCGGACCCGACCCGTTTACAGACCCGGAGCGGAACCAGAGCAGATTCTCAGCCGCTCGTTTGGATATACTGTCCCGAATAAAGGATAAAGTTTCTCCGTGAATTTGTTCCCAGTGAAGGTGTGGAGATGGAACTTGGTCTCCGCGTTGTAAATTGAAACTGTCCCGGACTCGTAACTGAGATAAACTCCCACCCTCCCGGGGATGGGACCGGCAGGGAGACGGGACTCAGGGGAGGTGAGAACCTTCATCTCGTCACCATCCCGCCCGATGATCCAGAATCCGGTCTCCGGACTCCGTGTGACCCATCGCTTCCTCTCCACAGACTCTGCGGCGACTCCCAGACCCCAGCACCGATTCCCCGTCACCTCCACCTCCCAGTAATGTCTCCCCGATGTGAACCCCTCCGATCCCAGCACACAAGCCCAGTCTGTGAACCTCTTCCCGGTGTCAGGGAGACTCCTCTGGGTCTCGGTCCGTCTCACACTCTTACGATCCTCAGACACCTCGAGCAGCGGATGCGCCGTTTCCACATCCAGGGTGACAGAGACTGGGGGGAGAAGCAGAGAATTAGAGAGTCCCCGGGGATCGGGGGGGAGACTCGGGCAGCGCGGCCCCGGGACCGGACCGGGGGAGAGGCCGCTGGGCCTCAGGCACAGTCGGGTGGCCGACAGGACCCTTTCCCGGGTTTTACACAAACACAGCGGATGGACAACCAGCATCTTCACGAGGTTTTTCCCCGCCATGGAGAGCGGATTTTTCCTGATCAACACACTAGATTCTGGAGGATCTCAGCGGGTCAAGTAGCATGTGTTAAGGGAGATTTCAAGCAGAGACCTTACCTCAAGATTGGAAAGAAAGACGGGAGATAGCAGTGGAAACGGGTATGAGGAAGGAGAGGAGCAACAACTGGATCCAGATGAGGATGGAGTGAGTAAACACTGGAGGCATTTAAAGAGGAGGTCAGGCAGAATTCATTCATGCTGACCAACTCACTTTAATGAACTTGTTCCATTTGCCTCTATTTGCTCAATATTCCTTCAAACCTTTCCTACCCATGTGCCTGTCCAGATGTCTTTTAAATCATTGTAACTCTACCCACCTCTACAATTTCCTTTGCAGCTTCCTGAGCTCCAGGAAAACGACCCAGAATATCCAGCCTCTCCTTATAACCCAAACCCTCCAGTCCCAGTAACATCCTTGTAAATCTGTTCTATACCCTCTCAGTTTAATGACATTCTTCCTGCAGAAAGATCACCAGAATTGTACAGAGTGATCCAAATCATAAAGACGAGAAAGTCTGCGGATGCTGGAAATCCAAAGCAACACACACAAAACCTTGACCCAAAACATCGACTGTTTATTCATATCCATAGATGCTGCCTGATCTGCTGATTTCCTCCAGCAGTTTGTGTGTATTACTCTGCTCCAAATGTGGCCTTCCCAATGTCTTGTACACTCTTAACGTAAAGTCCCAGCTCCTGTACTCAGTATTCTGACTGATGAAGGCAATCACCTCCTGGTCTCTCTGTTCCACAACACTCTCCAGGGCCCCACTGATTCCTGTGTAATCTGGTCCTGGTTTACCCTCCAAAATGCAACACCCTCATATCTGAATTAAAATCAATTTCCATCCAATGGCCCAGAGACCCAATTAATCAAGATCTCATTGTAATCTTGGACAAAGCATAAGCAACAGGGTTATATAGTGGATAACACAATACTGTTTCACCATGGGGCGTTCTGGAGTTCAGAGTTCAATTGCGACACCATCTGTAAGGAGTTTGTACGGTCTCCCCGAGACCTCGTGCTTTTCCTCTGGGTGCTTGCGATTCATCCCTCAGATTGGGGAGGAGTGGACACGAGGAAGACCATCATTACTTGCAGTGGGATCTGGAGCAGCTGGAAAAATGGGCTGAAAAGTGTCAGCTGGAATTTAATGTAGACAAGTGTGAGCTGTTGCACTTCTGTAGGACCCCAGTGTAGGTCTTACACAGTGAATGGTTGGGCACTGAGGACTCTGTTCCACAGCAGATCTGGGAACACAGGGCCATAGTGCATCGAAAGTGGTGTCACAGGTAGATAATGTTAAAAAAAAAAAGCTTTTGTCACATTGGGCTTCATAAATCAAAGTATTGAATACAGGAGATGGGATGTTATGTTGAAGTTGTATGAGACCTGGTGAGGCCTAATTTGCAATATTGTGTACAGTTTTGGTCACCTACCTACAGGAAAGATGTAAACAAGATTGAAACAGTACAGAGAAAATTTACAGGGATGTAGCTAGGACTGGAGGACGTGAGACATAAGGAAAGATTGAATAGTTCAGGACTTTATTCCTGTAACATAGAAGACTGAGGAGAGATTTAATAGAGGTATACAAAATTATGAGGGTATGGATAGCGTAACTGCAAGCAGGCTTCTTCCACGGAGGTTGGGTGGGATTACAACCAGAGGTCATGTGTTAAAGGTGAAAGATGAAAAGTTTAAGGGGAATATGAGGGGAAACTGTTTCATTCAGAGGGTTGTGAGAGTGTGAACAAGCTGCCAGTGCAAGTGGTTCATACAAGCTCGATTTAAACATTTAAGAGAAGTTTGGACAGGTACATGGATGGTAGGAGTTGGAGGACGATGGTCCCAGTGCAGGTCGATGGGAGCAGGTAGTTTAAATGTTTCGGTATAGACTAGGTGGGCTGAAGGGCCTGTGTTGTTCGTTTCTATCACTCTGTGACGCTCGTACAAAGACGAGTTTGTAGGTTAAATGGTCATTGTACATTGCCCGTGATGAGGCTAGTTTTAAATAGTTGGGTTGCTGGGTGGAGCAGGTCATTGGTCTGGGACGGTCTGTTTCACACTGTATCTAAATAAATAAATAACCTCTTCACTGTCCATGAAACCACCAATTTTAGAGTCCTTCACAAACCTACTAAACACGTCACCTACATTCTCTCCAAATCATTCATATGAATGATGAAAAACAGTGGACCCAGCACCGATCCCTGCAGCACAACCGCTGGTCACAGGACTCCACCCAGACAATTCTGTATCCTATTCCAGATCGTACTGTATCCCATGTGATCCAACTCTCTGCTACCTTGTCAAATCCCTCACTAAACTCCATGGAGATAATGTCTACTGCACTTTCATCAGCTATAATTTATTTATTCAGATACAGCACGGAATAGACCCTTCCGGCCCTTTGACCCCCACCACCCAGAAACCCCTGATTTAATCCGAGCCTGACCCTGGAACAAGTTACAATGACCCCACCACCCAGCAACCCCTGATTTAATCCGAGCCTGACCATGGGACAAGTTACAATGACCCCCACCACCCAGAACCCCTGATTTAATCCGAGCCTCACCATGGGACAAGTTACAATGACCCCCACCACCCAGAAACCCCTGATTTAATCCGAGCCTGACCATGGGACAAGTTACAATGACCCCACCACCCAGAAACCCCTGATTTAATCCGAGCCTGACCATGGGACAAGTTACAATGACCCCCACCACCCAGAAACCCCTGATTTAATCCGAGCCTGACCATGGGACAAGTTACAATGACCCCACCACCCAGAAACCCCTGATTTAATCCGAGCCTGACCATGGGACAAGTTACAATGACCCCCACCACCCAGAAACCCCTGATTTAATCCGAGCCTGACCATGGGACAAGTTACAATGACCCCCACCACCCAGAAGCCCCTGATTTAATCCAAGCCTGACCATGGGACAAGTTACAATGACCCCCACCACCCAGCAACCCCTGATTTTATCCGAGCCTCACCATGGGACAAGTTACAATGACCCCCACCACCCAGAAGCCCCTGATTTAATCCGAGCCTGACCATGGGACAAGTTACAATGACCCCCACCACCCAGAAACCCCTGATTTAATCCGAGCCTGACCATGGGACAAGTTACAATGACCCGCACCACCCAGAAACCCCTGATTTAATCCGAGCCTGACCATGGGACAAGTTACAATGACCAATTAACCTGCCAACCGGTACGGGTTTGGACTGTGAAACCGGAGCACCTGGAAGAAACCCACGTGGTCATGGGGAACGTACAAACTCCTTACAGGCAGTGATGGGACATGAACCCGGGTCACTGGTACTGTAAAGTGTTGTGCTAACCACTATGCTACCGTACGGTCCATGCAGAAAACCAAGCTGGGTATCCCTGATTAGTCCTCACCTTTCCAAATGAATGTAGATCCCGTCTCTCAGAATTCCCTCCATTAATGTACCCTCCACTGACGTTAGGCTCACCGGTCTGTACTTCCCTGGCTTTTCCCTACAGCCGATCTTCAATAAATGTTCAACATTAGTCTCCCTCCAGTCTTCTGGCCCCTCACCCACAGCTATCGATGACACACATATCTCCAAAATGGGCTCCACACCTTCCTCCTGAGCTTCCCACAATGTCCTGGGATACACTCGATCAGGACCTGGGGATTTATAGACCTTTCTGCATTTTAGGACCTGCAGCACATTTGCTTCTGTAATGTGGTAGAAAATGAGGTCGATCATTTTCTGTAACACGGGGGAATTGAGGGTCCCGTGGAACTGGCACAGAAGAGGAGTTGAGAAATGATGACAGGGAAGGTTTAGCAGGATACAGGCAAAATGCAGGTGAATGGGCCGATGGGTGATCTGACAGAAATGTATAAGGTTACGAGGGGTGTAGATTGAGCAGATTGTTGAAATCTTCTTCCCACAGGAGGGGGATCAAATACAAGAGGTCACAGGTCTGAGGAGGGAGGAAGGAGTTTAAAGGTGAGTTTACTGGAACAGTGAGTGGTTGATTTTGGAACTTGCTGCCAGAGGAGGTGATGGAATCAGATACAATCACTGTGTTTCCGAGAAACTCAGCCAGACACTTTAATGGACAGGACACAGAAGGAGACTGACATAAATAGGTCAGAACAGAGGTGACGGGCCGAAGGGCCCATTTCGATACTGTACAACGATGACTCTGTGACTTTAAATGAACTGAATGACTGAGACCCCACAGCCTCCGGTGCAGAGAATTCCAGTCACACCATCCTCTGAGGGTCCACCCCATCCTGAGACAGTGACCCCTGACCCTCGACTCCTCAGACAGGGGAAACATCCTCCCTGCATCCTGCCTGCTGCATTTGGAAAGACAAGGACAGATCAGGGACAGTCAGCATGCCGTTGTGCATGGAAAATCACGGCTCACAAACTCCAGTTTGTTGAAGAGGTGACAGAGAGGATTGACCAGGACAAGGTGGTAGACATTGTCCACATGAACTTCACCAAGGCCTTTGATGTTGATGATAGACCATACTTGGAGTATTGTGGACATTTCTGGTTCCCCGACTATGGGAAGATATCATTACACTGGTCAGGAAGCTTCAGGAGGCTGTATCAATGGCCAGAGGGCTTGGGTTAAAAGGAGATACTGGATAAGCTGGGGACATTTCCCTGGAGCGATGGATGTTGAGGGGTGACCCCATTTCAAGGTATATAAAATCATAAGAGGCAGATGTAAGGTGTAGGCTCATGGTCTTTTTCCCATAAAGGGGGAGTCCAAAACCAGAGGACAGAGAGGGAACGTGAGAGGGGGAAGTTTTTTAAGGGAGGTGCAGGGCAACCAGTGACCAATCGGCATCTGGGATTGATGAATAAGAACAAATTAAAGGAAGACAGGCAAACACAGCAGCCATCGTCTGAGTGGACATCGTCAGAGTGGTGATCTTGAGGCTTCAGCTCTTCAAGGCTTAACAGGGAGAAAAAAATAAATAAAAGGCATCCGTTAGTCTTGCGAGACCATGGATCTGCACCTGGAAAGTCTTCACTCTCCAGGGCGCAGGCCTGGACAAGGTTGTATGGAAGACCGGCAGTTGCCCATGCTGCAAGTCTCCCCTCTCCACCACACCGATGTTGTCCAAGGGAAGGGCATTAGGACTCATACAGCTTGGCACCAGTGTCGTTGCAGAGCACTGTGTGATTAAGACACAACACACTGCCTCGGTTGGGGCTCAAACTCACCACCTGGTTAAGAGAAAGCAAAGGAAAGAAAAGCTCTTCTTTTTTCCTTCTCTTCTTTGTATCTGCTCAGCCAGGACAGTAGAGATGCCAGGCAGGATAGACAAATGCTCCTCTTGTGGGATGTGGGAAGGCAGGGAGACCTCCAGTGTCCCGGAGGACTACAACTATGAGATGTACATCCAGTTGCAGCTTCTGACAAACCACGTTAAGGAGTTGTAGCTGGAACTGGGTGAACTCCGGATCATTCGGGAGGCTGAAGGGATGAGAGACAGGACGTACAGGGAGGTAATTACAACAAGGTGCAGGACACGGAAACTGGGTGACAGTCAGGAAGGGGAAAGGGTTGAGGGAGCCAGTGTATAGTACCCCTATGGACATCCCCTCAACAACAGGATACTGTCCAGGGGAGATGACCTAACAGAGGAAAGTCACAGTGGTCAGGTCCCGGCTACTGAGTCTGCCTCTGTGACTCAGAAGGGAAGGGGGAGAGGAGGGATGCTGTGGTGACAGGGATTTGTTAGTTGGGGAAAAGGACAGGAGGCTCTGTGGGTGAGAACGAGATTCCCAGATGGGATGTTGCCTCCCGGGTGCCAGGGTCTGGGATATGTGGGATTGAGTCCTCAGCATTCTTAAGTGTGAGGGTGAACAGCCAGAAGTCGTGCTCCATATTGGTACCACTGACATGGGTAGGATGAGTGACGAGGTTCTGCAAAGGGAGTTCAAGGCGTTAGGTGCTGAGTTAAAGGGCAGGACCTCCAGGGTTGTGATCTCAGGATTGGTCTCCGTGCCACGTGCTGGTGAGGCCAGAACAAGCAAGATTATACAGTTTAATATGTGACTAAGGAGTTGATGTAGGAGGCAGGGCATAAAATTTTTGGATCATTGGGCTCCTGTGATCACAATTCTATCTCCTTTACCATAGCATTGGAGAGGGATAGGAACAGGCAAGTTAGGAAAGCGTTTAATTGGAGTAAGGGGAAATATGAGGCTATCAGGCAGGAACTTGGAAGCATAAATTGGAAACAGATGTTCTCAGGGAAACAAATAGGATTAGGACAGGATGAAGGAAAATCCCAGGGCATTCTACAAATATGTGAAGAGGATAAGATGTGAGAGAATAGGATCAATCAAGTGTGACAGTGGAAAAGTGTGTATGGAACCACACGAGATAGCAGAGGTACTTAATGAATACTTTGCTTCAGTATTCACCATGGAAAAGGATCTTGGCGTTTGTAGGGATGGTTTACAACGGTCTGAAAAGCTTGATCATGTAGATATTAAGAAAGAGGACGTGCTGGAGCTTTTGGAAAGTATCAAGTTGGATAAGTCACTGGGACCAGAGGAGATGTACCCCAGGCTACTGTGGGAAGCGAGGAAGGAGATTGCTGAACCTCTGGAGAGTTTCTGGAGGATTGGAGGGTTGCGGATGTTGTTATCTTATTCAAGAAAGCGAGTCGGGATAGCCCAGGAAATTATAGACCAGTGAGTCTTACTTCAGTGGTTGGTAAGTTGAAGGAGAAGATCCTGAGGGGCAGGATTTATGAACATTTGGAGAGGCATAATATGATTAGGAATAGTCAGCATGGCTTTGTCAAAGGCAGGTTGTGCCTTACAAGCCTGATTGAATTTTGGAGGATGTGACTAAACACATTGATGATGGTAGAAAAGTATATGGATTTCAGCAAGGCATTTGACAAGATACCCCATGCAAGGCTTTTTGAGAAAGTAAGGAGGCATGGGATCCAAGGGGACATTGCTTTGTGGATCCAGAACTGGCTTACCCACAGAAGGCAAAGAGTGGTTGTAGACTGGTCATATTATGCATGGAGGTCGGGGACCAGTGGTGTGCCTCAGGGATCTGTTTTGGGACCCCTACTGTTCGTGATTTTTATAAATGACCTGCAGGAGGAAGTGGAGGGATGGGTTAGTAAATTTGCTGATGACACAAAGGTTGGGGTGTTGTGGATAGTGTGGAGGGCTGTCAAAGGTTACAGCGGGAAATTGATAGGATGCAAAACTGGGCTGAGAAGAGGCAGATGGAGTTCAACCCAGATAACTGTTAGGTGGTTCATTCTGACAGGTCAAATATGATGGCAGAATATAGTATTAATGACACTTGGACTCTTGGCAGTGTGGAGGATCAGAGGGTTCTTGGGGTCGGAGTCCATCGGACACTCAAAGCTGCTACGTAGGTTGACTCTGTAGTTAAGCAGGCAGGCAGTGCATAGGCCTTCATCAATTGAGGTAATGAGTTTAGGAGCTGAGAGATAATGTTGCAGTAATATGGGACCCTGGTCAGACCCCACTTGGAGTACTGTGCTCAATTCCGGTCACCTCACTACAGGAAGGATGTGGAAACCATGCAAAGGATGGCGAGGATATTCACAAGGATGCTGCCTGGATTGGGAAGCATGCCTTATGAGAATAGGTTGAGTGAACTCGGCCTTTTTTCCTTGGAGCGACGGACGATGAGAAGTGACCTGATAGAGGTGCATAAGATGATGAGAGGTATTGATCGTGTGGATAGTCAGAGGCTTTTTCCCGGGGCTGAAATGGCTAACATAAGAGGGCACAGTTTTAAGCTGCTTGGAAGTAGGTACAGAGGAGATGTCAAGAGTAAGTTTTTTTTAAACACAGAGTGTGGTGAGTGCGTGGAATGGGCTGCTGGTGACAGTGGTGGAGGCAGATACGATAGGGTCGTTTAAGAGCCTCCTGGATAGGTACATGAATCTTAGAAAAATAGAGGGCTTTGGGTAACCCTAGGTAAATTCTCAGGTAAGGACATGTTCGGCACAGCTTTGTGGGCCTAAGGGCCTGTATTCTGCTGTAGGTTTTCTATGTCTTTTTGTTTCTACATCCCACAGAATAAGTACTCTGAAGGCAGGATGTGGCTAACAAGAGAAGTCAAAGCCAACATAAAAGCCAAAGAGAGGGAATAAAACAGAGCAAAGAGTAGTGGAAAGTCAGAGGATTGGGAAGCTTTCAAAAGGCAACTAAAAAAGTCATTAAGGTAAAGAGGGATTACAAAACTAAGTTAGCCAATAATATTAAAAAGGACAACAAAAGTTTCTTCAGATACATAAAATTTAAAAGACCATAAGACATGGGAGTAGAATTAGGCCATCTGCCCATCGACTCTGCTCCGCCATTCAATCATGGCTGATCCGATTTTTTATTTCCTCCTCAAACCCAGTTTCCAGCCTTCTCCCCGTAACCTTTGAAACCATGTCCATTCAAGAACTTATCAACCTCTGCCTTAAATACACCCAACGACCTGTCCTCCACAGCTGCATGTGGCAACAAATTTAACAAACTCACCACCCTTTGGCTAAAGAAATTTCTCCTCATCTCTGTTTTGAAAGGGCGCCCCTCTATCCTGAGGCTGTGCCTTCTTGTCCTGGACTCTCCCACCATGGGAACCATCCTTTCCACATCTACTCTGTCTATGCCTTTCAAGATTCGAAAGGTTTCAATGAGATTCCCCCCCCCGCCCCCCATCATCCTTCTGAATTTCAGTGAGTACAGACCCAGAGCCATAAAACGATCCTTGTATGATAACCCTTTCATTCCTGGCATTATCCTTGTGAACCTCCTCTGGAACCTCTCCAATGCCAGCACATCTTCCTCAGATGAGGTGCCCAAAACTGTTCACAATATTCAAGGTGAGGCCTCACCAGTGACTTTTAAAGCCTCAGTATCACATCCCTGCTCTTGTATTCTAGACCTCTTGAAATGAATGCTAACATAGCATTTGCCTTCCTCACTACCGACTCAACCTGCAAGTTAACCTTTAGGGTGTTCTACACAAGGACTCCCAAGTCCCTGTGCATCTCAGATTTAGATCTCAGATCCCATTTAGAAAATAGTCTGCACATTTATTTCTACTACCAATGTGCATGACCATACATTTTCCAACATTGTATTTCATTTGCCACTTTCTTGCCCATACTCTTAATGTGTCTAAGTCCTTCTGCATCCCACCTGTTTCCTCAAAGTGACCTGCCCATCCACCAATCTTTGTATCATCTGCAAACTTGGAAAAAAACCCATCTATTCCATCATCTAAATCGTTAATATACAGCATAAAAAGAAGTGGTCCCAACACTGACCCCTGCCGAACACCACAAGTCACTGACAGCCAACCAGAAAATGATCCTTTGGTTCCCTCTTGCTGCCTCCTTCCAATCAGTCAATGCTGTAACCATGCCAGTATCTTTCCTGTATAACATGGGCTCTAACTCGGTAAGCAGCCTTTTGTGTGGGACCTTGTCAAAGGCCTTCTGAATGTCCAAATACACAACATCCACTGCAGCCCCTTTGTCTATCCTACTTGTAATCTCCTCAAAGAATTCCAACATGTTCGTCAGGCAGGATTTTCCCTGAAGGAAACCATGCTGACTTTATACTATCTCGTCCTGTGTCACCATGTACTCCATCACCTTATCCTTAACAATTGACTCAAACATCTTCCCAGCTACTGAAGTCAGGCTAATTGGTCTATAATTTCCTTTCTGCTGCCTTCCTCCTTTCTTAAAGAGTGGAGTGACATTTGCAAATTTCCAGTCCTCTGACACCATGCCAGAGTCCAATCATTTTTGAAAGGTCATTTCTAATGCCACCACAATCTCTAATGCGACCTCTTTCAAAACCTTAGGCTGCAGTTCCTCTGGTCTGGGTGACTTATGAACCTTTAGGTCTTTCAGCTTTTTGAGCACCTTCTCTCTTGTAACAGTAACTTCACCAACTTCTCTTCCTTCACACACTACAACATCAGGCACACTGCCAGTGTCTTCCACAGTGCAGCCTGATGCAAAATAGTCATTTTGTTCATCAGCCGTCTCCTTGTCCCCTGTTATTATTTCTCCTGCCTCATTTTCTAGCGGTCCTGTATCCACTCTCATTTCTCTGTTATTTTTAACACACTTGAAAAAACTTTTACCGTCTACTTTGATATTATTTGCTAGCTTGCTTTCATATTTCATTTTTTTCCCTTCCAATGATTTTTTTAGTTGCTCTCTGTAGGTTTTTAAAAACTTCCCAATCTGCTATCGTCCCACTAATTTTTTGTTTGTTGTCTGCTCTTTCTTTTGCTTTTACAATAGCTTGGACTTCCCTTGTCAGCCACGGTTGTACTATTTTACCATTTGAGTATTTCTTCATTTTTGGAAGAAATGAAGAAATACTCATGTCCTGCACCTTCCTCATTTTTCCCAGAAACACACACCATTGCTGCTCTGCTGACATCCCTGCCAGCAGCTCTTTCCAATTTACTTTGGCCGACTCCTCTCTCATACCACTGTAATTTCCCTTACTCCACTGAAATACTGCTACATCAGCCTTTACTTTCTCCCTATCCAGTTACAAGTTGAACTCAATCATACTGTGATCTCTGATTCCGAAGGGTTCTTTTACCTTCAATTCCCTAATCGCCTCCGGTTCATTACATAACAGCCAGTCCAGTATAGCTGATCCCCTGGTAGATCAAACTGATTTAAATGCCATCTCTTAGGCATTCAACAAACTCACTCTCTTGAGATCCATTACCAACCTGATTTTCCCAATCGACCTGCATGTTAAAATCTCCCATCACTACCATAACATTGCCCTTTTGACATGCCTGTTCCATTTCCTGTTGTAATCTGTGTTCCAATTCCCTGGTCTGTTGGGAGGCCTGTATATAACTGCCATCAACGTCTTTTTATCCTTGCAGTTTCTTAACTCAACCCACAAGTATTCAACATCTTCCGATCCTATGTCACTTCCTTCTACTGACTTGATGCCATTCTTTACCAGTAGAGCCACACCACCCCCTCTGCCTACCTTCCTATCACTCCGATATAATGTGTAACCTTGGATATTCAGCTCCCAAATACAACCATCCTTCAGCCACAATTCAGTGATGGCTATAAAATCCTACCTGGCAATTTGTAATCGTGCAACAAGATCATCCACTTTACTTCTTACACTACGTGCATTTAGATACATCATCTTGAGTACCGTATTTGCTGTCCTTTCTGATTCTGCATCCCTAATGATTTGATACTCAGCCTGTTGGCTGCAACTGAGGCCCATCACATGCCTGCCCTTCCTGACAGTCTGACTGCACGCTATCTTTATTTTTCACTATCCGTCCTATCCTAAGTCCCTCACCCCGGTTCCCACCCCGCTACCACATTCGTTTAAACCCTCCCCAACAGCTCTAACAAACCTGCCCGTGAGAATATTGGTTCCCCTCGGTTCAGGTGCAACCCATCACTTTTGAACAGGTCATACCTCCCCCAGAAGAGATCCCAGTGATCCAAGAACCTGAAGCCCTGCCCCCTGCACCAGCTTCACAGCCACAAATTTATCTGCCAAATCATCCTGTTTCTACCCTCACTGGCACGTGGCATCGGGGGCAATCTAGAAATTAGTACCTGGGAGACGCTATTTTCTGGATTAGAGGGAGGCAAGAGTGGATATCAGACTGCTGGAAAACAATGTTGGGGAGGTAGTAATGGGGGACAATGAAGGGGTGGATGAACTGAAGACGTATTTTGCATCAGTCTTCACTGTGGAAGAGACGAGCAGGATGGTGGAAGTTACAGGTGTCAGATGGCATGCCGTGCGTGAAGTTCGCATTACCAGAGAACAGGTTCTTGGGAAACTGAAAGAAATTAAGGTAGATGTCCACCTGGACTAGATGGTGAACATGCCAGAGTTCTGAAAGAGGTGGCTGAAGAGATCGTGGAGGCATTAGTAATGATCCTTCAAGAATCACTAGATTCTTGAATGGTTCTGGAAGACTGCAAAGTTCTAAATGTCTCTCCACTGTTCAAGAAGAGAGAGGCAGAATAAAGGAAACTCTGGGCCAGTTAGGCTGACCTCAGTGGCTGGGAAGATGTTGAAGTTAATTATTGAGGAGGAGTTGTCAGGGTACTTGGAGGCTCAGGATAAAATAGGCCGTAGTCAGCATGGTTTCCTCAAGGAAAAATCTTGCCTGACAAATCTGTTGGAATTCTTTGAAGAAATAACAAGCCAGATAAACAAAGAAGAATCATTGATGTTGTGTACTTGGATTTTCAGAAAGCCTTTGACAAGGTGCCACACATGAGGCTACTTAACAAGCTACGAGCCCACGGTATTACAGGAAAGATCCCAGTATGGACAAAGCAGTGGCTGATTGGCAGGAGGCAAAGAGTGGGAATAAATGGAACCTTTTCTGCCTGGCTGCCAGTGTCTAGTGGTCTGTGTTGGGACTGATTCTTTATACATTGTATGTCAATTATTTGAATGATAGAATTAATGGCTTTGTTAAAGAGTTTGCAGACGATATGAAGATAGGTGGAAGGGCAGGTACTTTTGAGGAGGTAGAGAAGCTTCAGAAGGATTTAGATAATTTTGGAGAATAAGACCATAAGACAAAGGAGCAGAAGCCGGCCATTCGGCCCATGGAGGCTGCTCCGCCATTCTATCATGAGCTGATCCATTCTCCCATTTAGTCCCACTCCCCCGCCTTCTCACCATAACCTTTGATGCCCTGGCTACTCAGATACGAATCAATCTCTGCCTTAAATACACCCAATGACTTGGCCTCCACTGCTGACCGTGGCAACAAATTCCATAGATTCACCACCCTCTGACGAAAAAAATTTCTTCGCATTTCTGTTCTGAATGGGCGCCCTTCAATCCTTAAGTCATGCCCTCTCATACTAGACTCCCCCATCATGGGAAACAACTTTGCCACATCCACTTTGTCCATGCCTTTCGACATTCAAAATATTTCTATGAGGTCTCCCCTCATTCTTCTAAACTCCAAGGAATACAGTCCAAGAGCGGACAAATGTTCCTCATATGTTAACCCTCTCATTCCCGGAATCATTCTAGTGAATCTTCTCTGTACCCTCTCCAATGTCAGGACATCCTTTCTTAAATAAGGAGTCCAACATTGCCCACAGTACTCCAAGTGAGGTCTCACCAGCACCTAAAAGACCCTCAACATCACATCCCTGCTCCTATACTCTATTCCTCTAGAAATGAATACCAACATTGCATTCGCCTTCTTCACCACCGACTCAACCTTGAGGATAACCTTAAGGGTATCTTGTATGAGGACTCCCAAGTCCTGTTGCATCTCCGAACTTTGAATTCCTTCCCCATTTAAATAATAGTCTGCCCATTTATTTTTTCTGCCAAAGTGCATAACCATACACTTTCCAACATTGTACTTCATTTGCCACGTCTTTGCCCATTCTTCCAATCTATCCAAGTCTCTCTGCAGACTCTCCGTTTCCTCAGCACTACCGGCCCCTCCACCTACCTTCGTATCGTCAGCAAACTTAGCCACAAAGCCATCTATTTCATAATCCAAATCGTTGATGTACAATGTAAAAAGAAGCGGCCCCAACACGGACCCAGTGGAACACCACTGGTAACCGGCAGCCAGCCAGAATAGGATCCCTTTATTCCCACTCTCTGTTTCCTGCCAATCAGCCAACACTCTATCCACGTATGTATCTTTCCTGTAATTCCATGGGCTCTTATCTTGTTAAGTAGCCTCATGTGTGGCACCTTGTCAAAGGCCTTTGGAAAATCCAAATATACAACATCCACTGCATCTCCCTTGTCTAGCCTACCGGTAATTTCCTCAAAAAATTATAATAGGTTTGTCAGGCAGGATTTTCCTTTAAGGAATCCATGCTGTGTTCTGCCTATCTTGTCATATGCCTCTAGGTACTCTGTAACCTCATCCTTGACAATCGACTCCAACAACTTCCCAACCACCAATGTCAAGCTAACAGGTCTATAATTTCCTTTTTGCTTCCTTGCCCCTTCATAAATAGTGGAGTGACATTTGCAATCTTCCAGTCCTCCGGAACCATGCCAGAATGTATCGACTTTTGAAAGATTATCGCTAATGCCTCCGCAATCTCCACAGCTACTTCCTTCAGAACACGAGGGTGTATTCCATCTGGTCCAGGAGATATATCTACCTTTAGACTATTCAGCTTCCTGAGTACTTTCTCTGTCGTAATTGTGACTGCGCACACTTCTCTTCCCTGCCACCCTTGAGTGTCCGGTATACTGCTGATGTCTTCCTCAGTGAAGACTGATGCAAAATACTCGTTCAGTTCCTCTGCCATCTCCTTATCTCCCATGACAATTTCTCCAGCATCATTTTCTATCGGTCCTATATCTACTCTCACCTGTCTTTTACTCTTTATATACTTGGAAAAGCTTTTAGTATCCTCTTTGATATTATTTGCTAGCTTCCTTTCATAGCTAATCTTTTCTCTCTTAATGACCTTCTTGGTTTCCTTTTGTAAGGTTTTAAAAACTTCCCAATCCTCTGTCTTCCCACTAATTTTTGCTTCCTTGTATGCCCTCTCCTTTGCTTTAACTTTGGCTTTGACTTCTCTTGTCAACCACAGTTGCATTCCTATTCCAGTCGAAAATTTATTCTTTTTTGGAATATACCTGTCTTGCACCTTCCTCACTTCTCGCATAAACTCCAGCCACTGCTGCTCTGCTGTCTTTCCCGCCAGTGTCCCTTTCCAGTCAACTTTGGCCAGTTCCTCTCTCATGCCACTGTAATTTCCTTTACTCCACTGAAATACCGACACATCAGATTTCGGCTTCTCTTCTTCAAATTTCACAGTGAACTCAATTATGTTATGATCACTGCCTCCTAAGGGCTCCTTCACCTCAATCTCTCTAATCACCTCCGGTTCATTACACAATACTCAATCCAGTACAGCCGATCCCCTAGTGGGCTCAACAACAAGCTGTTCTAAAAAGCCATCTTGCAGACATTCTACAAATTCTCTCTCTTGAGATCCAGTGCCGACCTGATTTTCCAAATCCACTCGCAGGTTAAAACCCCCACAATTATCACAACACTGCCCTTCTGACAAGCCTTTTCTATTTCCTGTTGTAATTTGTAGTCCACATCCCTGCAGCTGTTTGGAGGCTTATAAATAACTGCCATCAGGGTCCTCTTACCCCTGCAACTTCTCAGCTCAACCCATAAAGATTCTGCACCTTCCGATCCTATATCACCTCTTTCTAATGATTTAATATAATTTCTTACCAATAAAGCTATGCCTTCCCCTCTGCCTACCTTCCTGTCCTTCCGATACACCGTGTATCCTTGGACGTTCAGCTCCCAGAGACATGCATCCTTTAGCCATGTCTCAGTGATGGCCACAATATCATACTTGCCAATCTGTAGCTGTACGACAAGATCATCCACCTTATTCCTTATGCTGCGTGCATTTAAGTATAACACCTTAAGACCAGTATTTGGTACTTTTCACTTTGATTTCACTGCAACTTTATTGCACTGCAACTCATCCCAATGGCTACAAATTTGCCCATCACCTGCCTGTCTTTCCTGCTCACTATCTTAGATTTCCCCTTCCTCTGCTCTGTCATTCCGGTTCCCATCCCCCTGCCAAATTAGTTTAAACCCTCCCTAACAGCTCCATTAAACTTTCCCACCAGGATATTGGTCCCCTTCGGGTTCAGGTGTAATCTGTCCTTTTTGAACAGGTCATTCTTCCCCCAGAAGAGACCCAATTATCCAAGAATCTGAAGCCCTGCCCTCTGCACCAGTCTCTTAGCCATACATTCATCTGCCTGATCCTACTATTCTTGCCCTCACTAGTACGTGTCACAGGTAGCAATCCCGAGATTACTACCCTGGAGGTCCTGCTTCTCAGCTTCCTTCTTAACTCCTGGAAATCTCTCTTCAGGCAAAGAAATGGCAGATGGAATACAGTGTCGGTAAGTGTATGGTCGTGCGCTTTGGTGAAAAAAACATAAGTCATAACTATTTTCTAAATGGAGAGAAAATATAAAAAAACTGAGGGGCAAAGTGAGTTGGGAGACCTTGTGCAGCATTCCGTAAATTTTAATTTGCAGATTGAGTCTGTGGTGAGGAAGGGAAATCTGATGTTAGGATTCATTTCAAGAAGACTAGAACATAAAAGCAAGGATGTAATGTTGAAACTTTATAAGGGACTGGTCAGGCCTCACCTGGAGTATTGTGAGCAGGTTTGGGCCCTTTATCTCAGAAAGGATGAGCTGAAACTGGACAGGGTTCAAACGAGATTTATGAAAATGATTCCAGTGTTGAATGGCTTGTCATATGAGCGGCGTTTGATGGCTCTGGGCCTGTATTCACTGGAATTCAGAAGAATGAGGGGTGATCTCATTGAAATCTATCATTGAAAGGATTTGATAGAGTGGATATGGAGAGGATGTTTCCTGTGGTGGGAGAGTCTAAGACCAGAGGACACAGTCTCAAAATGGGGAAGCATTCTTTTAGGACGGAAATGTGGAGGAATTTCTGTAGTCAGAGAGTGGTGAATCTGAGGAATTCTTTGCCACAAGCTGAGGTGGATGTCAAGTCTTTATGTATATTTAAGGCAGAGGTTGATAGATTCTTGACTGGTCAGGGCATGAAGGGATGTGGGGAGATGGCAGGAGATCTGGGCCGAGAGGAAAATTGGATCAGCTACGATGAAATGGCAGAGCACACTCAATGGGCAAAATGGCCTAATTCTGCTCCTATATCTTAGTCTTATGGTCTATGGTTTAATTAAAATATTTTAAAATAAATTTAGACAGGTACACAGATAGGAAATGGTTAGAGGGATATGGGACAAACACACAGAAATGGGGCTTACTCAAGAAGACATCTTAGCCCGGATGGATGAGTTGGGCCATGGGTTCAACATCTACCAAACCCCTTCCCAGATCATCCTCCTGAGGAATCTCACCCTGGAGTCTGTCTGTGAACTGTTGGTGTGACGTCAGTTCAGAGGGCAGTTCAGTCCCACAAAAACAGGCAGATTGGATAAAGGTGGCAGATTTCATTCTTAAATGTAAATTTGTGTCTGTGTCTCTGACGATGTGTCCCAGTCTGCTGGTGTGTCTGGGTATTTATCACTGTTGTTGTTGGGTGGGTTTCCGTGTGTGTGTGTGTGTGTGTGTGTGTGTGTGTGTGTGTATGTGTGTGAGTGTGTGTGAGAGATAGAGAGTGTGTGTGTGTGTATATATGTGTGTGAGTGTGTGTGAGAGATAGAGAGTGTGTGTGTGTGTGTGTGTGTGTGTGAGAGAGCGATAGAGAGTGTGTGTGTGTGTGTGTGTAACTGACAATGTGTAATGCTGAGGCTCTGACTACAATCTATCAATCGTGCTTGTGCATGTGTGTGAGGGAGATTTGCCAGGCTGGTTACATGAGGGAGATTTGCCAGGCTGGTTACATGATCTTCTCCCATCATTCACCGAGGTCAATGCTGATCGGTGTGTCCGGGCTCAGTCTGACGATGCTTCAATGTGCTGGTTTGATAACAACAGTGAGACTCGCGAGTCCAGCAGGGGGCAGAGTTGAGTCAATCAGACTGCGGTCACGGACAGGTCAGACACGGTGAGTGGCTCGAAGGACTGGTGTATTTTTCTGACAATCCCTGTCACCACAGTGATACCAGATTTTATCCCCTTTAATGTCATTCATTGAATGTTAATTCCAGAGCTACTGTGTTGGGATTCAAACTCATGCATTGGCGTATTTGTCCAGTGTGAATGGGATCAGGATGCAGTGGTTCACATAACAGTGCCGTGTATTGGTTGTATGTTGTCCCTGTGTCAGTCTGTTCAGGGATTTGACATCTCCAGCTGACCATGTGACAGTGATGCTTCCCAACAGGTGGAGTTGGTGCCGGAATTAACTTCAATTCCGACGACCCGATTAGAGGCATGAGCAGGCCACAGTGAGGAGGTTTCCAGCAGGTTTGCGACACTTGTTTAAAAGTAGAGAAGGGACAAGTGGAGCGGCCATTGTCGGGGCTACCATTGTTGGGATTAGGTCAGTGGTGAGAGTAGGAGTGTCAGGCTTTGGCTCAAAGGAGGTTTCACCGTTAAAAGAGGCATTTCTGTGGGTAAGCTTCTGTTACAGTTCCCTTTTTTTTCTCTTACTGTACCTCATGTAGTAAATGCCTGTTGTATGTTCTTCATGCTGGATGTTGGAGTCCTGGGAGACCAGAGTCTCCCAGTGAACACCATCTGTGTGAAGTGCATCCGGCTCCAGCTCCCTGAAGACTATATTAGGGATCTGGAGCAGCAGCTGGATGACCTTCGGATTGCAGAGGAGAGTGAGGAGATAATTGATCAGAATTACTGGAAAGTAGTCACTCGAAAGTTGCAGGAGGTGAGTAGCTGGGAGTCTGTCGTGAGAAATGGAAATGTAAATAGGCAGTTAGCACAGTGAAAAGAGGTCCTGCACAGAGAACTTAGAGAGCTAGGTAGAAAGTTGAGAACCAGGACCTTCCAGGAAGTAATTTCTCGATTGCTGCCTGTGCCACGCGTCATTGTGGGTAGAAACAGGATGATTTGGCAAATTAATGCATGGCTGAGAAGCTGGTGGAGGGGGCAGGGCTTCAGGTTCTTGGATCATTGGGATCTCTTCTGGGGGAGGTATGAACTGTACAAAAGTGACAGGTTGCACCTGGACCCGAGGGGGAACCAAAATTCTAGTGGGCAGGTTTGTTAGAGCTGTTGGGGAGGGTTTAAACTAATTTGGCAGTGGGGTGGGAACTGGAGTGAGGGGACACAGGATAGGATAGATGGTAAAAAAACAAAGATAGCCGGCAGTCAAACTGTCAGGAAGGGCAGGCAGATGATCGGACATACTGGAGCCAGCAGGGTGAGTATCAGTGCATTAGGGATGCAAAATCAAAAAGCATAGCAAATGCAGTACTCAAAGTGTTATATTTCACTTCATGGAGGATAAGAAATAAGGTGGATGATCTTGTTGCACTATTACAGATTGTCATGTATGATGTTGTGGCCATCACTGAATTGTGGCTGAAGGATGGTTGTAGTTGGGAGCTGAATGTCCAAGGTTACACATTATATCAGAGTGATGGGAAGGTAGGCAGAGGGGGTGGTGTGGCTCTACTGGTAACGAATGGCATCAAATCAGTAGAAAGATGTGACACAGGAATGGAAGATGTTGAATCCTTTTGGGTTGAGTTCAGAAAATACAAGGGTATATACAGGGCTCCCAGTAGTAGCTGGGATGTGGACCATAGATTACAAGAGAATAGGAGAGAATTCAAAATGCAGAGATGCAAAGGGACTTGGGAGTCCTTGTGCAAGATACCCTAAAGGTTAACCTCCAGGTTGAGTTGGTTGTGAAGAAGGCAAATGCAATATTGGTATTCATTTTTGGAGGTATAAAATATAAGAGCAGGGATGTGATATTGAGGCTCTATAAGCACTCGTAAGACCACATATAGTGTATAGTGTTCAATTTTGGGCTCCTTATTTTGAAAAGGATATATTTAGAAAGGGTTCAGAGAAGATTCACTAGAATGATTCCAGGAATGAAAGGGTTACCGTATGAGAAACATCTGGCAGCTCTTGGGCTGTATGCCCTGGAGGTCAGCAGAGTGAGGGAGGGTCTCATAGAAACATTCCAAGTGTTAAAAGGCTGAACCAGTTAGATATGGCAAAGTTATTTCCCATGGTAGGAGATTCCGGGACAAGAGGGCACGACTTCAGGATTGAAGGACGTCCTTTTAGAACTGAGATACGGAGAAATTACTTTCATGAGAGGGTGGAAAATCTGTGGAATTTGTTGCCACGAGCGGCTTTGGAGGCCGAGTCATTAGGAGCAGAGTTAGGCCATTCAGCCCATCGCGTCTGCTCCGCCATTCCATGATGGCTGATCCTGGATCTCACTCCATGACAAACACGTGCCTTCTCGCCATATCCACTCCACCATAGAGAACATCCTCTCCACATCCACCCCATCTTGCCTTTTCAACATTTGGATGTATTTAGGGCAGAGATAGATAGGTTCTTGATCAGCCAGGGCATCAAAGGGTATAGGGCAAAAGCAGGGGAGTGGGGATGACTGGAAGAATTGGATCAGCCCATGATTGAATGGCGGACCAGACTCAATGGCCCAAATGGCCTACTTCTGCTCCTATATCTCATGGTCTAATATGGAAAAGGCATGTCAAAGGGGCAATGTTATGATGGTTGTGGGAGATTTTAACATGAAGGTCCATTGGGAAAATCAGGTTGGAAATGGATCTCTAGAGAGGGAATTTGTTCAGTACCTAAGAGGTGAATTTTTTGAGCAGTTTGTCTTTGAGCCTTCTAGGGGATCAGCTATACTGGATTTGGTGTTATGCAATGAACCGGAAGCGATTAGGGTGTTTAAGGTAAAGGAACCCTGAGGAGGCAGTGATAACAAAATGATAGAAAGGAGTTGGCCAAAGTAATTTGGAAGGAGATGCTGGCAGGGATGACAGCAGAGCAGCAATGGAGTGAGTTTCTGAGAAAAATTTAAAATTCTACAGAGAGCAACTGAAAGAATCATTAGGAGGGAAAAGATGAAATATGAAACCAAGCCAACAAACAATATCAAAGTGGATAGTGAAAGCTTTTTCAAATATGTAAAAATAATAGAGAATGGATGTAGGATTGCTTGAAAATGATCCCGGAGAAGTAATAACGGGGGACAAGGAGGTGGCAGAAGAACTAAGTGAGTGCAATTAATTTTACAAGGTAAAAGGTGCTCAAAAAGCTGAAAGAACTAAGGGTACATAAATGACCCAGACCAGATGAACTGCACACTCGGGGTCTGCAGGAAGTAGTGGTTCTGATTGTGGAGCCATTCGTAATGATCTTTCAAAAATCATTTGACTCTGGCATGGTGTCAGAGGACTGGAATATTGCAAATGTCACTCCACTCTTTAAGAAAGGCGGAATGCAGCAGACAGGGAATTATGACCAGTTAGCCTGACTTCAGTGTCTGGGAAGATGCTGCAGTCAATTGTTAAGGATGAGGTGATGGAGTACTTGGTGACGCAGGACAAGATGGGACAAATTCAGCATGGTTCCTTAAGGAAAAATCTTGGCCGACGAACCTGTTGGAATTCGTTGAGGAGATTCCGCGTAGGATAGATAACGGGGATGTTGTATTTCTGGATTTTCAGAAGGCCTTTGACAAGTTGACACATGAGTCTACTCACCAAGTTGAGAGCCGCTGGTATAACAGGAAAGTTACTGGCATGTTTAGAGCATTGGCTGATTGGTAGGAGGGAGCGAGTGGGAATAAAATTATCACATCCTAGTTGGTTGCCAGTGACTAGTGGTGTTCCGCAAGGGTCGGTGTTGGGACGACTTCCACTTATGCCGTATATAAATGACTTACGAGGGGTGATTGATAAGTTCATGGCCTAATGTAGAAGGAGATGGGTTATACAGCTCTCGTTACATTCACGTGCTTTTGAACTCTTTGAGTGATTATGGAGGAAGTTTGAAGTTAATAACTTTTGTGGTATTATTGTTTCAGGTAATTGAAAATTGCAAGTAAGCACTGTCTGAGAACTTATCAATCACCCTCGTAGATGATGGGATGGATGGCTTTGTTGCTATGTTTTCAGCTGATGCAAAGATTGGTGGAGGGGCAGGTAGTGTTGAGGAAACAGATAGGCTGCAGAAGGACTTAGGCAGATTCGGAGTATGGGCAAGGAAGTGGCAAATGAAATACAATGTTAGAAAATGCATGCTCGTGCACTTTGGTAGTAGAAATAAATCTGCAGACTGTATTCTAAGTGGGGAGAAAATCCAAAAATTTGAGATTCAAAGGGGCTTGGGTGTCCTTGCGCAGAACACCCTAAAGGTTAACTTGCAGACTGAGTCAGTGGTGAGGAAGGCAAATTCAATGTTAGCATCTGATTTAAGAGGTCTAGAATACAAGAGCAAGGATGTGATACTCAGGATTTATAAGGCACTAGTCAGGCCTCAACTTCAGTGTTGTGAACATTTCTGGGCTCCTCATCTAAGAAAAGATGTGCTGGCATTGGAGAGGGTTCAAGGGAGGGTCACAATGATGATTCTGGGAATGAAATGGTTATCATACGAGGAACGTTTGACATTTCTGTGTCTGTACTCGCTGGAATTTAGAAGGATGGGGGGGATGTCATTGAAACCTATCGAATGCTGAAATGCCGAGACAGAGTAGATGTAGAAAGGATGTTCCCCATGGTGGGGAATCTCGGGCAAGAGGGCACAGCCTCAGGATAGAGGGAGATCCATTTAAACAGAGATGCGGAGAAATTTCTTTAGCCAGAGGGTGGTGAATTTAATGAATTTATTACCTCAAGCAGCAGTGGAGGCCAGGTCGTTGGGTGTACTTAAGGCAGAGCTCGATAGATTCTTGATTGGACATGGACATGGACATTGGACATTGGACATGGCATCAAAGGTTACAGGGAGAAGGCCGGGGAGAGGGACTGAGGAGGGGAAGAAAAGATCAGCCATGATAAAATGGCGGAGCAAACTCAATGTGCCAAAGACACTAATTCTGCTCCTATGTCTTATTGTCTATAGTTTCCCTTCAGCCTATAATTACAGTCATATTTTGTGTCTAATTATAACTTAGTCGTGTCTCATAAACAAGAACAAATGAATCTGATGTTTTACCTTGTTTAATGCTGCCAATCACTTCTTCCAACGCTATGTCAAGCAAATAGAGGTGATCGAATTTTTCAACCAGTAGGGCACGACCTGTCACTGACAATACCTGCCTATTGTCACTTACCCTGTAAATATTATACAGATGGTTATAAACTGAGCATCAGTGATATTTGAACTATTTTATAAATTCATAGTGCTTCAGTAAAGACCATGTACTACCTTCTCTTCCGACGAGCTTCCTCCTGAAATAAATAGAACACAGATCTCAATTGATTGAGATGGACCATCGGCATCCCGACAGCAGGAATCTAAGACAAGTTATTACAAGCTGCTGAAAATTCCCACTAAAATCATTCCCACTTACACGAACGGGAAAAGAGGGACATAGAACCATGGGAGAAAGTACAAGGAATGTTTATGAGAATTATACCATAACTGAGAGAAGGAACTTACAGGAGAGACTGGACAGGTTGTGTACTTTTATCTGGATATGATGTCAGGGAGGATCAAATGGAGGAATTTAAGATTCCAAATGGATTTGATAGAAAATATTTCTGGTTGTGTGGAGACCAAAAGTCAAAGATAAAACATCAGTTAGTCGTTAATAAATTCCACAAGAAATGTGGTGAAGAGAACGTGGACTCACTGCCACAGGAGTGGTTGAAGTGGAACGGCAGAGAGTGAATGTAATGGGGAAGCTGCATAAACACATGAGGGACCATGGAGTCCGGAGCACTGTTGCTGGTTGTGGTGAGTAGGTGGGAGGAGGCTTGTGAAGCAGGGAAATTGATAGGAGAGAATGGACTGAAAGACCTGTCTATGATGGAAAATGGGATATAATCTGATGAAGAATATTTCTGAAAAACAAAAGACAGTGCAAAATTCTCCAAAACAATGAACCTGATACAAACCAGATATAGATGGTAAATCTGATCTGAGGGTCATGTTCTGGAATTCAACTTCAGTTCCCACTGATCAACGGTGGTTAACGGTGGTAAATAACAGTGGTTATTTCTTCAGCGGTTTGAACGGGGCACGACTGCGCAAGCGTGTGGAGGTCAGCCAGTGAGAACAGTGGTAAGAGTTTAAAAGCGAGCAGAGTTGAAAAGGTGACTGTTATTTCTTCAGCGGTTTGAATGGGGCACGACTGTGCAAAGGTGTGGAGGTCAGCCAGTGAGAACAGCGGGAAGAGTTTATAAGGAAGACAGATTTACAGAGCGGGTGACAGAGTAGAGGGAGACAGAGTAGGAAGGCTTTGGCTCAATGGGGCTTCGGTGATAAAGGGTCGAGACCAGGTAGGTTATCTGTTTAAAACAAAGACAGAGAGTATGTGTGTGAGGCCGGTTTTCTGTGCTCGGTGTCAGATGTGGGAGGTCCTGGAGACTCTCAGCCTCCCGGACGGCCACATCTGCACCAGGTGCGTCGAGCTACAGCTCCTTAGAGACCGTGTTAGGGAACTGGAGATGCAGGTTGATGACCTTCGTCTGGACAGGGAGAGTGAGGAGGTGATAGAGAGGAGCTATAGGCAGGTAGTCACCCGGGACCACAGGAGACAGAGAAGTGGATAAGAGTGAGGAGATGGAAGGGCAAGAAGCGGGTACTAGAAGCAGGACAGCAGGTACTAGCTGTCCCTTTACAATAAGTATTCCTGTTTGAGTACTGTTGGGGGGGAATGGCCCACCTGGGGGAAGCAACAGTGATCGCACCTCTGGCACAGAGTCTGGCCCTGTGGCTCAGAAGGGTAGGGAAAGGAAGAGGAAGGCAGTAGTGATAGGAGACTCTACAGTTAGGGGGTCAGACAGGCGATTCTGTGGACGCAGGAAAGAAACGCGGATGGCAGTTTGCCTCCCAGGAGCCAGGGTCCGGGATGTTTCTGATCGCATCCACGATATCTTTCATGGGTAGGAGAACAGCCAGAGGTCGTGGTACATATTGGTACCAATGACATAGGTCGGAAAAGGGAGGAGGTCCTGTAAACAGACTACAGGGAGTTGGGAAAGAAGTTGAGAAGCAGGACCTCAAAGGCAGTAATCTCAGAATTACTGCCTGTGCCACGTGACAGTGAGTATAGGAGTAGAATGAGGTGGAGGGTAAATGTGTGGTTGAGGGATTGTAGCAGGGAGCAGGGGGCAGGGATTCAGATTTCTGGATCATTGGGACCTCTTTTGGGGCAGGTGGGACCTGTACAAAAAGGACGGGTTGCACTTGAATCCCAAGGGGACCAATATCCTGGCGGGAAGGCTTGCCAAGGCTAATGGGGAGAGATTAAACCAGAATTGCTGGAGGGTGGGAACCGAACTGATGAGACAGAGGAAAGGGAGGTTGGATCACAAATAGAGAAAGCTTGGAGACAGTGCGAAAGGGAGGAGAGCCAGGTGATAGAGAAGGGACGTGCTCAGACCGATGGTTTGAGATGTATCTATTTTAATGTGAGGAGCATCGTGAATAAAGCAGATGACTTTACAGCATGAATCAGCACGTGGAGCTATGCTGTTGTGACTATTACAGAGACTTGGATGGTGCAGGGGCAGGAATGGCTACTTCAAGTGCCAGGCTTTAGATGTTTCAGAAAGGATAAGGAGGGAGGCAAAGGAGGTGGTCAGAGATAGTGTCACGGCTGCAGAAAAGGAGGAGGTCATGGAGGGATTGTCTACGTAGTTTCTGTGGGTGGAAGTTAGGAATAGGAAGGGGTCATTAACTCTACTGGGTGTTTTTGGCAGACCACCCAATAGTAACAGGGACATCAAGGAGCAGATAGGGAGATAGATTCTGGAAAGGAGAAGTAATAACAGGGTTGTTGTGGTGGGAGATTTTAATTTCCCAAATATTGATTAGCATCTCCCTAGAGTGAGGGGTTTAGATGGGGTAGAGTTTGTTAGGTGTGTTCAGGAAGGTTTCTTGACACAATATGTAGATAAGCCTACAAGAGGAGAGGCTGTAATTGATCTGGTATTGGGAAATGAACCTGGTCAGGTGTCAGGTCTCTCAGTGGGAGAGCATTTTGGAGATAGTGATCACAATTCTATCTCCTTTACTATAGTATTGGAGAGGGATAGGAACAGACAAGTTAGGAAAACGTTTAATTGGAGTAAGGGGAACTATGAGGCTATCAGGCAGGAGCTTGGAAGCATAAATTGGAAAGAGATGTTCTCAGGGAAATGTACGGAAGAAATAATCAGATATAACCATAACCATATAACAATTACAGTACAGAAACAGGCCATCTGAGCCCTTCTAGTCCATGCCGAACTCTTACTCTCACCTAGTCCCACAGACCTGCACTCAGCCCATAATCATCCATTCCGTTCCTGTCCATATAGCTGTCCAGTTTAACTTTAAATGACAACATCGAACCTGCCTCAACCACTTCTGCTGGAAGCTCGTTCCACACAGCTACCACTCTCTGAGTAAAGAAGTTCCCCCTCATGTTACCCCTAAACTTTTGCCCTTTAACTCTGAACTCATGTCCTCTTGTTTGAATCTCCCCCACTCTCAATGGAAAAAGCCTATCCACGTCAACTCTATCTATACCTCTCATAATTTTAAATGCCTCTATCAAGTCCCCCCTCAACCTTCTATGTTCCAAAGAATAAAGACCCAACTTGTTCAACCTTTCTCTGTAACTTAGGTGATGAAACCCAGGTAACATTCTAGTAAACCTTCTCTGTACTCTCTCTATTTTGTTGACATCCTTCCTATAATTTGGTGACCAAAACTGTACACAATACTCCAAATTTGGCCTCACCAATGCCTTGTACAATTTCAACATTACATCCCAACACCTATACTCAATGCTCTGATTTATAAAGGCCAGCATACCAAAAGCTTTCTTCACCACCCTATCCACATGACATTCCACCTTCAGGGAACTATGCTCCATTATTCCTAGATCCCTCTGTTCTACTGCATTCTTCAATGCCATACCATTTACCATGTATGTTCTATTTTGATTAGTCCTACCAACGTGTAGCACCTCACATTTATCAGCATTAAACTCCATCTGACATCTTTCAGCCCACTCACTCTTCTAACTGGCCTAAATCTCTCTGCAAGCTTTGAAAACCTACCTCATCATCCACAACACCACCTATCTTAGTATCATCTGCATACTTACTCATCCAATTTGCCACCCCATCATCCAGATCATTAAAGTATATGACAAATAACATTGGACCCAGTACAGATCCCTGAGGCACACCACTAGTCACCGGCCTCCAATCTGACAAACAGTTATCCACCATCACTCTCTAGCGTCTCCCAACCAGCCACTGCTGAATCCATTTTACTACTTCAATATTAATACCTAATATTAATATTAATATTAAATGTGGCAAATGTTCAGGGGATATTTGCATGGGGTTCTGCGTAGGTACGTTCCGATGAAACATGGAAAGGATGGTAGGGTAGAAGGTCCATGGTGTACAAAGACTGTTGTAAATCTCGTCAAGAAGAAATGAAGAGCCTACGAAAGGTTCAAAAAACCAGGTAATGATCGGAATCTAGAAGGTTATAAGGCTAGCAGGAAGGAGGTTAAGAATGCATTTAAGAGAGCCAGAAGGGGCCATGAGAAGGCACTGGCGGACAGGATTAAGGAAAACCCCAAGGCATTCTACAAGTATTTGAAGAGCAGGAGGATAAGGCGTGAGAGAATAGGACCAATCAAGTGTAACAGTGGAAAAGTGTGTATGGAACTGGAGGAGATAGCAGAAGTAATTAATGAATACTATGCTTCAGTATTCACTACGGAAAAGGATCTTGGCGATTGTAGGGATGACACAGTGGACTGAAAAGCTGAGAATGTAGATATTAAGGAAGAGGATGTGCTGGAGATTTTGGAAAGCATCAAGTTGGATAGGTTACCGGGACCGGATGTGAGATACCCCAGGCTATTTTGGGAAGCAAGGAAGGAGATTGCTGAGACTCTGGCAATGATCTTTGCATCATCAATGAGGACGGGAGAGGTTCTGGAGGATTGCAGATGTTGTTCCCTTATTCAAGAAAGGGCGTAGGGACAGCCCAGGAAATTATAGGCCAGTGAGTCTTACTTCAGTGGTTGGTAAGTTAATGGTGAAGATCCTGAGAGGCAGGATTTATGAACATTTGCACAATATAATTAGGAATAGTCAGCATAGCTTTGTCAAAGGCAGGTTGTGTCTTACGAGCCTGATTGAATTTTTTGAGGATGTGACGAAACACATTAATGAAGGTCGAGCCGTAGATGTAGTGTATATGGATTTCAGCAAGGCATTTGATAAGGTACCCCATGCAAGGCTTGTTGAGAAAGTAAGGAGATATGGGATCCAAGGGGACATTGCTTTGTGGATCCAGAACTGGCTTGCCCACAGAAGGAGAAGAGTGGTTGTAGACGGGTCATATTCTGAATAGAGGACGGTGACAAGTGGTGTGCCTCAGGGATCTGTTTTGTGATTTTTATAAATGACCTGGATGAGGACGTGGAGGGATGTGTTAGTAAATGTGCTTATGACACAGATGTTGGGGGTGTTGTGGATAGTGTGGAGGTCTGTCAGAGGTTACAACGGGACATTGATGGGATGCAAAACTGGGCTGAGAAGTGGCAGATGGTGTTCAACCCAGATAAGTGTGAGGTGGTACATTTTGGTCGGTCAAATATGATGGCAGAATATAGCATTAATGGTAAGACTCAAGGCAGTGTGGAGGATCAGAGGGATCTTGGGGTCCGAGTCCATAGGGCATTCAAAGGTGCTACGCAGGTTGACCCTGTGGTTAAGAAGGCATACGGTGCATTGGCCTTCATCAATTGTGGCATTGAGTTTAAGAGCCGAGAGGTAATGTTGCAGCTGTATCAGACCCTGGTCAGACCCCACCTGGAGTTCTGTGCTCAGTTCTGGTCGCCTCACTACAGGAAGGACGGGGAAACTGTAGAAAGGGTGCAGAGGAGATTTACGAGGACGTTGCCTGGATTGGGGAGCATGCCTTATGAGAATAGGTTGAGTGAGCTCGGCCTTTTCTTCTTGGAATGATGGAGGATGAGAGGTGACCCGACAGAGATCTATAAGATAATGAGAGGCATTGATCATGTGAATAGTCAGAGGCTTTTCCCCAGGGCTGAAATGGCTAGCATGAGAGGGCATAGTTTTAAGGTGCTTGGAAGTAGGTACAGAGGAGGTGTTAGCTGTAAGTTTTTGACACAGAGTGGTGAATGCATGGAATGGGCTGCTGGTGGCGGTGATGGAGGCCGAAATGATAGGGTCTTTTAAGAGACTGCTGGATGGCTACATGGAGCTTAGAAAAATAGAGGGCTATGGGTAAAGCCTAGGTAGTTCTAAGGTAGGGACATGTTCGGCACAGCTTTGTGGGCTGAAGGGCCTGTATTCTGCTGTATGTTTTTCTATGTTTCAAACAGAGAGACACAGAACATAGAATAGTTCAGCAGAGAACAGGCCCTTCGGCCCACAATGTTGTGCCGATCTGCTTCCCAAATAACCCCCCACCTTAAATTCCTCTATATACCTGTCTAGTAGTCTCTTAAACTTCACTAGTGTATCTGCCCCACCACTGATTCAGGCAGTGCATTCCACGCACCAACCACTCGCTGAGTAAAAAACCTTCCTCTGATATCCCCCTTGAACTTCCCACCCCTTACCTTAAAGCCATGTCCTCTTGTATTAAGCTGTGGTGCCCTGGGGAAGAGGCGCTGGCTATCCACTCTATCTATTCCTCTTTTTAACTTGTACACCACGATCATGTCTCCTCTCATCCCCCTTCTCTCCAAAGAGTAAAGCCCTAGCTCTCTTAATCTCTGATCATAATGCATACTCTCTAAACCAGGCAGCATCCTGGTAAATCTCCTCTGTACCCTTTCCAATGCTTCCACATCCTTCCTATAGGGAGGCGACCAGAACTGGACACAGTACTCCAAGTGCGGACTAACCAGAGTTTTATAGAGCTGCATCATTACCCCGCGACTCTTAAACTCTATCCCTCGACTTATGAAAGCTAACAATCCATAAATTTTCTTAACTATCCTATCTACCTGTGAGGCAACTTTCAGGGATCTGTGGACATGTACCCCGAGATCCCTCTGCTCTTCCACTCCACCAAGTATCCTACCACTTACTTTGTACTCTGCGTTGGAGTTTGTCCTTCCAAAGTGTACCACCTCACACTTCTCCAGGTCGAACTCCATCCACCACTTCTCAGCCCACTTTTGCATCCTATCAATATCCCTCTGCAACCTTCGACAATCCTCTACTCTATCCAGAACACCACCAACCTTTGTGTCGTCTTCAAACTAGCCAACCCACCCTTCTATCCCCACATCCAGGTCGTTAATAAAAATCACGAAAAGTAGAGGTCCCAGAACCGATCCTTGTGGGACACCGCTAGTCACAACCCTCCAATCTGAATGTACTCCCTCCACCATGACCCTTTGCTTTCTGCAGGCAAGCCAATTCTGAATCCACCTGGACAAACTTCCCTGGATCCCAAGCTTTCTGACTTTCTGAATAAGCCTACTGTGTGGAACCTTGTCAAATGCCTTACTAAAATCCATATAGATCACATCCACTGCACTACCCTCATCTATATGCCTGGTCACCACCTCAGAGAACTCTATCAGGCTTCTCAGACACGATCTGCCCTTCACAAAGCCATGCTGACTGTCCCTGATCAGACCATTTTCTCTAAATGCCCATAGATCCTATCTCTAAGAGTCTTTTCCAACAGCTTTCCCACCACAGACGTAGGGCTCACTGGGTCTATAATTACCCGGACTATCCCTTTTTTGAACAAGGGGACAACATTCACCTCCCTCCAGTCCTCTGGTAGCATTCCCGTGGACAACAAGGACATAAAGATCCTAGCCAGAGGCTCAGCAATCTCTTCCCTCACCTCATTTAGCAGCCTTGGGAATATTCCGTCAGGCCCAGGGGACTTATCCTTCCTCATGTATTTTCACAACTCCAACACCTCCTCTCCCTTAGTATCAACATGCTCCAGAACATCAATCTCACTCATATTGTCCTCACCGTCATCAAGTTCCCTCTCATTGGTGAATACCAAAGAGAAGTATTCATTGGGACCTCGCTCACTTCCACAGCCTCCAGGCACATCTTCCCACCTTTATCTCTAATCGGTCCTACCTTCACTCCTGTCATCCTTTTTTTCTTCACATAATTGAAGAATGCCTCGGGGTTTTCCTTTACCCTACTCACCAAGGCCTTCTCATGCCCCCCTTCTTGCTCTTCTCAGCCCCTACTTAAGCTCCTTTCTTGCTTCCCTATATTCCTCAATAGACCAATCTGATCCTTGCTTCCTAAACCTCATGTATGCTGCCTTCTTCCACCTGACTAGATTTTCCACCTCACTTGTCACCCATGGTTCCTTCACCCTACCATTCTTTATCTTCCTCACCAGGACAAATTTATCCCTAACATCCTGCAAGAGATCCCGAAACATTGATCACATGTCCATAGTACATTTTCCTGCAAAAACATCATCCCAATTCACACCCTCAAGTTCTAGCCTTATAGCCTCATAATTTGCCCTTCCCCAATTAAAAATTTTCCTGTCCTCTCTGATTCTATCCTTTTCCATGATAATGCTAAAGGCCAGGGAGGGGTGGTCACTGTCCCCCAGATGCTCACCCACTGAGAAATCTGTGAGCTGACCCGGTTCATTACCTAGTACTCCATCCAGTATGGCATTCCCCCTGGTCGGCTTGTCAACATACTGTGACAGGAATCCGTCCTGGACACACTTAACAAACTCTGCCCCGTCTAAGCCGTTGGAACTAATCAGGTGCCAATCAATATTAGTGAAGTTAAAGCCACCCATGATAACAACCCTGTTATTTTTGCACCTTTCCAAAATCTGCCTCCCAATCTGCTCCTCTGTATCTCTGCTGCTACCAGGTGTCCTATAGAATACCCCCAATAGAGTAACTGCTCCCTTCCTGTTCCTGACTTCCACCCATACTGACTCAAAAGAGGATCCCGCTGCATTACCCACCCTTTCTGTAGCTGTAATAGTATCCCTGACCAGTAATGCCACCCTTCCTCCCCTTTTCCCCCATCTCTATCGCTTCTCGGCCTTTTGGCTAAGATCAAGTGTAGTATCCGTACTTATCAGACCAGAAGGCGGAGGAGAAGAGTTCGCGCTGACGCAGGGGTGGATCCTAATGCTGATTGGCCTCCAATCTAACACCCCATACCAGCGACGACAGCAGTGAGGAAGAAGATGGCAGCAGCGAGCAGTGCATCGGCCCGAGGCCCGGGAATCAAGAACACTGTCAGGCTGACAGTGAGAGACCGGAACGGGGGCACCGGCTTCACCCAAGAGACCTTCATCCGGAAGGTCTTGATGGAGTGCTGCGGATTTACACCCGACAACATCTACTGCGTCCAGGATTTCGCAGGTTTCTTCGATGTCACTTTCCGGCAGGCTGCAGGGTGGCAGAAGCTGTAGTAGCAGCTTCAGCTGAAGGGGACAGAGGCGCCGCTGTCGCTGCTGAAAGCACAGGCCCTCTTTGCAACAGCTACCCAACAGGAACGGACAATCACGGTGCACATGTTCAACCCGCAGTGCCAGTGGTGGATGTCCTGACATTCCTCACTCGGTATGTGGAGAGCGTAGGAACACCAGCGGACGTGAAGGACGGACTGGGAATCTGGACCAGCAAAAGACAGGTCAAGGTGAAGCTGAGGTTGGATTCCAACGGCGGCGTCATCCACCCCCCCCTCCGTCTTCGCCATGGGAGGGAACCAAGGGTACACGGTGTACGCGGGCAACCCAGGGTGTGCCGAAACTGCGGCAAGGCAGGGCACATCGCAGCCCAGTGCAGGGTGGTGATGTGCAAGAACTGTAAAACCGAAGGCCACCTGACCAAAGACTGCACGCAGGCCAAGTCCCGCAACCTTTGTGGACAAGCTGGCCACCTGTACAGAGCCTGCCCGAGGCGTGGGGGCACCTACGCACAGGCGACCAGGGGAGGTGCTGGCCCTGAAAGGGCCCAGGCAGTTCCGGACGTACCCGCCAGCTCTGCAGACGAGGCACCCGACAGGGCGGACGATGAAACCAGGGAGGAAGGTGCAAGCACCCCGAGACCTGCCACCCCACTGCAGACCCTCCAGGACCAGGCAAACGACGAGCAGGAGTCCATGGAGGAGGGGAGAGCTGAGGTGGAAACGGAATGGAAGGTCGTGAAACGCAAAAAGACCCAAAAGGCCGCGGCCAAGCGACAGAATGCGGAGCAACGCAAGAAAAGGGCAGGGAACCACACAGCCTCTCGTACCCTGTCCTCTTCAGAGGAGGAGGGAGTTGGGGGGGGGGCAGCAGCCCCAGCGGAAGAAGCGGCTGGCAGAACAGGTGGAGAGGAGGAGAGAGGAGGGAGGAAGTCTGCTGACCACCCCCCAAGTACAGAAGGCGGAGAGCAGCAGACACACAGAGCTCCGGGAATCCGGGAGCAGAGCCACGGCTGGCACCCAGCAGCTGGAAGGGGAAGCAGCCCAGTAAGTCAACAACCCCCCGGGCCCAGAACCAGAACGGCCACACACGGAGGAGTACTACCAGCAGTACCTGAGCCCATAGGAGGTGGAAAACTTCACAAAGGCGGTGGGAATGAAGGCTCAGGATGGCAAGGGTGAGGACGGAGAGCAGCCAAAATAAAAGACTTACAATGATGGCAGACCTTAAACTGGCGTGCTTGAACGTGCGAAGTTTGAAGAGTACTGGGCGATGCGTCAGCACGCTCCAGTACCTGGACACTGTAAAGACCGACGTGACCTTCCTCCAGGAGTGCGGACTACCACACTTCCGGAACTACCGGAACTACCGGAGGTGGTCACGGTGGTGGAAAAAAGGTTTGTCTGTTGGTCGGGGGGCAACGATTGTCGCGCTTCCGGCCTGGGGATTCTGCTGCGGGGAGGCAACTTCTCAATCACCCAAGTTAAAGAGGTGGTTGCGGGGCGCCTCCTGGTAGCAGACGTCAAATACCGGGGCACTCCGCTCCGGCTGATCAACGTGTACGCCTCCCCCGTGCGGAGCGAGCGGCTGGCCGTCATCGAGCAGCTCCCACAGCTGCTGGTGACGTCCCAGCCGGTCATTCTGGCCGGAGACTTCAACTGCACCATTGATGCGGCTGGAGTACCCGGCAGGCTGGACAGTACCTCTAGACTCCTGAGGGAAATGGTGAAGACAGCCAAGCTGCGCGACGCCTTTGGCACCCCCACAGGTGGAGCACAGCCGCAAGCCACCTGGACACGATCGGACGGCTCAGCCCGCTCCCGGATCGACTTCCTCTTCCTGTCTGAGTCCCTCACGGTCAGGTCCACCCACGTCACGCCGGTGTTCTTCTCTGACCACTGCCTTCTGAGAGCCACCTGTCTCTTACGGGAGGACCGGAAAGCAGGCAGGGGGACTGGGAAGCTGAACGTAAAGCTGCTGACCCCAGAGAACATCGAGGAACTAGAGAGGGAGTACACAGGTTGGAGAGCCTTGAAAGCCTTCTTTGATTCCCCTGTTCACTGGTGGGAAGCTACCAAGGAGAACATTAGGAGGTTCTTCATTTGCAAAGGTATCCAAAAGGCAAAGCAGGAGCAGAGGGAACTGCGTAAACTCCAGACAGAGTTGCAGCAACTTCTCTTTCTGCAATCGAAGGGGATGGATGTCAGGGAGGAATTGCGACAGGTGAAGGGCCGGCAAGCCCAGCACCTCGCCGCCGAATCCTCCAAGATCATCTTCCGATCAAGGGTCCGAACCGTGGAGCAGGACGAGACGTGCTCACGCTTCTTCATCCAAAAGGTGCACAGGGGAAGCTCCGTGATCCACAACCTTAAGGAAGAGGACGGCTCAGTCGCGTCCTCGCAGACCGACATACTGAGGATCTGCAAGTCCTTCTGTGGAACTGGATGGGCCCAGACCTGCTGGAAGTGTACAACGCTATGCTTCTGGCCAGCAGCATGTCTGAGTCCATGAGGAAGGGCATCATCACCCTCATCTACAAGCAGAAGGGGGAAAGGGAGGACATTAGGAATTGGAGACCCATCTCTCTCCTGAATGTGAATTACAAGATCCTGTCCAAGGCTATCGCCAACAGGGTCAAGTCTGCTCTGGGACAGGTGATCCACCCAGACCAAACCTGTGCTGTACCGGGCAGGAAGATCTCAGACAGCCTCACGCTGCTGAGGGACACCATCGCCTACGTGCAGGACAGGTGGGGTGGACGCCTGCCTGGTCAGCTTGGACCAGGAGAAAGCCTTCGACAGGATATCGCACACAGACATGGCGGACGTGCTCTCCAAAATGGGATTTGGGGAGGGAATCCGGAATTGGATTAGACTGCTCTACACAGACATCCGTAGTGCAGTACAGGTCAACGGGTGGGAAACAGACAGCTTCCCCATCAGGTCTGGAGTCAGGCAGGGCTGTCCCCTCTCCCCTGTCTTGTTTGTGTGCTGTATAGAGCCCTTTGCCAAGGCCATCAGGAGGCATGAGGGCATAAGAGGGGTGACACTGCCAGGCAGTGGAGGGACCCAAGTGAAACCCTCCCTGTACATGGACGACATCACCATCTTCTGCTCTGATCCGAGGTCAGTTCGCAGGTTGATTGGCACCTGCGAACAGTTCGATCTAGCGTCGGGGGCCAGGGTCAACTGCACGAAGAGCGAAACCATGCTCTTCGGCAACTGGCCCGACCGATCCAGCGTCCCCTTCACCATCAGGTCTGACCACGTGAAGGTGTTGGGGATCTGGTTCGGAGGGGCTGAGGCGTGCAGCAAGAACTGGCAGGAGCGGACTGCCAAGGTGAAACAGAAACTGGGACTGTGGGGAGAGTGCTCCCTGTCGATAACGGGCAAGAACCTGGTCATCAGGTGTGAGGTGCTCTCAGGGCTGCTGTACTTGGCGCAGGTCTGGCCCGTCCCCCGGTCCTACAGCTCGGAAATCACCCGGGCTGTCTTCAGATTCGTCTGGGGATCCAAGATGGAGCGGGTGAGATGGACCGTCATGCACAAGTCCCTGGACAACGGGGGAAAGAACGTCCCCAATGTCGCCCTCACCCTGATGGCCAGCTTCGTATGTGGCTGCATCAGGTTGTGTGTAGAACCCAGGTATGTGATCACCAAGTACCACTATGTGCCCAGGTTCTACCTGTCGCCCTGGCTACGAAGGATGGGTCTGGCCCCACTCCCGCGCAACGCCCCAGTCAGCTGGTCGTTGCCGGCATACCTGTCCTACGTAGCAAAGTTCTTCCAGGAGAACGCCTTTGACCACAGGGCCATCAGGCAGTGGTTGGCACGTAGTGTCCTGCAGGCACTGCAGGAGAAGGACATGATGGACACAGTGGGGTGGTTCCCTGAGCAGACTGTCCAGTTCATCTGGTAAAATGCCTCATCGCCAGATCTCACCAACAGGCACCAAGACCTCGCCTGGCTGGCGGTGAGAGGGGCCCTCCCAGTCAGAGCCCTCCTGTATGCCCAGAACGTCGTCTCCGCACCCCAATGCCCACGGGAGGACTGCAGTGAGGAGGAGTCTGTGACCCACCTCTTTGCACACTGCCAGTTCGCAAAGAGGGTGTGGAGGAGGATGGAAGGGCTAGTGTCACGTTTTATCCCTAGCAGCTGCGTAACAGAGGACTCTCTGATCTACGGGCTGTTCCCGGGGACACACACGGAGACCAACGTCCGGTGCTGCTGGCAGATCATCAACTCGGTGAAAGACGCTCTTTGGTTGGCCCGAAACTTGATGATCTACCAGCACATGGAGATGTCCGTGGGAGAATGCTGCCGACTGGCACATTCTCGGCTGCAGGAGTACGTGCTGAGGGACGCACTGAAACTTGGTGCAGCCACCGCAAGGGCCCGGTGGGGAAGGACCACAGTATAGGTTTCTCCACCCGTGGGAGTGGGAGGGGTCGGTGGGCGGGGAGTATACCCCTCAACAATGATATGGTAAGCTGAACTACTGGAGTGCCACGTGGGTGGCTATAAATACAGATATGTACTGACTATAATGGAAACTTATGTAAAGGATGAAAAGTTATTAAATGGTTTATTGTGTATATTTCTGTTTGAATAAAGTATATTTTGAAATTTAAAAAAAGAAAAAAAAAGTCTCTATCCCTTTTAAAGCACTGAAATCCAGGAATGTTGAGAATCCATTCCTGCCCTGGTGCCAGCCAAGTCTCTGTAATGGCCACTATATCATAATCCCATGTATGTATCCAAGCTGTCAGTTCATCACCTTTGTTCCTGATGCTTCTTGCATTGAGGTACACACATTTCAGCCCTTCTACCTTACTGTCTTTACACCGTTTATTCTGCTTCTCTTTCCTCAAAGTCTCTCTGTATGATAGATCTGCCTTTACTCCATGCACTTCTTTCACTGCTCTATCCCCCTTGCAAATTAGTTTAAACCCTCCCGAACCATGCTAGCAAATCTACCTGCAAGGATATTGCTCCCCCTCAAGTTCAGGTGCAACCCATCCAATTTGTACAGGTCCCACCTTCCCCAAAAGAGATCCCAATGATCCAAAAATCTAACCCCTGCCCCCTGCACCAGCTCCTCACCCCTGATGTCTTGTTCTTCAGCCTTCTGCCTAGTTCCCGAAACTCACAGTTCACGTCCTCATCCCTCTTCCTGCCTATGTTGTTGGTGCCAACATGTATCATGACTTCTGGTTGCTTTCCCTCTCATACCAGGATGTCGTGCACCCGGTCAGAGACATCCTGGACCCTGGCACCTGGGAGGCAACAAACCATGCGGGTGTGCTTCTCATGTCCACAAAACCTCCTGTCTGCTCCCCTGACTATAGAGTCCCCAATGACAACAGCTCTCCTCTTCTCCATCCCACCCTTCTGTGCCACAGGGTCAGACTCAGTGCTAGAGGCCCTGCCACCGTGGCTCACCCCGGTCGATTGTCCCGGCCAACTGAGCTTCAGATCGAACACACAAACTCCATGCAGACAGCACCAGAGCTTAGGACCCTCACACCCACCGCACCAGACACACTCACAGTCTGTGACTGTAATGGGATGTTACTCTGAGTATCAGGGGATATTATACGTGGGGAATCACAGAAATGATCACTGGTTCAGTGCTATGAACTGGGCTTGTACTCGTTGGAATTTAGAAGATTGAGGGGGGATCTGATTGAAACGTATAAGATCCTAAAGGGATTGGACAGGCTAGATGCAGGAAGATTGTTCCCGATGTTGGGGAGGTCTAGAACGAGGGGTCACAGTTTGAGGATAGAGGGGAAGCCTTTTAGGACCGAGGTTAGGAAAAACTTCTTCACACAGAGAGTGGTGAATCTGTGGAATTCTCTGCCACAGCAAACTGTTGAGGCCAGTTCATTAGCTATGTTTAAAAGGAAGTTAGATATGGCCCTTGTGGCTACAGGGGTCAGGGGGTATGGAGGGAAGGCTGGGTTCTGAGTTGGATGATCAGCCATGATCATAATAAATGGCGGTGCAGGCTCGAAGGGCCGAATGGCCTACTCCTGCACCTATTTTCTATGTTTCTATGTTTCTATGATCAGAGTGAACACTCCCGAGAAGTTTGCAGACTGTCCTGTGATGTACAGATGTTGTGGGAGGCCGGATTGGGGACAACAACAATCCTGAACAGTCAAACCATCTGTCTGGTTTAAATCAGTTTACAACTACAGTATTTGTAAATCCCATACTGAGATAAAATACATCATTTTGTGACTGTGAACTTTTACAGAAACAAACTGAAATCTCTCACCATGAGGAATATGGTATTGTCTTGTTGATCCATCTGTTCCTGTAACTTTGAGATTTCCTCCTGGATGAAATTTAAATTCTCTTGAATTACTTGAAGATTTTTCTCCATTGGATTTAGAATCCTCTCCTCTTCTTCCCTGAGATCTCGGAGCGCGCGCTGCTCTTTCTCAGTGATAATCCGGCGCAGTTCAGCAAACTGGGATGTGATCTGGGACTGAACGTTGTGTGACTGTTCCTGTCAAATGAAAGGAGAGGCTAGTTTATTATTTGGCCCTGATGTATTTCCTTATGATATGGAAGGTCTATCCAGCCCATTATCATCCAAGAGGACCACAACCTTGCCGTTGGGTTTGGAGGCTTGTGTGCCTCAGTGACCCAAAGAACTATATTGGCTGGAATGTGGGCTTTATGCTTTGACTCTTGGTGGGGTCACCCATGCCAAACAGGTCAAAGGGTAGAGGCCAGAGTAAGAATGGTCTACTGGTCCTCCAGGTAAATGGGTTCAGCTCAGGGCTAACAATACTGACTGGTGAAACAAAATTGTTACGGAAACAGTGAAAAGTCTTTCTACATCTGAGTGCCATGTTATTCCTGAGTCTCCACTCAGGACCTGCATGACTGACAGTAGTGAAAACCGAGAAGTAGCTGCTGATGTGTTCAATGAAGACATGAACACTGCCAGAAATGGAGGACCTTCATTGCTGTCCTAAACACCAGGGGTATAACAGGCAGTAAGTAAGTGGCTCTCAGATCTTCAATCACATTTCCCTGAAACCCAGTCTTCCTCACTGACCCATTAACTCCCACCTGATTCACATACAACCCCCCTTCACAGGGTTAATTACAGTGGCCAATTTACCACTCAACCATGGAATGTCGGCTAAAGGAAGGTACTGGTTATGGAGAGAACGTGCAAACTCCACGCAGACAGCACCAGAGGTCAGGATCGATCCCAGGGCACTAGAGCTGCGACACTCTGCTATTCTGCATTAAAGGGAACAAAACTACACAAAGATATTGGAAATTCTGCTCAGGAAGCCTCACCCGAACTCCAGAAATCTTCTCTTTCTGTTGCTGCTCCATTTCCTGAAAGTCTGATTTCTTTTTTGTGAGAGACTCTAAGGAAGATTTAACCCGATCCTGGGAATCAAAGAGTGACTGGATTAGACAAAAAGATGACACTTTTGGATTAGACAAAAAGACGATAGAAAGCGGGTTATTTTTACCTTGTAAATTTTAACGGCTTCTTTAATCGGCATGAAGTTGTGAGACTTGTGTTCCTGTGCATCTCTACAGATCAGACAGATCAGTTTCCAGTCCGTCTCACAAAACAGCTTCAGTTCTTCCTCATGTTCCTCGCAGTGAAGTTTACTTTCCTTCTCTTTCGGATTCAGGTTTAGTTTTCGAGCTTTCTCAGACAGATTTGCTAAGGCCCGATTGACCCTGAGGGTGCGGTCTGCAATCTCCTCTCTACATTCCGGGCAGGAGTTTCTCTCCTCCCTTTCCCAACACCGTGTGATACAGGAGCGGCAGAAGTTGTGTCCACACTCCAGTATAACCGGATCGGTGAAGAAATCCAGGCAGATGGGACAGATCGCTTCCTCGGTCCAACTCTCGACCTGTCCTTTCGAAGCCATGTTAACTCTCGGTACTTCCTGGTTCAGGATCCTTTCACTTTCGGGCGCTGCTGAACCCCTGCAGTACCGCGATTGTCCAGTAGGCGCGCTGCAGTCCCGGAATGAACATAACGTTGCTGCAAGTGTTCTCTGGGAAGGAATCGCAGCAATTTCCACGTCAGGGTGGGAACAGAAACACATTAAAGAGGTCTGAATATAAATGAACCCGAAGCGCGGAGCCTGGTTCAGTGTAAGGCAGAACTGAAAGTGACAATTCCCGAAAAGCGAGACAACAGTTGGCCTGTTGCCCGACCCTGCTCCTGGGTGCTCCTGCCCCACGGAACTCGTGTCCTCAAACATATCTTTACCTCCTTCCTTCTCTACTTTCTGCAGGGATCACTCCCTCCATGACTCCCTTGTCCATTCACCCTCCCCACTAATCTCTCTCCTGACACTTATCCCAGGAAGCAGCCAAAGTACCTGGTCACCTGCTCCCCCACCTCCAGTCAAGGACCCAAAAAGTCCTTCCAGGTGAGGCAACACTTCATCTGCTGGGGTCATCTATTTGGTCTGCCGCTCCCAATGCAGCCTCCTCTACATTGGTGTGACCTGTTGTAAATTGGGGACTGCTTTGTCAGATACCTCTGCTCCATCTGCCAAAGATGGAACTTCCTGGTGGCCAAACATTTTAAATTCAATTCTCATTCCCATTCCAGCCTGTCAGTAGATAGCCTTCCCTTGTGCGAAGGAAAAACAACGTGTATTATGTTTGGGTAGCCTCCAACCTGATGGCATGAATTTTATTTCTGCTTCCAGAAAAATATTCTGTCCCCCTCCCTTCTTAATCAATTGTCATTTCCATAGATGCAGTCTGACCTGCTGAGTTCATCCAGTATAGAACACAGAAAATCTACAGCACATGACAGTCCCTTCGGCCCACAACGTAGTGCCGACCATGTAATATACTCTAGATTAAGCTGCCTAGAATTTCCCTACCGCATAGCACTCTATTTTTCTAAGCACCATGTACCAATCCAAGAGATTTTTATAAAGACCTTATTGTACCTGGCTCTACCACCTTCACTGGCAATGCATTCCACGCACCCACTACTCTCTGTGTGAAAAACTCACCCCTGACATCCTCTTGTACCTACTTCCAATCACCTTAAAACTCTGCCCCCCTCCCTCGTGTTAGCCATTCAGCCCTGGGAAAAGCCTCTGGCTACACACATCAAAGTTGCTGGTGAACGCAGCAGGCCAGGCAGCATCTCTAGGAAGAGGTACAGTCGACGTTTTGGGCCGAGACCCTTCGTCAGGACTAACTGAAGGAAGGGTTAGTAAGAGATATGAAAGTGGGAGGGGGAGGAGATCCAAAATAATAGGAACAGACAGGAGGGGGAGGGATGGAGCCAAGAGCTGGACAGTTGATTGGCGAAAGGGATATGAGAGGATCATGGGACAGGAGGCCCAGGGACAAAGAGAAGTGGGAGGGGGGAAAACGCAGAGGATGGGCAAGGGGTTTAGTGTGAGGGACAGAGAGAGAAAAAGGAGAGAGAGAGAAAAAATGTGTGTATATAAATAAATAACAGATGGGGTATGAGGGGGAGGTGGGGCATTAGCGGAAGTTTGAGAAGTCAATGTTCATGCCACCAGGTTGGAGGCTACCCAGATGGAATATAAGGTGTTGTTCCTCCAACCTGAGTGTGGCTTCATCTTTACAGTAGAGGAGGCCATGTATAGACATATCAGAATGGGAATGGGATGTGGAATTAAATATGTGGCCACTGGGAGATCCTGCTTTCTCTGGCGGACAGAGCGTAGGTGTTCAGTGAAACAACCGCCTGCCTGGTTTTGTTAAGGGCAGGTCATGCCTTATGAATGTGATTGAAACCACCCTTCTACTTCCTCATCCAGGTCATTTATAAAAATCACGACGAGAAGAGGTCCAAGAACAGATCCCTGCAGAACACCACTGGTCTCCGTCCTCCATGCAGAATACGAACTACCCACAATCACTCTTTGCCTTCTGTGGTCAAGCCAATTCATGATCCACAAAGCAAGGTCCCCTTGGATCCCATGCCTCATTACTTTCTGAATGAGCTTCGCATGGGGAAACTTATCAAATGTCTTACTGAAATCCATATACACTACATCCACTGCTCTACCTTCAGCAATGTGTTTTGTTACATCCCCAAAGAATTCAATCACGTTCGTAAGGCATGACCTGCCCTTGACAAAACCAGGCAGACTATCCCTGATCAGATTATGTCTCTCCAATTGCTCATAATTCCTGCCTCTCAGGATGTTCTCCAACAACTTGCCCCCCACTGAGAAAAGGGGATGGGATGGTGAAGGAGAAGTGGGGGCATTACCATGGGCTCCTCCACTGTCGTGATGAGCCCACAATTAGTTTGGAGAAACAACACCTCATACTCTGGGTAGCCTCCAGCCTGATGGCATCAACATCGATTTCTCGAACTTCTGGTAATACCCCCAACCCGCTCTCCTTCACCATTGCCCATCCCCCGTTTCCCTCTCTCATCTTATCTCCTTGCCCGCCCATCAGCTCCGTCTGGTGCTCCTCCCCATCAACTTTCCTCCTTGGACTTCTGTCTCTTCTATCAGACTCCCCCTTCTCCAGCCCTGTATCTCTTTCACCGATCAACCTCCCAGCTCTTTACTTCATCCCTCCCCTTCAGGTTACTCCGATCACCGTGTGTTTTTCTCTCCCCTCCCCCAGCTTTTATATCTACTTCAGTTCTTCTTTCCCCAGTCCTGCCGAAGGGGTTCGGTCCGAAGCGACGGCTGTACTTTTCATCCCCCCATAGAAGCAGAAAAGCCCGCTGAGTTCCTCCAGCATTTTGTGTGTGTTGTACCGTGTACATCGAGTCCTTCCTGCTGACTTGTGGTCAGTGGTGTTGGTCTGGAGGAACTGTGCCCAAGTCCATTAATGCAAAGTTCACATGCACAGGCGATAAACAAAGTTACTGACAGGAGCTTCCCGTGACTCTGAGCACAAACTCGGCGCTTCCATCGGACTGAACTCTGCAGCTCACGGAGGCGGTCCGTCAATCAGCCGGACCGGCTCTCATCGGCCGAGGAGTGAGCCCCGCCCAGTGGGCCGTCCATTGCCACCGGGAGCGAGTGGCTCCGATCCGGGGACAGGCCGCAAATCGGCAGCTGCACCTTGGGCAACCGCTGCAACACCGACCGGGGCTGCGAATCTTTTCCGTGGTGGAGGTGAGGAGATTCCGTGCGATGTTCCAGCTATACGGAGGGTGCCCGGCCTTTCCCCGCCGGGGATCGGGGCCTGTTGTCTGCAGCTGCCTCCGAAACCCGTCTCCTGTTGCTGGGAGACCGGAGCTGCGCTGCAGCGGCTGCTGATGGGTCGCTGGTGCTCTCACCTCTCTCCTGTGCAATCCGACAGACTGATGGGCGAGGGAGGACAAGCACCGATTACCTCTTCTCCGGTCTTCAACCCTCCTCCTCTCCCTGGTCACCCCGCTCGGGTCTTCTGCCTTCTCTGGATCTTTACATTGCCAAATGCCGATGGGACATCAACCATCTCCACTTCACCAATCCTCTCTCCAATTCCAACCTCACTCCTTCCGAACGCACTGCTCTCCACTCCCTCAGCACTAATCCTCACCTCACCCTCAAACCCGCAGGTAAGTGGGGTGCTGTAGTAGTCTGGCGTACTGACCTCTACCGTTCAGACCCAGCGACAATTCTCAGACACCTCCTACTTACTTACCCCTCGAACAGGACCCCACTAAGCAGCACCAGGCCACTGTCTCCCACACCATCACCAACTTTATAAGCTCTGGGGATCTCCCATCCACTGCCTCCAACCTCATAGTTCCCGCAACTCCCCTTTCTCCCTCTTACCCAAGATCCACAAACCTGCCTGTCCAGGTAGACCCATTGTTTCAGCTTCTTCCTGCCCCACTGAACTCATATCTGCATACCTCGACTCTGTTTTATCCCTCCTGGTTCAGTTTCAATGATTTCAAATTTCCTGGCCCTCATCATCTGATCTTCACTCTGGTTGTCCTGTACCAATAGACCTGCATACCCCACCAGGAAGGCCTCAAAGCTCTCGATTTCTTACTGAACAGCAGACCCAACCAGTTCTCCTCCAGCACCACCACTCTCCTCTGTCTGGCAGAACTTGTCCTCACTCTCAGTAATGTCTCCTTTCACTCCTCCCACTTCCTTCAAACAAAAGGGGTAGCCATGGGCACTCGCAAGGATCCCAGCTATGTCTGCCTTTTTACAGCTACATGGAACAGTTTATGTTACTGGTGTCTGCCCCCCACTTTTCCTACGCTACATTGATGACTGCATTAGTGTTGCTTCCTGCACCGATTCTGAGCTCTTCGACTTCATCAACTTTGCCTCCAACCTCCACCCTGCCCTCAACTTGACCTGGTCCATTTCCAACACCTCCCTTCCCTTTCTCGACCTCACTGTCTCTGTCTCTGGAGACAGCTTATTTACTGATGCCCATTATAAACCCACAGACTCTCACAGCTACCTGGACTGTGTCTCTTCCCACCCTGTCACTTGTAAAGACACCATCCCCTTCTCTCAATTCCTCTGTCTCCGCGGCATCTACTCTCAGGGAGAGGCTTTTCCTTTCAGAAAGATGGAGATATCCTCCTTCTTCAAAGAAAGGGGCTTCCCTTCCTCCACCATCAATGTTGCCGTCAACCGCATCTCTTCCAGTTCACGATGTGTGCTCTCACACCATTCTCCCGCCACCCCACCAGGGATAGGGTTCCTCTTGTCTTCACCTGCCACCCACCAACCTCTGTGTCCAGCACATAATTCTCCGTAACTTCCATCATCTCCAACAGGATCCCCCTGCCAAGCACATCTTTCCCTCCCCCTCGCTTTCTGCTTTCCGCAGGGTTCTCCCCATACACGACTCCCTTGTCTATTCGCCCCCTCCCCACTGATCTCCCTCCTGGCAAACGGAACATGTGCTACACCTGGCCCTACACATCTTCCCTCACTACCATTCAGGGTCCCAAACAGTTCCTCCAGGTGAGGTGACACTTCACCTTTGAGTCTGTTGGGGTCACGTACTGTGTCTGGTGTTCCTGGTGTGGCCTCCTGTACGTCAGTGAGACCTGACACAGATTGGCAGGCTGCTTCGCCAAGCACCTGTGCTACATTTGCCAGAAAAAGCAGGATTTAAAGGTTGCATGGATGAACTACAACAATTGTTCATCCCAGTTTGGCAAAAGAATAAATCAGGGAAGGTAGTGCACCCGTGGCTGACAAGAGAAATTAGGGATAGTATCAATTCCAAAGAAGAAGCATACAAATTAGCCAGAGAAAGTGGCTCACCTGAGGACTGGGAGAAATTCAGAGTTCAGCAGAGGAGGACAAAGGGCTTAATTAGGAAGGGGAAAAAAGATTATGAGAGAAAACTGGCAGGGAACATAAAAACGGACTGTAAAAGCTTTTATAGATATGTAAAAAGGAAAAGACTGGTAAAGAGAAATGTAGGTCCCCTGCAGACAGAAACAGGTGAATTGATTATGGGGAGCAAGGACATGGCAGACCAATTGAATAGTTACTTTGGTTCTGTCTTCACTAAGGAGGACATAAATAATCTTCCAGAAATAGTAAGGGACAGAGGGTCCAGTGGGACGGAGGAACTGAGCGAAATACATGTTAATAGGTAAGTGGTGTTAGGTAAATTGAAGGGATTGAAGGCAGATAAATCCCCAGGGCCAGATGGTCTGCATCCTAGAGTGCTTAAAGAAGTAGCCCAAGAAATAGTGGATGCATTAGTGATAATTTTTCAAAACTCATTAGATTCTGGACTAATTCCTGAGGATTGGAGGGTGGCTAATGTAACCCCACTTTTTAAAAAAGGAGGGAGAGAGAATCCGGGGAATTATAGACCGGTTAGCCTAACGTCGGTGGTGGGGAAACTGCTGGAGTCAGTTATCAAGGATGTGATAACAGCACATTTGGAAAGCGGTGAAATGATCGGACAAAGTCAGCATGGATTTGTGAAAGGAAAATCATGTCTGACGAATCTCATAGAATTTTTTGAGGATGTAACTAGTAGAGTGGATAGGGGAGAACCAGTGGATGTGGTATATTTGGATTTTCAAAAGGCTTTTGACAAGGTCCCACACAGGAGATTCGTGTGCAAACTTAAAGCACACGGTATTGGGGGTAAGGTATTGGTGTGGGTGGAGAATTGGTTAGCAGACAGGAAGCAAAGAGTGGGAATAAACGGGACCTTTTCAGAATGGCAGGCGGTAACTAGTGGGGTACCGCAAGGCTCAGTGCTGGGACCCCAGTTGTTTACAATATATATTAATGACTTGGATGAGGGAATTAAATGCAGCATCTTCAAGTTTGCGGATGACACGAAGCTGGGTGGCAGTGTTAGCAGTGAGGAGGATGCTAAGAGGATGCAGGGTGACTTGGATAGGTTGGGTGAGTGGGCAAATTCATGGCAGATGCAATTTAATGTGGATAAATGTGAAGTTATCCACTTTGGTGGCAAAAATAGGAAAACAGATTATTAAATGAATGGCGGCCGATTAGGAAAAGGGGAGGTGCAACGAGACCTGGGTGTCATTATACACCAGTCATTGAAAGTGGGCATGCAGGTACAGCAGGCGGTGAAAAAGGTGAATGGTATGCTGGCATTTATAGCGAGAGGATTCGAGTACAGGAGCAGGGAGGTACTACTGCAGTTGTACAAGGCCTTGGTGAGACCACACCTGGAGTATTGTGTGCAGTTTTGGTCCCCTAATCTGAGGAAAGACATCTTTGCCATAGAGGGAGTACAAAGAAGGTTCACCAGATTGATTCCTGGGATGGCGGGACTTTCATATGAAGAAAGACTGGATGAATTGGGCTTGTACTCGTTGGAATTTAGAAGATTGAGGGGGGGATCTGATTGAAACGTATAAGATCCTAAAGGGATTGGACAGGCTAGATGCAGGAAGATTGTTCCCGATGTTGGGGAAGTCCAGAACGAGGGGTCACAGTTTGAGGATAGAGGTGAAGCCTTTTAGGACCGAGATTAGGAAAAACTTCTTCACACAGAGAGTGGTGAATCTGTGGAATTCTCTGCCACAGGAAACTGTTGAGGCCAGTTCATTGGCTATATTTAAGAGGGAGTTAGATATGGCCCTTGTGGCTACGGGGGTCAGGGGGTATGGAGGGAAGGTTGGGGCTGGGTTCTGAGTTGGATGATCAGCCATGATCATAATAAATGGCGGTGCAGGCTCGAAGGGCCGAATGGCCTACTCCTGCACCTATTTTCTTTGTTTCTATGTTTCTATCTCCCAGTGGCCACCCATTTTAATTAAACTTCCCATTCCCATTCTGACATTTCAATCCGTGGTGATGAGGCCATGCTCAGGTTGGAGGAACAACACCTTATATTCTACATGGGTATCCTCCATCCTGATGGCATGAACATCGACTTCTCAGCCCCTCTTTCACCATTCCCTGTCCCCTTTTCCCTCTCTCACTTTATCTCCTTGCCTGCCCATCGCCTCCCTCTGGTGCTCCTCCCCCTTTTCTTTCTTCCGTGCCCTTCTGTCCTCTCCTATTAGATTTCCCCTTCTCCAGCCCTGTATCTCTTTCACTAATCAACTTCCCAGCTCTTTACTTCACCCCTCCCCACTTCCCGGTTTTACCTCTCACCTTGTGTTTCTCCCTCCCCTCCCCCAACTTTTAACCCTGACTCCTCATCTGTTTCTCTCTGGTCTTGATGAAGGGCCTCGGCCCGAAACGTTGACTGTACTCTTTTCCTTAGATGCTGCCTGGCCTGCTGAATTCCTCCAGCATTTTGTGTGTTCTGCAAAGGTAAACTTGTGTTTTAAAAAATTAAGCTTTATTTATAATAAAATATCTACAAAAGTTTAAAACAGTTCAAATGATATTTGACATTCTTAATGTCATATGGTCAATACATTCAGTAGTGTTGACACTGATTAAACCATTGCCATTCAGATCGCCTCGGGGATGTTACAAATTTCAGTGTTTGTGGGGCTTCCCCACCTGACCCAGGCCCTCCATGTGTGGTAGCAGAAGGAGTCTCGTCTATGGTCCTCTCCCAGGATGAGGTTTCAGAGTAATTGAAGGCACATGATAGGTTGAAATCAGCATGATTTTTCCTTCAGGAGAAATCTTGCCTGACCAATCAGTTGCATTCTTTGAGGAAATAACAGGAAGTATAGACAAAGAAGAGTCAATAGACGTTGTTTACTCGGATGTTCAGAAGACATTTGACAAGGAGCCGCACATGAGGCTGCTAAACAAGATGAGAGTCCATGGAATTACAGGAAAGATACCAGCACGGATAGAAGATTGACTGACTCTCAGGAGATAAAGAGGGGGAATAAAGAGGTCCTTTACTAGTCGGGTGTCGGTGACGAGTGGTGTCCGCAGGGGTCGGTGTTGGGACCGCTTCTTTTCATTTTGTTTGTCACTGATATGGATGGCAGAATTGCTGGTTTTGTGGACAATACAAAGATAGCTGGAGGGGTTGGTAGTGTTGAGGAAACAGGGAGTCTGCAGTAGGCCTTAGATTGCAAAATGTCCGAGAAGTGGTAGCTGGAATATAGTGTCAGGAAGTACATGGTCATGCACATTGGTAGAGGGAATAAAGGTATCGAAGGAATAAAGGTGCTTTCAAGTAGGTACAGAGGAGAGGGTGGGGTAAGTTTTTACTCAGAGAGTGCTGAGTGCGTGGAACGGGCTGCCGGCGACGGTGGTGGAGGCAGATATGATTGGATCTTTCAAGAGACATTGGAGAGGGTCCAGAGGTAGTTGTGAAAAATGATCCTGGTAAAGAACGGGTTAGTTAGAAGAAGCATTTGATGGTTCTGTGCCTGCATTTGCTGGAGTTTAGAAAAATAATGAGTTATCTCATTGTGACCAGTCAAATACTGGATGGCCTATAGAGAGTGGAGTTGGAAAGGATGTCTCCGATAGTGGGAGAGTCTAGGACCAAGGGGCACAGACCCATAATACAAATACATCCCTTTTGTACATTGGTGATGGGGAATTTCTTTAGTTATTAGATTGTGAAAATAGAATTCATTGTCACAGAGATGTGGGGGCCAAGTCATTGAGTATATTTAAAGTTGAGGTTGATGGCTTCTTGATTAGTAAGGGTGTCAGATTGTCGGGAGAAGGCAGGAGAATAGGATTGAGAGGGTAAATAAGTCAGCCATGATGCATTGACAGAGTAGACTTGATGGACCGAATGGCGTAATTCTGCTCCTATGTTCTTTGGTTTTCTGGTCAAACTCAATCTGATCCTGTCTCTCAGAAATTTTCCCATCACAGCTGTGAGGCTCAGCGGCCTGGAGTTTCCCAGATTGTCCTTCCAGCCCTTCTCAAGTTGTGTCCTTGAGCCACCCTGCACCCTCTCTCTCCACCTTTGATTTCTGAATTTGCTGCACATTTAATAGAAACATAGAAAACCCAACATATTTAAATATAAATTCCACAGTGGGTTGTGGTTCTGTGGAATGCTCTGCCTCAGAAGGCAGTGGAGGCCAATTCTCTGCATTCTTTCAAAAAAGCGTTGGATAGAGCTCTTAAAGATAGCGGAGTGAAGGAATATGGGGAGAAGGCAGGAAAAGGGTACTGATTGTGGGTGATCAGCCATGATCACAGTGAATGGTGGAGCTGGCTCAAAGGGCTGAATGGCCTACTCCTGTACCTATTGTCTATTGTCTACAAACCCAGTTGGCCCACAGGGATAAAACCTCCCAATCGCACAAGATACAAATATAATATACCAAAAAAAAACATGAAAAATGAAAAAAAATATTTACCCAATAGAAAAACTAATCTAAACAATGCTAACCACCTAAACTAAAGAAAGAAAAAGACATGGACTGTTGTGTAACGTCAAAAAAAAGGAACCATTAGTGTCGTCGACTCCGCTCATCTCGATGTATATTAAAAAGAAACAGAATAGGTTTGGAAAAGTTCAAATTACATCGTATGGAAGTGTTGAATAAGTGGCTTCCATGTCTTTTTGAATTTAATAGAGGGATCATATATTACACCTCTAATTTTTTTCCAAGTTTAAACACAACATAGTTTGAGAGAGCCAATGAAATGTGTGGGAGGATTGATCTCTTTCCAGTTCAGCAAAATGGATCTTCCAGCCATTAGTGTAAGAAATGCAATCATCCGACGAGCTGAAGAGGTTAGATGGTTTAGTTCTATCATTGGTAACCCAAAAATTGTGGTAATAGGGTGGACCTACTCCTGATGTCTTCGCATGCCCTTGATCAGGCTCTGGGGATTTATCCACCTCAGCTGGCTTTCACATCATCAGCACCTACTCTTTTGTAATGTGAGATTTTCCATGATGTTGATGTTCATTCTTCTTCATTCCGTGGATCCCATGATGTTTTCCCTGGGAAATAGGGATGGGAAATATTGATTTCGGACCACTCCCCTCCCGAGCTGATCCACCGGTTGATAACCACATCAGCGCTTAAGGAAATCTGTTCTCTCACTAATTACTCGTTAAATCTCAATGTGCCTGTAGCCCCTCATGAATGTCATAGAAACATAGAAAATAGGTGCAGGAGTAGGCCATTTGGCCCTTCGAGCCTGCACCGCCTTTCAGTATGATCATGGCTGATCATCCAACTCAGAGCCCTGTACCTGCCCTCTCCCCATACCCCCGATCCTTGTAGCCACAAGGGCCATATCTAACTCCCTCTTAAATATAGCTAATGAACTGGCCTCAACTGTTTCCTGTGGCAGAGAATTTCGCAGATTCACCACTCTCTGTGTGAAGAAGTTTTTCCTCATCTCGGTCCTAAAAGGCTTCCCCTTTATCCTTAAACTGTGACCCCTCATTCTGGACTTCCCCAACATCAGGAACAATCTTCCTACATCTAGCCTGTCCAATCCCTTTAGAATTTTATACATTTCAATAAGATCCCCCCTCAATCTTCTAAATTCCAACGAGTATAAGCCTAGTCGATCCTGTCTTTCATCATGTGAAAGTCCTGCCATCCCAGGAATCAATCTGGTGAACCTTCTTTGTACTCCCTCTATGGCAAGTATGTCTTTCCTCAGATTAGGGGACCAAAACTGCACACAATACTCTAGGTGTGGTCTCACCAAGGCGTCGTACAAGTGCAGTAGTACCTCCCTGCTCCTGTACTCGAACCCTCTTGCTATGAATGTCAGCATACCGTTCGCCTTTTTCACTGCCTGTTGTACCTGCATGCCCACTTTCAATGACTGGTGTACAATGACACCCAGGTCTCGTTGCACCTCCCCTTTTCCTAATCGGCCACCATTCAGATAATAATCTGTTTTCCTGTTCTTGCCACCAAAGTGGATAACCTCACATTTATCCACATTAAATTGCATCTGCCATGAATTTGCCCACTCACCTAACCTATCCAAGTCACCCTGCATCCTCTTAGCATCCTCCTCACAGCTAACACTGCCACCCAGCTTCATGTCATCCGCAAACTTGGAGATGCTGCATTTAATTCCCTCATCTAAATCATTAATATATTTTGTAAACAACTGGGGTCTCAGCACTGAGCCTTGCGATACCCCACTAGTCACTGCCTGCTATTCTGAAAAGGTCCCGTTTATTCCCACTCTTTGCTTCCTGTCTGCCAACCAATTCTCTATCCACATCAATACCATACCCCCAATACTTTGTGTTTTAATTTTACACACTATTCTCCTGTGTGGGACCTTGTCAACAGTTTTTTTCTCCCCTATCCACTCTACTAGTTACATCCTCAAAAAATTCTAGTAAGATTCGTCAGACATGATTTTCCTTTCACAAATCCATGCTGACTTTGTCCGATCATTTCACTGCTTTCCAAATGTGCTGTTATCTCATATTTGATAACTGACTCTAGCATTTTCCACCGATCACCACCACCGATGTTAGGCTAACCGGGGTCTATAATGCCCCAGTTTCTCTCTCACTTCTTTTCTAAAAAGTGGGGTTACATTAGCCACCCTCCAATCCTCGGGAACTAATCCAAATTATCATTCAAATTATCTGCAGAGGTATCGTGTGTTCTCCTCCTATTCTCTTGATTTCTCTCTTCACTGTACTCCTCTCTCTGTCTGATTCTCCTCGGGTCAGAGAGCTGAATCCACCCTTGTTTACTCTTTGTGGTCAGAGCCTTCACAATGTATTTTCCCAGTTCCCTCAGTAACCTGGTCCACCTGTGTCTGTGCAGACCATGAGACCAAATTAAACTAACCCCACCTTTCTGCATACACTCTATATCCCGCACACCCCGCCTCCCTTTTCCTGCCTCCTCACTGGCAGCCACAAAATAAAGAAACCCAATAGAACCCAAAAGAAAGAAGACCGTCAAGCATACAATGCGCAGAAAAATACTCGGTACTCCAAAGACAAAAAGAAGCCGATAGAGGAACTCAGCAGGTCGGGTGGCATCTCCACTGGAAAAGTGATAGTCGATGTTTCAGGCTGAGATTCTGCATCAAAGCCCTGTCTCTGCTGCCTCTTGTGTCTCCACAACACTCCAAACGTGACCTCACCAAAGCTTCAAGCAAGAGAAGATCAGATCTTCGTCAGGACTGGAGAAAAAAAGATGAGAAGTCAGAGGAAGAAGGTGAAGGGAGGGAAAGAAGAAATACAAGGTTGTAGGTGATCGGTGAACCCAGGAGAGGGGGAGTGGCGAATAAAGAGCTGGGAAACATAGAAACATAGAAAATAGGTGCAGGAGTAGGCCATTCGGCCCTTCGAGCCTGCACCGCCATTTATTATGATCATGGCTGATCATCCAACTCAGAACCCAGCCTTCCCTCCATACCCCCTCACCCCTGTAGCCACAAGGGCCATATCTAACTCCCTCTTAAACATAGCCAATGAACTGGCCTCAACAGTTTGCTGTGGCAGAGAATTCCACAGATTCACCACTCTCTGTGTGAAGAAGTTTTTCCTAATCTCGGTCCTAAAAGGCTTCCCCTCTATTCTCAAACTGTGACCCCTCGTTCTGGACCTCCCCAACATCGGGAATAATCTTCCCGCATCTAGCCTGTCCAATCCCTTTAGGATCTTATACGTTTCAATCAGATCCCCCCTCAATCTTCTAAATTCCAACGAGTACAAGCCCAGTTCATCCAGTCTTTCTTCATATGAAAGACCTGCCATCCCAGGAATCAATCTGGTGAACCTTCTTTGTACTCCCTCTATGGCAAAGATGTCTTTCCTCAGATTAGGGGACCAAAACTGCACACAATACTCCAGGTGTGGTCTCACCAAGGCCTTGTACAACTGCAGTAGTAACTCCCTGCTCCTGTACTCGAATCCTCTCGCTATAAATGCCAGAAAGAGACTGGTGACATTGTTAAAGGGCTGGAGAAGGAGGAATCTGGTAGAGGACAGAAGGCCATGGAAGAAAGGGGAGGTGGAGGAGCACCAGAGGGATGTGATGGGCAGGAAAGGAAGCAAGGTGAGAGAGCGAAATGGGAATGGGGAATGGTGATGGTGTGTCCATTACCGGAATTTCAAGAAATTGATGTTCTTGCCATCAGGTTGGAGGCTACCCAGACGGAATAATGTTTTGACAAGATATATGTAGATAGTTTGACTAGAGAAGCGATTACAGATGACCGCCTCCCAGTAAGTGAGGCTGGGACCAAGTGGTTAACGTGTCAGTGCGGAAGACTTTGCCCCAGCGAGCATCTTTCTATTTGTTTTGAAACAGATGGAAAAATTGGACCAGTGCTGATCCTGCATCTACCTGGAAAGCAGAGGAGATGTCTCAGGCTTTCTCTCTCTTTCTCTGCCACACGCACACACACAGACACGTGAGCTCAGACATTGTCATCACTTGCACTTACACACAGTTTCATCTGAACCTCCCTCAACTTTGATCCCTCTTGTCCTCTCCCTCGGGGTTCCCCCTGTCCCTTACCTTCTGTGCACCCTTCCTCAGACCGCATGCCTCCAACACTTGCCCACCCCTCCCTTTGCTGCACCCTGTTTGCTACGTGGTTCCTTCCCGTGACCCCTGCATTGGGCTCTCCTTCCCACCCAAGTGGAAGACACAATCCTTACTCGGGTGACACAACTGTCGCAAATGATCATCTGAGCGAGGCTGAGTGATGGATGGGGCGAAAGAGGCACTGGAACACTGAGTGACGGAGGGGCAGAAAGAAACCCACACTGAGAACCGCGTGTGACCTTTGATACCTGCATGGGGGTCTTTTGTCGCCCAGTCAGTTTGACAGGGCTGGAGAGTGAGTGAGGGGAAAGGACTGAGGTTGAGGATCACATGGGAGGTGGGTTAAGAGAGGAAAGGGGTACGCCACCATGTGACCCTCAACTTCAGACATCGTTGTTAATGCTCTGAACTCGGGATTCCGCCAATCCGGCTGATAAATGTTTGGACGTTCAGTTCATGGCGGTACCGCTTTCAACCAGGAGATGGGGATAGCGAGCTGTGCAAAGATCAGTTTCGCGGCGAGGATCCCCACCTGCTGCTGGGAACCGGTACTGCAGGAAGAGCCGGAAAAAAAACCATCAGAGTCTCTTCAGCCCTTCACCTTGTCCACCTGTCACCTCCCAGCTTCTCCCTTCATGCTCCCTCCCCCAATCCCCCACCCGACTCACCTGGTGTATCTTTCACATGTCATTTGTACTCCTTACCCTCCCCCGCCTTATTCCGACTTTATCCCCCCTCCTGCCCAGTCCCGATGAAGGTTCTCGGCGGGAAACATCGTCTGTTTATTCCTTCCATAAATGCAGCCGGACCCGCCGAGTTCCTCCAGCACTTTGTGTTGCTCGGGATTTCCAGCGTCTGCAGACTCTCGTGTGTCAGATCCATTTGTTGTTGTTTGCTTGTTCGTTTATTTGAATCAGATGCTTGAAAAACTAAAACTAAACAGAAAATACTTGAACTCCGCAGAGGCCAGGCAGCGTTTGAATGAAGATGTCATGGACGTGGAACGCAAACTCCGTGTCTCTCGCCGTGGATCCTGACTGACCTGTTACTGTTGTTCCTGCATTTCCTGGGGATAACACGGGTCGAAAACAGAATAACTGATTCCACGTGGGCACCCGTTGTGATCTTGTCTCATCAATTAGAGGAACCGCTCCTCATGTTCCACTGGGGCAGTCTGAAACCTGCCGGCATGAACATTGAATTCTCTGACTTCCGGTAGTTGCTCCCCCTCTGTCACTTTTCCTTTTAATTTTCTCTCTTCGTGATCCATCAGCCTCCATCACCCTCTCTCTTTCCCCTCCTCCCCCACCCTCTCCATCTGCCCATCCCCCACACACTCCTCCCCCTCCCTCCCTTTGTTCCAGACTCCACCTTCCTCCGACCAGATTGCATCATCCTTGGCTCTGCCAGCTCTCCCCTCCGGGCTTCTGACACATTCCCACACTCCACCCCTCCCTCATCTGGATCAGCTGCCAGCTCTTCCACCACCTTTCTGTACCAACCATCTCCCCTCTTTCTTTCAGCCCAGATGAAGGGTCTGGAGCCGAAATGGTAACTGTTCATTTCCCATTCCCATCCTGTCTGTCTCGCTGAGAATCTCCGGCGCTTTGTGTGTTTCCAGCGTTGCCTGGCCATTCCCTAACATTCACCTTGACCTTCCCAGTCAGCACCACCACCGCTTGTCCAACTTAACCTGTCACATTGTAGGTGGACTTTACGACCCGGGCAGCTCCGGACCTGTAGCCCGCGGCTGCTACTGAATACACTTGGCATCTGTTGACACAATCCGTCCCGACCGAGTGAAAGCAGAGAGTGAGAGCGAATAACTGGAGCAATTCCGCCACCTGCTGGCCGCACAGGGTATAAAGAAAATGATATTTAAGATTCATTCAACGCACATCGAAGTTGCTGGTGAACGCAGCAGGCCAGGCAGCATTTCTAGGAAGAGGTACAGCCGACGTTTCAGGCCGAGACCCTTCGTCAGGACCAGAAACTTTGATGTGTGTTGCTTGAATTCCTGTTGTTTGTGTTTTTTAAGATTCATTCTGTGTTATTTTCTGATTCAGCTCAGGGTATTCACAGATGCATTCACAAACAAAGGAGTTGCAACACACGTGTTCAAGGCCGCAAGAAAACACCTCATTAGAACCAGCACAAATGCAACCCAGATAGAAAAATCAAGAGTCTGCAGTAGTTGCAGCACAGAATCAAAATAATTCTTATCATTCACTGAGCCGATCTCTGCAATGTCAGAAGGGTGTCACAGATCCGACAATTTTTCTCACACTATTCCATCCCTGTCTTCTCTAAATCTCAACATTAACACCAGTGGTGATCTAGCCTCAGACAAAACCCTCCCATTACACAAAGAAAATGCCCTTTTTATACCTTTTAAGATTACATCAAAGCATAAACATAATCATTACCCAGTATTCTTCTGTAGCTTGGTGGTTCCAGCTGAATCCTCTTATCTCTTATGAGCTTCATCCCAGACACAGAATTTAGGAAGAAGGAGACAACAGGTCTGTAAGGAGGAAAACATTCTTCATCGGTATTTCATCTCCATGATGTATATTCAAAAGAGACAAGACATTGGTCAATGCGAGGGAAAGAAGGCCATCACCACATTCTAATCTGACACCATTTTGTCTTTGAACTTCCATTTTAATTCAGCATGTAGCAAGGAGGAATCACAATTAACTCTTCCCTTACACAGGGACATGCACCTTCTCTGGTGTCTCCCAGATTTGAGGATGACTTATTTCTACTCCAGAGCTGAGGTGATCGATGAGACCAATGTGGGATCTGCAGTGTAGCATTAGTGTAAGAGTGTGGATAATGGTTGATGAGATTCGGCCTGTATCTGAGCTGCATTTTGCATTTCAAATGTGCCTTTTATTCATAATAAAATATATACGAAATGCTAAACACGATGTGAATAATGTTTTACATTCTGAGTGCCATTCGGTCAATCCAGTCGGTCATGTTTAAACCATTCCCACTCAGGTTGTCTCAGAGGTGATGAAACTTTTCAATGTTGGCAGCATTCCCTGACGGACATCTCGCTGTGCTGGGAGACCAACAGGTTTCGGGCGGACCAAACAGCGTCTCTCACTGAGCTGATGATCTTCCAGCAGCAGTTTCCGTCAGTGAGCTCACCGGAAACAGGAACATCAGCACTGAGGCCGGCAGGTCAAATGTCTCTTGTTTACAGAGGGACGATGAAATATCGCAACCTGCAGGAGCCCTGGCCTGACTCGAGGGTCCTGCCTTCTGTAATATTTCACTGTCCTGGAGGGAAGGAGTTGTGTTTAGAGCGTGCTTTGTGTGTGTGTGTGTGTTTAGAGCTCTGTGTGTGTGTGTGTGGGGGGGGGGGGTGATCCGATGGATGAACTGAGAGATTATCGGGTGTTGGGAGGGTTTAAGCACATGATTGGGAGAGGTCGGATCAGACAGGTCACTGGGCCTGACTAATCTGTGGAAACAGAATCAGAATCGTGTTCATTATCTCTGTTATATATGATGTGAAATGTGTTGCTTTGCAGCAGCAGTGCAGTGCACAGACATAACATCACTATGAATTATAAAATAAATAGTTCAAGTGAAGGAATAATGGGGTAATCAGTGGGAATCAAAGAAGAGAATAGGCTATTCTAGACTGGGTATTGAGCAATGAGGAAGGGTTAATTAGCAATCTTGTCGTGAGAGGCCCCTTGGGTAAGAGTGACCATAATATGGTGGAATTCTTCATTAAGATGGAGAGTGACATAGTTAATTCAGAAACAAAGGTTCTGAACTTAAAGAAGGGTAACTTTGAAGGTATGAGACATGAATTAGCTAAGATAGACTGGCAAATGACACTTAAAGGGTTGACTGTGGATATGCAATGGCAAGCATTTAAAGATCGCATGGATGAACTACAACAATTGTTCATCCCAGTTTGGCAAAAGAATAAATCAAGGAAGGTAGTGCACCCGTGGCTGACAAGGGAAATTAGGGATAGTATCAATTCCAAAGAAGAAGCATACAAATTAGCCAGAAAAAGCGGCTCACCTGAGGACTGGGAGAAATTCAGAGTTCAGCAGAGGAGGACAAAGGGCTTAATTAGGAAGGAGAAAAAAGATTATGAGAGAAAACGGGCAGGGAACATAAAAACTGACTGTAAAAGCTTTCATAGATATGTGCAAAGAAAAAGATTGGTTAAGACAAATGTAGGTCCCCTACAGACAGAAACAGGTGAATTGATTATGGGGAGCAAGGACATGGCAGACCAATTGAATAATTACATTGGTTCTGTCTTCACTAAGGAGGACATAAATAATCTTCCGGAAATAGTAGGGGACAGACGGTCCACTGAGATGGAGGAACTGAGCAAAATACATGTTAGTAGGAAAGAGGTGTTAGGTAAATTGAAGGGATTAAGGGCAGATAAAACCCCAGGGCCAGATGGTCTGCATCCCAGAGTGCTTAAGGAAGTAGCCTGAGAAATAGTGGATGCATTAGTGATAATTTTTCAAAACTCTTTAGATTCTGGACTAGTTCCTGAGGATTGGAGGGTGGCTAATGTAACCCAGCTTTTTAAAAAAGGAGGGAGAGAGAAACCGGGGAATTATAGACCGGTTAGCCTAACATCGGTGGTGGGGAAAATGCTAGAGTCAGTTATCAAAGATGTGATAGCAGCACATTTAGAAAGCGGTGAAATCATCGGACAAAGTCAGCATGGATTTGTGAAAGGAAAATCATGTCTGACGAATCTCATAGAATTTTTTGAGGATGTAACTCATAGTGTGGATAGGGGAGAACCAGTGGATGTGATATATTTGGATTTTCAAAAGGCTTTTGACAAGGTCCCACACAGGAGATTAGTGTGCAAACTTAAAGCACACAGTATTGGGGGTAAGGTATTGATGTGGATAGAGAATTGGTTAGCAGACAGGAAGCAAAGAGTGGGAATAAACGGGACCTTTTCCGAATGGGAGGCGGTGACTAGTGGGATACCGCAAGGCTCAGTGCTGGGACCCCAGTTGTTTACAATATATATTAATGACTTGGATGAGGGAATTAAATGCAGCATCTCCAAGTTTGCGGATGACACGAAGCTGGGCGGCAGTGTTAGCTGTGAGGAGGATGCTAAGAGGATGCAGGGTGACTTGGATAGGTTGGGTGAGTGGGCAAATTCATGGCAGATGCAATTTAATGTGGATAAATGTGAGGTTATCCACTTTGGTGGCAAAAACAGGATAACAGATTATTATCTGAACGGTGGCCAATTAGGAAAAGGGGAGGTGCAACGAGACCTGGGTGTCATTATACACCAGTCATTGAAAGTGGGCATGCAGGTACAGCAGGCGGTGAAAAAGGCGAATGGTATGCTGGCATTTATAGCAAGAGGATTCGAGTACAGGAGCAGAGAGGTACTACTGCAGTTGTACGAGACCTTGGTGAGACCACACCTGGAGTATTGTGTGCAGTTTTGGTCCCCTAATCTGAGGAAAGACATCCTTGCCATAGAGGGAGTACAAAGAAGGTTCACCAGATTGACTCCTGGGATGGCAGGACTTTCATATGATGAAAGACTGGATGAACTAGGCTTATACTCGTTGGAATTTAGAGGATTGAAGGGGGATCTGATTGAAACGTATAAAATCCTAAAGGGATCGGACAGGCTAGATGCAAGAAGATTGTTCCCGATGTTGGGGAAGTCCAGAACGAGGGGTCACAGTTTGAGAATAAAGAGGAAGCCTATTAGGCCCGAGATTAGGAAAAACTTCTTCACACAGAGAGTGGTGAATCTGTGGAATTCTCTGCCACAGGAAACAGTTGAGGCCAGTTCATTGGCTATATTTAAGAGGGAGTTCGATATGGCCCTTGTGGCTAAAGGGATCAGGGGGTATGGAGGGAAGGCTGTTGCAGGGTTCTGAGTTGGATGATCAGCCATGATCATACTGAATGGTGGTGCAGGCTCGAAGGGCCGAATGGCCTACTCCTGCACCTATTTTCTATGTTTCTATGTAAGATAGCTGTGATGTTTGGAGCTGATCATCTCAGCCACAGGACATCTCTGCAGGAACTCCCCAGGACAGAGTGCTCGGCCCAAACACCTTCAGCTGCTTCATCAACGACATTCTGTCCATCGTAAGGTCAGAGGTCGGGATGGTCACTGATGACGACACAATGTTCAGCACCATCTACCACTCCTCAGATAATGAAGCAGCCCACAACACAAATGCAGCAAGACCTGGGCAATATCCATGCCTGGGCTGATAGGTGGCAAATAACAAAGACACCACACAGTGTCAGGCAGTGATATCTGAAGAAGCGATCTCGGGAATCATAAGCGAAGTGGGAAAGCTTATAAAATGTAAGGTGCCATACAATCAGGGAAATTACGGTAGTAAAATTAATGAGACGAAGGGAGAAGGACACTGAGAGGTGATGATATGACAGTCAGTGCAGTGATTAGACTGTGGATGTGTTCAGTCAGCAAGGTGAAGCTCACTGGATCAAAGGTAAACAGGTGGAGGTTGGATTGCAGACCACGGCAGGAGAGTTTATCATCAGATAATGAGAGTCATGGCAGAAACACAGGATCAGAAATGAAAACAGCGAATTACAGAGAGCCCTAGGAAATGACTGTCAGTGAGATAGAGATAGACCACAGAGGAATGATTAAAGATCAAATACTACAGAGAAATGTAGGTTTCTGATGAATTTTTATGAAATCCACAGCGACCCATAAGATCATTAACTCAGTGGAGTATCTTTGCGATCACACCCGAAGTGCTGGTGGGAGTTGTGTACAGGCCACCTAACAGTAGTAGTGAGGTTGGGGATGGTATTAAACAGGAAATTAGAAATGCATGCAATAAAGGAACAGCAGTTATAATGGGTGACTTCAATCTACATATAGATTGGGTGAACCAAATTGGTAAGGGTGCTGAGGAAGAGGATTTCTTGGAATGTATGTGGGATGGTTTTTTGAACCAACATGTTGAGGAACCAAATAGAGAGCAGGCTATTCTGGACTGGGTTTTGAGCAATGAGGAAGGGTTAATTAGCAATCTTGTCATGAGAGGCCCCTTGGGTAAGAATGACCATAATATGGTGGAATTCTTCATTCAGATGGAGAGTGACATAGTTAATTCAGAAACAAAGGTTCTGAACTTAAAGAAGGGTAACTTTGAAGCTATGAGACATGAATTAGCTAAGCTAGACTGGCAAATGATACTTAAAGGGTTGACAGTGGATATGCAATGGCAAGCATTTAAAGATCGCATGGATGAACTACAACAATTGTTCATCCCAGTTTAGCAAAATAAACCAAGGAATGTAGTGCACCCGTGGCTGACAAGGGAAATTAGGGATCGTATCAATTCCAAAGAAGAAGCATACAAATTAGCCAGAAAAAGCGGCTCACCTGAGGACTGGGAGAAATTCCAAGTCCAGCAGAGGAGGACAAAGGGCTTAATTAGGAAAGGGAAAAAAGATTATGAGAGAAAACTGGCAGGGAACATAAAAACTGACTGTAAAAGCTTTTATAGATAGCTGAAAAGAAAAAGATTGGTTAAGACAAATGTAGGTCCCCTACAGACAGATACAGGTGAATTGATTATGGGGAGCAAGGACATGACAGACCAATTGAATAACTACTTTGGTTCTGTCTTCACTAAGGAGGACATAAATAATCTTCTGGAAATAGTAGGGGACAAAGGGTCTAGTGAGATGTAGGAACTGAGGGAAATACATGTTAGAAGGGAAGTGGTGTTAGGTAAATTGAAGGGATTAAGGGCAGACAAATCCCCAGGGCCAGATGGTCTGCATCCTAGAGTGCTTAAGGAAGCAGCCCAAGAAATAGTGGATGCATTAGTGATAATTTTTCAAAATTCTTTAGATTCTGGACTAGTTCCTGAGGATTGGAGGGTGGCTAATGTAACCCAGCTTTTTAAAAAAGGAGGGAGAGAGAAACCGGGGAATTATGGACCGGTTAGCCTAACATCAGTGGTGGGGAAAATGCTAGAGTCAGTTACCAAAGATGTGATAACAGCACATTTGGAAAGTGGTGAAATCATTGGACAAAGTCAGCATGGATTTGTGAAAGGAAAATCATGTCTGATGAATCTATATTTGGATTTTCAAAAGGCTTTTGACAAGGTCTCACACAAGAGATGAGTGTGCAAACTTAAAGCACGCGGTATTGGGGGTTAAGGTATTGATGTGGATAGAGAATTGGTTTGCAGACAGGAAGCAAAGAGTGGGAATAAACAGGACCTTTTCAGATTGGCAGGCAGTGACTAGTGGGGTACTGCAAGGCTCAGTGCTGGGACCCCAGTTGTTTACAATATATATTAATGACTTGGATGAGGGAATTAAATGCGGCATCTCCAAGTTTGCAGATGACACGAAGCTGGGTGGCAGTGTTAGCTGTGAGGAGGATGCTAAGAGGATGCAGGGTGACTTGGATAGGTTGGGTGGGTGGGCAAATTCATGGCAGATGCAACTTAATGTGGATAAATGTGAGGTTATCCACTTTGGTGGCAAAAACAGGAAAACAAATAGATGCTGCTTGGCCTGCTGCGTTCACCAGCAACTTTGATGTGTGTTGCTTGAATTTCCAGCATCTGCAGAATTCCTGTTGTTTGCGTTTAAAAACAGATTATTATCTGAATGGTGGCCGATTAGGAAAAGGGGAGGTGCAACGAGACCTGCGTGTCATTATACACCAGTCATTGAAAGTGGGCATGCAGGTACAGCAGGCAGTGAAAAAGGCGAATGGTATGCTGGCATTCATAGTAAGAGGATTCGAGTACAGGAGCAGGGAGGTACTACTGCAGTTGTTCAAGGCCTTGGTGAGACCACACCTGGAGTATTGTGTGCAGTTTTGGTCCCCTAATCTGAGGAAAGACATTCTTGCCATAGAGGGAGTACAAAGAAGGTTCACCAGATTGATTCCTGGGATGGCAGGACTTTCATATGAAGAAAGACTGGATCGACTAGGCTTATACTCATTGGAATTTAGAAGGTTGAGGGGGGATCTTATTGAAACGTATAAAATCCTAAAGGGATTGGACAGGCTAGATGCAGGAAGATTGTTCCCGATGTTGGGGAAGTCCAGAATGAGGGGTCACAGTTTAAGGATAAAGGGGAAGCCTTTTAGGACCGAGATTAGGAAAAACTTCTTCACACAGAGAGTGGTGAATCTGTGGAATTCTCTGCCACAGGAAACAGTTGAGGCCAGCTCATTGGCTATATTTAAGAGGGAGTTAGATATGGCCCTTGTGGCTAAAGGGATTAGGGGGTATGGAGGGAAGGCTGGTACAGTGTTCTGAGTTGATCATACTGAATGGCCGTGCAGGTTCAAAGGGCCGAATGACCTACTCCAGCATCTATTTTCTATGTTTTCTATGTTCCCCGATGTTCACTGTAACAGAGTCTGAATAAACTGACTTGTTCATGAAACTCACCACTGCTGTCTGGCAGGTTCTTTCTGTGTTGTTCCATCTGAACCGTATTTAAGTGGGAGACTGGTCCCCACACCCACAACCCAACCCCCAGTCCCTCTGTCCCTCGAGCTGCTGTTGTGGAAGCTGCCTGATGAAGACTGTCAGAGAGCAACACACTCAAAACACTGGAGGAACTCAGGGGCTGTGGAGAGGAGAACAGTCGTCGTTTCCGACCGAGAACCTTCAACGCTGTTTATTTCTCTCCATATGCTGCCTGACCGGCTGAGTTCCTCCAGTATATTGTGTGTGTTGCTCTGAAATTCCAGTATCTGCAGAACCTCTTGTGTTTGTGAGTGGAGATTTCAGTCCAGTGCCCCTGCTCTCTGGGTCTGACGGGGTTTAGAAGACAGGCAGCGGGAAATCATTTCCACACTTGGGCCCCGTTCAGAACAAGTGAGACCGGACCTTTGGAGCCGGGCCGTATGTGGTGAAGTCATGAAGGAAAATGGAAATCAGATTTGAATGTTTTCTACACTGCAATGTACAATGTCCAGTCCTGTGGTTATTTCTGCAGCCGCATCTTTGTCATCGCTACAGTATCTGTCTCCTCACAGCAGATTCTCTCCACATCCCGTGTTCCATACTGATTTAATAGTTGCTATAAATTTGCATTAAGCACCGTTTTTACACCTCAGGTTGACTCCCCTTAATCCTCAATCTAAAAAAAAACGAGCTTTAATAGGAACACCGACGGTTAGGCGGCATCTCTGGAGAGAAATGGACAATCGACATTTCGGGTGGAGAACCTTCACCTGGACTGTCTCTACCCGGAATATCTTATGTCTATTTTTCTCCACAAATGCTGTCTGACCTGCTTAGTTCCTCCAACAGCTCTCTTTTTCCTCCAGATTCCTGCATTTACAGTCCCTTGTGTCTCTCTTTTCAGGACTTGTCCCTTCAGTTCTGCCGTAGACTGAAACAAGCTCTTCTCTCCGGCTTTATCTTCGTTAGGCTACATCTTCACTAGACCGGATAAATCCGTAACCGAAGCTTTTTCTCTTCATTTTGACCCTCCGTACACACTGAAACAGGCGATTTCCTCCCCCGAAAACGGAGATTTTCAGAAACGTTCTCGAGTGAATAAATCTGAAAACACCGAATATCCGGCGTAGAGTGTACGGGGTAACCGTAGGTGGGACTTGTTTAATGTGTTTCTGTTCCCTGCTGTGGAAATGAACACGATTCCTGCTCACTGAAAAGGAACATTCATTCCCGAGACTGCAGCGCCCCTAGTGGACAATCGCGGTACCGCAGGCGTTCAGCAGCTCCCCGAAAGTGAAAGGATCCGGAACCAGGAAGTACCGAGAGTTAACATGGCTTCGAAAGGACAGGTCGAGAGTTTAACCGAGGAGGCAATTTGTCCCATCTGCCTGGATTTCTTCACCGATCCGGTGTCACTAGAGTGTGGACACAACTTCTGCCGCTCCTGCATCACACGATATTGGGAAAGGGAGGAGAGAAACTCCTACCCGGAATGCAGAGAGGAGTTTGCGGAACGCACCCTCAGGGCCAATCGGGCCTTAGCAAATCTGTCTGAGAAAGCTCGAAAATTAAACCTGAATCCGAAAGAGAAGGAAAGTAAATTTCACTGCGAGAAACATGAGGAAGAACTAAAGCTGTTTTGTGAGACGGACAAGACACTGATCTGCCTGATCTGTGCGACTGCGCGGGAACACAAGTCTCACAACTTCATGCCCGTTGAAGAAGCCGTCGAAATCTACAAGGTATAACTAACCAGGTTTTGATCAGCTGTTTAGTTAGTTGCATATTTTGGTCTAATGTCTTCACTCTCTGATTCCCAGGGTCGGGTTAAATCTTCCATAGACTCTCTCACTAAAAAGAAATCAGACTTCGAAGAAATGGAGCAACAACAGAAAGAGAAGATTTCTGGAGTTCGGGTGAGGCTCCTGAACAGAATTTACAAATTCCCTGTGTGGTTTTGTCTCCTTTAATGCAGAATAGCAGAGTATCGCAGCTCCAGTAACCTGGGATAGATCCTGACCCCTGGAGTTGTCTGCGTGGAGTTTGCACGTTCTCCCCGTAACCAGTACCTTCCTTTACCCGACATTGCATGGTTGAATGGTAAAATAGCTACCGTAATTCATCTTGTGATTGTGGGTGGTCTGTGAATTAGGTCGGAATTAGTGGGTTAGAGACGGAGCATATGTTTCAGGGAGACGTGGGGGAATGTGATGGAGGGCGTTGTTCTGAGAACCAGCAGAGAAGTTAATGTGCTGAATAGTGACCTTCCATGTCAGAAGGAAATACAAAAAATAGCCTCAAATAGTAAACTAGCCTCTCCTTTCATTGACAGGAACAGACACACAGCCTTCAGTCTCACATCACATCCCAGTTTGCTGAACTGCGCCTGGTTCTCACTGAGAAAGAGCAGCGCGCACTCCAAAATCTCAGGGAGGAAGAGGCGAGGATTCTGAATCCAATGGAGGAAAATCTTCGAGACATTCAAGAGAATTTAAATTCTATCCAGGAGGAGATCTCTAAGCTACAGGAACAGAAGGATCAACAAGAAAATATCATATTCCTCATGGTGAGAGATTTCAGTTTGCTTCTGTAAAAGTTCACAGTCACAAAATGATGTATTTTATCTCAAATACTGTAATTGGAAACTGATTTTCACCATGCAGATGTCTTGACTGTTCAGGATTGTCGTTGTCCCAAACCAGCCTCCCACAACATCTGAAGGACAATCTGCAAACTTCTCAGGAATGAGTTACTCTGATCAGAGCACTGAGCTGGTGATCATTTCTGTGATTCCCACGTATAATATCCCCTGATACTCAGAGTAACACCCGGTTACCATCACAGGTTATGAGTGTATTTCTGATATTCTCTTCACCACATTTCTTGTGGAATTTATTAACAACCAAATGATGTTTTATCTTTGATTTTTGGTCTCCTAAATACAGAAATATTTTCTCCACTCCCATGCCATCAAATCCATTCGGAATGTTAAATTCCTCCATCTGATCCTCCCTACTTCATATCCAGATAAAAATGCACAACCTGCCCAGTCTCTCCTGTAAGTTCCATCCACTCATTTGTGGTATCATTTTCATGAAATTTCTTGTACTTCCTCCCATGGTTCTGTGTCCCTCTTTCTCCATGTGTGCCAATAGGAGTGAGTTTAGTGGGAGTTTTCAGAGTTTCAAAGGTACATTTAATGGCTGAGAAATATAGGCAATATACATCCTGAAATTCTTTTTCTACAGAAACATCTACGAAAATGAAGGAGTGTCCCAAAGAATGAATGAGTTAAATGTTAGACCCCAAAGCACCCCCAGCTCCCCCTCCCATGCACAAGCAGCAGCAAGGCAACGACCACCTCTCCCCATCAGCAAAAAAGCATCAGCACCCTCCACCGAGCACTCAAGCCTGCAGCAAAGCATCAATAAAGACACAGACTTGCAGTACCCCAAAGACTACTCATTCACCCAGTAATTCAACATAACACAGGCTCTCTCTCCCTAAAATGGGAAAAAGAGATGACCTGTTTCACAGCGAGAGGGGAGACATAACAAACAACTCACTGATTTACGACGTTAAAAGTCTGTTGCGTTGTTTTTTCAAGCTCTGTGCTAAAAGACCGCAGGTCTCGTGTCACACAGCCAGCAGCCAGCTTGTTGCTTTCGATCTTCCATCTCCCACGACATACCGATTCCCCGCAGAGGCACCGACCTCGAGCCCACCCACTTCCAGAGCCACAAAATCCTGGAACTCTGAAGGCGTGCTAGTCTTCTAGGCCGCGTCCTCTATTTATCGAACAGCGACCAATTGTGAGACCCCGAGAAAGAGTCTCATTCCGACAAAGAACCGAAGGCAACGTGTAACTCCAGGTCAGGGTCTTCAAAAGAACCCTGAAAGGGAAATATAGAGATACTAAAGATAGAAATAGAGCTGTTTCTGAAAATGCTAGCAAAGCAGTCACCATTAGGCACCATCATCCTCGTAAGTTTCCAGCAGCTTTTAATAACTTGGCTCAGATTCCTGCTATTGCGATGCCAATGGCCAGTCTCAGTCAGTTGAGATCTGTGTTTGATTTATTTCAGGAGGAAGCTCGTCGGAAGAGAAGGTAGGACATGGTCTTTACTGAAACTCTGTATGGATTTGTAAAATAGTTCAAATATTACTGATGCTCAGTTTATAACCAGCTGTATAATATTTTCAGGATCAGTGATGATGCCCAGATATTGTCAGTGACAGATGGTGCCCTACTGGCTGAAAAATTCTACCACCCCTATTTGTTCGACATAGCGTTGAGAGAAGTGTTTGATGGCATTAAGCGAGGTAAAACATATAGATTCATTTGCTCTTGTTTCAGACACAATTAATAATTAGACACAGAGTTTGGCTGTAATAATAGACTGAAGGGGAACTGAAGTTTATTCTGGCCCCAACTCCACCTGCAGGGAGGCATCACTGTCACGTGATCATGTGGAGAAGTCAGACCCCTGAACACTCCAACACTGGGGCAAAATATAACCACTTCACGGGACTGTTAGATGAACCACAGCATCCTGATCCAATTCATACTGGAAAAATATGTCAATGCATGCGCTTGAATTCTGCCACAGTAGTTCTGGAATTAATATTTCATTAATGACGTTAAAGGGGATAAAATCTAGTATCACTGTGGTGACAAGGATTGTCAGAAAAATACACCAGTCCTTCGAGCCACTCACCCTGTCTGACCTGTCCGTGACCGCAGTCTGATTGACTCAGCTCTGCCCCCTGCTGGATTCGCGAGTCTCACTGTTGTTATCAAACCACCACATTGAAGCATTGTCGGACCGAACCCGGACACACCGATCAGCATTGATCTCGGTGAACGATGGGAGAAGCTCACACAGCATAACTCTGGCAAATCTCGCTCACACACATAGACAAGAAGGATTGGCAGATTATAGTCAGAGCCTCAGCACTGCACATTGTTAGTTCCCTCAGTGACATAGAAGCTATTCTCTCTCTTCAGACACAGTGAATGGTTTTTATTTGAACAATTCACGCACATGTCACACATTGCCAACACACACTGGGCATGTGAAGACACACTGTAACATACAATACTTCAATGTGCACCCTCACCTTCAACGTGAACACTCACTCACTGATATTTACCACAACCAACACACACTCACACACAGTGACACATATCCAAATGCACCATCACAGAGAAACAGGTAGAGCTCCGTGTGCTTGTCCCATTTTCCTTTAACCATTTGCTATCCATGTACCTGTCTAAATTTATTTTAAAATATTTTTATTATACCTGTTTCCGCAGCTTCCTTTGGCAGCAAATTTCACTTGTACTCACATCCCTCACAGATCACTTAAAAACTTTCACTTCATTCTCTGCCCTCTGCTTTTGGACTCTGTTATTCTTGGGGAAGAGACCATGTGTATACACTTTACATCTGCCCTCATGATTTTATGTACCTCGAAAAGGGGTCCCCCTCAACATCCAACGCTCCAGGGAAATAGCCCCAGCTTATCCAGTCTCTGCTTTTAACCCAAGCCCTCCAGTCCTGATAACACCTTCCTGTAATGACATCCTTCCCAGAGTCAGGGAGCTAGAAAGGCACACAGACTCCAAGTGTGGTCTATGATCAACATCAAAGGTCTTGGTGAAGTTCATGTGGACAATGTCTAACACCCTGTCCTGGTCAATGCTCTCTGTCACCTCTTCAGCACACTGGAATTTGTGAGATGTAATATTCCATGCTGAACGCCATGCTGACTGTTCCTGATCAGTCCTCATCTTTCCAAATGCTGTTAATCCTGTCTCTCAGAAACTTGCCCACCACTGACGTTCGGTTTATGGACTGGACTTCCCTGGTATGACCATCCAGCCCTTCTTAACTGAAGGCTCAAACTGAGCCACCCTCCAGTCTTCCAGAAGCTCACCTGTGGTGAAATGTGAAGCAAATATATCTGCCAGAGTCTCTGCAAATTCATCCTCTGTCCTAATGAGGGGCTGTGGGGAGTGGGTTTGTGGGAAAGGAGACAAAGGGACTCTTATCACCCATATTCATCCCCCTTCACCTTCTGTTTCCATCTACACACACAGTTCACCCACAGGCTTTCCACCCCTCTCTCATCTGGTTCCGATTCCATCTGCCATTCATCTCTCCGCTCATGGTTCCCATTATTGTAAACAGGAAAAAGTCTGCAGATGCTGGAATTTCAAGTCCACGCACACAAAATGCTGGAGGAACTGTATACTGGCCGTCTCCCAGTCCTGATGTCCGGTTTCGACATGAAATGTCGACAGTCCCTTTCCTCCCACAATGCTGCTCGACAGAGTGAGTTCCTCCAGCAGATTGTGTAAAGACTGATTATTGGATACATTTAAGGTGGAGTCAGATAAAATTGTTAAAGGTCGACGGATTGCAGTTTGGGGAACTCGTACAGAAGGGGAATTGATGCCAGCATTGATCAGTCACAACTATTGAAGGAAGGGCCTGTTCCTATGTTGTACTGTTCTGTGTTCCCCGTTCTCCTTTTGGAAGAATGAGAGGAGATCTCAGGGAAACACAAAACTCTCTCGGGGCTCAACAGACAGGAAGCAGGGAGGATGTTTCCCCTGTCTGAGGAGTCGAGGGTCAGGGGTCACTGTCTCAGGATGCCTCAGAGCATGGTGTATCTGGAATTCTCTGCACCGGAGGGCTGTGGGGTCTCAGTCATTCAGTTCATTTAATGTCACAGAGTCATTGTCGTACAGCACAGAAACAGACCTTTCGGCCCATCACCTCGGTGTCAACCTATTTACCAGCTACACTCATCCCATTGGCCGGCATTAGGTCAGTCTCCTTCTGTGCCCTGTCTCTTAAAGTGTCTCTTAAACACAGTGATTGTATCTGATTCCATCACCTCCTCTGGTAGCAAGTTCCAACATCAACCACTCACTGTTCAAATAAACTCACCTTTAAACTCCTTCCTCTCACCTGGGACATGTGACCTCTTGTATTTGATCCCCCTCCTGTGGGAAGAAGATTTCAACCATCTGCTCAATCTACACCCCTCATAAGCTTATATATTTCTGTCAGATCACATCCCAGTCCATTTACCTGCATTTGGTCCGTATCCTTCTAAACCTTCCCTGTCATCATTTCTCTGCCACAGGTCTCAACTCCTCTTCTGTGCCAGTTCCACGGGGCCCTCAATTCTCCCGTGTTACAGAAGATGATCGACCTCATTTTCTACTACATTACAGAAGCAAATGTGCTGCAGGTCCTAAAATACAGAAAGGTAGATAAATCCCCAGGTCCTGATCCAGGACATTGTGGGAAGCTCAGGAATAAATTGTGGGGTCCATTTTGGAGATATGTGTGTCATCGATAGCTGTGGGTGAGGGGCCAGAAGACTGGAGGGAGACTAATGTTGAACATTTATTGAAGATCGGCTGTAGGGAAAAGCCTGGGAAGTACAGACCGGTGAGCCTAACGTCAGTGGAGGGTACATTAATGGAGGGGATTCTGAGAGACAGGATCTACATTCACTTGGAAAAGTGAGGACTAATCAGGGATACCCAGCTTGGTTTTCTGCATGGACGGTATGGTAGCATAGTGGTTAGCACAACGCTTTACAGTACCAGTAACCCGGGTTCATGTCCCGTCACTGCCTGTAAGGAGTTTGTACGTTCCCCATGACCACGTGGGTTTCTTCCAGGTGCTCCGGTTTCACAGTCCAAACCCGTACCAGTTGGCAGGTTAATTGGTCATTGTAACTTGTCCCATGGTCAGGCTCAGATTAAATCAGGGGTTTCTGGGTGGTGGGGTCATTGTAACTTGTCCCATGGTCAGGCTTGGATTAAATCAGGGGTTGCTGGATGGTGGGGGTCATTGTAACTTGTCCCATGGTCAGGCTTGGATTAAATCAGGGGTTGCTGGATGGTGGGGGTCATTGTAACTTGTCCCATGGTCAGGCTCGGATTAAATGGGGTTTCTGGGTGGTGGGGTCATTGTAACTTGTCCCATGGTCAGGCTCGGATTAAATCAGGGGTTGCTGGGTGGTGTGTGTCATTGTAACTTGTCCCATGGTCAGGCTCGGATTAAATCAGGGGTTGCTGTGTGGTGTGGATCATTCTAACTTGTCCCATGGTCAGGCTCGGATTAAATCGGGGTTGCTGGGTGGTGGAGGTCATTGTAACTTGTCCCATGGTCAGGTTCGGATTAAATCAGGGGTTTCTGGGTGGCGGGGGTTATTGTAACTTGTCCCATGGTCAGGCTCGGATTAAATCAGGGGTTGCTGGGTGGTGGAGGTCATTGTAACTTGTCCCATGGTCAGGTTCGGATTAAATCAGGGGTTTCTGGGTGGTGGGGTTATTGTAACTTGTCCCATGGTCAGGCTCGGATTAAATCAGGGGTTGCTGTGTGGTGTGGATCATTCTAACTTGTCCCATGGTCAGGCTCGGATTAAATCGGGGTTGCTGGGTGGTGGGGTCATTGTAACTTGTCCCATGGTCAGGCTTGGATTAAATTAGGGGTTGCTGAGTGGCCCGGTCATTGTAACTTGTCTCATGGTCAGGTTCGGATTAAATCAGGGGTTTCTGGGTGGCGGGGGTTATTGTAACTTGTCCCATGGTCAGGCTCGGATTAAATCAGGGGTTGCTGGGTGGTGGGGGTCATTGTAATTTGTCCCATGGTCAGGCTCGGATTAATTCAGGGGTTTCTGGGTGGTGGGGTCATTGTAACTTGTCCCATGGTCAGGCTCGGATTAAATCAGGGGTTTCTGGGTGGTGGGGGTCATTGTAACTTGTCCCATGGTCAGGCTCGGATTAAATCAGGGGTTTCTGGGTGGTGGGGGTCAAAGGGCCGGAAGGGCCTATTCCGTGCTGTATCTCAATAAATAAATTACAGCTGATGAAAGTGCAGTAGACATCGTCTCCTTGGAGTTTAGCGAGGGATTTGACAAGGTAGCAGAGAGTTAGATCACATGGGATACAGTACGATCTGGAATAGGATACAGAATTGTCTGGGTGGAGTCCTGTGACCAGCGGTTGTGCTGCAGGGATCGGTGCTGGGTCCACTGTTTTTCGTCATTCATATGAATGATTCGGAGAGAATGTAGGTGACGTGTTTAGTAGGTTTGTGGAGGACCCTAAAATTGGTGGTTTCATGGACAGTAAAGAGGTTATTTAGTTATTTAGAGATTCATCTTTGTACTAGAGTCATAGAGTGATAGAAAAGTATAGCACAGAAACAGGTCCTATGACCTATCATGCAGTCACATTTAAACTGCCTTCTCCCTTTCAGCCTTCACACATGACCTCTTGTTGTAGTCCCATGCAACCTCCGTGAAAAAAGCCAACAAGCATTTACTCTCCTCATAATTTTGTATATCTCTCTCAAATCTCCCCTCAGTCTTCTACCTTACAAGGAATAAAGTCCTAACCTGTTCAATCTTTCCTTATAACTCAGGTCCTCCAGTCCGAACAACATCCCTGTAAATGTTCTCTGTTCTCTTTCATCCTTATTTACATCTTTCCTGTAGGTAGGTGACCAAAACTGCGCACAATACCCCAGATTAGACCTCACCAACATCTCATACAACTTCAGCATCAGATCCCATCTCCTGTACTCAATACTTTTATTTATGAAGGGCAATGTGTCAAAAGCTTCCTAAACAAGAGAAAACCTGCAGATGATAGAAATCCAAGCATCACACACAAAATGTTGGAGGAACTCAGCAGCTCAGGCAGTATCTATGGAAAGGAATAAATAGTCGATGTTTCAGGCTGAGATTTTGTGTGTGTTGCTCTGGATTTCCGGCATCTGCAGACTTTCTTGTCTTTATGATTTAGATTACTCTGAACAGTTCTAGTGACTTTACTACAGGAAGGATGTCATTAAACTGAGAGGGTATAAAACAGATTTACAAGGATGTTACTGAGACTGGAGGGTTTGGGTTATAAGGAGAGGCTGGATATTCTGGGTCATTTTCCTGGAGCTCAGGAGGCTCCCAAAGGAAACTGTAGAGGTGGATACAGTTACAATGATTTAAAAGACATAGGGACAGAAAATGCCTCAAAGCTCTCCATTTTTTTCTGGACACCAGAACTAACAAGTTCCCCTCCACCATCACTCCCCTCCGCTTAGCTGAACTTGTCCTCACTCTCAATAATTTCTCCTTTGGCTCCTCTCACTTCATTTAGACAAGAAGTGGAGTCATCGGCTCTCACATGGGTCCCGGCTATGCTGGCCCGTTTGTCGGATACATGGAACAGTCTATGTTCCAGGCCTACACTGGCGACCGTCTCGCACTTTTCTTGCTACATTGACAAATGCATTGGTGTTGCTTCCTGCACCCACATCGAGCTCGTTGACTTCCTCCACTTTGCTTCCACTTACACCCTGCTCTCAAATTCACCTGATCCATTTCTGATGCCTCCCTTCCCTTTCTTGATCTCAGTGTCTCTATCTCCAGAGAAAGCTTATCCAGAATGTCTATTACAAACCCACGGACTCTCACAGCTATCTGCACTATACCTCATCCCACCCTACTACTTGTAAAACCACCTCCGTCAATTCCTCCGCCTCTGCTCTCAGGATGAGGCTTTTCATTCTAGAATAAAAGAAATGTCCTCCTTTTTCAAAGAAAGGGGTTTCCCTTATTCCACCATCAACACTGCCCTCAGCTACATCTCTTCCATTTCACACATGTCCTTTCTAACCTCATCCTCCACCACCCTACCAGAGATAGGGTTCCTCTTGTCCTCATCTACAACCCCACCGGCCTCCGCGTCCAGCACATAATTCTCCGAAACTTCTGCCACCTCCAATGGGATCCCACCACCAAGCACATCTTCCTTCCTGCCCACCCCTCAATTTCTGCTTTCCACATGGAATGCTCCCGACGTGACTCCCTTGTCCATTCATCCCTCTCCACTGGTCTCCCTCCTGGTTCTGATCCTTGCAAGCAGAACAAGTGCTCAACCTGCCCCTACACATTCTCCCTCACTACCATCCAGGGGCATAAACAGTCCTTCCAGGTGAGGTGACAATTGACTTGAGTGTGCTGTGGTCGAATACTGAGCTCGGTGTTCCCGGTGTCGCCTCTGGTGTATCAGTGAGATCCAGTGTGGATTGACAGACCCCTTCGCCGAGCATCTACACTCCATCCGCCAGAACAAGTGGGATCTCCCAGTGGCCACCCATTTTAATTCCACTTCCCATTCCCATTCCAATATGTCCATCCTCCTCCACTGTCGGGATAAAGCCACACTTAGGTTGGAGGAACAACCTATCCCATCCCCTTTTCCCTCTCTCAGCTCATCTCACCAATCAACTTTGTTACTTTATCCCTCTCCCTCCAGGTTTCAGCTATCACCTGGTGGTTCTCTCTCCCTCCCCCTGCAACCTTTTAAATCTACCCCTCAGCTTTTTTTCCCTCCAGTTCTGCCGAAGGCTATTGGCCCAAAATGTCGACTTTATCTTTTTCCATAGATGCTGAGTTCTGCCAGCTCCTGCTTGGACAGCTACGTGGGTAGGAAAGGTTTAAAGGAATAGTGGGCAAATACAGACAAATGGAACAAGATCATTCAAGTGAGTTGGTCAGCACTAATGAATTCAGTCTTACCTCCATTTTAAATGCCTCCAGCGTTCACTCACCTCTTCCTCATCCAGTTGTTGTTCCACCCCTTTCTCACATCCGTTTCCACTGCTATCCCCCGCCTTTCTTTCCATTCTTGAGGAAATATCTCGGCTGAAACATCGACTGTATTATACCTCCCTTACCACATGCTGCTTGACCCGCCGAGATCCTCCAGAATTTTGTGTGTGTTGATCGGGAAAGAATCCGCTCTCCATGTCAGGGAAAAACCACAGGAAGATGCTGGTTGTCCATCCACTGTAGTTTAGTAAAACCCCGGGATAGGGTCCTGTCGGCCACCCGACTGAGCCTGAGGCCCAGCGGCCTCTCCCCGGTCCCGTCCCGGGGCTGCGCTGCCCGAGTCTCCCCCCGATCCCCGGGACTCTCTAATTCTCTGCTTCTCCCCCCAGTCTCTGTCACCCTGGATGTGGAAACGGCGCATCCGCTGCTCGAGGTGTCTGAGGATCGGAAGAGTGTGAGACGGACCGGGACCCGGAGGGATCTCCCTGACAACGGGAAGAGGTTCACACATCGGCTTTGTGTGCTGGGATCGGAGGGATTCACATCGGGGAGACATTACTGGGAGGTGGAGGTGACGGGGAATCGGCGCTGGAGGCTGGGAGTCGCTGCAGTGTCTGTGGAGAGGAAGGGATGGGTCACACCGAGTCCGGAGACCGGATTCTGGATCATCGAGTGGGATGGTGACGAGATGTTGGTTTTCACCTCCCCTGAGTCCCGTCTCCCTGCCGGTCCCATCCCCGGGAGGGTGGGAGTTTATCTCAGTTACGAGTCCGAGGCGGTTTCATTTTACAACGCGGAGACCAAGTCCCATCTCCACACCTTCACTGGGAACAAATTCACGGAGAAACTTTATCCTTTCTTCGGGACTGGATATAAAAACGAGTGGCTGAGAATCTGCTCCGGTTCCGCTCCGGGTCTGTAAACGGGTCGGGTCCGGGACCGGCGTCAGGAGTAAGTCGGTGTAAATATAAACGTGCGGAGAGTGAAATAAACACGATGTGAGAATTATCGATCCATTAATTTTAACTCGTTTTAACTCCCCCTGGTGCTAAAGTCCACCGGGACTGACAGGGTAACTGGGACAAGTGGTAGTGGTGCTGACTGGGAGAGGGAGGTCAGGGTGAATCTTGGTAACACGGGACATGTAGTGTTGGTAACACACAAAGCGCCGGAGACTCCCAGCGTGTCAGGTAACATCTATGGAGGGAAATTAGCAAGTGATTGCCCAGTGAGGGGTGATAGTTGAGGGAGGGGTGGAGTGTGGAAATGTGTTAGAAACTGGGAGGTGAGAGGTGTCAGTGACAAAGGGCTGAAGATATTAGAATCTGACAGGAGGGGAAAGTGGAGACTGGAATAAAGGGAGAGAGGTGGGGAGGAGAGTGTGGTTGATGGGCAGATGAAGAGTATGGGCGAGGAGGGGAAAGACAGAGGGTGATGGGGCTGGTGAATCAGGAGGAGAGAGACAATTAAATAGGAAAAGCGAGAGGGTGCGACCACTGAAAGTTTGAGAATTCAATGTTCATGGCACCGGGTTGCAGGCTGCCCAAGCAGAACAGAAGGAGCTGTTACGAGACAAATAGAGCCAGGATCTCTGCTTTGAACCAGCTAGACCATAAGACATAGGAGCAGAACTAGGGCGTCTGGCCCACCGAGTCTGCTCTGCCTTTCAATCATGGCTGATCATTTTCTTTCTCTTCCTCAACCCCAGCTCACGGCCTTCTCCCCATAACCTTTGATGCCATGTCCAATCAAGAACATATAAATCTCTGCCTTAAATACATCCAACGACCTGGCCTCCACAGCTGCATGTGGCAACAAATTCCACAAATTCACCATCCTCTATCTAAAGAAATTTCTCTGCATTTGTTTTGAAAGGACACCCCTCTATCTTGTGGCTGTGCCCTCTTGTCCTAGACTCTCCCACATTGGGAAACACCCTTTCCGCATCTACTCTGTCAAGGCCTTTCAACATTCAAAATGTTTCAATGAGATCCCCCCTCATCCTTCTGAATTCCAGCGAGTACAGACCCAGAGCCATCAAACATTCCTCATATGATAACCCTTTCATTCCTGGAATCATCCTTGTGAACCTCCTCTGGACCCTCTCTAATGCCAGCACATCTCTTTTAAGGTGAGGGGCCTAAAACTGGTCACAATACTAAAGGTGAGGCCTCACCAGTGACTTTTAAAGCCTCAGCATCACATCCTTGCTCTTGTATTCTAGACCTCTTGAAATGAATTGTATTTGCCTTCCTCACCACCGACTCAACCAGCAAGTTAACCTTCAGGGTGTTCTGCACAAGGACTCCCAAGTCCCTTTGCATCTCAGATTTTTGGATTTTTCCCTGTTTAGAAAATATTCTGCACATTTATTTCTAATACCAAGCTGCATGACCATGCATTTTCCAACATTGTATTTCATTTGCCACTTTCTTGCCCATTCTCCTAATCTGTCTATCCTACTGTATCCTACCTGTTTCCTCAACACTACCTGCCCCTCCACCAATCGTCATCTAATCTGCAAACTTCGCAACAAAGCCATCTATTCCATCATCTAAATCATTTATATTTAGCATAAAAAGAAGGGGCCCTAACACCGACCCCTGTGGAACACCACTAGTCACTGACGCCTAACCAGAAAAGGATCCATTTATTCTCTCTTGATGCCTCCTACCAATTGGCCAATGCTCTCACCATGTTAGAAACTTTCCTGTAATACCATGGGCTCTTACTTGGTAAGCAGCCTCATGTGTGACACCTTGTCAAAGGCTTTCTGAAAGTCCAACATCCACTGCATCCCCTTTATCTATCGCAGTGGTCCCCAACCACAGCTGCACCTTTCCTTATTCCCTGTCACGCCCACTGTTGAAATTTAACGCACGCGAGGTTATCAGTGACCCAAGATGTGCAAAGGAATGGGTCCGTGACCTATTTGTGAATGTCCCCAGTGAATCATCCATGTCAGCGCGGGAAGGAGATCAACTCCTTGAGCTTGCAAATGACGGCGGGCTGAAAAGTATGTTTGACATAACATCTCTGCCGGCATTCTGGATCAAAGTCAAGGCTAAATATCCTGAGATAGCCACGAAAGCACTGAAAACGTTGCTTCCATTTCCAACATCATGTTGCTACGAAGTGGAGTTTTCTGCAATGAATGCAACGAAAACTAAATTGCGGAATAGACTGGACATACCCCTTCGAGTATCGCTGTCTCCCATCACCGCTCGATGGGACCGTCTTGTTGCAGGAAAACAAGCCCAGGGCTCCCACTGATTCAGTGATATTGGTGTAGGAGAAGACAGGAGGGGAGGGATGGATCTAACAGCTGGATAGTTGATTGGCAAAAGGGAAACCAGACTGGAGAAGGGAGAGGATCATGGGATGGGAAGCCTGGGGAGAGAGAGAAGTGGGGAGGGTGGAAAGCAGGCAAGGAGTTATTGAGAGAGGGACAGAGGGAGAAAAGAGAGAGAGAAAAAAAGGGGAATTTTAAAAAATATATTAAATAAATAAGGGATGGGATGTGAAGGGCAGGAGGGGCATTAACAGAAGTTAGGGAAGTCAATCATTCCAGGACCAAAGAGATGTCTTCCTTTTTTAAAGAAAGAGGCTTCCCTTCCTCCACCATCTCTCTCAAACGCATCTCTCCCATTTCAAGCACATCTGCTCTCACACCATCCTCTCACCACCCCACTAGCAATAGGGTTCCCCTTGTCCTTACCTACCATCCCACCAGCCTCCGCGTCCAACATATAATTCTCCGCAACTTCTGCCACCTCCAACAGGATCCCACCACCAAGCACATCTTTCCCTCCCCACCACCTCCTTCTGCTTTCCGCAGGGATCGCTCCCTATGTGACACCCTTGTCCATTCATTTCCCCCATACCTTCCCACCGATCTCCCTCCCGGCACTTATCCTTGTAAGCTGAACAAGTGCTACATATGCCCTTACACTTCCTCCCTCACCACCATTCCGGGCCCCAGACAGACCTTCCAGGTGAGGCGACACTTCACCTGTGAGTCGGCTGGGGTGATATAATGCGTCCGGTGCTCCCGGTGTGGCCTTCTATATATTGGCGAGACCCGACGCAGGCTGGGAGACCGTTTTGCTGAACACCTACGCTCTGTCTGCCAGAGAAAGCAGGATCTCCCAGTGGCCACACATTTCACTGAATGTTTTCATATGTCATTTACACGTGGCATTAGAGCGAAGTTTTTCACATTTTTCTTTCTCTTTTTCACTGTTGTTGATTCCCCGAATCCAACTGTTGAGGATGGAGTCTGCGGCCTAATGACGGAGCCTGAACACGTGTTGAGAGGACAAGGGGAAGGTGAGCGGGTGTTCAGCGCTGTCTGCCTGCGTTTGACTGGTTTCCCTCTCTCTCGCTAGCTGCTGCGGGCATGATGAGGAACATTGATTATGTGGATAGCCTGAGGCATTTTCCCAGGGCTGAAATGGCTAACATGAGGGGCATAGTTTTAAGATGTTTGGAAATAGGTACCAAGGGGATGTTAGGGGTAAGTTTTTCACACAGAGAGTGGTGGGTGCATGAAATGAACTGCTGGCAGTGGTGGTGGAAGCAGATACAGTAGGGTCTGTTAAGAGCCTCTTGGATAGGTACATGGAGCTCAGAAAAATACAGGGCTATGCGCTGGGAAAATCCTAGGCAGTTTCTAGAGAAGGTTACATGGTTGGCACAACATTGTGGGCCAAAGGGCCTGTAACATGCTGTAAATTTCTATGTTCTATGAAGGTGCAGAGTCTTGTGTCTCAGGCATTGTTTGACTGACGTGGCTTGTGGATTGGACTCATTTATAGAGGACTCTGGTATTCATGTTTGTGTTTCTAGTTTTTAGCTCTTTGTTTTTCAAATTGATATTTTGAGCAATTTAGACCAGGGCACTACGATGTAGACTGTCTCTGTGCCTGCAGTCAATGATGGCACTGTGCTAAATTGAACAGAACTGAAATACACCGAACATTCCTAGACTCTGTGGTTTGATGTTTAATATTCTGTGTGTTATTTGTTTTTTTTCTGTTTCCATGATTTCTTTCTTTCGCATCTTGGTCGTTTGTTTTCCTTGAACATATTTCATGGTGTTTTTTCGTTTCCTGACTGCATGCGGGAAGTTGGACCCCAGGGTCGTACACTACAACATACTTTGATAAGAAATGTACTTTGCTGCTGGAATCCAGCAGTGCAGCCTAATTTCTTCCCGAATCATGATCTTGGCCACCTCCTTGTCTCCACTGATACCGCCCGACCCACTGAGTTCTCTCAGCAATTTAATTTTTGCTCCTGAAGAAGATCCCACTAACTGCACTGTGACACCCAGCATTTCCATCTGAGACAGGAATACTGTCCAGGAGTGTGGTGAGAGACAACCTTCTCTTCCACCCAATCGGGAAGATACTGATTACTCAGTTACAGTCCCCAGCTTCTTCCCCACCACAGTCCCACAAGAGTTACCTGATCAGATCCCATTGACAGAGTTCCATCTGACCGAGAATTACAGATGCAAAAAAAAGACATTTGTTTTGCTTCCACCATCTTCCCCTCATTAAACCATTTACTGCCTGATCTTCTACTGGAAACTACCCTCTGTTAAACCGTTCATGATGTGAAACTCCTCCGTTCACTCTCCCCTCATCCTTTCTAGCACACTCTCTGCACTGCCTTGTATAATGGATGTAGTTTCCTGCCATTGTCTGAGCCTGTGATGCTGCAGGCAAGTTTTTCATTGCAACACCCGAGCTGCTGGCGAGGAGGTGGGGGGGGGGGCGGGGTGCGTGGTTTGTTTCTCACCAGGGCAGTGGTCAGGCAGCATCTATAGAGGGAGAGGGACAATCAACTTTTCCCCTTGAGACCCTTCCTCTGAACAGAACGGCTTGAGTTCTGTCTGTTTCCCTTCACAGACACCGCCTGACCCGCTGACTTTCCTCCAGCATTCCGTGTGTTGCTCTGGATTCCTGCATCTGCAGCCTCTCGTGTCTCCAGACTGTAACGGTGCATTGTACACACGAGAATAAACTCGGCAGGACTTCACTTGATCTTTCGTCGCTTGGAGGGCAGCCCTCTTCACCCTCGTCTCCCCCACCCCCGTCATACACGCAAACACAATCCCTCACTCAAGCCAACTTCTACAGATGTACAGTAGAAGGCGTTCAGAACCGTTCCATCACTGTCTGGTTTGGATTCGTCAATGTGTTGTCAGATTTCTGAATGGACCATCAACAGTCTCTACAACGTATTTATTTTCTTATTGTAACATACAGTAAAATAATACACTGTACTCTCCTGCTGTCGCAGAACAATAAATTTCACAACATACGTTGGTGATAATAAACCTGATTCTGATTCGAATTCTTGACCCACACTGGGAAATCCTGTCTTCCTAAAGTGTGGTGCCCGGAATTGGAGCCAAGCCTCCATCACTCGGCTGTGGAGATGTTCCTGTAGTTTGTAATCTCTCCTCCAGGGGGCGACCTGCCATAGGTTCTGTTTGTAGCTTTTGCTCTCGGTTGGGTTTCCTTGTTAGCCAACAGTCTGTTTCAGAAGAGATATGACTCATCAGTCTCTCCCACCCCCATGCATATGGCTAATCTATTTTTCTCTTGTCCTCTGTCTCACCAAATAACATGGCATTCTAGTTGTTAATCCTTACAGCTTCTTGTGTGGGTTAAGTCTGATAACACACGACTGTACTTCTATCCCGTCGCCTTCTCATTCGTAATCTTGTCGTCCTATGAAACCAATTGACCTAATTTTGCAAGTATTTACTTTAAGGCTATATTTATGTGACATTTGAAGTTACATCCAAAGTCAGCTGTGATTTTTTTCGAACCCTTGTTCTCAGAATAATTGCCCAGACCTCTTTGCCAGGATTGGGGACTGAAGAACTAATCGGTTTAAAGTGAGAGGGAAAGATCTAACAGGAGTCTGAGGGATAACATTTTCACACATTGGGTGGTCAGCATAAGCCCTAGGAAGTATTTCCCAGTGCGGCAACAACTAATAAGAGGGGGCATAACTTTAAGGAGATTGGAGAACAGTATAGCGGGGATGTTCCATACAGAGTTTTACACAGATTGGTGGGTGCGAGGAACGCTCTGCAAGTGTGGTAGTAGAGGCAGATACATTCGGGGCATTTAAGATACGTAACAACAGGAATTCTGCAGATGCTGGAAATTCAAGCAACACACATCAAAGTTGCTGGTGAACGCGGCAGGCCAGGCAGCATCTCTAGGAAGAGGTACAGTCGACGTTTCAGCCCGAGACCCTTCGTCAGGACTAACTGAAGGAAGAGTTAGTAAGAGATTTGAAAGTGAGAGGGGGAGGGGGAGATCCAAAATGATAGGAGAAGACAGGAGGGGGAGGGATGGAGCCAAGAGCTGGACAGGTGATTGGCAAAGGGGATATGAGAGGATCATGGGATAGGAGGTCCGGGGAGAAAGACAAGGGTGGGGGGAAACCCAGAGGATGGGCAAGGGGAATAGTCAGAGGGACAGAGGGAGAAAAGGGAGAGAGAGACAGAAAGAGTGTGTGTATATAAATAAATAACGGATGGGGTACGAGGGGGAAGTGGGGCATTAGCGGAAGTTAGAGAAGTCGATGTTCATGCCATCAGGTTGGAGGCTACCCAGACGGAATATAAGGTGTTGTTCCTCCAACCTGAGTGTGGCTTCATCTTTACAGTAGAGGAGGCCGTGGATGGACATGTCAGACTGGGAATGGGATGTGGAATTAAAATGGGTGGCCACTGGGAGATCCTGCTTTCTCTGGCGGACAGAGCGTAGGTGTTCAGCAAAGCGGTCTCCCAGTCTGCGTCGGGTCTCGTCAATATATAGAAGGCCACATCGGGAGCACTGGACGCAGTATATCACCCCAGCCGACTCACAGGTGAAGTGTCGCCTCACCTGGAAGGACTGTCTGGAGCCCTGAATGGTGGTAAAGGAGGAAGTGTAAGGGCATGTGTAGCACTTGTTCCACTTACAAGGGCAAGTGCCAGGAGGGAGATCAGTGGGGAGGGATGGCGGGGGACGAATGGACAAGGGAGTCGCGTAGGGAGCGATCCCTGCGGAAAGCAGGGGAGGGGAATTGGAAAGATGTGCTTAGTGGTGGGATCCCGTTGGAGGTGGCGGAAGTTACGGAGAATAATATGTTGGACCCAGAGGCTGGTGGGGTGGTAGGTGAGGACCAGGGGAACCCTATTCCTAGTGGAGTGGCGGGAGGATGGAGTGAGAGCAGATGTACGTGAAATGGGGGAGATGCGTTTAAGAGCAGAGTTGATAGTGGAGGAAGGGGAGCCCCTTTCTTTAAAAAAGGAGGACATCTCCCTCGTCCTGGAATGAAAAGCCTCATCCTGAGAGCAGATACTCATTTAAGATACTCAGACAAGCAGGTGGATGAAAGAAAAATTGAGAGCAACGTGGAAGGGAGGGGTTATGTTTATCACAGAGCAGGCTAAAGGGCCAGCACTGCATCATTGGTGATATTTATGTTCAATGTTGTGTGTTCTAGTGAAAAGACATTTGGACACGTACACACAACCGACCTGTACATGCATAACAAGATAAGGCGGCATCTATGGAGAGGAATAAAGAATCTACAATCTACATGAAGAGTCTTGGAATTTGGCGGGAGGAGAGAGAGCAGCACGCCGCGCGTGCGCAGCTCTCCGGTGAAAAATGGTATCGTATCTGTTAAATAGGGGCCATGGACAATTCTGATTTCATGGAGACAGACGTGAAAGTACAGAGGAACATCTGCAGAAATTTCTGAAACGCAGGTTTCGCTACCGTTGTTACTGCGCGATCGAGAATTCTCCCGAGGGAAGGCCTCGAAATCCCCGGCTTTGCCTGCTGTTGGCGACCGAGATTGAGGTCGAATCGTTCGAATAGAGATGGTACTCGGTACTCGGTGTCGGAGAGCTGATCGGAGGCTCGAAGTTTTTAGGACGACTCAGAGTCGGACTGTGGTCGGCATGGCAGGGAGAGTTTTTCTTCCTTCTCCCGTCTGCGTGAGATGTGGTACATTTGAGAGACTTAGAACTTTTTACTGTGCTCAAGGACTTCTTCATCAAGTTATGGTATCGTTGCACCGTTGTAACTATATGTTATAATTATGAGGTTGTGTTAGTTTTTTCAGTCGCGGTCTGTCCTGCGTTTTGTGATATTACACCGGAGCAAATATTGTATAATTTCTTAATGCATGCATTACTAAATGACAATAAGAGGACTGCGTGTCTTCATAATCTTAAAAAAGTCGACTCCTTATTTGTCTCCATAGATATTGCCTCACCTGCTGATTTCCTCCAGTATTTGGTGAGTGTTACTCTGGATTTACAGTATCTGCAGAATCTCTTGTGTTCATACAAAACACGCTGCTAGCAGCCAAAAGTTTCTGTTCTGTGTTGAAGCGGTCGACGGTAGCGAATCGTTTGTGAAGTTGCGATTGGGAAAGGGGCTGGGAGTATTTACATTTACCTGAGTTTCTCAAAAAATTGGACGCTTCCACTCCAGTGGAAGGCAGGATGAGCACCACCAAACACGTTGAGTTATTTCTCCTTGTGTGGGATTTTTCTTATCTGTTCAACAATAAAAGAAAGATAGGGTCTAGCGGAGCGGCCATCGTCGGACTGGGGGCTCGTGTCAGCCTGGAAACTTAGAGTCTTTGACTCAAGGCCTTCGATGAGAAGAGGCTGAGGCCAAAGAAACAGGAAAGAAGGGTAGGTTTTTCCTTTTGTTATTGCCGATTTGGTCTTGGTTGTATGGCAGTGGAATGTACCTCCTGTGGGATGTGGGAATCCATGGCACCTGATTGTCTCCCTGACGACTACACTTGCAGGAAGTGCAGCCAACTCCAGCTCCTGAAAGACCACATTAAGGAGCTGGAGCTGGAGTCAGATGAACTAAGGAACATCCGGGAGGCAGAGCAATTGATAGATAAGACTTTTGAGCTGGTGGTTACACCCAGAGTACAAAATTCAGGGAATAGATGGGTGATCATTTACAGAGGTAAAGGGAGAAAAGTCAGTGCAGGGCCTCCCTGCGGCCATTCCCCCCAGCAACAGGTATACCCCTTTGGTATCTGCTGAGGGGGAGAACCTATCTGGACAAGGCAGCAGCGGTCAGACCAATAGCACATTGGTCAGCTTTGAGACTCAGAAGGGTGAAGTCGAACGGAGCAATTGACATGATACTCGATAGGTCGGGGGACAGATCGGAGATTCTGCAGAAGCAAAAGAGACACCAGGATAGTCTGTTGCCTCCTGGGTGCTAAGGTCGAGCATGTCTCTGAGCGATTGCAGAATATTCTTGAGTGGGTGTGGGTTGGTGAGAAGCCAGAGGTCATAGTACATATAAGTACCAATGACAGACAGAAGAGGAGTAGACGTCTTGCGCAATTTGTTGAGGCAGTTAGGAAGATGCTGAACACAAGGCTTCCAAGGTGATTACTCCCGGTGCAACGAGCTCGAACAAGGAGATAGCACAGATGAATGAGTGGCTGAGGAGATGGGGCAGGAGGCAGGGTTTCAAGTTCTTGGATCATTGGAACCATTCCTGGGGAAGGGGTGACCTGTACAAGTGGGGCAGGTTGCACCTGTACTGGAGGGGAACCAATATCCTGCAAGAGAGGTTTGCTAATGCTATTAGTGAGGGTTTAAACTAGATTTGCAGAGGATTGGGAACTGAAGTGAAGAGGCAGAGGATGGGGTGGTTGGCACACAAGTAGAGACAGACTGTAGGGAGTCTGTGAGGAAGGATAGACAGACGACAGAGCAAAGATATACTCAGCCAGATGGACTGAGATATGTCTAATTTAATGAAAGGAGTGCCATAAACAAGACAGATGAACTTAGAGCATGGATCAATATTTGGAACTATGACATTGTGGCCATTACAGAGACTTGGATGTCTCAGGATCAGGAATGACTTCTGAGTGTGCTAGGCTTTAGATGTTTCAAAAAGAACAGAGAGGGAGGCAAAAAGAGGTGGGAGCATGGCATTGCTAATCAGAGATAGTATCACGGCTGCGGAAAATGAGGTCATGGAGGGATTGTCTCTTGAGTTATTGTGGATGAAAGTCAGAAACAGGAAGGGGGCAATAACTGCACGGCGTGTTTTAATAAATCCCCCAATTGTAACAGAGACATCGAGGAGCAGACAGGGAGGCAAATTGTGGAACGGTGCAATAATAACAGGATTTTTATGATGGGTGATTTTAACTTTTCTAATATTGACTTGCATCTCCTTCGAGCAAGGGGTTTGGATGTGGTGCAGTTTGTCAGGTGTGCTCAGGAAGTTTTCTTAATGCATATGTAGATAAGCCAACTAGAGGAGCGGCTGGACTTGATCTGGTACTGGGAAATGAACCCGGTCAGGGGTCAGGTCTCTCAGTGGGAGAACATTTTGGAGGTGGTGATCACAACTCTATCTCCTTTACCATACGCTGGAGTGGCTTAGGAGCAAACTATTTGGGAAAACATTTCATTGCGCTAGGTGGAAATAAGGTGCTATTAAGCAGAAACTTGGGCACATAAAGTGGGAGCAGATGTTCTCAGGGAAATGCACAGCACAAATGTCAGGTGTTCTGGATAGGTCTGCTCCATTGAGGTAGAGTAAAAAAAATTGTTGTACAAAGGATGTAGAAAACCTAGTTAAGAAGAAAAGAAAATCTTACGAAAGGTTCAAAAAACTAGGTACTGTTAGAGCTCCAGAAAATTACATGATTGCCAGGAAGGAGTTTATTGAAACTCGGACAGCGAGAAGCGGCCATGTGAAGTGCTTGGTGAGCAGATTAAGGAAAACCACAAGGCATTCTACAAGAACATGAAGAGAAAGAGGATGAATCATGTGCGAATAGGACCAAGCAGGTGCGATAGTGTAAACATGTGCTTGGAGTTGGAGGAGGTAGCGGAGGCACTAATGAATATTTTGCTTCAATATTCCCCAGGGAAAAGGACTTTGGCAATTGCGGGGATTGACTTACAGTGGACTGAAACACTGGAGCATATAGATATTAAGAAAGAGGATGTGCTGGAGCTTTGGAAAAGCATTAAGTTAGATAGGTCGCCGGGTCCGGATGAGGTATAACCCAGGCTAATGTGGGAAGAGAGGGAGGAGATTGCTGAGCTTCTGGCGATGATCTTTGCATCAGCAAAAGGGACGGGAGAAGTGTCAGAGGATTGGAGGGTTGCAAATGTTGTTTCCCTGTTCAGGAAACGGGGTAGAGATAACCCAGGAAATTATGCACCGGTGAGTCTTACTTCAGGCATAGGCAAATTGTTGCAGAAGGTCCTGAGGGGTAGGATTTATGGGCATTTGGAGAGACATCATCTGATTAGGGATAGTCAGCAAGGTCATGCCATACGAGCCTGATTGGATTCGCTGTGGAAGTTACAACACACATTGATGAAGGTAGAGCAGTGTATGCAGTATATATGAATTTCAGTAAGGCATTTAATGGTTCCCTATGTAAGGCTCGTTCAGAAAGTAAGAAGGCATGGGATCCAAGGAGACCTCGCTTTGTGGATCCAGAATTGGTTGCCCACAGAAGCCAAGGGCCGTTGTAGATGGTTCATATTCTACATGGGGGTCAGTGACCAGTGATATTCCTCAGAGATCGTTTGATTTTTATAAATTACCTGGATGAAGATGTAGAAGGATGTAAGTTTGCTGATGACCCAGAGTTGTCAGAGGTTACAGTCAGACATCGATAGGATGCAGAACTGGGCTGAGAAGTGGTAGTTGGAGTTCAATCCAGATAAGTGTGAAGTGGTTCTTTTCGGTAGGTCAAATTTGAAGACAGAATATAACTGAAGACAGACTGTTGGCGGTGTGGAGGATTAGAGTGATCTTGGGTCCCTGTCCATAGGACACTCAAAGCTGCTGCCCTGGTTGACAGTGTTGTTGAGAAGGCAAATGGTGTGTTGGCCTTCATCGACTGTGTGACTGAGTTCAAGAGCTGTGAGGTAATGTTACAGCTGTATAAGACCTTGGTCTGATTCCACTTGTGTACTCTGGCAGTTCTAGTCACCTCACTGCAGATGGATGTAGATACTATAGAGAGAGTGCACAGGGGATTTACAGGGATGTTGCCTGGATTGGGCAGCATGTCTTAAGAGAATATCTTGAGTGAACTTGGCCTTTTCTCCTGGGAGCAACGGAGGATGAAGGGAGACCTGATAGAGGTGTATAAGATGATGAGAGGCCTTGATTATGTGGATAGCCAGAGGCTTATTTCCAGGCCCGATATGGCTAACATGAGGGGGCATCGTTTTAACGTTCATGGAAGTAGGTATAAGGGTGATGGGAGCGTGGAATGCCCTGCAAGCGATGGTGGTGGAAGTGGATTCAATAGGGTCTCTTAAGAGACTCAGATTGGTTCATGGAGCTTAGAAAGAATAGAGGATTTTGAAGTAGGGAGGTTCTAGGCAGTTTCTAGAGTAGGTTACACGGTCGGCACGATATGGCGGGCCAAAGGGCCTGAAATTTGCTGTAGTTCTATGTTCTAAAATGACTCTTTTGCTCGGTGTTGTTTTTGTGATAGACATTAGCTGGGATGTTGGGGATGGCTTCCTGTTGTCCTCGGTACCAGTACTCAAAGTTCAGTAATGTTTATTTTTAAATACCTATATGTACTACCTTGAGATTCATTTTCAGGCCGGCATTTACAAGAAAATAAAGAAAAAATAGAATTCAGGAAAACTCTACATAAACAAAGACTGACAACAAGACAATGTGCAGAAGAAGATAAGTTGTTCAAATAAATAAAAAAATATACTGAGATATGTTATATTAGTGCACCGTGGTCTGGAGGAACGATGTTTTGTTTGCTTGCATATATGTACAGTCAGAAAACAATACACTTGACTTGAAGGGACATGACAAATTTCCCTGGCCTCCTGAGGAGGAAGAGGTACTGGTGCATTTTCTTGATCATATTCCCTGTGCCACAAATTGTTTCCACTGATCTCACCCAGTTACTATTGTTTGCACTATTTTGTATTTTCCTTTGCACTCTCTCCGGACAGAAATCTGGTTTGAACGTATGAAAGCCAAATACCAGGAGCTGGTAGAGAGACAGGGGTCGAGGGAACGATGCGAGACTATAGAGGTGGGCACACACTATGCAAAACTTAATCTCTCCTTGAAATTATGGGGGCTACGAAGAAAAGAGCCGTCAGGACAATCTCAGAGGCTGCTGAGTGAGCCTCCAGATGTACACGGTTTAAGAGGTGTGAACTGTGGACCCATGATGCAAGGACACAAGCCAGGGCCTGACTGACCTTGGCTGGGTCACCTGAAAGACCCAAAACACCCGATGACCGCAGGTTACATTACTGATGACGTGCTCCAGAGCATTCTAGGATATATCTCAGCATCAAGCAGCACAAGGGGGTGAGGAGTGACCATTCTGCACATTGTTGTCAAGTTGGATTCGGCTCAACCAGGATGAGACACTGCTGGGATGACCCTCCAGTCTGACCGCCTTTAGGGGCGGGGCGATGGGTCCACTGTGCACTCCTATCACACTCCTCTTCAGCCCTTTAACACTTCCACCTGCCCAGCTTCATATTCACAGCCTTCCCCAACCACACGCCCATCTCATTTTGTCTTACCTGTCACCTGCCAGCTTTTACTCCTTCGCTGCCCTCCCCCCCCCACCCCCCGACCATATTCTTGCTTTTTCCCCCTTCCCCATTTTTGATGGAGTCTCGGTCCAGACATTGACCGGTTATTGATGCTGCCTGACCTGCTACTGTCCAGTAACTTACATCCACTGTGATGAATTGCTTTGAGGGGTTGGTCAGCTCCTCCTTGAGGAGTGACTGTTGTCCAGTTTGCCCACTGTCACAACACATCAACAGCAGATGCCATTTCGTTGGCACTTCACTCAGCCATGAAACATCTGACAGCGAAGGTGCAGACGTCAGGATGATCTCCACTCAACGCTATCAACCTCCCAAAACTAATCTATAAGCTCCAAGACCTCGGCCTTGATACCTCCCTGTGCAACTGGATCCTCGATTTCCTCACTTCATTTGGGAGGGAGACTGAAAATCTGGCAGCCTGGACTCTGCCAGTCGACAGCATTCCCTTACGGATGTCGTGCTGTGCTGAGAGACCAAAGGGATTTTTGTAGAGACCAAAGTTCTTCTCTCACAAAGTTGATGATCTTCCAGCAGCAGTTTCTATGCTGAATGACTCAATCACACTGAGACAACTTCTACCTTCCAGCTAAGATCATCTTCAATACCCTTGTGGTCCTGATTGTGTGGTGGAAGTCTGTCAGGATCAATCAACATCTTTGTCAGCACCGGGCTGTCCAGCAAGACCAGGTCAATGGAGGACCCACACTGTGGGTGTTAAGTCCTATTTTTCCGTATGCTTCAATGAACCATGATGTCTTTCAACTGGATGTCCAAACGCCATGGCATCTGGCTCTTCAGAACACAATGTTGTCTCCACATCCCTAGTTTCATGGCATTAGCTAATTGAATAGTTGCTAAAAATATATATATATATACATATTTCACCACAGTTTTACACCATAGTCTGGAGCGGGAAATAAAAGAACAAGATGACGGAGGGACTCAGCTGGTCAGTCAGCATCTATGGAGGGATTTAAACATTCAATGGATCGGACTGACATCCTTCCAGGATAAGTTTAATTATCATTCAACCCAACATGAATATCCATGAATATAGACAAACAAAACAGTGTTCCTCCAGGGCCAAAGTGAAAAACACAGTACCAACAGTCATACAGAGCACACAGCACAGAAAGAAAGCATTAAACATACAGTCACATACAGACACGTGTGTTGCCCAAGTCCCTGAATGACATGGTACCACTGAGACTAGTCAAAAAAATCCAACAAACCTAATAGAATCAATAAAAGATCACATCCAAAAGGACGGAAAACAACCAATTTGTAAAAGACAATAAACTGTGCAAATATAAACAGAAAACAATAATAAAAATAACAATAAACAAAGAAGCAATACACATTGACGTATACACAGTGACGTAGCGCGCTAAAGTTTAAAAAGAGGAATTTTCAACGGTTCTTGTTTCAGTCGAAGCAAGCAGCTGAGAAGAAGGGATGAAGAAATCGGGTAGAAAAAGTCTTTTTTTTAAACACAGCTCGGGGAGAAGGGTCTGCACTACACAGGCGCGTGACGTAGCGCGCTAAGGTTTGAAAACAGACCACCATATGCAGCGGGCAGCGGAGTGAGAGGGAGCACAGTGGGACGGTTTTGGCTCAACAGGCTTCGGCGAGAACAGGCAGAGGCCAGGGTAGGTTCCGGTAAGTTTTTTGTTCAGATTGCTTAGAATAGAAAGAATACCAGGCAGGTTGTTGGAATGCTCCTTTTGCAGGATGTGGGAAGTCAGGAAGCCCTCCGGTGTCCCTGACAATGACACCTGCAGGAAGTGCATCCAGCTGCAGCTCCTAACAAACCGCGTTAGGGAACTGGAGCAGGAGCTGGATGACCTCCGGATCATTCGGGAGAATGAGGAGATTATAGATCGTAGCTACAGGGAGGTAGTTACACCAAAGGAGCAGAGGACAGGAAATTGGGTCACTGTCAGGTGAGGGAAGAGGAAAGGACAGGCAGAGCAGGGTTCACCTGTGGCCATTCCCCTCAACAACAAGTATACCGCATTGGATACTGTTGTGGGGTGGGGGATGACTTACCTGGGACAAGCTGCAGCAGCCAGATCTCTGGTACTGAGTCAGGTTCTGCAGTGCAGAAGGGAGGGTGGAAAAAGAGAACAGCGGTAGTGATAGGGGACTCGATAGTTAGAGGTACGGATAGGAGGTTCTGTGGTCGTGACAGAGAATCCAGGATGGGTTGTTGCCTCCCGGGTGCCAGGGTCAAGGATGTCTCTGATCGCTTGTATGACATTCAGAAGTGTGTGTGGGGGGGGGGAGGGGGGGAGTGATCAGCCCGATATCGTGGTGCAAATCGGTACCAATGACATAGCAAGGAAGAGTGAGGAGGTCCTGGAGAGTGAGTATATAGAGCTTGGTAGGAAGTTGAAAAGCAGGACCTCGAGGGTGATAATCTCTGGATTGCTCTCTGTGCTACGTGCCAGTGAGGGTAAGAATAAGATGCTCTGGAGGATGACTAAGTGGCTGAGGAACTGGTGTAGTGGGCAGGGTTTCAGATTTCAGGATCATTAGGACCTCTTCTGGGGCAGGTGGGATGTGTACAAGAGAGACGGGTTACACTTGAACTACAAGGGGACCAATATCCTTTCATGGAGGTTTGTTAGTGCTGTTGGGGAGGCTTTAAACTAGATTTGTAGGGGAATGGGAACCAGCATGCCAGAGCTGACAGTGTGGCTGGGGTGAAAATAAATGATGTTTACAGTTCAAGCAAAGCCGCAAATAGAAAAGTTGTGAGCGGTGGTAAAAATCTTCCGAGGTGTATATATTTCAATGATAGGAGTATTGCGGGGAAGGCAGACGAGTTGAGGGCGTGGATTGACACGTGGAATTGTGACGTTATAGCAATTAGTGAAACTTGGCTACAGGAGGGGCAGGACTGGCAGCTTAATATTCCAGGGTTCCGATGTTTCAGATGTGATAGAGGCAGAGGAATGAAAGGTGGGGTGGGGGGCGGTAGCATTGCTTGTCAGGTAAAATGTTACAGCAGCGCCCAGGTAGGACAGATTAGAGGGCTTGTCTTCTGAGTCCTTATGGGTGGAGCTGAAAAACAGGAAAGGTATGGCCACATTAGGGGGGTTGTATTATAGACCACCCAATAGTCAGCGAGAATTGGAGGAGCAAATCTGCAGAGAGATAGTAGGCAACTGCAGGAAGCATAAAGTTGTGGTGGTCGGGGATTCTAATTTTCCACATATTGATTGGGAATCCAATACTGTTAGGGGTCTAGATGGGTTAGAGTTTGTAAAATGTGTTCAGGAAAGTTTTCTAAATCAATATATAGAGGTACCAACTAGAGGGGATGCAATATTAAATCTCCCATAGGAAACGAGTTAGGACAAGTGACGGAACTCTGTGTAGGGGAGCACTTTGGTTCCAGTGATTATAACACCATTAGTTCCAACTCGATCATGGATAAAGATAGATCTGGTTCTCGGGTTGAGATTTCAATCTGGAAGAAGGCCAAATTTGAACAAATGAGAAAGGATCTAAAAAGCATGTATTGGGACAGGTTGTTCTCTGGCAAGGATGTGATTGGTAAGTGGGAAGCCTACAAAGGAGAAATTTTGAGAGTGCAGAACTTGTATGTTCCTGTCAGGATTAAAGGCAAAGTGAATAGGAATAAGGAACATTGGTTCTCAAGGGATATTGCAACTCTGATAAAGAGGAAGAGAGAGTTGTATGACATGTATAGGAAGCAGGGAGTAAATGAGGTGCTTGAGGAGTATAAAAAGTGCAAGAAAATAGTTAAAAAGGAAATCAGGAGGGTTAAAAGAAGACATGAGGTTGCCTTGGCAGTCAAAGTGAAGGATAATCCAAAGAGCTTTTACAGATATATTAAGAGTAAAAGGACTGTAAGGATAAAATTGGTCCTCTTGAATATCAGAGTGGTCGGCTATGTGCGGAACGAAACGAAATGGCGAAAATCTTAAATGAGTTTTTTGTATATGTATTTACAAAGGAGACTGGCATGAAGTCTATGGAATTAAGGAAAATAAGTAGTGAGATCATGGAAACTGTACAGATTGAAAAGGAGGAGGTGCTTGCTATCTTGAGGCAAATTAAAGTGGATAAATCCCCAGGACCTGACAGGGTATTCCCTCGGACCTTGAAGGAGACTAGTGTTGAAATTGCAGGGGCCCTGGCAGATATATTTAAAATTGTTGGTGTCTACGAGTGAGGTGCCGGAGGACTGGAGAATGCTCATGTTGTTCCGTTGTTTAAAAAAGGATCGAAAAGTAATCCGGGAAATTATAGGCTGATAAGTTTAACGTCGGTAGTGGGTAAGTTATTGGAGGGAGTACTAAGAGACAGAATCTACAAGCATTCGGATAGACAGGGACTTATTAGGGAGAGTCAACATGGCTTTGTGCGTGGCAGGTCATGTTTAACCAATCTATCGGAGTTTTTCGGGGAGGTTACAGGAAAGTGGGTGAAGGGAAGACAGTGGATGTTGTCTACATGGACTTCAGTAAGGCCTTTGACAAGGTCCCGCATGAGAGGTTAGTTAGGAAAATTCAGTCGCTAGGTATACATGGAGAGGTGCTAAATTGGATTAGACATTGGCTCAATGAAAGAAGCCAAAGAGTGGTAGTAGCGGACTGCTTCTCAGAGTGGAGACCTGTAATTAGTGGTGTGCCACAGGGATCAGTGCTGGGTTCATTGTTTTTTGTCATCCATATCAAAGATCTGGATGATAATGTGGTAAACTGGATCAGCAAATTCGCTGATGATAGAAAGATTGGAGGTGCAGTGGACAGTGAGGAAGGTTTTCAAAGCTTGCAGAGGGATTTGGACCAGCTGGAAAAATGGGCTGAAAAATGGCAGATGGAGTTTAATACAGACAAGTGTGAGGTACTGCACTTTGGAAGGACAAACCAAGGTAGAACATACAGGATAAATGGTAAGGCATTGAGGATTGCCGTAGAAGAGAGGGATCTGGGAATACAGATACAAAATTCCCTAAAAGTGGCGTCACAGGTAGATAGGGTCGTAAAGAGAGCTTTTGGTACATTGGTCTTTATTCATCAAAGTACTGAGTATAAGAGCTGGAATGTTATGATGAGGTTGTATAAGGCATTGGTGAGGCCAAATCTGGAGTATTCTGTTCAGTTTTGTTCACCAAATTGCAGGAAGGATATTAATAAGGTTGAAAGAGTGCAGAGAAGGTTTACAAGGATGTTGTCGGGACTTGAGAAACTCAGTTACAGAGAAAGGTTGAATAGGTTAGGACTGGAGTGTAGAAGAATGAGGGGAGATTTGATAGAGGTATATAAAATTATGATGGGTATAGATAGAATGAATGCAAGGAGGCTTTTTCCACTGAGGCAAGGGGAGAGGAAAAAAAAACAGAGGACGTGGGTTAAGGGTGAGTGGGGAAAAGTTTAAAGGGAACATTGGCGGGGGTGGGGTGGCTTCTTCACACAGAGAGTGGTGGGAGTGTGGAATGAGCTGCCAGATGAGGTGGTAAATGCGGGTTCTTTTTTACCATTTAAGAATAAATTGGACAGATACATGGATGGGAGTTGTATGGAGGGATATGGTCCGCGTGCAGGTCAGTGGGAGTAGGCAGAGAATGGTTCGCCACAACCAAGATGGGCCAAAAGGCCTGTTTCTGTGTTGTATTTTTTCTATGGTTTCTACATTGAGGACATGAGATAAAAGTCATTGAAAGTGAGTCCATCGCTTGTGGGAACAGTTCAGTGATGGGGTGAGTGAACTTGAGTGAAGTTATCCCCACTGGTTCAATGTCTGGTGGTAGAAGGGTAATTCTCTTTCCTGAACCTGGTGATGTGGGTCCTGAGGCTCCAGGACTTTCTTCCTGATGGCAACGGCGAGAAGACCGAATGACCTGGATGGTTGGGGTCATTGATGATGGATGATTCTTTCCAGCGATAGCGCTCCCTGGAGATGTGCTCAATAGTGGGGAGGGTTTTAGCCATAGTGGACTGCACCATAGCCACTACTTTTTGTCGGATTTTCTATTCAAGGCTGTTGGCGTTTCCATTCCAGTCCGCCATGCAACCAGTCAATATACTCCACCACACATCTACAGAATCCATCCAAATGATGGTGCATGGGTGCTATCAGCAAGAACAAGCAGTTCTCCGCAGTGCAGACAAATGTACACATGCACACAGACAAACCAGCTTGACTTCCACCGAGTGAACAATGAAGAGCAGCACTGATGGGAGGGGCCAGCCTGCAACCCAGCATGGACACCGCGCCACATCGCCTCTGGTGCCTCCTCTCCTGGACTTCTGCAACATGCACACCCACGGCTTGAGGCCAAGTCTTCACTACAGCTGAGGTCACACAGCTCCTCCGCCACCTATCTCACCAATAAACAAGGGAAACGACCTGGCAGTATTTTACATTACCAATGTTTAGCAAGGTCTTGTGATCACAACAGAAATGGTCAAGACAATCGCTCAATGTTGGATTGCATGTCGCCTTCACACATCGATTCCAGTGCCTTTCTGCAGCAGACAGTAACACGGTCCATACCAAGTCCAGCTCTTTCATCAACGAGCAGATCATCGATGGCGTAGAGATTTAGTACTTGAAGTTCTTCATGACCAGTATTGTCTTGTAATCATAAAACTGATGTTTAAAGAAGACAAAAACACCATTTGTCGTCTCCAGAGTGGTTACTGCATCCAATCACGGCATCATTTTACAGGAGGTCCAGAAGGGGCAGTATTCAGAATAAGGATTGAAACTGTGCTGGAGCCTGGTGGTACATGGTTTCAGGCTTTCTATATCTTCTGCCCGAGGGGAGTCGGGTGAAGAGAGAATGTCCAGGGAGTGTTGGGTCTTTGATTACGCTGCTGCTTTACTGAGGCAGTGAGAGGTGTAGACAGAGTACATGGAGGAGAGGATGCTCAGTCTCGGACAGAGCAGTTCGTGTATCAAGCCATGACGCATCCAGTCAGGCCCCGATCTAGTTAATAGGCAGGACAAGCCTGATCGGCTGAATAGTCTCCTCAAAGAACTCTCACTGTAGTTCGTCGTTTGTGTGGTTTAATGTTCAACACTTTACTGCCTGACGGCGTGGAAATAAGTTGGAATTTTTGCTGGCCATCCCTCGCTGAAAGAAAATTAAAATCCGCTGAACTTTAGCTTTCTGATTTCAGCTGGGATGGGATTTGAATATTATGGTCCTTGATTCTTGTGGTCCTCTGGGCCTTGTGTGATTTGGCTGACACTTAAAATCAGTGAGAATATTTCCTTTCACAGCCACAGTTGAGCCAAGAAGCAACATAAAGGTGGAAAATGTGCTGGGAGGTTATCTCTGAGATGAGTTTTGGGTTTGTCTCAGAGAGCTACATACATCATTGCCTTACTGGGGTGGGAAATATGTCTCAACCCAGAGTAGGACCAACCTCAACACGGAGCCTCCTCATACACTTTTCACACACCCACGCAACTACTCATCAACTCCCTGATCTTTGAACACCTCCTTCCGAAGGGTGGTTTTACTTTGGTGCCAGATTTCCCAACCTTCTCCTGCTGTGGAACCGGGTCCTGAAGTTGTGGATGACCTTCTGGTAAAGGTGAGCACCAGAGACCAGAAACACAGCTTACAAACCTGAGGTGCAGAGGTCGGCACTGTCACATAACACCTAGCGTAACGCTCCAATCCGCCGGCAGTCCGTGTGTAAATCCCACCACTGTCTGTGAGGAGTTTGTACGCTCATGTGTGACCGTGGGCTTCCTTCGGGTGTTCCAGTTTCCTCCCACAGTCCACAGACGGACGGGTCAGGGTCAGAAAGTTGTGGCCATGCTACGTGAGCTCCAGAAGCATGGCGACACTTGTGGGCTGCCCCCAACATCCTCGGACTCTGCCGGTCACTGACACAAACAACGTAATTCAAAAGATGTTTCAAAATGACGCATAAAGCGGCTCTTATCTTCCCTTGAAGCAAGGAATAAAGGCAGAGATGAGTTTCTAGACCGAGAGCAAAGGGACTTGAGAGTCCTTGTGCAGAATTCCCTAAAGATTAACTGGGAGGTTGATTCGGTAATAAATGGAATGCCGGCATTCATTTTAGAGGATTGGATATAAAAGTGAGGATACACTGTAATGCTGAGCCTATATAAAAATTGGTTCAATGGCACTTGGACTGTGAGAAGTTTTGCGTCCCATGTTGAAGAAAGGATGTGCTGGCATTGGGGAGAGTCCAGAGGAGGTTCTGAATAATCGTCCAGGGAATACAACGTACGATTTGGCAACTCTGGTCCTGTACTCATTGGGCTTCGGAAGGGTGGGGGGGGGTGGATTTCTCATTGAAACATCTGGAATACTGAAAGGTCGAGATAGAGTGAACACCAAAAGGATGTTTCCGATAGTGGGAAAATCGATGTCCAGTGGAATTCAGTGCCACTGATGGCTATGGAGGCCAAACCAGTGGGTATATTTTGAACGGAGGGTGGTAGGTTCACGAGGTTGTCAAACATTACAGGGAGAAGGCACAAGAATAGGGGTTGAGGGAAAGTAAATCAGCCATGATCAAGCTCAGATTCAAGGTTATTGTCATCTGGATGTTCATATATACAAACAAACGAAACAATATTCCTCTGGACCATGGTGCACCCACAAAACATATATCACACACAACATATAAACAAAATATATGTAAAATATTATTAAAAATAATAATATATTACCACAAATAAGTTGTAACTGTAATTCAAAATGCACGTGAAGTGTGCAGTACAGGTAAAGAGTAAACAGCTCGCTGTCCCATTGACAAGATCTTAGTGAAGGCAGGATAGTCATTAGTCTCACAGTCTGAGGGTAGAAATTGTTAGCCATTCTGGTAGTCCTAGTCCTCATGATCCTGTACCTCTCTCCTGGTATCAGTGACTCAAACAGATTGTGGGATAGGTAGTAGGGATTCTCAATATTGCTTCGAGTCCAACATGTACAATCCTCCTGGTAAATGTCAAGTAGGGGAGTGGGGTAGCGGAGACCCCAGTGATCCTCTCAGCGGTTTTTTACTGTCCTCTGTTGGGTTGTGTGATTCAGTGACTTGCAACTTCCATCTTCCAGATTCCACATCGAATGACAGAGCAGACTCGATAGGCTGATTGGCCTAATTCTGTAGATGGTGGAAATCCTGAGCAACAAAAACCACATAAAATGCTGGAGGAACTCAAAATTCTAAGCAAAATTATTACCAATGTCTATTTTTGTTCACCATATACTACATTCACTTTCTTGCAGGCATTCACAGTAGATACAAAGGAACACAATAGAATCAATAAGAAATCTACCTACAACCAACCAACATACAGACGAATAACCATCATGCATCTGAAGACAAACTGTGATTACAAGAGAAAAAACAATTATCATTAATAATAATAAATTAATATGTGATAAATAATACTGAGAACATGAGTTGCAGAATCCTCGGAAGTGATTGTGGAATCAATTTAATTGTTGAGAGTCATGAAGTTATCCATGGTGGTTCAAGAGCCTGATAATTGAAGGGAAATAAATGCTCTAGAAACTGTTGGCATGGTACCTTAGGCTCCTATACCTCCATCCTGATGGCAGCAGCGAGAAGAGAACATGGTCTGGATTGTGGGGTTTCTTGACGATGGATGCAGTTTTCTTGTGACAGCACTCCTTGTAAGACGTGTTCAAAGGTTTGAAAAGTTTTTTCTTCGATGGTCTGGGCTGTATTCACCATGGTCATTAGTGTTTAAATACCAGGTTGTGATGCAGGCAGTCAGGATACTCCCCACTGTGCATCTATAGAAGTTTGTTCAAGTTTTAGAAGGCAGGCCGAATTTTCTCACGCAGAAAGTGGAGGCACAGCTATGTCTTCTCTGTAATGCCACTTATGTGCTGGTCCCAGGATAGATGATTTGAAATGATAGCACCGAGGAATAAAGTTACTACTCTCTCCACCTCTGATGAGGACTGGCTCATGGACCTACTGTTTCTTCCTCCTTTAGTCGACAGTTGGCCTTTAGTTTTACTGACATTGAGTGAGAGGTTCTTGCGGCTCCATTCGGATGAGGATGAGCTGAGATATGAATTGAAGCTCAGTGCAGCCAATTTAAAGACTCTTTAGGGCCAGACCACAGTCAAGGCTCCTTCTGCTACCTCACGTGGAGTGGCTGAGTCGGGTGGGGAAACTCCTCAGCCACTGAAATGATGCATCACCCACGGGGCATCCTGTATGGCAATGGTTTAACATTATTAACCTGACTGAATGTATTGACTATGTGAGGCTAAAATGTAAATGTTTTTCTGCACCCTTTCGACTTTTGTATGTACTTTTATTGTGAATAAATTTTACTTTTGATACACAAAATACAGCTCAGATACAGGCCTTCAGCCAGCAAGACCCACCAACCATTAAACACCCAATTACACTAACTTGACAGTGCGGCTCCCAGGTTGGCCTCATCAGTCACCTCCGTTATGGGAGATTACTGGAGAAGACGGTGTATTTCCCTGTGTAAGTAAAGAGTTAATTATCATTTCTCCTTGGTGCATGCCGAAATAAAATGGAAGTTCAAAGACAAAATGGTGTCAGATTGGGATGTGGTAACGGCCTGTTTCCCCTCGTATTGGCCAATGTTGAGGCTTGAAAGGCACTCTTGAGACCACACTTGTATTGTGTGCAGTTCTGGGCTCCTTATTTTAGAAAGGATATACTGACATTGGAGAGGGTTCAGAGAAGATTCATGAGAATGATTCCAGGAGTGAAAGGGTTACCGTACAATGAACGTCTGGCAGCTCTTGGGCTGTATTCCCTGGAGTTCGGGAGAATGAGAGGGGTTCTGATAGAATCATTCTGAATGTTAAAAGGCCAAGAAGAAATTAGATATGGCAAAGTTATTTCCCATGGTAGGGGAGTCTAGTACACGAGGGCATGAGTTCAGGTTTGAAGGACATCCATTTAGAACTGAGATGCGGAGAAAATACTTTAGTCAGAGGGTGGCAAGTTTTTGAAATTAGTTGCCACGCGTGGCTGTGGAGGCCAAGTCATTGGATGCATTTAAGGCAGAGACAGATAGGTTCTTGATTAGCTAGGGCATCAAAGGGTATAGGGTGATAGTAGCGGAGTGAGGATGACTGGAGAATTGGATCAGTCCATGATTGAATGGCCTGCTTCTGCTCCTATATCTTATGGTCTAATGGAATCTAAAAATAATTTTGTTACACCCTGTGCGGCCAGCAGGTGGCGGAATTGCTCCAGTTATTCGCTCTCACACTCTGCTTTCACCCAGTCGGAACAGATGTGTCAATGTATGCCAGTCCACACTCAGTGCTCCCCCTGACCAGCAGCGGTTGTGGGGAATTACTCTGGTCCTCTCCCTTTGTCCTTACCAGGGAGGGAGCATCACAGTCTGAGGGGATCATAAGGTACAGAAGTCTGGAAATACGGTGCTTCAGCAACTGTCGAGGAAACAGTCACCAACAACAACTGACACAGACATGATAGACAGTCAGAGCATCTTCACGTTCTTGGATGTCAAATTAACAAATCGCAGTTATGTGTAAATGATCCACTTCCTCCATCCCCTGACTGTTCATTTCCTGCTTAAATGCTTGTTTGAACTGAAGAATTTCAGAGTTGTAAACTTTGATAATAAAATGAACCTTTGAACCTCTTAAACGTCACGATTGCGTCTGTTTCCACCACTCCCTACCCCGGCCGTCATTCCAGGAACAAAGCACTGTGTGTCAGGAAACATTCCTTGAACATCCTGATTCCACCTTGAAGCTTTACCCTTCACGTGGTGTCCTCAGCGAGATGACACTGACTGGGCCAGTCTCAAAATTAGAAGGACAGTACACGTTTGGCTGAAGGGCCTGCTCCTGTGCTGTACTGTTCTATTTTCAGTGTTTGAAATATCACAGACAGGGACACAACAATTTCTTCCCTGGATTTCCACCATGTCAGATGGTACACTGGGTCAGACCCCCGGTTAATTCAGCTTTATGTGTTTAAACTGGTCGGCCTCCTTTGTAATGTCCGCATGTTTCAGGACATTATTATTCCCCTCCCTGAATTTCCCAGCTCCATCACCTTCTCCACAGAAAATACAGATGAAAATTATTTATTTCAGACCTCACCCATCTGCTGTGTCTCCACACACAGATGACCACACTGGTCCTTCATGGGATATATTCCCTCACTCGTTATCCTTGTTGTTTTACTGTCATGGTCCGGTCCATGAAGTCCGCATTCCGGTTCGTGGTCCGGTCCGTGGACTCAGGACTCCGGGTCTTCCAGCTGTCCTTTGTTTCGGTTGGGTTAATCATAACCACCTTATTCCCATCTTGGGGCTTGGAATCTAAGTAGCCTTGGGGTCGAGTGTGGGCTGCTGGTTTATCTTTTCAAGATCCCTGGGAGCAACCTGCCAGTTGAAGGCTAGAGCGGCCACTTGCCATCTTTAGGTTGCGTTGGTGAAACATCGCCTCATGGATCCTCGCTGTCAGTAGTCGGTACTGTCTTTGCAGTACGGATTCGGCCACTCCGAACTAGGTAGGGATCCGACTGTTTCCGTAACCAGCCGAGTTTTCTGGCCGTAACTGCGACTCGAAGCAACCCCGATGCGGAGATGGAACTGTCTATCGTTCTTCGATGTTTGTCTCTTCTTGCCCTCGCATCCGTGGGGTAAGTCAGGCCATTCTGCCGTTGCCCTGCAGGGGGATCTGTCTTGTCTTGTCCTTGCCTCCGTGGAGTAAGTCAGGCCGATCTGTGTTGCCCTGCAGGGGCATCTGTCTTGTCTTGTCCTTTCCTCCGTGGGGTAAGTCAGGCCGTTCTACCGTTGCCCTGCAGGGGAATCCGTCTTGTCTTGCCTTTTCCTCTGTTGGGTAAGTCAAGCCTGTTCTGACATTACCCAACGGAGGGACGTTTCCCACCTTGGTGTGGAGATGAAGTTGAGCCCCTGCTTGGCTCGTGTAAGTCCCAGCTCTATGTCTATGTTCTGTCCAGTCTCATGTTGGTGTCCTGTTAGAGATGAATCCCGGCTTTTCGAAGGATAAGTCCCGGCTCTGTGTTGATGTACAGTTCCCAGTCTGTCTCCGAGCTCCAGCCTCCGAGTTATCAGCCTCCGCATTCCAAGACCCAAGACCCCAGCCTCAAGTCGCAAGACGCAAGACACCAGCCTGTCTCCAAGCTCAAGCCTCAGGACCCCCGCCTGTCTCCGAGCTCAAGCCTCAGGACCCCAGCCTGTCTCCGAGCTCAAGCCTCAGGTCCCCAGCTTGTCTCCAAGCTCAAGCCTCAGGACCCCCGCCTGAAATTCTTTTTCTTCACAACATCCACAAAAACGAAGGAGTGCCCCAAAGAATGAATGAGTTAACTGTTAGAACTCCAAATCCCCCTATCTCCACCCCCCCACGCATAAGTAGCAGCAAGACAACGACAACCCCTGCCCCACCAGCAAAGAAACGTCAGCACCCTCCACCGAGCAGTCAAGCGTGCAGCAATTATCAATAAAGACACAGACTTGCAGCACCCCAAAGACTACTTGTTCACCCAGTAATTCAATATAACACAAGCTCTCTCTCCCTAAAAAGGGAAAATGAGATGACGCGTTTCACAGCGAGAGGGGAGACATAACAAACAACTCACTGATTTACGATGTTAAAAGTCTGTTGTGTTGTTTTTTTTTCCAAGCTCTATGCCAAAAGAACTCAGGACCCCAGCCTGTCTTCAAGCTCAAGCCTCAGGACCCCAGCCTGTCTCCAAGCTCAAGCCTCAGGACCCCCGCCTGTCTCCCAGTTCAAGTCTCAGGACCCCCGCCTGAAATTCTTTTTCTTCACAAACATCTACAAAAACGAAGAAGTGCCCCAAAAAATGAATGAGTTAACTGTTAGAACCCCAGATCCCCCCAGCTCCACACCCCCACGCATAAGCAGCAGCAAGACAACGACCACCACTCCCCCACCAGCAAGAAAGCATCAGCACCCTCCACCGAGCACTCAAGCGTGCAGCAAATCATCAATAAAGACACAGACTTGCAGTACCCCAAAGATTGCTCATTCATCCAGTTATTCAACATATCACAGGCTCTTTCTCCCTAAAAAGGGAAAAAGAAATGACACATTTCACAGCGAGAGGGGAGGCAACACAAACAACTCACTGATTTACGACGTTAAAAGTCTGTTGCGTTGTTTTTTTCAAGCTCTGTGCCAAAAGAACTGAGGTCTAGTGTCACACAGCCATCAGACAGCTTGTTGCTTTCGATCTACTATCTCCCGCGATACACCGATTCCCTGCAGAGGCACCGACATCCAGTCTGCCTACTTCCAGAGCCACGAAATCCTGGAACTTTGAAGGCGTGCTAGTCTTCTGGGCTGTGTCCTCGATATATCGAACATCGGCCAGTCGTGAGACCCCGAGAATGGGTCTCATTCCCGCAAAGAACCGAAGGCAGCGTGTAACTCCAGGTCAGGGTCTTCAAAAGACGTCTGAAAGGGAAAAATAGAGATATTAAAGATAGAAATAGAGCTATTTCCGAAGATGCTAGCAAAGCAGTCGCCGTTAGGCGCCACCATCCTCCTAATCTCCCAGCAGCTTTTAATAACTTGGCTCAGATTCCTGCTATTGGGATGCCAATGGTCAGTCTCAGTCAGTTGAGATCTGTGTTTGATTTATTTCAGGAGGAAGCTCATCGGAAGAAAAAGTAGGACATGGCCTTTACTGAAACTCTGTATGGATTTGTAAAACAGTTCAAATATCACTGAAGCTCAGTTTATAACCAGCTGCGTAATATTTTCAGGATCAGTGATGATGCCCAGATACTGTCAGTGACAGATGGTGCCCTACTGGCTGAAAAATTCTATCATTCATATTTTTTCGACACAGCATTGGGAGGAACCTTTGATGGCATTAAGCGAGGTAAAACATACAGATTCATTTTGACCTTGCTTCAGACAAAATTAATTAATAATTAGACACAAAATTTGACTGTAATAATAGGCTGAAGAGGAAGTGAAGTTTATTCCTGCAACAACCTCACCTGCAGGGAGGCATCACAGTCACATGGTCGTCTGCAAATGTCAGACCCTTGGACACACCAACACTGGGGCAAAATATAACCAATTCACGGGACTGTTAGATGAACCACTGCATCTTCATACCATTCATACCGGAAAAATATGTCAATGCACGTGCTTTAATCCTGCCACAGTAGCTCTGGAATTAATATTTCATTAGTGACATTAAAGGGGATAAAGGTGACAAGGATTCTCAGAAAAGTACACCAGTCCTTCGAGCCACTCACCGTGTCTGACCTGTCCGTAACCGCAGTCTGATTGACTCAGCTCTGCCCCCTGCTGGACTCGCCAGTCTCACGGTTGTAATCAAACCACGGCATTGAAACATTGTCAGACTGAACCCGGACACACCGATCAGCATTGACCTCAGTGAACGGTGGGAGAAGCCCAACCGGCATAACTGATCTGGCAAATCTCGCTCACACACATACAGAAGAAGCATTGGCAGACTGTAGTTTGAGCCTCAGTACTGCACATTGCTATTTCCCTCAGTGACATGGAAACTATTCTCTCTCTTCAGACGCAGTGAATGGTTTTTACTTGAAAAATTCACACACATGTCACACATTGCCAACACACACTGTAACATACAATACTTCAATGTGCACCCTCACCTTCAATGTGAAAACACACTCACTGATATTTACCACAACCAACACACACTCACACACAGAGACAAATATCCAAATGCACCATCAGAGAGGGACACATCGCCAGAGAAACAGACACATTTCCGTGTGTTTGTCCCATATTCCTCTAACCACTTCCTATCCATGTACCTGTCTAAATTTATTTTAAAATATTTTAATTATACCTACTCTGTAGTTTCCTCTGGCAACAAATCGCACATGTACTTACATCCTCACAGACCGTTTAAAAAAACTCTCTCTTCAATCTCCACCCTCTGCTTTTGGACTCTGCTGTTCTGGGGAAGAGACCATGTGTATACACTTTACATCTGACCTCATGATTTTATATACCTCGAAAAGGGGTCACCCCTCAACATCCAACTCTCCAGGGAAATAACCCCAGCCTATCCAGTCTCTCCTTTTAACCCAAGCCCTCCAGCCCTAGTAACATCTTCCTGTAATGACATCCTTCCCAGTGTCGGGGAACCAGAAATGCACACAAACTCCAAGTGTGGTCTATGATCTACATCAAAGGCCTTGGTGAAGTTCATGTGGACAATGTCTACCACCCTGTCCTGGTCAATCACCTCTGTCACCTCTTCCGCAAACTGGTATTTATGAGACGTGATTTTCCATGCACAACGCCGTGCTGAGTGTCCCTGATCAGTCCTCGTCTTTCCAAATGCTGTTCGATCCTGTCTCTCAGAAAGTTTCCCACCGCTGACGTTAGGTTTACGGACTGGACTTCCCTGGTATGACCGTCCAGCCCTTCCTAACTGGAGGCTCAAACTGAGCCACCCTCCAGTCTTCCAGCAGCTCACCTGTGGTGAAATGTGAAGCAAATATATCTTCCAGAGTCTCTGCAAACTCACCCTCTGTCCTAATGAGGGGCTGTGGGGTGTGGCTTTGTGGAAAAGGGACAAAGGAACGCTTATCACCCATATTCATCCTCCTTAACCTTCTGTTTCATCTACACACACACACAGTTCACCACAGGCTTTCCATCTCCTCCCCCATCTGGTTCTGATTCCATCTGCTATTCATCTCTCCCCTCATGGTTCCCATGATCATAAACAGGAAAAAGTCTGCAGATGCTGGAATTTCAAATCCACGCACACAAAATGCTGGAGCAGCTGTATACTGGCCATCTCCCAGTCCTGATGTCCGGTTTCGACATGAAATGTCGACAATCCCTTTCCTCCCACAGATGCTGCTCGACACACTGAGTTCCTCCAGCAGATTGTGTGAAGACTGATTATTGGATAGATTTAAGGTGGAGTCAGATAAAATTTTTAAAGGTCGACGGATTGCAGTTTGGGGAACTCGTACAGAAGAGGAATTGATGCCAGCATTGATCAGTCACATCTATCGAAAGAAGGGCCTGTTCCTGTGCTGTAATGTTCTATGTTCTCCGTTCTCTGTTTAGAAGAATGAGAGGAGATCTCAGGGAAACACAAAACTCTCTCGGGGCTCAACAAGCAGCATGCAGGCAGGATGTTACCCCTGTCTGAGGAGTCGAGGGTCAGGGGTCACTGTCTCAGGATGGGGTGTACTCTCAGAGCATGGTTTATCTGGAATTCTCTGCACTGGAGGGCTGTGAGGTTTCAGTCATTCAGTTCATTTAAAGTCACAGAGTCAACGTCGAACAGCACAGAAACAGGCCCTTCGGCACATCACCTCGGTGTCGACCTATTTACCCATCTACACTCATCCCATTGGCCGGCATTACGACAGTCTCCTTCTGTGCCTCGTCTCTTGAAGTTTCTCTTAAACACAGTGATTGTATCTGCTTCCAACACCTCCTCTGGCAGCAAGTTCTGACATCACGCACTCACTGTTAAAATAAACTCACCTTTCAACTCCTTCCTCCCTCCTCAGACATGTAACCTCTTGTATTTGATCCCCCTCCTGTGGGAAGAAGATTTCAACCATCTGCTCAATCTACACCCCTCATAAGCTTATATATTGCTGTCAGATCACCCCTCGAGCAATTTACCAGTATTTGGCCCATAACCTTCTAATCATTCCCTGTCATAATTTCTCTGCCCCTGTCCTCAACTCCTCTTCTGTGCCAGTTCCACAGGGTCTTAAATTATCCCGTGTTACAGAAGATGATCGACCTCATTACCTACCACATTACAGACGCTAATGTGCTGCAGGACCTAAAATGGAGAAAGGTCAATAAATCCCCAGGTCCTGATCAAGTGTATCCCAGGACATTTTGGGAAGCTTAGGAGGAAAGTGTGGAGCCCATCTTGGAGATATGTGTATCATCAATAGCCACGGGTGAGGAGCCAGAAGACAGGAGGGTGAGTATTGATAATATTTATTGAAGATAGACTCCTCAACACCAGCCTAACCACAGGACATTTTACAATAACCAATTAACTTCCTGACTGCTTCGTCTTTGGACTAGAGTCATAGAGTTATAGAAAAGTACAGCTCAGAAACAGGCCGTTTGGCCCATCCAGTTCATGCCGTCACATTGAAACCGCCCACTCCCTTCAATCTGCACTGTGGCCATATCCGTCCACACCTCTGCAATCCATGTATCTGTCCAAACATAAACGTTGAAATCAAGTTTACACGTATCACTTGCACTGGCAGCTCATTCCACACTCTTACAACCCTCTGAGTGAAGACGTTTCCCTTCATGTTCCCCTTAAACTTTTCACCTTTCACGCTTCACACATGACCTCTAGTTGTAGTCCCACCCAACCTCCGTGGTAAAAGCCGGCTTGCATTTAGAAAGCCATCCGCTAGTCTTGCGAGACCATGGATCTGCGCCTGGAAAGTCTTCATTCTCCAGGGCGTAGGCCTGGGCAAAGTTGTATGGAAGACCGGCAGTTGCCCATGCTGCAAGTCTCCCCTCTCCACGACACCGATGTTGTCCAAGGGTAGGGCAAGGGCCGATACAGCTTGGCACCGGTGTCATTGCAGACTACTGGGTGGTTAAGTGCCTTGCTCAGGGACACAACACGCTCCCTCAGCTGGGGATCGAACTCACGACCTTCAGATCACTAGTCCAATGCCTTAACCACTTAGCCTCTCTCATCTCCCCTCAGTCTTCTACCTTACAAGGAATATAGTCCTAACCTGTTCAATCTTTCCTTATAACTCAGGTCCTCCAGTCCAAGCAACATCCCTGTAAATGTTCTCTGTTCTCTTTCATCCTTGTTCACATCTTTCCTGTGGGTAGGTGACCAAGACTGCACACAATACCCCAGATTAGACCGCACCAACATCTCATACAACTTCAGCATAAGATCCCATCTCCTGCACTTAATACTTTCATTTATGAACGGCAATGTGTCAAAAGCTTTCTTTTATGAGCCTAAACAAGAGAAAATCTGCGGATGATAGAAATCCAACTAACATACACAAAATTTTGGAGGAACTCAGCAGGTCAGGCAGCATCTATGGACATGAATAAACAGCCGATGTTTCGGTCTGAGATTTTGTGTGTGTTGTTTTGGATTTTCGGCATCCGCACACTTTCTTGGCTTTATGATTTGGATCACTCCGAACAGTTCTGGTTACGTGTCTATGGGAAGGATGTCATTAAACTGAGGGAGTATAAAACAGATATACAAGGATGTTACTGGGACTGGAGGGTTGGGGTTATAAGTGGAGGCTGGATATTCTGGAACTTTTTCCTGGAGCTCAGGAGGCTGCCAAAGGAAGCCTTTGAGGTGGGTACAGTTACAACAATTTAAAAGACATCGGGACAGGAAAGGCCTCAAAGCTCTCGGTTTTTTTCTGGACACCAGAACTAACCAGTTCCCCTCCACCACTGCTCTCCTCCGCTTAGTGGAACTTGTCCTCACTCTCAATAATTTCTCCTTTGGCTCCTCTCACTTCATTCAGACAAATGGTGGAGCCATGGGCACTCGCATCGGTCCCCGGCTATGCCTGGCTGTTTCTCAGTTGCATGAAACAGTCTGTGTTCCAAGCCCACACTGGTGACTGTCCCACATTTTTCCTATGCTACATCGGCGACTGCATTTGTGTTGCTTCCTGTACCCATGCTGAACTCGTCAAATTCATCCACTTTGCCTCCAACTTACACCCTGCTCTCAGAGTCGTCTCTATTTCCTGAGGAGACTGAGGTCCGTTAACATCTGTCGGACGATGCTGAGGATGTTCTACGAGTCTGTGGTGGCCAGTGCTATCATGTTTGCTGTTCTGTGCTGGAGCAGCAGGCTGAGAGTAGCAGACACCAACAGAATCAACAAACTCATTCGTAAGGCCAGTGATGTTGTGGGGATGGAACTGGACTCTCTGACGGTGGTGTCTGAAAAGGCGATGCTGTCCAAGTTGCATGCCATCGTGGACAATGTCTCCCATCCACTACATAATGGACTGTGGGCACAGGAGTACATTCAGCCAGAGACTCATTCCACAGAGATGCAATACTGAGCGTCATACGAAGTCATTCCTGCCTGTGGCCATCAAACTTTACAACTCCTCCCTTGGAGGGCCAGACACCCTGAGCCAATAGGCTGGTCCTGGACTTATTTCCTGGCATAATTTACATATTACTATTTAATTATTTATGGTTTTATTACTATTTAATTATTTATGGTGCAACTGTAACGAAAACCGATTTCCCTTGGGATCAATAAAGTTTGACTATTTCTATTTCTATTACTATTTCTAAATTCACCTGGCCCATTTCTGATGCCTCCCTTCCATTTCTTGATCTCAGTCTCTCTGTCTCTGGAGACAGCGTATCCACAATGTCTATTACTGACCCACGGACTCTCACAGCTACCTGCACTATACCACATCCCACCCTGCTACTTGTAAAACCGCGATCCCCTTCTCTCAATTCCTCCGTCTCCTCCGCCTTTGCTCTCATGATGTGGCTTTTCATTCCAGAATGAAGGAAATGTTCACCTTTTTCAAAGAAAGGAGTTTCCCTTCCTCCACCATCAACACTGCCCTCAACTTCACCTCTTCCATTGCACACATGTCTGCTCTTACCTCATCCTCCACCACACTACCTAGGACAGGGTTCCTCTTATCCTTATCTGCAACCCCACCAGCCTCCGCGTCCAGCACAATATTCTCCGAAACTTCTGCCACCACCAAGCATATCTTCCCACCTGCCCCCCCCAGCCCCCACATTCTCCTTTCCGCAGGGATCACTCCCTATGCGACTCCCTTGTCTATTAGTTCCCCCCCCCCCCACTGTTCTCCCTCCTGGCTCTGATCTTTGCAAGCAGAACAAGTGCGCAACCTGCCCCTACACATTCTCCCTCACTACCATCCAGGGGCATAAACAGTCCTTCCAGGTGAGGTGACAATTGACCTGAGTGTGTTGGGGTCATAGACTGAGCTCGGTGTTCCCGGTGTGGTCTCTTGTGTATCGGTGAGACCCGACGTAGATTGAGAGTCTGCTTCGCCGAGGATCTATGCTCCGTCCGCCAGAACAAGCGGAATCTCCTAGTGGCCACCCATTTTAATTCCACTTCCCATTCCCATTCTGATATGTCCATCCATGGCCTCCTCCACTGCTGGGATAAGGCCACACTTAGGTTGGAGGAACAACACCTTATATTCCATTTGGGGAGCCTCCAACCTGATGGCAAGAACATCATTCTTAAACTTCCGCTAATGCCCCGAAACCGACCCTCCCCCTTCTCCATTTCCCATCTCCTTTTCGTCTCCCAACTCATCTAACCAATCAACTTCCCAGCTCGTTACTTCTTTCCTCCCGCTCCAGGTTTCACCGATCACCTGGTGATTCTCTCTCGCTTCCCCCCAACCTTTTAAATCTACTCCTCAGCTTTTTTTTCTCCAGTTCTGCCGAAGGGTTTTGGCCCGAAACGTCGACTAGTTTTTTTTTCCATAGATGATGCCTGGCCTGCTGAGTTCCTCCAGCATTTTGTATGTGTTGCTTGGGTAGGAAATGTTTAAAGGAATAATAAGACAAGACATAAAACAAAGGAGCAGAAGTAGGCCATTCAGCTCATTGAGTCCGCTCTGCCATTTTATCATGAGCTGATCCATTTTCTCCTATTTAGTCCCACTCCCCTGCCTTCTCACCATAACCTTTGATGCCCTGGCTAATCAGATACCTGTCAATCTCTGCCTCAAATACATCCAATGACTTGGCCTCCACTCCTGCCCGTGGCAACAAATTCCATAGATTCACCACTCTCTGACTAAAAAAAATTCTTCGCATTTCTGTTCTGAAAGGGTGTCTTTCAATCCTTAAGTCATGCCCTCTCGTACTAGACTCCCCCATCATGGGAAACAACTTTGCCACATCCGCTCTGTCCATGCCTTTTAACATTCGAAATGTTTCTATGAGGTCTCCTCTCATTCTTTTAAGCTCCAAGGAATACAGTCCAAGAGCGGACAAACGTTCCTCATATGTTAACCCTCTCATTCCCGGAATCATTCTACTGAATCTTCTCTGTACCCTCTCCAACGTCAGCACATCCTTTCTTAAATAAGGAGACCAAAACTGCCCACAGTACTCCAAGTGAGGTCTCATCAGCGCCTTATAGAGCCTCAACATCACATCCCTGCTCCTATACTCTATTCCTCTAGAAATAAATGCCAACATTGCATTCGCCTTCTTCACTACTGATTCAACCTGGAGGTTAACTTTAAGGGTACCCTGTACGAGGACTCCGAAGTCCCGTTGCATCTCAGAACTTTGAATTCTTTCCCTATTTAAATAATAGTCTGCCCGTTTATTTTTTCTGACAAAGTGCATAACCATACAGTTTCCAACATTGTACTTCATTTGCCACTTCTCTGCCCATTCTTCCAATCTATCCAAGTCTCTCTGCAGACTCTCCATTTCCTCAACACTACTGGCCCCTCCACCTCTCTTCGTATCGTCAGCAAACTTAGCCACAAAGCCATCTAATCCATAACCTAAATCGTTGATGTACAATGTAAAAAGAAGCAGCCCCAACACTGATCCCTGCGAAACACTACTGGTAACTGGCAGCCAACCAGAATAGGATCCCTTTATTCCCACTCTCTGTTTCCTGCCAATCAGCCAACACTCTATCCACGTATGTAACTTTCCCGTAATTCCATGGGCTCTTATCTTGTTAAGTAGTCTCATGTGTGGCACCTTGTCAAAGGCCTTCTGAAAATCCAAATATACAACATCCACTGCATCTCCCTTGTCTAGCCTACTGGTAATTTCCTCAAAAAATTGTAATAGGTTTGTCAGGCAGGATTTTCCTTTAAGGAATCCAAGCTGAGTTCTGCCTGTCTTGTCATATGCCTCCAGGTACTCTGTAACCTCATCCTTGACAATCGACTCCAACAACTTCCCAACCACGGATGTCAAGCTAACAGGTCTATAATTTACTTTTTGCTTCCTTGCCCCCTTCTTAAATAGTGGAGTGACATTTGCAATCTTACAGTCCTCCAGAACCATGCCAGAATCTATCGACTTTTGTAAGATCATTGCTAATGCCTCCGCAATCTCCACAGCTACTTCCTTCAGAACACGAGGGGGCATTCCATCTGGTCCAGGAGATTTATCTACCTTTAGCCTATTCAGCTTCCTGAGTACTTTCTCTGTCGTAATTGTGACTGCGCACACTTCTCTTCCCTGCCACCCTTGAGTGTCTGGTATGCTGCTGTCTTCCTCAGTGAAGACTGATGCAAAATACTTGTTCAGTTCCTCTGCCATCTCCTCATCTCCCATTACAATTTCTCCAGCATCATTTTCTATCGGTTCTATATCTACTCTCACCTGTCTTTTACTCTTTATATACTTGAAAAAGCTTTTAGTATCCTCTTCGATATTATTTGCTAGCTTCCTTTCATAGTTAATCTTTTCTCTCTTAATGACCTTCTTGGTTTCCTTTTGTAAGGTTTTAAAAACTTCCCAATCCTCTCTCTTCCCACTAATTTTTGCTTCCTTGTATGCCCTCTTTGCTTTAACTTTGGCTTTCACTTCTCTTGTCAACCACGTTTGCATCCTCTTTCAACTCGAAAATTTCTTCTTTTTTGGAATATACCTGTCTTGCACCTTCCTCATTTCTCGCATAAACTCCAGCCGCTGCTGCTCTGCTGCCTTTCCCGTCAGTGTCTCTTTCCAGTCAACTTTGGCCTGTTCCTCTCTCATACCGCTGTAATTTCCTTTACTCCACTGAAATACCGACACATCAGATTGCGGCTTCTCTTTTTCTAATTTCACAGTGAACTCAATCATGTTATGATCACTGCCTCCTAAGGGTTCCTTCACCTCAATCTCTCCCCTCCGGTTCATTACAGAATACTCAATCCAGTACAGCCGATCCCCTAGTGGGCTCAACAACAAGCTGTTCTAAAAAGCCATCTCGCAGACATTCTACAAATTCTCTCTCTTGAGATCCAGTGCCGACCTGATTTTCCCAATCTACTCGCATGTTAAAATCCCCCACAATTACCATAACACTGCCCTTCTGACAAGCCTTTTCTATTTCCAGTTGTAATTTGTAGTCCACATCCCTGCAGCTGTTTGGAGGCGTATAAATAACTGCCATCAGGGTTCTTTTACCCCTGCTATTTCTTAGCTCAACCCATAAAGATTCTGCACCTTCCGATCCTATATCACCTCTTTCTAATGATTTAATATCATTTCTTACCAATAAGGCCACGCCTCCCCCTCTGCCTACCTTCCTATCCTTCCGATACACCGTGTATCCTTGGAATTTCACCTCCCAGAGACATTCATCCTTTAGCCAGTTCTCAGTGATGGCCACAATATCATACCTGCCAATCTGTAGCTGTACAACAAGATCATCCACCTTATTCCTTCTGCTGCGTGCATTTAAGTACAACACCTTAAGACCAGTATTTGATACTTTTTGCTTTGATTTCACTGCAACTTTATTGCACTTCAACTCATCCCAATGGCTACAAATTTGCCCCATCACCTGCCTGTCTTTCCTGACATCTTTACTGCTCACTATCTTAGATTTATTTCTGTTTTCCCCTTCCTCCGCTCTATCATTCCGTTTCCCACCCCCCTGCCAAATTAGTTTAAACCCTCCCTAACAGCTCTATTATACTTTCCCGCCAGGATATTGGACCCCTTCGGGTTCAGGTGTAACCTATCCTTTTTGAACAGTCATCCTTCCCCCAGAAACGATCCCAATTATCCAAGAATCTGAAGCCCTGCCCCCTACACCAGTCTCTCAGCCACGCATTATCTGCCTGATCCGACTATTCTTGCACGTGGCACAGGTAGCAATCCCGAGATTACTACCCTGGAGGTCCTGCTTCTCAGCTTCCTTCTGAACTCCTGGAAATCTCTCTTCAGGACCTCCTCCTTTGTCCTATCTATGTCATTGGTAGCAACATGTACCAAGACAACTGGTTGCTCACCCTCCCCCTTTAGAATATTCAGGACCCGATCCGCGACATCCCGTACCCTAGCACCTGGGAGGCAACACACCATGCGGGTATCTCTATCAGGCTCACAGAATCTCCTGTCTGTCTCCCTGACTATGGAATCCCGCACGACTACCGCATTTCTCTTCTCCCTCCTTCTCTCCTGCACAACGGCGCCAGGCTCAGTGCCAGAGACCCGGTCACCGTGGGCGTCCCCCGTCAGGTCATCCCCTGAACAGCATCCAGATCTAGATATTTGTTGCTGAGGGGGACAGCCACAGGTGTGCTCTCCACTATCTGGGCATTTCCCTTCCCTCTCTTGACAGTGACCCAGTTTTCTGACCCCTGTAGCCTAGGGATGACTACCTCCCTGTAGCTCCTGTCTATCACCTCTTCACTTTCCCTGATAAGCTGTAGGTCATCAAGCTGCAGCTCCCAGATCCCTAACACGGTCTCTGAGCAGCTGCAACTCGGTGCACCTGGTGCAGATGCGGCCAAGAGGGAGTCTGGAAGTCTCCCAGGATTCCCACATCAGACACCCTGAACAAAGCACTAACCCTGCAGGCAATCTACAGGAATGAAACAGGAAAAATAAGTGTACTCACCTACTTACCTCGCCAAACAGACGAAATTTTTAAATCGTTAGCTCGTTCCGTTAGCTGTGAGAGCCCTGCTGTTCCTGTCTGTCCGGGCCGATTCGCGAAATGGTTTGGGGGGCGGGGAAGAAAAAAAGAGTTGGCGCTTCGCTCTCGCCTCTTCCCGTTTACTGCCGAAGCCCGTTGAAGCCAAAGCCCTACACTCTGCTCCCACTCACTCCGCTGCCCGCTCCGACAGCTGCCCGCTGTATAGGGTGGTCCCCTTTTTAAACTCTCCGCGCGGTCCTGCTGACGTCACGCGCCTGCGCAGTCTCGCCCATCTGGCACTCGATGAAGTTTAAAAAAAACTGCCTTCCTTCAGAATTCAGCTCCAACTACGCTCTGTTGTCCCGATCAAAGGAGCAAAATACAGGTAAATGGAACTAGATCATTCAAGTGAGTTGGTCAGCACTAATGAATTCGGCCTTATCTCCATTTTAAATGCCTCTAGTGATCACTCACCTCCTCCTCATCCAGTTATTCCTCCACCCATCCTCACACCCGTTTCCACTGTTATCCCCCGCCTTTTTTTCTATTTCTGAGGAAAGGTCCCGGTTTGAAACCTCGACTGTAAACCTCCCTTAACACATGCTGCTTGACCCGCTGAGAAACTCCAGAATTTTGTGTGTGTTGATCGGGAAAAAATCGCTCTCCCAGGTCCCGGGGCCGCGATGCCCGAGTCTCCCCCCGATCCCCGGGGACTGTCTAATTCTCGGCTTCTCCCCGCAGTCTCTGTCACCCTGGATGTGGAAACGACGCCTCCGGAGCTCGAGGTGTCTGAAGATCGGAAGAGTGTGAGATACACCGGGACCCGGAGGGATCTCCCTGACACCGGGAAGAGGTTCACAGACTGGCCTTGTGTGTTGGGATCGGAGGGATTCACATCGGGGAGACATTACTGGGAGGTGGAGGTGACAGGGAATCGGCGCTGGGGCCTGGGAGTCTCCGCAGAGTATGTGAAGAGGAAGAGATTGTTCACACTGAGTCCGGAGACCGGATTCTGGACCATCTGGCGGAGTGATGACGAGATGTGGGTTCGCACCTCCCCTGAATCCCGTCTCCCTGCCGGTCCCATCCGCGGGAGGGTGGGAGTTTATCTCAGTTAGGAGTCCGGGACAGTTTTATTTTAGAACGCGGAGACCAAGTCGATTCTCCACACCTTCACTGGGAATAAATTCACGGGGAAACTTTATCCTTTGTTCTGGACTTAGGATAAAAAACAGTGGCTGAAAATATGCTCCTGTTCCGCTCCGGGTCTGTAAAAGGGTCGGGTCACGGGACCGGCGTCAGGAGTAAGCCATTGCAAATATAAATGTGCGGAGAGTGAAATAAACAAGATGTGAGAATTATCGATCCTTTGATTTTAACTCTTTCACTGCATCCGTCAACGGAACTGAAACGCCACGGATTCGGCAGCAGCAGCGGGCGGCGGGTCCTGAGCTCCCCGGCTCCCCCGGGTGCTAAAGTCCACCCTCACTAATACAGTGTAAGTGGGACAAGTGGTGGTAGCACGCAAAGCGCCGGTGCTTCTTACTGCATTTACTTTCCAGTAACACGCAAAACACGCTGGAGGAACTCAGCAGCTCGGGCTGCATCCGTGGAAACGAACAGTCAACGTTTCGGGCCGAGACCCTTCGTCAGGACTCATGATAATCAGTCTGATTCTGAAAACTAGATTAGTGAACAGTGGAAACTCTCAACAGCTCAGAGCATGTGGGGAAAGAAACAGTAAGAAGCTGAAGAATACTTCAGAAATCGGAAACTACAAAAAAACCCCAGAGAGATCACGGTTGTGTTGCAGCTCGGCGCATCAGAGTTCAGAGTTCATTTCTGATGTTGTCTTTAAGAAGTTTGTGCATCCATCCTGTGACTGTGTGAGTTTCCTCCAGGTGCTCCTGTTTCCTCCCACATTCCAAAGATGTACCAGTACGTAGGTTAATGAGGTATTGTAAATTGTTCAGGGTTAAGTCGGAGGGTCGCTGTGTGGTGCAGCTTGTCGGGCCAGAAGCGCCTGATCGGTGCTGTATCTGGAAATAGTCATACAAAAATAAGAATTCTGATTCTGATCTCAGGGACGGTAAGGATTGTCGGCGCATCAGGACTCGGTTGGCATGGGTGAGCTGGGCCCAAAGAACTGTTTCCCTGCTGTCTCAACTCCAGGGCTCTGCTTTTTTTAATGGCGCTTCAGAAATGCTGGTGCATCAGGGAGACGTATCCAGGCCAGCTGTGTTTATGCTGACTACTGCAATTAATCGGCCAATAAATAACATTGCAATGTGAGATGTGTAATTAGAAGAGGATATGACCAATTCATCACCTATCACTGCCCAAGAACAGTTACAGTGACTGAGCACAGCTACTTCCTGGCTCACAATCTCCCAGACAATCCTATTGGTCCGACACCAAACCAAACCCGCCCCAACCCACGCTGTCCGACAGCGAACCTGCACTCTCAAGCACCAGCGCATGCGTCAGGGCAAGAGTTGCGCTGGAAACGGGATCAGGCTTCTGAAAGAGCCACAAAGAAATTGTAGCTCGCTGCTTGCAAGCCAGTGCACCTCCTGCTGTGTAAAATTGAAGTGATCTACCAGTCCTATCAGGGCGTTTTGTTTGAGAACTGTTTCGTTATTGCTCAGGAACTTTTTCCTGGCCTCAGTGACAGATGATGGACTGATTGCACAATCGACATTGCCTTGTGTTTAATGACTAACTCCAGAGTTCAATGCTAACACAATGCACATCCTAAACACAAGAGATCCTGCAGATACAGGAAATCCAGAGCAATACAAACAAATGCTGGAGCAACTCAGCAGATCAGGCAGAATTTACAGAGAGGAATGAACAGTCGACATTTTAAGCTGAGACACTTCATCAGGACCGGAAAGGAAGGGGGCAGAAGCCAGAATAACTTACTTTTCCATTCCTCATTCTGGTTACACTCTCAGCCTTTCTCTTCTCCTCACCTGCCCATCATCTCCCTCTGGTGCTCCTTCTCCTCCCCTGTCTTCATGGACCAGTGTCCTCTCTGACCAGATTCCGTCTTTTTCAGATCGTTACCTCTTCCACCTTTCACCCCACAACTTATTCCATCAACCAACCCCTCCACCTCCCCAAACCACCCACCTTCCCACTCACCTGGACTCACCTGTCACACGTTCTCCACGCCCTCAGCTTCTGCCTTCACCTTCTTATTCTGGCTTCTTCCCACTTCCTTTCCACGGGACCTCAGGGGACAGAAGGCAAAGCAGGAATGATGTAAATGTCACGTGGAAGGGGATTCCCGAATGCCATCGCTCGGTGTGTGAAAGGGAAAATGTAGCCCTTCTGCATTTTCCATCTTCAAGTTGCAAAGTTTCCTCTGGCTGTCACACGGAATGAATAATGCCACTTTCTGTTTGAGCAGAAGCACCTACCTCCACTCAGATCCCACCAGATCGGCATCTTTACTGAGTTTCTGAAACCTCGTGTCAGGACGGAAACCAATCCAGACGAGTGATGTTTTAACCATTTATGGGGAGTGCACTTTCCAGGCAGGCTGCTATCCTGGGGCTCTCTGACCCTCTGTAACCCTGAGGTCAGACTCCAAGAAGTCGCTCACGACAGCTGAAGCTGCTGAACAAGGAGCCGCAGACATTGAGAGAAAAGCAGAAATGCTGGACGGACTCAGCCAGTCAAACAGAATCTGCAGAAGAAACCGGTTAACATTTCAAGCTGAAGGACCGACAACGGAGATGAGACGAAGAGAAATATTTTCAGTCTCGGCGGCAGAGAAGAAAAGGGATTCAAGATTCAAGATTGAAGATTGAAGTTTATTTGTCATCTGCACATCAAAACAGTCTCCTTAAGGTTGTCATTGCCAGGGGTGGGTGCAGTGGTAAGCTCCCACTACCTACCAATGGTGTGTGTCTCAATTAGCCTCTGACAACCAAGTCAAGCTCCCTGCCTTGGCTACTAATCCCATGGAGCCACTGCTACTGACTGAAGAATGGGCAAAGACGGGTTACTGCTGCCTTAAACCAGTCGGTTTGGGAAAATGGGGATCCTCAGCCATGGTTGGAGGTGCACATGGGAGAAGGTCCTTTGGCCCTTTGGATCGGGACTACAGAGCGTCGTGGGAGCTGAATTCTGAAGGAAGGCAGTTTTTTAAAAAACTTCTGAGTCCAAGATGGGCGAGACTGCGCAGGCACGTGACGTCAATAGGACCGCGCGGAGAGTTTAAAAAGGAGACCACCCGATACAGCGGGCAGCTGAGTGAGTGGGAGCAGAGTGTAGGGCTTTGGCCTCAACGGGCTTCGGCGGTAAACGGGAAGAGGTGAGAGCGAAGCGCCAACTTTTTTTTTCTACCCCCTCCCCCACCCCTTTCGCGAATCGGCCCGGACAGACAGGAACAGCAGGGCTCTCACAGCTAACAGTACGAGTTAACGGTTTAAAAAGTTCTTCTGTTTGGCGAGGTAAGAGAGTGAGTAGACTTATTTTTCCTGTTTCATTCCTGTAGAATGCCTGCAGGGTTAGTGCTTTGTTCAGGGTGTCAGATGTGGGAATCCCGGGATACCTCCAGCCTCCCTGATGGCCACATCTGCGCCCGGTGCACCGAGATGCAGCTCCTCAGAGACCGTGTTAGGGATCTGGAGCTACAGCTTGATGACCTACAGCTTATCAGGGAAAGTGAAGAGGAGATAGACGGAAGCTACAGGGAGGTAGTCATGTCTAGGCTACAGGGGTCAGAAAACTGGGTCACTGTCAAGAGAGGGAAGGGAAATGCCCGGATAGTGGAGAGCATACCTGTGGCTGTGCCCCTCAGCAACAAATATCTTGTTCTGGATGCTGTTTAGGGGATGACCTGACGGGGGACGCCCACAGTGACCGGGTCTCTAGCACTGAGCCTGGCGCCGTTGTGCAGGAGAGAAGGAGGGAGAAGAGAAATGCGGCAGTCGTGCGGGATTCCATAGTCAGGGGGACAGTCAGGAGATTCTGTGAGCCTGACAGAGATACCCGCAAGGTGTGTTGCCTCCCAGGTGCCAGGGTTCGGGATGTCTCGGATCGGGTCCTGAATATTCTAAAGGGGGAGGGTGAGCAGCCAGTTGTCTTGGTACATGTTGGTACCAATGACATAGATAGGACAAAGGAGGAGGTCCTGAAGAGAGGTTTCCAGGAGTTAGGAAAGAAGCTGAGAAGCAGGACCTCCAGGGTAGTAATCTCGGGATTGCTACCTGTGCCACGTGCTAGCGAGGGCAAGAGTAGTCGGATCAGGCAGGTGAATGCGTTGCTGAGAGACTGGTGTAGGGGGCAGGGCTTCAGATTCATGGATAGTTGGGATTTCTTCTGGGGGAAGTATGACCTGTTCAAAAAGGACAGGTTACACCTGAACCAGAAGGGAACCAATATCCCGGTGGGAAAGATTAATAGAGCTGTTAGGGAGGGTTTAAACTAACTTGGCACGGGGGTGGGAAACGGAATGATAGAGCGGAGGAAGGGGAAAACAAAAATCAATCTAAGATAGTGAGCAGTGAAGATGTCAGGAAAGACAGGCAGGTGATGGGGCAAATTTATAGCCATTGGGATGAGTTGCAGTGCAATAAAGTTGCAGTGAAATCAAAGCAAAAAGTATCAAATACTGGTCTTAAGGTCTTGTACTTATATGCACGCAGCAGAAGGAATAAGGTGGATGATCTTGTTGTACAGCTACAGATTGGCGGGTATGATATTGTGGCCATCACTGAAACCTGGCTAAAGGATGCATGTCTCTGGGAGGTGAACGTCCGAGGATACACGGTATATCGGAAGGATAGGAAGGTAGGCAGAGGGGGAGGCGTGGCTTTATTGTTAAGAAACGATATTAAATCATTAGAAAGAGGTGATATAGGATCGGAAGGTGCAGAATCTTTATGGGTTGAGCTAAGAAATAGCAGTGGTAAAAGGACCCTGATGGCAGTTATTTATAGGCCTCCAAACAGCTGCAGGGATGTGGACTATAAAGTACAACTGGAAATAGAAAAGGCTTGTCAGAAGGGCAGTGTTATGATAATTGTGGGGGATTTTAACATGCGAGTAGATTGGGAAAATCAGGTCGGCACTGGATCTCAAGAGAGAGAATTTGTAGAATGTCTGCGAGATGGCTTTTTAGAACAGCTTGTTGTTGAGCCCACTAAGGGATCGGCTGTATTGGATTGGGTATTGTGTAATGAACCGGAGGTGATTGGAGAGATTGAGGTGAAGGAACCCTTAGGAGACAGTGATCATAACATGACAGAGTTCACTGTGAAATTAGAAAAAGAGAAGCCACAATCTGATGTGTCGGTATTTCAATGGAGTAAAGGAAATTACAGTGGCATGAGAGAGGAACTGGCCAAAGTTGACTGGAAAGAGACACTGACGGGAAAGGCAGCAGAGCAGCAGCGGCTGGAGTTTATGCGAGAAATGAGGAAGGTGCAAGACAGGTATATTCCAAAAAAGAAGAAATTTTCGAGTTGAAAGAGGATGCAAACGTGGTTGACAAGAGAAGTGAAAGCCAAAGTTAAAGCAAAGAGGGCATACAAGGAAGCAAAAATTAGTGGGAAGAGAGAGGATTGGGAAGTTTTTAAAACCTTACAAAAGGAAACCAAGAAGGTCATTAAGAGAGAAAAGATTAACTATGAAAGGAAGCTAGCAAATAATATCGAAGAGGATACTAAAAGCTTTTTCAAGTATATAAAGAGTAAAAGACAGGTGAGAGTAGATATAGAACCGATAGAAAATGATGCTGGAGAAATTGTAATGGGAGATGAGGAGATGGCAGAGGAACTGAACAAGTATTTTGCATCAGTCTTCACTGAGGAAGACAGCAGCATACCAGACACTCAGGGGTGGCAGGGAAGAGAAGTGTGCGCAGTCACAATTACGACAGAGAAGGTACTCAGGAAGCTGAATAGGCTAAAGATAGATAAATCTCCTGGACCAGATGGAATGCACCCTCGTGTTCTGAAGGAAGTAGCTGTGGCGATTGCGGAGGCATTAGCGATGATCTTTGAAAAGTCAATACATTCTGGCATTGTTCCAGAGGACTGGAAGATTGCAAATGTCACTCCGCTATTTAAGAAGGGGGCAAGGAAGCAAAAGGGAAATTATAGACCTGTTAGCTTGACGTCGGTGATTGGGAAGTTGTTGGAGTCGATTGTCAAGGATGAGGTTACAGAGTTCCTGGAGGCATATGACAAGATAGGCAGAACTCAGCATGGATTTCTTAAAGGAAAATCCTGCCTGACAAACCTATTACAATTTTTTGAGGAAATTACCAGTAGGCTAGACAAGGGAGATGCAGTGGATGTTGTATATTTGGATTTTCAGAAGGCCTTTGACAAGGTGCCACAAATGAGGCTACTTAACAAGATAAGAGCCCAAGGAATTACGGGAAAGTTACATACGTGGATAGAGTGTTGGCTGATTGGCAGGAAACAAAGAGTGGGAATAAAGGGATCCTATTCTGGTTGGCTGCCGGTTACCAGTGGTGTTCCACAGGGATCAGTGTTGGGGCCGCTTCTTTTTACATTGTACTTCAACGATTTGGATTATGGAATAGATGGCTTTGTGGCTAAGTTTGCTGACGATACGAAGATAGGTGGAGGGGCCAGTAGTGCTGAGGAAACGGAGAGTCTGCAGAGAGACTTGGATAAATTGGAAGAATGGGCAGAGAAGTGGCAAATGAAGTACAATGTTGGAAACTGTATGGTTATGCACTTTGGCAGAAAAAATAAACGGGCAGACTATTATTTAAATGGGGAAAGAATTCAAAGTTCTGAGATGCAACGGGACTTGGGAGTCCTCGTACAGGATACCCTTAAAGTTAACCTCCAGGTTGAATCAGTAGTGAAGAAGGCGAATGCAATGTTGGCATTCATTTCTAGAGGAATAGAGTATAGGAGCAGGGATGTGATGTTGAGGCTCTATTAGGCGCTGGTGAGACCTCACTTGGAGTACTGTGGGCAGATTTGGGCTCCTTAATTAAGAAAGGATTTGCTGAATTTGAAGAGGGTACAGAGAAGATTCACTAGAATGATTCCGGGAATGAGAGGGTTAACATATGAGGAACGTTTGTCCACTTTTGGACTGTATTCCTTGGAGTTTAGAAGAATGAGGGGAGACCTCATAGAAATATTTCGAATGTTAAGAGGCATGGACAGAGTGGATGTGGCAAAGTTGTTTCCCATGATGGGGGAGTCTAGTACGAGAGGGCATGACTTAAGGATTGACAGGCACCCTTTCAGAACAGAAATGCGAAGAATTTTTTTTTAGTCAGTGGATGGTGAATCTATGGAGTTTGTTGCCACGGGCAGCATTGAAGGCCAAGTCATTGGGTGTACTTAAGGCAGAGATTGATAGGTATCTGAGTAGCCAGGGCATCAAAGGTTATGATGAGAAGGCGGGGGAGTGGGACTAAATAGGAGAATGGATCAGCTTATGATAAAATGGCGGAGCAGACTCGATGGGCCGAATGGCCTACTTCTGCTGCTTTGTCTTATGGTCTAAGGAAAACTCCGATCTGAAACCTCCGCTGCCTTGAGGCTACAACTACGCACAGAGAAGGCTTTGGGAGCAAACCTCGAGGAAAAATCTGGAGATGATGTCCCAAAGACAGGCCTGCGCTGAGTTCAGTGCAAACTGGCAACTCCTGCAACACTGCTGGTGCCAACCTGTATTGGTCTCTGCTGTAGTTTTGGATCGATCAGCGGCGGAGCCTGATAGAGAGACACCACCTTACTCTCCGTATTTTGTTGCCCTGCCTTGTGTATACCCTGTAGATAGCCAGAACGCATCATTCACGGTAGTCACCAATCAACGGGGGACTCTCCTACATCAAAGCATACAGTGACATGCATCGTTTGCATTAACTACCAGCGCAGCCAAGAGAGTGCTGGGGACAAGTGTCGCCACACATACCAGTGCCAAGACAGCATGCCCACAATGGCCGGCAGAGCAACACGGAACACAACAAGCAACAAAACAACAGCAAGAAGAAGCCTCATTCCTCCCTCGTACAAACACAGTCTTTAACCCCAGCACAGACCTCCAGCTCCAGCCCAGTGGACACGGGATGTCTGTGATGTGAAAAGCTGGGCAATTTTCTCTAGTTTAGTTCAATATCAAGAGCAGCAAGGTACTAGTACAGTGAAAACTCCATCGCAGCAGCATCACAGACACATAACCACAGATAGTATAAATGATGCACCTTTTCTGTGAAACCACTGAAGGTGTTATATTCCTGACAATCAGCAGGCCAAAGTCTTTATTTACCAGTGTGGTTTGCATTTCTATCTGACTGTCTCTTTTCATACGAAACATCATCTTTATCTGTCATTTACCTGCCCAACAGAAATGGATGCAAAAAAGTGAGATATTTCCTTCAGTTATGTAGGCCATTGGTTAGACCACATCTTGACATGCTGCACACAGGGTTTGCTTACTGTCTTTCAAATTTCCAGCATCTGCACACAGGTCCTGAGCCCAGCAATTCCACACCGACCATCAAGCACCAACTAATCCCATGTCGTGCTTCCCACACTCCATCAGACAGCAAGATACAGGGGCCGAATTAGACTATTTGGCCCATCGAGTTTGTTCCACCACTCAATTCTGGCTGATTTTGGCTTCCCTCGTTTCCCCATTCTCCGTTGCCCTTAACCACCCCTCATCGATCAAAAACCGACCTTGATCTCTTTTCTGCTTTCCCCTTTCACTTTAATTTAATTTAATTTTCTGTGTACATTTCTTCTTGAAATTTATATAATGTATATCTGTTATTCTGTACCGCTACTGCAAAACAACATGTCAGTGATAGTTACTTTTTTTAAATTTTGATTAGATATACAGCACATAACACACCCTTCCAGCCCAACAAGCTCCACTGCCCAGCAAACCACCTACCTAACCCCGGCCTAATCACTGGACAACTTACAATGACAATTAACCAATTAACTGGTAGATCCCCACACTGTGGGAGGAAACCGGATCACCCAGAGGAAACCCACACACACACAGGAAGGAATGCACAAATTTGCTTTCAGAGAACGCCAGCATTGGACTCCAATCTCCAAAGTCCACCCACTGACTTGGCCTCCACAGCCCTCTGAGGCAAGGAATTTCACAGATTCACCACAATCAGTCTGAAAAATAATTCTTCCCCATCTTCAGTCTAAAGATACATCCCTTTAATCTGTGACTGTGCCCTCGAGTACTCGACTCTCTTCCTCATAAAAGCATTGAGTCATAGAGCACGACAATGTTGGACTGCGACCAATCAATCAGCAGGAATGCATTAAGAGAGCCACGTTTCGTTGTACATATAGTTGTACTGTAGAGAGCATTCTGACCGGCTGCATCACTGTCTGGTATGCAGGGGCTATTGCACAGGACCGAAAGAAGCTGCAGAAGGTTATAAATCTAGTCAGCTCCATCTTGGGTACTAGCCTACAAAGTACCAAGGACATCTTTAGGGAGCTGTGTCTCAGAAAGGCACCGTCCATTATTAAGGATCTCCAGCACCCAGGGCATGCCCTTTTCTCACTGTTACCATCAGGTAGGAGGTACAGAAGCCTGAAGGCACACACTCAGTGATTCAGTAACAGCTTCTTCCTCTCTGCCATCCGATTCCTTAATGGACGTTGAAGGTTTGGACACTACCTCAATTTTTTAATATACAGTATTTCTGTTTTCGCACATTTTAAAAAATCTATTGAATATACATAATCGAATTACTTATTTATTATAATGTCTTATTTTTCTCTCTCTCTCTCTTTCAGCTAAATTATATATTGCATTGAACTGCTGCTGCTAAGTTAACAAATTTCACATCACATGCTGGCGATAATAAACGTGATTCTGTTATACAACCAGGTCCGCAATCGACATTTAAAAGGCAGAGCTTTGTGGCAGTTTCTCAGCGTTGGACTGCGACCAATCACCAAGTGGGATTCATTCCAAAAAGCAAATACAAATAACACAATTGCAAACAGAGTGGCAATTCTTTTCATTGTGCAAGTGTTTAGAGTGACTTTGGCTCGTCTGGCTTCAGCGAGATCAGGCTTGGGTGAAGTAAACTATCTGGTAACTTTCCCTTTTTGTTCTTACGTATTCATTCCTCGACTGTTTGGGCATAATACTGCAGTGAGAATGACTCCAGAGTACTCCAGTTTTGAACTGAGTGTGAGATGTGGGAAATCTGGGAGACCTCCAGTCTCCTGGATAACCACATCGGCACCAGGTGCACCGAGCTGCAGCTCCTCACGGAACGTACTAAGGAACTGGAGCTGCAGCTCGATGACCTTCGACTCATACAGGAGGATGAGGAGGGGATAGACAGGAGCTACAGGGAGGTAGTCACCTCTTGATTACAGAGGACAGGTAACTGGGTGACTGTCAGGACAACGAGGGGAAAATTGATCAGCCGTGATGAAATGGTGGAGCAGACTCCATGGCCAAATGGCGTAATTCTGCTACTATATCTTGCAGTCTCACTACAGCACAGCAACAGAAATAGGCCCTCAGTCCATATATTCTGTAATGAACGATTATTCTGAAAGACCTGAGGGTATATAAGTCACCCAGACCAGATGAACTGCACTCTGCGGGTCTGAAAGAGGTCGCAGTAGAAATCGTGGAGTCAACAATGATTGTTCAAAAATCATTGGACTCCAGCATGGTGCCAGAGGACTGGAAATTTGCAAATATCACATCACCCTTTTAGAGAGAAGGAAGGTAGCAGAAAGGAAATTATAGAAACGGTAGCCTGACCTCAGTGCCTGGGAAGATGATGGAGTCAATTTTTAAGGAGGAAGTTATGGAGTACTTGATGACACAGGACTAGATAGGACAAAGTCAGAATGGTTTCCTTAAGGAAAAGTTGTACCTGACGAGCCTGTTAGAATTCTTTGAGGAGATTACAAGTGGGATAGATGATGGAATAGGTGGCTTTGTTGCCAAGTCTGCAGATGACCTGAAGACTGGTGGAGGGGCAGGTAGTGTTGAGAAAACAGGCAGGCTGCAGAAGGACTAAGACAGGATAGGGAAATGGGCATGAAAATACCAAATTACAGTGAAATACAATGTTCAAAAATGCATGGTTATGCACTTTGGTAGTAGAAATAAATGTGCAGACTATTTTGTAAACGGGGCAAAATCCAAAAATCTGAGATGCAAAGGAACTTGAGTCCTTCTACAGAACATGCTAAATGTTAACTTGCAGGTTGAGTCGGTGATGGAAAGCACATTCAGGAATACAAGAGCAGGGATGTGATGCTGAGGTTTTATAAGGCACTGGTGAGACCTCACCTTGAGCATTGTCAACAATTTTGGGCTTCTCATCTGAGAAAGGATGTGCTGGCATTGGAGAGGGACCAGAGGAGGTTCACAAGGATGATTCCAGGAATGATACAGGAACGTTTGATGACTCTGGGTCTGTACTCACAGGAATTTAGAAAGATGAGAGGAGATCTCATTGAAACATTTTGAATATTGAAAGGTGTAGACAGAGTCAATGTGGAAAGGATGTTTCCCTTGGAGGGAGAGTCTAGGACAAGAGAGCACAGACTCAGAATAGAGGGGTGTCCATTTAAAACATGCAAAGAAACTTCTTTAACCAGAGGGCTGTGAATTTGTGGAATTTGTTACCACAGGCCGCTGTGGAGGCCAGGCCGTTGGGTGTATTTAAGGCAGCGTTGATAGATTCTTGATTGGCCACAAAATCAAAGGTTACAGGGAGTGGGGCTGAGGAGGGGAATAAAGGATCAACCATGATTGAATAGCAGAGGAGACTTGATGGGCCAAATAGCCTAATTCTGCTCCTATGTCTTATGGTCTTATGCTTAGTTGCAGCAAACTGCACCTGGACCATAGCCCCCCATACTCCGCATCCAGGTACTTACCCAAATTTCTGTTTTCCGTTCTGTGACACCCTCTGAGGGAGATGCCCAAACCAGTACGATATGTGCGGTCGTATTGTGGGTCTCAGGGTAAAGAAGCAGCCAGGACATCCTGAGGTGAAAAGCCTTCATCTCCCTGAAAAGTGGGTCAGTCAGTCTGACCGACTGCACAAAGAACATGAAAAGTCACATGGATCAAGCTGTAAAGCCAACCATATTTTGTAAAACTACAGAGAGACAAGGGATGATGTTGTTTCCCTGTTGCCTTGTATTGTTTCATTGTTGTTCTGTGTGTTGTTCTGCTGAATATTGCCAGAGTATGATGGACGGACTACTGATCTCACCCGTCTACCTGGTTATGTTCACACTCTTCATTGTCTTCCTGCACTGCACTTTCCCTGTCACTGTAACACTTTATTCTGCAATCCGTTACTGCTTTTCCCTTGCATTCCTTCAATGCACTGATGTGATGAAATAATCTGTAGGGAAGGCATGCAAAACAAAGTATTTCACTGTACCTCCGTACCTGTGACAACGACAAACTATTATACCAATGTGCATGCACTGTCTACAACATGCACTGCCAGGGTTACTCTGAAAGGACTCAGAAGGCCATTTCCATAGGACAACCTATGTCGAGGGGCAGGAAACCAGGAGCAACAAGGTGCCTTCAATACACCTTATGGTCTTAAATAGCACAATACCTGTGACAATGACGAACCATTTTCCCAATGTGCATGCACTGTCAGGGCTACTCTGCTACTCGAGGGGCAGGAAACCAGGAGCAACAAGGTGCCTTTAATACACCGTACGGTCTTACGGGCAGGCCAACCCCGAACCCCAGGGATGCCGCGTGACACTGCCTTCGCTGTTTCCTCTCCTGGACTGGTGTAAAAGGCGAGCCCGCAGCTTGAGGCCTCGACATCACTACAACGGAGGCCACACAGCTCCCTGCCACCTGTCTCACCAATAAGCAAGGGAAATGGACTGGCAGTGTCGTACACTGCCAACGTCCAACAGGGTTTTGTGATCTGAAGTAAAACATCGCAGGCAATCACTCGCTGTTAGAGTACATCCTGCCTTCCTGCACTGACTCCAAAGCCTTTCTGCAGCAGACAATAACACGCCAAGTCCAGCTCCTCCACCAACGAGCAGCTCACTGATGGGGTTGACGTGCAGTTCTTAATGTCCAGCTTGGCTTGCGATCATAAAAAATACATTAAAGAAAGACAAACCACCTTTGGTTGTCCCCGGAGAGGCCGTTGCGTCTGAGTGCACCGCCATCTCACTGGAATGCAGAATAAAGGGTCGCAGCTACTGAAAGAGTGCGGTGCAAGTAAAAGATAAAGTGCCGAGAATCGATCTTCTTCCGCAAGAGGTCCGTTCAAGAGTCTGAGGACAGTGGGCTGGAAGCTGTCTTTCACCCTGGTGGGACGGGCTTTCGTATCTTCTGCCCGATGCTTCTGCAGGTCAAACCATTACAATAGTGCATTGAGGCAGGACAAGGGAGTCTGAGGACAGTCTCTTGCACCTTTGTAACTGCCTGCAGGCGCCTAAGGTTGAACAACCTGCCGTCAGTCCTGTACCTGACGTGGATTCCTTCTTCGTAGTTACGGAAGGCATCTGTCAGCATGGCAGAGAATACCATACTGAACAGAGTTGGGGCAAGAACGCAGCCTTGTTTGACGCCATTTGTCACTGGGAAGGCCTCCGACTCGTCGCCGTCATCCAGAACTTTCACCATCATACCGTCGTGGAACTGCCGGACGATTGTGATGAACTTGATGGGGCAGCCAAACTTCTCCATGATCTTCAACAAGCCTTCTCTGCTGAGGCAGCACAAGGGAAAACGATAGCAGAATGCAGAATAAACATAAGAACATAAGAAATAGGATCGGGAGAAGGCCATCTGGCTCATCGAGTGCTCCGCCATTTAATAAGATCATGGCTGATCTGACCTTGGACTCATCTCCACCTTCCTGCCTTCTCCCCATAACCCTCAATTCCCCCACTGTGCAAAAATCTATCCAACCTTCTCTTAAATATATTTACTGAGGGAGCCTCCACTGCTTCATTGGACAGAGAACTCCACAGATTCTCCACTCCTAGGTGTAGCGCTCAGCTCTATCGGTTCGTGTTTATCCAGGGGAAACCCTGTCCGCCCGCCAAACCGTGTCTCACGGTTTGCGTCGGTGCTGTGTAATGCCACCTGGTACAAACTCACACATCAATTATCAGACAGCACACAATGTACACTTTACAGATTACACTTTATAAATCTTACTGGGCCTGTTAGATTAATAGAGATACAATATAAAAGAGAAAGAAAAAGGCGCCAGACTAATCAAAGTTCAACTCCTTCCTGCATACAAGTTGGAGCTAAAATAACGGGGTCTTCTCTTCACCCTGCGATCCCCTCCGACTCGCCGCTCGGGACCAACGCTCGACCAGAGCGTTTCCAGCACGTCCTTTAGCTCCCCGGTCTCCTCCTGAAACGCAACCCCCGCCCCCCAAAGCACATAGTTCCTGGCCATATGAGACAGAATATCACCCACAGAAAGAATAACATGGACATGAATTGGTTCATTCACCCCCTCCCCGTCAATAATATAACCCAAACAAGCTGCTAGAAAAGAACCACTGTCTCAGCAGTTAACATTACAGAGAAGCCATTTTAATTATAACATAACAAAGAAGCCACTTTGACTAGCCTACTCAGTAACATAAAAGAATAAACCCCTTACATAGGGAAAAGCAGTTCCTCCTCATCTCCATCCTAAATCTACTCCCCTGAATCTTGAGGCGATGTCAATTGCAGAGCAGGCAGACAATAAGGTGGAAGGCCTTGATTAGGTAAACTGTGAAGTCAAAGGTTCATCAAGAGAACCATTCAACAGTCTTATAACAACAGGATTGAAGTCAAGTTTAACACAGAAAATGTTGCAGGAACTTATCAGGTCAGGCAACATCTACGGAGGGGAATAAACAACTGACGATTCAGGCCATGAACGTTCATCAGGACTGGAAAGGGGTAGAATCAATAAGATTTGAAACAGTCCTTCAGCCTGATAGTGTGTACTTTCCCTAATATTGATTGGCACCTGATTAGTTCCAAGGGTTTAGATGGGGCAGAGTTTGTTAAGAGTGTCCAGGACGGATTCCTGTCACAGTATGTGGACAGGCCGACCAAGGGGGAATGCCATACCAGATGTGGTACTAGATAATGAACCGGGTCAGGTCACAGATCTCTCAGTGGGTGAGCATCTGGGGGACAGTGACCACCGCTCCCTGGCCTTTAGCATTATCATGAAAAAGGATAGAATCAGAGAGGACAGGAAAATTTTTTATTGGGGAAAGGCAAATTATGAGGCTATAAGGCTAGAGCTTGCGGGTGTGAATTGGGATGATAGTTTTGCAGGGAAATGTACAATGGACATATGGTCGATGTTTAGAGATCTCTTGCGGGATGTTAGGGATAAATTTGTCCCGGTGAGGAAGATAAAGAATGGTAGGGTGAAGGAACCATGGGTGACAAGTGAGGTGGAAAATCTAGTCAGGTGGAAGCAGGCAGCATACAAGAGGTTTAGGAAGCAAGGATCAGATGGGTCTATTGAGGAATATGGGGAAGCAAGAAAGGAGCTTAAGAAGGGGCTGAGAAGAGCAAGAAGGGGGCATGAGAAGGCCTTGGCGAGTAGGGCAGAGGAAAACCCGAAGGCATTCTTCAATTATGTGAAGAAAAAAAGGGTGACAGGAGTGAAGGTAGGACCGATTAGAGATAAAGGTGGGAAGATGTGCCTGGAGGCTGTGGAAGTGAGCGAGGTCCTCAATGAATACTTCTCTTCGGTATTCACCAATTAGAGGGATCTTGATGATGGTGAGGACAATATGAGTGAGGTTGATGTTCTGAAGCATGTTGATATTAAGGGAGAGGAGGTGTTGGAGTTGTTAAAATACATTAGGACGGATAAGTCCCCGGGGCCTGACGGAATATTCCCCAGGCCGCTGCGCGGGGCGAGAGAAGAGATTGCTGAGCCTTTGGCTAGGATCTTTATGTCCTCATTGTCCACGGGAATGGTACCGGAGGATTGAAGGGAGGCGAATGTTGTCCCCTTGTTCAAAGAAGATCGTAGGGATAGTCCGAGTAATTATAGACCAGTGACCCTTACGTCTGTGGTGGGAAAGCTGTTGGAAAAGATTCTTAGAGATAGGATCCATAGGCATTTAGAGAATCAGGGTCTTATCAGGGACAGTCAGCATGGCTTTGTGAAGGGCAGATCATGTCTAACAAGCCTGATAGAGTTCTTTGAGGAGGTGACCAGGCATATAGATGAGGGTAGTGCAGTGGATGTGATCTATATGGATTTTAGTAAGGCATTTGACAAGGTTCCACACGGTAGGCTTATTCAGAAAGTTAGAAGGAATGGGATCCAGTGAAGTTTGGCCAGGTGGGTTCAGAATTGGCTTGCCTGCAGAAGGCAGAGGGTGGTGGCGGAAGGAGTACATTCAGATTGGAGGATTCTGACCTGTGGTGTCTCACAAGGATCTGTTCTGGGATCTCTACTTTTCGTGATTTTTATTAACGATCTGGATGTGGGAGTAGAAGGGTGGGTTGGCAAGTTTGCAGACTACACGAAGGTTGGTGGTGTTGTAGACTGTGTAGAGGATTGTCAAAGATTGCAGAGGGATATTGATAGGATGCAGAAGTGGGCTGAGAAGTGGCAGATGGAGTTCAACCCGGAGAAGTGTGAGGTGGTACACTTTGGAAGGACGAACTCCAAGGCAGAGAACAAAGTAAATGGCAGCATACTTGGTAATGTGGAGGAGCAGAGGGATCTGGGGGTACATATCCACAGATCCCTGAAAGTTGCCTCACAGGTGGATAGGGTAGTTAAGAAAGCTTATGGGGTGTTAGCTTTCATAAGTCCTGGGATAGAGTTTAAGAGTGGCGATGTAATGATGCAGCTCTATAAACCTCTGGTTAGGCCACACTGGGAGTACTGTGTCCAATTCTGGTCACCTCACTATAGGAAGGATTTGGAAGCAATAGAAAGGGTACAGAAGAGATTTACCAGGATGCTGCCTGGATGAGAGGAGACATGATAGAGGTGTACAAGATAGTAAGAGGAATAGATAGAGTGGATAGCCAGCGCCTCTTCTCCAGGGCACCACTGCTCAATACAAGAGGACATGGCTTTAAGGTAAGGTGTGGGAAGTTCAAGGGGGATATTAGAGGAAGGTTTTTTACTCAGAATGTGGCTGGTGCGTGGAATTCACTGCCTGAGTCAGTGGTGGAGGCAGGTACAGTAGTGAAGTTTAAGAGACTACTAGACAGGTATATGGAGGAATTTAATGTGGGTGCTTATATGGGAGGTAGGGTTTTAGGGTTGGCACAACATTGTGAGCCGAAGGGCCTGTACTGTGCTGTACTATTCTATGTTGTATGTTTTATGTACCATAGAAGCTACCCAACAAATGATGAGCAAATTGGTTAGTCCTGGGATCGGAGGTCCATGACAGTGCAGAGTTCAAGGCCCCAACGTCAATGTCCTGTGATCAGTGAGCCCTCAGTTGCATACCCAGAAGTCGGCGAAATCCGGAGTTGAAGCCAGAGCTCAAGGTCCAAGGATTGGCAAGTCTGGATGTTGAGGTACTGAGGTCGAAGGCCGAAACTGTAGAGTCTGGAGATTGAAGCTCGATATCTGCGATTCTGTGAGTCCGGACCAAGGCCTGTGGTCAGAAGTGTGCTGGCAGCTTTAAGTTCTAGTCTTCCAGGGCATCGGCAAAAGGGCAAACTCATAGCGGCTCAGCTTGATGGACATGGTTAATTATTCCTGCTTCAGCCGGCTATATCTGACAGTCACAACTGCATCCAAGGTCTGTACAGTGAATAAAGGATTTTAATGCGACTGAACAATTTATCGCTGTGTAAAACAGACGAAAATACCGCTGGCTGCGGCCACAATATTCTCTCTGGGAGGACTCCTCATTGGAAGCACGGCTGTTGCTCGGTGCTACAAGTGCTTTAAAAAAAAAACGAGGCTTTCGAATTCCGGTACCAACTACCTTGTTGGCAAACGTACAGTTTCCGGTAAATAAAATTGACAATCTCAGAGCTAGGGTGCTGTATCAAAGGGACATTAGGACCATGTGCGTCCTCTGCTTCACAGAGTGTTGGTTAGCCCAGTCCGGTCCGTACTGGACGCACCAATTCAGATTGACGGGTTCACTATACACAGTCACGATAGGGCTGTCAAGTCTCGCTAAACAGAGGTGGAGGTGTATGCTTTATGATCAACTCCTCATGGTGTACTATTGTGTGGGTAACGTCCCAATCCTGCTCAGCAGAGCTGGAATATCTTGCAATCAAGTGCCGGCCAGTTTACTTGTCGCAGCAGATCTCAGCGGTCATTTTGGTCACGTTGTACATTCCACCTCAGGACAATGTCAAACAGGCTCCAGATGTTCTGAACGATGTGATCAACATGCATGAAACTGCAGAACCTCACGCCTACCCCAACATTTTGGGGGATTTTGAGCAGGCCAGCTTGGAAAAGTTACTAAATAATTATCATCAACAAATTACTTGTAGTACCAGAGGAAACAACACACTAGACCACTGTTACACGAAGATCAAGAGAGCTTCCCGTGCTATTCCAAACCCAACTTCGGGAAGTCTGATCACCTGGCTGTACTTCTACTCACTGAGTACAGGCAGAGACTGAAGACTGCAGCACCAGTAGTGAGGACCAAGAAGGTACAGACAAGGGAAGCACAGGAGCGCTTACACGACTGCTTTGAATCCGTGGACTGGACTGCATTCAGGGATTTATCTTCGAATCTGGATGAGTATGCCGCAGTTGTTTAATGCCGACATCATTAAAACCTGTGTGGATGAGTGTGCCTATTAAAATTTGCTGTACATTTCCAAACCAAAAGCCATGGATGAACCAGGAGGTATGTCGTCTGCTGAGGGCTACATCTGTAGTATTTGAGTCTTGGCAACCCAGATCTGTACAAGAAATCCAGGTATGACTTGTGGAGGGCTATTTCACGAATGAAGAAACAATTCCGAGCAAGGTTGCAGGCAAGATCGGAAGCCTGTCAACTCTGGCAGGGTTTGCAGGACATTACTTCCTACAAAACGAAACCCGAATGGCACCGATGCTTCACTACCAAAGCAGCGGGTCTCGTTGGACCACCTGGTCATGCTCTGAAAACTTGTGTCAAACACTGGCAGGTGCATTTTCAACCTCTCATTGCTATGGTGCGAAGGTTCCACCTGCTTCAAAAGGGCAACAATTATACCAGTGCCCCAGAAGAGTAGTGTGAGCTGCCTTAATGACTATTGTCCAGTAGCACTCACATCTACTGTGATGAAATGCTTTGAGAGTTTAGTCATGGCTAGATTCAGCTCCTGCCTCAGCAAGGACCTGGACCCACTGCAATTTGCCTATCGCCACAATAGGTCTACAGCAGACACGATCTCAATGGCTCTTCAATCTATTGGAGATTTTCGAGGAGGTTACTAGGAAAGTGGATGAAGGGAAGGCAGTGGATATTGTCTACATGGATTTCAGTAAGGCCTTTGACAAGGTCCCGCATGGGAGGTTAGTTAGGAAAATTCAGTCGCTAGGTATACATGGAGAGGTGGTAAATTGGATAAGACATTGGCTCGATGGAAGAAGCCAAAGTGTGGTGGTAGAAAATTGCTTCTCTGAGTGGAGGCCTGTGACTAGTGGTGTGCCACAGGGATCAGTGCTGTGTCCATTGTTATTTGTCATCTATATCAATGATCTGGATGATAATGTGGTAAATTGTATCAGCAAATTTGCTGATGATACAAAGATTGGAGGTGTAGTAGACAGTGAGGAAGGTTTTCAGAGTCTGCAGAGGGACTTGGACCAGCTGGAAAAATGGGCTGAAAAATGGCAGATGGAGTTTAATACAGACAAGTGTGAGGTATTGCACGTTGGAAGGACATACCAAGGTAGAACAAACAGGGTTAATGGTAAGGCACTGAGGAGTGCAGTAGAACAGAGGGATCTGGGAATACAGATACAAAATTCCCTAAAAGTGGCGTCACAAGTAGATAGGGTCGTAAAGAGAGCTTTTGGTACATTGGCCTTTATTAATCAAAGTATTGAGTATAAGAGCTGGAATGTTATGATGAGGTTGTATAAGGCATTGGTGAGGCCGAATCTGGAGTATTGTGTTCAGTTTTGGTCACCAAATTACAGGAAGGATATAAATAAGGTTGAAAGAGTGCAGAGAAGGATGTTGCCAGGACTTGAGAAACTCAGTTACAGAGAAAGGTTAAATAGGTTAGGATTTTATTCCCTGGAGCGTAGAAGAATGAGGGGTGATTTGATAGGGGTATATAAAAATATGATGGGTATGGATAGAGTGAATGCAAGCAGGCTTTTTCCACTGAGGCAAGGGGAGAAAAAAACAGACGTCATGGGTTAAGGGTGAGGGGGAAAAAGTTTAAAGGGAACATGGGGGGGGGCTTCTTCACACAGAGAGTGGTGGGAGTATGGACTGAGCTGCCAGCTGAGGTGGTAAATGCGGGTTCTTTTTTAACATTTAAGAATAAATTGGACAGATACATGGATGGGAGGTGTATGGAGGGATATGGTCCGTCCGTGTGCAGGTCAGTGGGACTATGCAGAAAATGGTTCAGCACAGCCAAGAAGGGCCAAAAGGCCTGTTTCTGTGCTGTAGTTTCTATGGTATGATTTCAAATGACCTTGGATCACCTGGCCAATACAAAGACTACGTTGGGATGCTGTTCACTTACTGTAGCTCCGCATTTAACGTCATCATTCCTACAGCCCTGATCAATAAGATACGGAACCTAAGTCTCTGTATCTGGATCATTGACTTCCAAACTGGAAGACCACAATATGTGCAGATTGGTAATAATATCTCCACCTCGCTGACAACCAACGCTGGCACACCACAGGGATGTGTGCTCATCCCACAGCTCTACTTTCTCTGTGTGGCTGAGTATAGCTCAAATGCCATCTATAAATTTGCTGATAATAGAACCATTGCTGGCAGAATCTCAGGTGGTGACCAGAGGGCGTACAGGAGCGAGATATTCCAGCTGGTTGAGTGGAGTCACAGCAACAACCTTGCACTCAACGTCGGTGAGACCAAAGAACCGATTGTGGATTCAGAACGGGTAGGACGAGGGAACATGAACCGGTCCTCAAAGAGGGATCAGAAGTGGAGAGAGTGAGCAATTTCAGGTTCCTGGGTGTCAAGATCTCTGAAGATCTAATCTGGTCTAACCGGAACAGCAGCTATCTTTCATTAGGAGTTTGAGGAGATTTGGTTTGTCACCTAAAACAGTTGAAAACTTCTATACATGTACCATGGAGAGCATTCTGACAGGCGGCATCACTGTCTGGTTTGGAGAAGGTGCGGGGGTGCGACTGCACAGGATCAAAAGAAACTACATCAAGTTGTAAAATTAGTCAGCTCCATCTTGGGTACTAGCCTCCATGGTATTCAAATATCTCCAAGGAGCAGTGCCTCAGAAAGGACCCCCAAGACCCAGGACATGCCCTCTTCTCCTTGTTACCATCAGGAACGAGTTACAGAATCCTGAAGGCACACACTCAGCGATTCAGGAACAATTTCTTCCCCTCTGCCATCCAATTCCTAAATGGATATTGACCCCGTGAACACTACCTCACTTTTTTAATATAATTCTATTCCTGCACTATTTTTAATCTATTGAATATACATATACTGTAATTGATTTGCTTATTCGTTTACTTATTATTTTTTGTTCTTCTATATTATGTATTGCATTGAACTACTGCTGCTAAGCTAACACAAGCCGGTGATAATAAACGTGATTTAATTCTGATTCCTTCCTCGGTTTAGCGATCTGTCTGTGTACGCGGGGGCCACAAGTACCTCATTTCGACTTTCTTTTGGGCAGTCGGCGGGCAGTAAATGTTGGCCCTGCTACCGATGCCCACATTCCAGCCGAGTTACAGCATTGTGTTTCTGCTCTTCCTGCAGTACCGGTTTCCAGCAGCAGGTGGCGACCCTGCACCGTGAAACTCTAACGAGAAACTCTGCAGATGCTGGAAATAGTTAACGTCTCCTTCTCCCAGTGTAGAGTACCTTCCTGCTTCAAATTATCCTCCATTGTCCCTGTACCAAACAAGACCAAGGTAACATGCCTGAACGACTGACATCCTATTGCACTCACCTCAATAATAAGCAAATGCTTTGAGAGCATCTGCAGCAAGCTGCCATCCACATTGGACCCCCTACAATTTGCCTACTGACACAACCGATCAACAGACGATGCAATAGCAGACGTGCCACCTCTCCCGGAAGTTTCGGGAGTCTCCCGCATTTCGATAGTGGCTCCCTGACGCCCGGAAATTATACACAATATCCCGGAAATAGATTTTTTTGACAGGGAGAGAGAGAGAGGGAAAGCGAGCATCCTGATTGGTCTCTCCTCGTGCTAAGAGTGGTCCCCAACCACCTGGCCGCGAGGAAAAAATATGATTTGGTGATATGAAACGATATGAGTCAGCTGCACCCTTCCTCATTCCGTGTCACGCACTGTTGACTTTTCACGCACGCGAGGTCATCATTGACCCAAGACCTGCAAAGGAATGGGTCCGTGACCCATTTGTGAATGTCCCCGGTGAATCATCCATGTCAGCGCGGAAAAAAGATCAACTCCTCGAGCTTGCAAATGACGGTGGGCTGAAAAGTATGTTTGACATAACATCTCTGCCTTCATTCTGGATCAAAGTCACGGCTGAATATCCTGAGATAGCCATTAAAGCACTGAAAACGTTGCTTCCATTTCCAACATATTTCTGCGAAGCGGAGTTTTCTGCAATGAATGCAACGAAAACTAAATTGCGGAATAGACTGGACATGAGGAACCCCCTTCTAGTATCGCAGTCTCCCATCACCCCTCGATAGGGCCATGTTGTTGCAGGGAAACAAGCCCAGGGCTTCCATTGATTCAGTGATATTGGTGTGTTGCAATGATTTTATATGTTCATACAAAGAAAATTTGCGCTGTCTGTTTAATATCCAAAGGTTACTTAAAATGTTATGATGCTATTGACTTATAAGTGACTTATAATTCAGTGGTCCCGAACCTCCGGGCCACAGACTGATACATTGCCGCGAAGAATGCAGCGGTACAGCGGTGGCTGGAACTCACCCAGCACATCTTTAAGAAAAAAAAAGCCGAAATAAACAAGCTAATTAATTAAGTAACGCAAACACGAGGAAAACTGCAGATGCTGGAATTTCAAGCAACACACATAAAAGTTGCTGGTGAACGCAGCAGGCCAGGCAGCATCTCCAGGGTCTCGGGCTGAAACATCGACTGTACCTCTTCCTAGAGATGCTGCCTGGCCCTGCTGCGTTCACCAGCAACTTTTATGTGTGTTGCTAATTAATTAGGTGCCGCCTGGCATGTAAATGTCAGCCCAGATAAAGTCAATTGCCGATTGCGCCGTCTCTGATCTGGGCCGACATTTACTTGCCGGGCAGCACTTAATCAATTAGCTTGTTTATTTCGGCCTTTTTCTTAAAGATGTGCTGGGTGCATTCTGGCTACCGCTGTACCGCTGCATTCTTCGTGGCCCAGAGATTTGGGACCACTGTTATAATCGACATCACTACATTCATGCGAGAAAAATATGCGCTGTATGCTTAATATTAAATTCATTAGATAATCCCCTTCAGCAATGAAATTAAGTGTATTAACAACTTACAAGTGACTTATCACCCATATTCCAGTCGCGTTTAACACCACCACCCCCAAGGGGGTCGACCTGTCCGCAAGAATATTGTCAATATTAAACCGGTGTGCAGTGCAAAAAAGGTTGTGGACCCCTGATTTAAACCAGCTGGCCAGCTGCCAAGGAGCTATGCTGTTGATGTCCTACGTGATGAGGCCAAACTCCCTGTAGACTTGCTTAAAGTTGTAATGGAATAAACATGATAATATAATATAAGTACATATTTTAATGTCACATTTGCTACATATACCCAACTTGGTTTACAGATTAGACAAAATGACTAAACACAGTATTACATGCACCCTTGGAGGTCGACGGTGGTGGGGAGTGGGGGAATATGGGGTTGCTGGGGGCAGGGGTGCTACCTCCCTGAAATGAGTTTTTGCAGGGTGGGATATCTGCAAAAGCCACTGCTCTACATACCATCCTTACATATCTGGAGAAGAGGGATGCTTATGTGAGAATGCTGTTCTTGGACTACAGCATTCAACACCATAATTCCCTCCAGGCTCGACAGGAACCTCAGAGACCTCGGCCTTGACCCTGCCTTGTGCAGCTGGATCCTGGACTTCCTGTCAGATCGCCAGCAGGTGGTAAGAGTGGGCTCCCTCACCTCCACCCCTCTGACTCTCAATACACGAGCTCCTCAGGGCTGTGTCGCCACCCACAGCTCTAATCTGCTAATTAAATTTGCCGACGACACTACGCTGATTGGCCTAATCTCAAACAATAACGAGGTGGCCCACAGGGGAGAAGTTATCTCTCTGACACAGTGGTGTCAAGAAAACAACCTCTTCCTCAATATCGCAAAAACAAAGCAGCTGGTTGTGGATTACAGGAGGAATGAAGACGAGCTAACCCATATTGACATCAATGGATTTGGGTTTGAGAGGGTAAAGAGCTTCAAGTTCTTCGGCATCCACATCACCGAGGACCCCACGTGGTCTGTACACACCAGCTGTGTGGTGAAAAATGCACAACAGCCACCTCTTTCACCTCAGACGGTTGAGGAAGTTCGGTATGGGCCCCCAGATCCTAAGTACTTTCTACAGGGGCACAACTGAGAGCATCCTGACCGGTATGGGAACTGTACCTCCCGTAATCGCAGGATTCTGCAGAGAGTGGTGCCAACAGCCCAGCACATCCGTACTTGTGAACTTCCCATGATTCAGGACATTTACAATGACAGGTGTGTAAAAAAGGCCCGTCGGATCATTGGGGACCCAAGTCACCCCAACCACAATCTATTCCAGCTGCTATAATCCGGGAAATGGTACCGCAGCATAAAAGCCAGGACCGACAGGCTCCAGTACAGCTCCTTCCACCAGGCCATCAGACTGATAAACTCACACTGATTTGAGTGTATTTCTATGTTACACTGACTGTTCTATTTATTATAAATTACTATGACTGCATATTTAGATGGAGAGGTAATGTAAAGATTTTTACTCCTCATGTATGTGAAGGATGTAAGAAATAAAGTCAATTCAATTCAATCCAAGCAACACACACAAAATGCTGGAGGAACTCAGCAGGGCAGGCAGCATCTACGAAAAAAAGTACTCAAATTTGGAAAGCGGTGAAATCATCGGACAAAGTCAGCATGGATTTGTGAAAGGAAAAGCATGTCTGTCGAATCTCATAGAATTTTTTGAGGATGTAACTAGTAGAGTGGATAGGGGAGAACCAGTGGATGTGGTATATTTGGATTTTCAAAAGGCTTTTGACAAGGTCCCACACAGAAGATTAATGTGCAAACTTAAAGCACATGGTATTGGGGGTAAGGTATTGTTATGGATAGAGAATTGGTTGGCAGACAGGAAGCAAAGAGTGGGATAAACGGGACCTTTTCAGAATGGCAGGCAGTGACTAGTGGGGTGCCGCAAGGCTCAGTGCTGGGACCCCAGTTGTTTACAATATATATAAATGACTTAGACGAGGGAATTAAATGCAGCATCTCCAAGATTGCGGATGACACGAAGCTGGGCGGCAGTGTTAGCTGTGAGGAGGATGCTGAGAGGATGCAGGGTGACTTGGATAGGTTAGGTGAGTGGGCAAATTCATGGCAGATGCAATTTAATGTGGATAAATGTGAGGTTATCCACTTTGGTGGCAAGAACAGGAAAACAGATTATTTTCTGAATGGTGGCCGATTAGGAAAAGAGGAGATGCAACGAGACCTCTGTGTCATTGTACACCAGTCACTGAAAGTGGGCATGCAGGTACAGCAGGCGGTGAAAAAGGCGAATGGTATGCTGGCATTCATAGCAAGAGGATTCGAGTACAGGAGCAGGGAGGTACTACTGCAGTTGTACAAGGCCTTGGTGAGACCACACCTGGAGTATTGTGCGCAGTTTAGGTCCCCTAATTTGAGGAAAGACATCCTTGCCATAGAGGGAGTACAAAGAAGGTTCACCAGATTGATTCCTGGGATGGCAGGACTTTCAAATGATGAAAGACTGGATCGACTAGGCTTATATTGTCTGGAATTTAGAAGATTGAGGGGGAGGGGATATTATTGTAACGTATTAAATTCTAAAGGGATTGGACAGGCTAGATGAAGGAAGATTGCTCCTGATGTTGGGGAATTCCAGAACGAGGGGTCACATTTTGAGTATGAAGAGGAAGCCTTTTAGGACCGAGATGACGAAAAACTTCTTCACACAGAGAGTGGTGAATCTGTGGAATTCTCTGCCACAGGAATCAGTTGAGGCCAGCTCATTGGCTATATTTAAGAGGGAGCTAGATATGGCCCTTGTGGCTAAAGGGACCAGAGGTTATGGAGAGAAGGCAGGTACAGTGTTCTGAGTTGGATGATCAGCCATGATCATACTGAATGGCGGTGCAGGCTGGAAGGGCCGAATAACCTACTCCTCCACCTAGTTTCTATGTTTCTATGTTACAGGTGACGTTTCAGGCCAAAGCTCTTCAGCAGGACTGGAGAAAAAAACATGAGGAATCACAGTCAAAAGGTTGGGGGGGGGGGGAGAGAAACACGAGGTGATAGGTGAAACCGGATGCTGGGAATTGGGTGAAAGAGATACAGGACTGGAGCAGGGTGAGTCCTACAGGAGAGAACAGAAGGCCATAGAAGAAAAGTGGGAGGAGCACCAGAGGGAGGTGATGGGCTGGCAGGGAGATAAAGTTATAGAGGGAAAAGGACACAGGGAATGGTGAAGGAGGGGTGGTCATTACTGGAAGTTCGATAAATCGATGTTCATGCCATCAGGTTGGATGCTACCCAGGCGGAATATAAGATATTGCTCCTCTAACTGAGTGTGGCCTCATTGTGACAGTAGAGGAGGCCCTCGATGAACATATGGGAATAGGCAGTGGAATTAAAATGGGTGGCTACTGGGATCCAGTTTTCTCTGGTGCTTGATGAAGCTGACTCCCAATCTATGTCAGAACTCACCGATGTACAAAAGGCCGCACCAGGAGCACCGAACACAGTCTATGACCCCACCTGACACACAGGTGAAGTGTCGCCTCCCTTGGAAGTGCTAGGAGGGAGTTCAGTGGGAAAGGACAAATGGATAAGGGAGCCGTGTAGGGAGTGATCCCTGTTGAAAGCAGAAAGTGGGGGAGAGGGAAAGATGTGCTTGGTGGTGGGATCCCGTTGGAGATGGTGGAAATTACAGAAATTATTAAGAGTGAGGGCAAGTTTCGCTAGATGGAGGAGAGTGGTGGTGGAAGGGAACTGGTTGGGACGGGTGTCCAGAAAGAAACAGAGAGCTCTGAGCCCTTCCTGTTGGTGGATGGAGGTGCATAGGGACTGGACATCCATAGTGAAAATAAGATGATTGGGGCCAGGGAACTTGAAATCACTGAAAATATCCAGAGTGTGTGAAGTCACTGAGGGTTCACTCCATCCTGAGACAGTGACTCCTGACCCTCAACTCCTCAGACAGGGGAAAAGTCCTCCCTGCATCCTGTCTGTTGAGCCCTGAAAGAGTTTTGTGCTTCCCTGAGATCTCAGACTCTCTCTCTGTCTCCACCATACACAAATACACACAGGGGACATCACCATTTACATTTCTCCATTGTGTCAATGACCAACACAGTCTGCCCGAGGATTGTGCTGGGATCAGCCTGCATGTGTTGCCACACTTCCGGCTCCAAAATATCATGTCCATGTCTCTCTAACCTTCACCGTACCTCTCCGGGTAGTTCCAACCTGAGCATCGATTTCTCTAATGGTCCACTCCCCTCTCCGAGCACATTCCTTCTTCCATATCCCCCTTCCAGAGGAAATTACACTGCACTCCCATTTTTTTCTTGAATCAGATGCTGGAAGAACTAAAACAAAACAGAAATTACTTGAAACCCATAACAGAGCAGGCAGTGTTTGAATCAATTCCGGGAGAGTCACCGACGTGGAACATTAAGCCTTTTCATCTCTCCACAGATCCTGACCAACCTGCTGTGTTTCTCCTGCATTTCCTGAGTGTGAACTGGGTCCCAAAATGAATATCTGATTTAACGTAGAGATCCCGGCTCCATTTGTCTCATAAATTATAGGAACAGCTCCCCATGTTCCGTCAGGGTGATCGTCAACCTGGCAACATCAACACTGAATTCTCAAACTTCTAGTAGTCGTTCCCTGTCACTTTTACTATGTAATTGTCTCTCTCCTCCTGATTCACCAGCTCCATCACCCTATCTCCTTCCCCACCTCCCCACCCTCTCCATCTGCCCATCACCCACACACTCCTCCCCACCTCCCTCCCTTTATTTCAGGATCAACTGACTTACTCCTGACGCCAGTCCCAGGACCCGACCCGTTTACAGACCCGGAGCGGAATCGGAGCAAGTTCTCAGCCACTTGTCTTTTTGCCATGGCCAGAAGAAAGGATAAAGTTTCCCCGTGAATTTATTCCCAGTGAAGGTGAGGAGATGGGACTTGGTCTCCGCGTTGTAAAATGAAACTGTCCCGGACTCGTAACTGAGATAAACTCCCACCCTCCCGGGGATGGGACCGTCGGGGAGACAGGACGCAGGGGAGGTGTCAACCCACATCTCGTCATCAATCCGTTCGATGATCCAGAATCCGGTCTCCGGTCTCAGTGTGAACTCTCCCTTCCTCTCCACAGACTCTGCGGCGACTCCCAAACCCCAGCTCCGACTCCCCGTCACCTCCACCTCCCAGTAATGTCTCCCCGATGTGAATCCCTCCGATCCCAGCACACAAGGCCGGTCTGTGAACCTCTTCCCGGTGTCAGGGAGATTCCACTGGGTCCCGGTCCGTCTCACACTCTTCCGATCCTGAGACACCTCGAGCCGCGGATGCGCCGTTTCCACATCCAGGGTGACAGAGACTGGGGGGAGAAGCAGAGAATTAGAGAGTCCCCGGGGATCGGGGGGAGACTCGGGCAGCGCGGTCCCGGGACCGGGGGAGAGGCCGCTCGGCCTCAGGCTCAGTCGGGTGGCCGACAGGGACCTTTCCCGGAAAGAAGGGAGATAGCAGTGGAAACGGGTATGAGGAAGTGGTGGAGCAACAACTGGATCCAGATGAGGACGGGGTGAGTAAACACTGGAGGCATTTAAAGAGGAGGTAAGGCAGAATTCATTCGTGCTGACCAACTCACTTTAATGAACTAGTTCCACTTGCCTGTATTTGCCCATTATTCCTTTAAACCTTTCCCACCCACGTACCCGTCCAGATGTCTTTTAAATCATTGTAACTTTATCCACCTCTACAATTTCCTTTGGCAGCCTCCTGAGCTCCAGGAAAACGACCCAGAATATCCAGCCTCTCCTTATAACCGAAACCATCCAGTCCCAGTAACATCCTTGTAAATCTGTTTCATACCCTCTCAGTTTAATGACATTCTTCCTGTGGACAGATCACCAGCACTGGACAGTGTGATCCAAATCATAAAGACAAGAAAATCTGCAGATGCTGGAAATCCAAAGCAACACACACAAAACCTTGACCCAAAACATCAACTGTTTATTCATATCCATAGCTGCTGCCTGACCTGCTGATTTCCTCCAGCAGTGTATGTGTTTTATACTGCTCCAAATGTGGCCTTCCTAATGTCTTGTACACTCATAAGGTGATGTCCCAGCTCCTGTACTCAGTATTCTGACTGATGAAGGCAATCACCTCCTTGTCTCTCTGTACACAACACTCTCCAGGGCCCCACCGATTCCTGTATAAATCCTGTCCTGGTTTCCCTTCCAAAATCAACACCCTCATCTCTGAATTAAAATCAATTTCCATCCAATGGGCCAGAGACCCAATTAATCAAGATCTCGTTGTAATCTTGGATAAACGATGAGCAACAGGGTTATGTAGCGGAAAACACAATACTATGCCACCTTGGGGCATTCTGGAGTTCAGAGATCAATTCCAACACCATCTGGAAGGAATTTGTACATTCTCCCCATTACCTCGTGCTCTCGATTCATTCCTCAGATTGGGGAGGAGTGGACAGCGGGGAGAACCATCTTTACTTGCAGTGGGGTCTGGAGCAGCTGGTTTAATGGGCTGAAAAGTGGCAGCTGGAATTTAATGCAGACAATTGTGAGCTGTTGCACTTCGGTAGGACCCGAGTGTAGGTCTTACACAGTGAATGGTCGGGCACTGAGGACTATGTTCCACAGCAGATCTGGGAACACAGGTTCATAATTCATTGAAAGTAGTGCTAGAGGTAGATAGGGTAAAAAGAAGCTTTTGTCACATTGTCCTTCAAAAATCAAAGTATTTAATACAGGAACACACATCAAAGTTGCTGGTGAACGCAGCAGGCCAAGCAGCATCTATAGGAAGAGGCGCAGTCGACGTTTCAGGCCGAGACCCTTCGTCAGGACTAACTGAAGGAAACCTGCTTCATTCAGAGGGTTGTGAGAGTGTGGAACAAGCTGCCAGTAACAGTGGTACATGCAAACTCGATTTAAACATTTAGGAGAAGTTTGGACAGGTACAAGGATGGTAGGAGTTGAAGGACAATGGTCCCGGTGCAGGTCGATGGGAGCAGGTAGTTTAAATGTTTTGGTACAGACCAGGTGGGCTGAAGGGCCTGTGCTGTTAGTTTCTATCACTCTGTGACGCTCGTACAAAGACATAATGGTTTTTAGGTTACATGGTCATTGTACATTGCCCCGTGATTAGGCTAGTTTGAAATAGTTGGGCTGCTGGGTGGAGCAGGTCATTGGTCTGGGACGGCCTGTTTCACACTGTATCTAAATAAATAAATAACCTCTTCACTGTCCAACCTGATGGCATGAATATTGACTTCTCCAACTTCCATTAATGTCTCTCCTCCCCTTCACAGCCCATCACTTATTTATTTATTTATTCATTCATTCATTTTTCTTCTCCCCTCCTTTTCTCTCTCTCTCTTTTCTCCCTCTGTCCCTCTCACTATAAATCCTTGCCTGCTCTCCACCATCCGGGCTCCCCTGCCCACTTCTCTCTCTCCCCAGGCTTCCCGTCCCATGATCATCTTCCTTCTCCAGTCTAGTATCCCTTTTGCCAATCAACTTTCCAGCTCTAAGATTCACCCCTCCCCTCCTGTCTTCTCCTATCATTTTGGATCTCCCCCTCTCCCTCACTATCAAATCTCTCACTATCTCTTCTTTCAGTTAGCCCTGACGAAGGCTTCCAGCCCGAAATGTCAATTGTACCTCTTCCTATAGATGCTGCCTGGCCTGCTGCGTTCACCAGCATTTTTTTGTGTGTGTTGCTTGAATGTCCAGCATCTGCAGATCTCCTTGTGTTTGTGTTTTTAAACATGTCACCTACATTCTCTCCAAGTCATATGGAATGATGAAAAACAGTGGACCCAGCACCGATCCCTGCAGCACAACCACTGGTCACAGGACTCCACCCAGACAATTCTGTATCCTATTCCAGGTCGTACTGTATCCCATGTGATCTAACTGTCTGCTACCTTGTCAAATCCCTCGCTAAACTCCATGGAGACGATGTCTACTGCACTTTCATCAGCTGTAATTTATTTATTGAGATACAGCACGGAATAGACCCTTCCGGCCCTTTGACCCCCACCACCCAGAAACCCCTGATTTAATCCGAGCCTGACCATGGGACAAGTTACAATGACCCCCACCACCCGGCAACCCCTGATTTAATCCGAGCCTGACCATGGGACAAGTAACAATGACCCCACCACCCAGCAGCCCCTGATTTAATCCGAGCCTGACCATGGGACAAGTTACAATGACCCCCACCACCCAGCAACCCCTGATTTAATCCGAGCCTGACCATGGGACAAGTTACAATGACCCCACCACCCAGAAACCCCTGATTTAATCCAATCCTGACCATGGGACAAGTTACAATGACCAATTAACCTGCCAACCGGTACGGGTTTGGACTGTGAAACCGGAGCACCTGGAAGAAACCCACGTGGTCATGGGGAACGTACAAACTCCATACAGGCAGTGACGGGACATGAACCCGGGTCACTGGTACTGTAAAGCGTTGTGCTAACCACTATGCTACTGTACTGTCCATGCAGAAAACCAAGCTGGGTATCCCTGATTAGTCCTTGTCTTTCCAAATGAATGTAGATGCTGTCTCTCACAATCCACTCCATTAATGTACCCTCCACCGACGTTAGGCTCACTGGTCTGTACTTCCCAGGCTTTTCCCTACAGCCGATCTTCAATAAATGTTCAACATTAGTCTCCCTTCAGTCTTCTGGCCCCTCACCACAGCTATCGATGGCACACATATCTCCAAAAGGACCCCACAATTTCTTCCTGAACTTCCCACAATGTCCTCGGATACACTTGATCAGGACCTGGGGATTTATCTACATTTCTGCATTTTAGGACCTGCAGCACATTTGCTTCTGTAATGTGGTAGAAACTGGCACAGAAGATGAGTTGAGAAATAATGACAAGGAAGGTTTAGCAGGATACAGGCAAAATGCAGGTAAACTGACAGAAACATATAAAGTTGTAGATTGAGCAGATGGTTGAAATCTTCTTCCCACAGGAGGGGGATCAAATACAAGAGGTCATATGTCTGAGGAGGGAGGAAGGAGTTTAAAGGTGAATTTATTTGAACAGTGAGTGGTTGATGTTGGAACTTGCTGCCAGAGGAGGTGATGGAATCAGATACAATCACTGTGTTTACGAGACACTCAGACAGACACTTTAATAGACAAGGCACAGAAGGAGACTGACCTAAATAGGTCAGAACAGAGGTGACGGGCCGAAGGACCCATTTCAATACTGTACAACGATGACTCTGTGACTTTAAATGAACTGAATGACTGAGACCCCACAGCCTCTGGAGCAGAGAATTCCAAAGATAGACCATCCTGTGAGGGTCCACCCCATCCTGAGACAGTGACCCCTGACCCTCGACTCCTCAGACAGGGGAAACATTCTCCCTAAGTCCTGCCTGCTGCATTTGGAAAGACAAGGACAGATCAGGGACAGTCAGCACGGCGTTGTGCATGGAAAATCACGTCTCACAAATTCCAGTTTGTTGAAGAGGTGACAGAGAGGATTGACCAGGACAGGGTGGTAGACATTGTCCACATGAACTTCACCAAGGCCTTTGATGTTGATCATAGACCACACTTGGAGTATTGTGTGCATTTCTGGGTCCCCGACTTTGGGAAGATGTCATTACACTGGTCAGGAAGCTTCAGGAGGCTGTAACAATGGCTGGAGGGCTTGGGTTAAAAGGAGAGACTGGATAAGCTGGGGCTATTTCCCTGGAGCGATGGATGTTGAGGGGTGACCCCATTTCGAGGTATATAAAATCATAAGGGGCAGATGTAAGGTGTAGGCTCATGGTCTTTTTCCCATAAACGGGGAGTCCAAAACCAAAGGGCAAAGAGGGAAGGTGAGAGGGGAAAGTTTTTTAAGGGAGCTGCAGGGCAATCAGTGACCAATTGGCATCTGGGATTGATTAGGAAGAACAAATTAAAGGAAGACGGGCAAACACAACAGCCATCGTCTGAGTGGACATCGTCAGAGTGGTAACCTTGAGGCTTCAGCTCTTCGAGGCTTCGCACAGAGAAAATAAAAGGGATCTGTTAGTCTTGCAAGACCATGGATCTGCACCTGGAAAGTCTTCACTTGTATGGAAGACCGGCAGTTGCCTTTGCTGAAAGTCTCCCGATGTTGTCCAAGGGAAGGACAAGGGCCGATACAGCTTGGCACCAGTGTTGTCGTCGAGCACTGTGTGGTTAAGTGCCTTGCTCAAAGACACAACATGCTGCCTCGGCTGGGGCTCGAACTCACGACCTTCAGATCACTAGTCAATTGCCCTAACCACTTGGCCACGTGGTTAAGAGAAAACAAAAGAAAGAAAAGCTCTTTTTTTTTTTCCTTCTCTTCTTTTTATCTGCTCAGCTAGGACGGTAGTCACATGCTCCTCTTGCGGGATGTGGGAAGGCAGGGAGACCTCCAGTGTCCTGGAGGACTACAACTGTGAGATGTACATCCAGCTGCAGCTTCTAACAAACCACGTTAAGGAGTTGTAGCTGGAACTGGGTGAACTCCGGATCATTCGGGAGGCTGAAGGGATGAGAGACAGGACGTACAGGGAGGTAATTACAACAAGGTGCAGGACACGGAAACTGGGTTTAGGGAGACAGTGCAAAGTACCCCTGTGGCCATCCCCCTCAACAACAGGTATATCAATTTGGATACTGTCCAGAGTGTTGGGGGGAGATGACCTAACAGAGGAAAGTCTCACTGCTCAGGTCCCGGGTACTGAGTCTGCCTCTGTGACTCAGAAGGGAAGTGGGGAGAAGAGAGATGCTGTGGTGACAGGGGATTTGTTAGTTGGGGAAAAGGACAGGAGGCTCTGTGGGCGAGAACGAGATTCCCAGATGGGATGTTGCCTCCTGGTTGCCAGGGTCTGGGATATCTCGGATTGAGTCCTCAGCGTTCTTAAGTGTGAGGGTGAACAGCCAGAAGCCGTGGTCCATATTGGTACCAGAGACATGGGTATGGCGAGTGACGAGGTTCTGCAAAGGGAGTTCAAGGCGTTAGGTGCTGAGTTAAAGGGCAGGACCTCCAGGGTTGTGATCTCAGGATTGCTCTCTGTGCCACGTGCTGGTGAGGCCAGAACAAGCAAGATTATACGGTTTAATATGTGACTAAGGAGTTGGTGTAGGAGGGAGGGCATAAAATTTTTGGACCATTGGGCTCCTTCCAGGGAAGGTGGGACCTGTACAGAAGGGACAGTTTGCACCTGAACTGGAGGGGACTAATATCCTGGTGGGAAGGGTTGTTAATGCTGCACAGTGGAGTTTAAACTGGAGTTGCAGGGGGATGGGAACCAGAGTGTCAGAACAGTTAGTCGAGAGGTTGTGGAGATAAGACCTCAGACAAAGTTAGAAATCAAAAGGTTGAGCATGGTGTAACTAGTGTCCTGAGCTGCGTATATTTCAATGGATAATAGTGTTGAAGATGAGGCAGCTGGTTTACAAACAAAGGCAATGTGTAGTGAGGAGAGGCTGTTGATAGGGCAAAACTGTATTCAACAGTATGAGTTGTAATGTAAAAGGCGGACAAAATTGGAAAAAGACTGAAGGTGTTGTATTTGAATGCACGCAGTATACGGAATACGGTAGATGAACTTGCAGCACAGTTGCAGATTTGCAGGTATGATGTTATAGGCATCACTGAATCATGGCTAAAAGGTTACAGCAAGGAGCTTAATGTCCAAGGATAAACATTGTATCGAAAGGACAGGCAGGATGCGAGATGGGGCGCCATTCTCTGTTGGTAGAAAATAAAATCAAATCATGAGAAAGATGTGACACAGGGTCAGAAGGTATTGAATCATTGTGGATAGAGCTAAGGAACTGCAGGGGTAAAAATGAGTTGTATACAAACCCCTAAACACTAGTAGGGACTTGGCTTGCAAATTACAATGAGAGATAGAAAATACATGCCAAAAGGGCAATATTACCATGGTCATGGGATAGATTGGTAGATTGGGAAAATTATTCTGGTGCTGGATTACAGGAGGGAGAACTTTGAGAGTGCCACTGGGATGGCTTTTTAGATCAGCTCATGGTTGACCCCACAAGAGGATCTGCTACTCTGGATTGGGTGTTGATTAGATTTAAATAGATAACTTAAGAAATAAGACTCAGGAACAAGTGATCATAATATGATCAAATTCACCCTGAAATTTGCAGAGAAGCTAAAGTCAGATACATTAGGATGACAGTGTAGTAAAGGGAATTACAGAGGCATGAGAGAGGAATTGGCCAGAATTGATTGGAAAAGAAGACTGGCAGGGAGACAAGCAATTCGGAAGACACAGGATACATACAATTCTGTCTCCTGTGATCACAATTCTATATCCTTTACCATAGCATTGGAGGGAGATAGGAACAGGCAAGTTAGGAAAGCGTTTAATTGGAATAAGGGGAAATATGAGGCTATCAGGAAGGAACTTGGAAGCATAAACTGGAAACAGATGTTCTCAGGGAAACAAATAGGATTAGGACAGGATTAAGGAAAATCCCAAGGCATTCTACAAATTTGCGAAGAGGATAAGATGTGAGAGAATAGGATCAATCAAGTGTGACAGTGGAAAAGCATGTGTGGAACCGCAGGAGATAGCAGAGGTACTTAGTGAATACCTGGCTTCGGTATTCACTATGAAAAAGGATCTTGGCAATTGTAGGGATGGTTTACAGCGGTCTGAAAAGCTTGAAAATGTAGATATTAAGAAAGAGGATGCACTGGAGCTTTTGGAAAGTATCAAGTTGGATAAGTCACCGGGACCAGACGAGATGTACCCCAGGCTACTGTGGGAAGCGAGGGAGGAGATTGCTGAGCCTCTGGCGATGATCTTTGCAACATCAATGAGGATGGGAGAGCTTATGGAGAATTGGAGGGTTGTGGATGTTGTTCCCTTATTCAAGAAAGCGAGTAGAGATAGCCCAGGTAATTATAAACCAGTGAGTCTTAATTCAGTGGTTGGTAAGTTGATGGAAAAGATCCTGAGAGATGGGAGTTATGAACATTTGGAGAGACATAATGTGATTAGGAATAGTCAGCATGGCTTTGTCAAAGGCAGGTCGTGCCTTATGAGCCTGATTGAATTTTGGGGGATGTGACTAAACACATTGATGACGGAAGAAGTATATGGATTTCAGCAAGGAATTTGACAAGATACCCCATGCAAGGCTTACTAAGAAAGTAAGGAGGCATGGGATCCAAGGGGACATTGTTTTGTGTATCCAGAATTGGCTTACCCACAGAAGGCAAAGTGTAGTTGTAGACGGGTCATATTCTGCATGGAGGTCGGGGACCAGTGGTGTGCCTCAAGGATCTGTTCTGGGTCCCCTACTCTTCGTGATTTTTATAAATCACCTTGTTGAGGAAGTGGAGGGATGGGTTAGTAAATTTGCTGATGACACAAAGGTTGGGCTGTTGTGGATAGTGTGGAGGGCTGTCAGAAGTTACAGCGGGAAATTGATAGGATGCAAAGCTCGGCTGAGAAGTGGCAGATGGAGTTCAACCCAGATAACTGTGAGGTGGTTCATTCTGACAGGTCAAATATGATGGCAGAATATAGTATTAATGACTCTTGGACCTTTGGCAGTGTGGAGGATCAGAGGGATCTTGGGGTCCGAGTCCATGGGACAGTCAAAGCAGCTACGTAGGTTGACTCTGTGGTTAAGAAGGCATGCAGTGCATAGGCCTTCAACAATCGAGGTCATGAGTTTAGGAGCCGAGAGATAATGTTGCACTTATATAGCACCCTGGTCAGACCCCACTTAGAGTACTGTGCTCAATTCCGGTCGCCTCACTACAGGAAGGATGTGGAAACCATGGAAAGGATGCCAAGGATATTAACAAGGATGTTGCCTGGATTGGGAAGCATGCCTTATGAAAACAGATTGAGTGAACTCGGCCTTTTTTCCTGGAAGCGACGGACGACGGGAAGTGACCTGATAGAGGTGTATAAGATGATGAGAGTTATTGATCATGTGGATAGTCAGAGGCTTTTTCCCAGGGCTGAAATGGCTAACATGAGAGGGCACAGTTTTAAGGTGTTTGGAAGTAGGTACAGAGGAGATGTCAAGAGTAAGTTTTTTTTTAAACACAGAGTGTAGTGAGTGCGTGGAATGAGTTGCCGGCGACGGTGGTGGAGGCAGATATGACAGGGTCGTTTAAGAGACTCCAGGATAGGTACATGAATCTTAGAAAAATAGAGAGCTTTGGGTAACCCCAGGTAAATTCTCAGGTAAGGACATGTTCGTCACAGCTTTGTGGACCAAAGGGCCTGTATTGTGCTGTAGGCTTTCTATGTTTCTATGTTTCCACATCCCAAAGAAGAAGTACTCTGAAGGCAAAATGTGGCTAACAAGAGAAGTCAAAGCCAACATAAAAGCCAAAGAGAGGGCATAAAACAGAGCAAAAAGTAGTGGAAAGTTAGAGGATTGGGAAGCTTTTAAAAGGCAACTAAAAAAAGTCATTAAGAAGCTAAAGAGGGAATACAAAATTAAGTTAGCCAATAATATTAAAAAGGACAGCAGAAGTTTCTTCAGATACACAAAGTTTAAAAGACCATAAGACATAGGAGCAGAATTAGGCCATCTGCCCATTGACTCTGCTCCGCCATTCAATCCTGGCTGATCCTTTTTTTAATCTCCTCCTCAGGCCCAGTTTCCAGCCTTCTCCCCGTAACCTTTGACATCATGTCCATTCAAGAACTTATCAATCTCTGCCTTAAATACACCCAATGACCTGGCTTCCACAGCTGCATGTGGCAAAATTTAACAAACTCACTACCCTTTGGCTAAATAAATTTCTCCTCATCTCTGTTTCGAAAGGGTGTCCCTCTATCCTGAGGCTGTGCCTTCTTGTCCTGGACTCTCCCACAACGGGAAACATCCTTTCCACATCTACTCTGTCTAGGTCTTTCAACATTCAAAAGGTTTCAATGAGATCCTCCCCCCCCCCATCCTTCTGAATTTCAGCGAGTACAGACCCAGAGCCATGAAATGTTCCTTGTATGATAACCCTTTCATTCTGGAATCATCCTTGTGAACCTCCTCTGGAACCTCTCCAATGCCAGCACATCTATCTAAGATGAGATGCCAAAACTGTTCACAATATTCAAGGTGAGGCCTCACCAGTGACTTTTAAAGCCTCAGTATCACATCCTTGCTTTTGTATTCTAAACCTCTTGAAATGAATGCTAACTTGGCATTTCCCTTCCTCACCACTGACTGAACCTGCAAGTCACCCTTTAAGGTGTTCTGTACAAGGACTTGGGAGTTTTCATCTCAGAATTTTGGATTTTCTCCCCATTAAGAAAATAGACTGCACATTTATTTCTACTACCAATGTGCATGACCATGCATTTTCCAACATTGTATTTCATTTACCACTTTCTTGCCCATACTCCTGATCTGCCTAAGTCCTTCTGCATCCTTCCTGTTCCCTCAACACTACCTGCCCATCCACCAATCTTTGTATCATCTGCAAACTTGGCAAAAAAGCCATCTATTCCATCATCTAAATTATTTATACACAGCATAAAGAGAAGTGATCCCAACACGGACCCCTGTAGAACACCTATAGTCACTGGCAGCCAACCAGAAAAGGATCCTTTTATTCCCACTCACTGCCTACTACCAATCAGTCAATGCTCTAACCATGTTAGTAACTTTCCTGTAATACCACGGGCTCTTAACTTGGGAAGCAACCTCATGTGTGGCACCTTGTCAAAGACCTTCTGAATGTCCAAATATACAACATCCACTGCATCCCCTTTATCTATCCTTCTTGTAATCTCCTCAAATAATTCCAACAGGTTCGTCAGATGGGATTTTCCCTGAAGGAAACCATGCTGACTTTATACTATCTTGTCCTGTGTCACCATGTACTCCATCACCTTATCCTTAACAATTAACTTAAACATCTTCCCAGCTACTGAGGTCAGGCTAACTGGTCTATAATTTCCTTTCTGCTGCTTTCCTCCTTTCTTAAAGAGTGGAGTGACATTTGCACTTTTCCAGTCCTCTGACACCATGCAAGAGTCGAATTATTTCTGAAATGCCACAACAATCACTAATGCTACCTCTTTCAGAACCCCAGGGTGCAGTTCCTCTGGTCCGGGTGACTTATGTACCTTTAGGTCTTTCAGCTTTTTGAGCACTTTCTCTCTTGTAAGTATACGGGGTCTCTTCTTTGTACGTTAAATTTTAAATGGCTTCTTTGTTTTGTTAATCTTTTAAACTGCTGCGTATGTGGATTAAAATGGCTTCTATGTTATGGTAAATGCTGAGAAAATCTCAAGCTAGAAATTTGCTTCGGTTAATACAGATAGCAGTGTGCTATTAGCCAATGGGTATTCATGTTATTATTTCTTGGGGTGATAATGCTGTCTCATGTGACTGGGAATGAAGGTTTTTGGCAGGGTGTCGGACGGGAGACGGGGAAGGCTCCGGTTGATCACTCCGGGTGGTCCCAAGCCGTGAGTCGACAGGGTCCGGGTGGTCCCAAACAACTTTCTGAGCTCCAACTTGTGCATGAAGAACTTGAATTTTGATAAGTCTAGCGCCTTTTTCCATTACTTCTTTTTTTCTCTATGGAACTTACATTAATGTCATAGACTTAGTAATATCTATAAAGTGTACTTGGTAAAACGTACTGTGCGTGCTGCCTGATGATTGATGCTTGGGACTGACGTGGGTGGCAGTGGTACAGCAACTGACCCAGCGGGAGCCATCCAGGTGGGCGCCGGGCGGGATTTCCCTTAGATATATACGAGTCAATATAGCGGAGCTTTACATAATAGTAACTGCACCCACTTCTCTTCCTTCACACACTACAACATCAGGCATACTGCTAGTGTCTTCCACAGTGAAGACTGATACAAAATAGTCATTTAGTTCACCAGCCATCTCCTTGTCCCCTGTTATTATTTCTCCTGCCTCATTTTCTAGCGGTCCTATATCCACTCTCATTTCCCTTTTATTTTTAACATACTTGAAAAAACTTTTACCATCCACTTTGACATTATTTGCTAGCTTGCTTTCATATTTCATCTTTTCCCTTCCAATGATGTTTTTAGTTGCTCTCTGTAGGTTTTTAAAAACTTCCCAATGTGCTATCATCCCACTAATATTTGCTTTGTTTTCTGCTCTTTCTTTTGCTTTTACAATGGCTTTGACTTGCCTTGTCAGCCACGGTTGTACTATTTTACCATTTGAGTATTTCTTCATTTTTGGAAGAAATGAAGAAATACTCGTGTCCTGCGGCTTTCTCATTTTTCCCAGAAACGCACACCATTGCTGCTCTGCTGACATCCCTGCCAGCAGCTCTTTCCAATTTACTTTGGCCGACTCCTCTCTCATACCACTGTAATTTCCCTTACTCCACTGAAATACTGCTACATCAGACTTTACTTTTTCCCTAACAAATTTCAAGTTGAACTCAATTATACTGCGATCACTGGTTCCTAAGGGTTTTTTTACCTTCGGCTCCCTAATCGCCTCCGGTTCATTACATAACAGCCAATCCAGTATAGCTGATCCCCTGGTAGCCTCAATGACAAACTGCTTTATATGCCATCTCTCAGGGATTCAATAAACTCACTCTCTTGACATCCACTACCAACCTAATTTTCCCAATCAACCTGCATGTTAAAATCTCCCATAACTACCATAACATTGCCCTTTTGACACATCTTTTCTATTTCCTGTTGTAATCTGTGGTCCACCTTCCAGCTCTGTTGGGAGGCATGTATATAACTGCCATCAACGTCTTTTTATACTTGCTGTTTCTTAACTCAACCCACAAGTATTCAACATCTTCCGATCCTATGTCACATTCTTCTACTGATTTGATGCCATTCTTTACCAGTAGAAAGGTAGTGGGTAGTGGCTTCATATGTTGCTACTACAGGGCGTGACGACCCTGCCTTACATGAGTCCTGGGCTTAGCTGGCTCCGGCTGACAGTACCCGGTATGGACCCCTATCCAGGGTTACGGATCCCAGTGCCTTGTGGGTATTTTCAGGAGAAGAGAAGGCTAAGGAGTAAACCCTACATAAATCCAGAGTGGAGCCCCTAAGGCGGTTGGATGACGTACCACGTCACCACCCAGCAGCTCCTGCAGCCAAGGTGATGCCAAATGTACTGCTTCACATTCCTTTGGACCACATCCGCGAGGCCGAGAGGGGATCTTGATGTCTGGGCAGCCCAGGATCTCCATATTCATCGCCCAGGTCTGTGCCCCCAAGGGCACGTCCATTGTCTACTTAGACAGACGGAGCCATTATTATTACCAGTAGAGCCACACCACTTCCTCTGCCTACCTTCCTATCACTCTGATATAATATGTAACCTTCGACATTCAGCTCCCAACTACAGCCATCCTTCAGCCACAATTCAGTGATGGCTGCAACATCATACCTGGCAACTTGTAATTATGCAACAAGATCATCCACTTTATTTCTTACACTACGTGCATTTAGATACATCACCTTGAGTACCGTATTTGCTGTCCTTTCTGATTCTGCATCCCTAATGTTTTGATACTCAGCTGCAACTAAGATGCATCACCTGCCTGCCCTTCCTGACAGTCTGACTGCACGCTATCTTTACTTTTTTAATATCCGTCCTATCCTGAGTCCCTTCACTGCAATTCTCACCCCCTACCACATTAGTTTAAACCCTCCCCAACAGGTCTAACAAACCTGCCCGCGAGAATATTGGTTCCCCTCGGTTCAGGTGCAACCCATCACTATTGAACAGGTCATACCTCCCCCAGAAGAGATCCCAATGATCCAAGAACCTGAAGCCCTGCCCCCTGCACCAGCTTCTCAGCCACACATTTATCTGCCAAATCATCCTGTTTCTACCCTCACTGGCACGTGGCACAGGCAGCAATCCAGAAATTAGTACCCGGGAGATGCTAATTTCTGGATTAGGGAGAGGCAAGAGTGGATATCAGACCGCTGGAAAACAATGCTGGAGAGGTAGTAATGGAGGACAACGAAGGGGTGGATGAACTGAAGACGTATTTTGCATCAGTCTTCACTGTGGAAGAGACGAGCAGTATGGTGGAAGTTACAGGTGTCAGATGGCATGCCGTGCGTGAAGTTCGCATTACCAGAGAACAGATTCTTGGGAAACTGAAAGAAATTAAGGTAGCTGTCACCTGGACTAGATGGTGTACATGCCAGAGTTCTGAAAGAGGTGGTTGAAGAGAACGTGGAGGCATTAGTAATGACCCTTCAAGAATGACTAGATTCTTGAATGGTTCTGGAAGGCTGGAAAATTGCAAATGTCTCTCCACTGTTCAAGAAGAGAGAGGCAGAATAAAGGAAACTCTGGGCCAGTTAGTCTGACCTCAGTGGCTGGGAAGATGTTGAAGTTGATTATTGAGGAGGAGTTGTCAGGGTACTTGGAGGCGCAGGATAAAATAGGCCGTAGTCAGCATGGTTTCCTCACGGAAAAATCTTGCCTGATAAATCTGTTGGAATTCTTTGAAGAAATAACAAGCCAGATAAACAAAGAAGAATCATTGATGTTGTGTACTTGGATTTTCAGAAAGTCTTTGACAAGGTGCCACACATGAGGCTACTTAACAAGCTACGAGCCCACGGTATTACAGGAAAGATCCCAGTATGGACAAAGCAGTGGCTGATTGGCAGGAGGCAAAGAGTGGGAATAAATGGAGCCTTTTCTGGCTGGCTGCCAGTGGCTAGTGGTATTCCACAGGGGTCTGTGTTGGGACTGATTCTTTATACATTGTATGTCAATTATTTGAATGATAGAATTAATGGCTTTGTTAAAGAGTTTGCAGATGATATGAAGATAGGTGGAAGGGCAGGTACTTTTGAGGAGGTAGAGAAGCTACAGAAGGACTTAGATAATTTTGGAGAATAAGACCATAAAACAAAGAACCAGAAACTGGCCATTCGGCCCATGGAGTCTGCTCCGCCATTCTATCATGATCTGATCCATTCTCCCATTTAGTCCCACTCCCCCGCCTTCTCACCATAATCTTTGATGCCCTGGCTACTCAGATACCTATCAATCTCTGCCTTAAATACACCCAATGACTTGGCCTTCACTGCTGCCCATGGCAACAAATTCCATAGATTCACCACCCTCTAACGAAAAAAATTTCTTCGCATTTCTGTTCTGAATGGGCGCCCTTCAATCCTTAAGTCATGCCCTCTCATACTAGACTCCCCCATCATGGGAAACAACTTTGCCACATCCACTCTGTCCATGCCTTTCAGCATTCAAAATATTTCTATGAGGTCTCCCCTCATTCTTCTAAACTCCAAGGAATACAGTCCGAAAGCAGACAAATGTTCCTCATATGTTAACCTTCTCATTCCTGGAATCATTCTAGTGATTCTTCTCTGTACCCTCTCCAACGTCAGCACATCCTTTCTTAAATAAGGAGACCAAAACTGCCCACAGTACTCTAAGTGAGGTCTCACCAGCGCTTTATAGAGCCTCAACATCACATCCCTGCTCCTATACTCTATTCCTCTAGAAATGAATGCCAACATTGCATTCGCCTTCTTCACTACCGACTCAACCTGGAGGATAACCTTAAGGGTATCCTGTATGAGGCCTCCCAAGTCCTGTTGCATCTCCGAACTTTGAATTCTTTCCCCATTTAAATAATAGTCTGCCCATTTATTTTTTCTGCCACAGTGCATCACCATACACTTTCCAACATTGTACTTCATTTGCCACATCTTTGCCCATTCTTCCAATCTATCCAAGTCTCTCTGCAGACTCTCCCTTTCCTCAGCACTACGGGCCCCTCCACCTATCTTCGTATCATCAGCAAACTTAGCCACAAAGCCATCGATTTCATAATCCAAATCGTTGATGTACAATGTAAAAAGAAGCGGCCCCAACACTGACCCGGTGGAACACCACTGGTAACCGGCAGCCAACCAGAACAGGATCCCTTTATTCCCACTCTCTGTTTCCTGCCAATCAGCCAACGCTCTACCCACGTGTGTAACTTTCCCGTAATTCCATGGGCTCTTATCTTGTTTAGCAGCCTCACGTATGCCACCTTGTCAAAAGCCTTCTGAAAATCCAAATGTACAACATCCACTGCATCTCCCTTTTCTAACCTACTGGTAATTTCCTCAAAAAATTGTAATAGGTTTGTCAGGCAGGATTTTCCTTTAAGGAATCCATGCTGAGTTCTGCCTATCTTGTCATATGCCTCCAGGTACTCTGTAACCTCATCCTTGACAATCGACTCCAACAACTTCCCAACCACCAATGTCAAGCTAACAGGTCTATAATTTCCTTTTTGCTTCCTTGCCCCCTTCATAAATAGTGGAGTGACATTTGCAATCTTCCAGTCCTCCGGAACCATGCCAGAATGTATCGACTTTTGAAAGATCATCGCTAATGCCTCCGCAATCTCCACAGCTACTTCCTTCAGAACATGAGGGCGCATTCCATCTGGTCCAGGAGATATATCTACCTTTAGACTATTCAGCTTCCTGAGTACTTTCTCTGTCGTAATTGTGACTGCACACACTTCTCTTTCCTGCCACCCTTGAGTGTCTGGTATACTGCTGATGTCTTCCTCAGTGAAGACTGATGCAAAATACTCGTTCAGTTCCTCTGCCATCTCCTTATCTCCCATGACAATTTCTCCAGCATCATTTTCTATCGGTCCTATATCTACTCTCACCTGTCTTTTACTCTTTATATACTTGGAAAAGCTTTTAGTATCCTCTTTGATATTATTTGCTAGCTTCCTTTCATGGCTAATCTTTTCTCTCTTAACGACCTTCTTGGTTTCCTTTTGTAAGGTTTTAAAAACTTCCCAATCCTCTGTCTTCCCACTAATTTTTGCTTCCTTGTATGCCCTCTCCTTTGCTTTAACTTTGGCTTTGACTTCTCTTGTCAACCACAGTTGCATCCTTTTTCTAGTCGAAAATTTATTCTTTTTTGGAATATACCTGTCTTGCACCTTCCTCACTTCTCACATAAACTCCAGCCACTGCTGCTCTGCTGTCTTTCCCGCCAGTGTCCCTTTCCAGTCAACTTTGGCCAGTTCCTCTCTCATGCCACTGTAATTTCCTTTACTCCACTGAAATACCGACACATCAGATTTCGGCTTCTCTTTTTCAAATTTCACAGTGAACTCAATTATGTATGATCACTGTCTCCTTAGGGTTCCTTCACCTCAATCTCTCTAATCACCTCCGGTTCATTACACAATACCCAATCCAGTACAGCCGATCCCCTAGTGGGCTCAACAACAAGCTGTTCTGGAAAGCCATCTCGCAGACATTCTACAAATTCTCTCTCTTGAGATCCAGTGCCGACCTGATTTTCCCAATCCACTCGCAGGTTAAAATCCCCCACAATTATCACAACACTGCCCTTCTGACAAGCCTTTTCTATTTCCTGTTGTAATTTGTAGTCCGCATCCCTGCAGCTGTTTGGAGGCTTATAAATAACTGCCATCAGGGTCCTCTTACCCCTGCAACTTCTCAGCTCAACCCATAAAGATTCTGCACCTTCCGATCCTATATCACCTCTTTCTAAAAGTTTCTTCAGATACATAAAATTTAAAAGACCATAAGACATGGGAGTAGAATTAGGCCATCTGCCCATCGACTCTGCTCCGCCATTCAATCATGGCTGATCCTTTTTTTTATCTCCTCCTCAAGCCCGGTTTCCAGCCTTCTCCCCGTAACCTTTGAAACCATGTCCATTCAAGAACTTATCAATCTCTGCCTTAAATACACCCAACGACCTGTCCTCCACAGCTGCATGTGGCAACAAATTTAACAAACTCACCACCCTTTGGCTAAAGAAATTTCTCCTCATCTCTGTTTTGAAAGGGCACCCCTCTATCCTGAGTCTGTGCCTTCTTGTCCTGGACTCTCCCACCATTGGAAACATTCTTTCCACATCTACTCTGTCTCGGCGTTTCCACATTCGAAAGGTTTCAATGAGATCCCCCCCTCATCCTTCTGAATTTCAGTGAGTACAGACCCAGAGCCATGAAATGTTCCTTGTGTGACAACCCTTTCATTCCTGGAATCATCCTTGTGAACCTCCTCTGGAACCTCTCCAATGCCAGCACATCTTCCTCAGATGAGGAGCCTAAAACTGTTCACAATATTCAAGGTGAGGCCTCACCAGTGACTTTTAAAGCCTCAGCATCACATCCTTGCTCTTGTATTCTTGACCTCTTGAAATGAATGCAAACATGGCATTTGCCTTCCTCACCACCAACTCAACCTGCAAGTTAACCTTTAGGGTGTTCTGCACAAGGACTCCCAAGTCCCTGTGCATCTCAGATTTAGATCTCATATCCCATTTAGAAAATAGTCTGCACATTTATTTCTACTACCAATGTGCATGACCATACATTTTCCAACATTGTATTTCATTTGCCACTTTCTTGCCCATACTCCTAATGTGTCTAAGTCCTTCTGCATCCTACCTGTTTCCTCAAAGCGACCTGCCCATCCACCAATCTTTGTATCATCTGCAAACTTGGCAAAAAACCAATCTATTCCATCATCTAAATCATTAATATACAGCATAAAAAGAAGTGGTCCCAACACTGACCCCTGCGGAACACCACTAGTCACTGACAGCCAACCAGAAAATGATCCTTTGGTTCCCTCTTGCTGCCTCCTTCCAATCAGTCAATGCTGTAACCATGCCAGTATCTTCCCTGTATAACATGGGCTCTAACTCGGTAAGCAGCCTTTTGTGTGGGACCTTGTCAAAGGCCTTCTGAATGTCCAAATACACAACATCCACTGCAGCCCCTTTGTCTATCCTACTTGTAATCTCCTCAAAGAATTCCAACATGTTCGTCAGGCAGGATTTTCCCTGAAGGAAACCATGCTGACTTTATACTATCTCTTCCTGTGTCACCATGTACTCCATCACCTTATCCTTAACAATTGACTCAAACATCTTCCCAACCACTGAAGCCAGGCTAATTGGTCTATAATTTCCTTTCTGCTGCCTTCCTCCTTTCTTAAAGAGTGGAGTGACATTTGCAAATTTCCAGACCTCTGACACCATGCCAGAGTCCAATCATTTTTGAAAGGTCATTTCTAATGCCACCACAATCTCTAATGCGACCTCTTTCAAAACATTAGGGTACAGTTCCTCTGGTCTGGGTGACTTATGAACCTTTAGGTCTTTCAGCTTTTTGAGCACCTTCTCTCTTGTAACAGTAACTTCACCAACTTCTCTTCCTTCACACACTACAACATCAGGCACACTGCTAGTGTCTTCCACAGTGAAGACTGATGCAAATACTCATTTAGTTCATCAGCCGTCTCCTTGTGCCCTGTTATTATTTCTCCTGCCTCATTTTCTAGCGGTCCTATATCCACTCTCATTTCTCTGTTATTTTTAACACACTTGAAAAAACTTTTACCGTCTACTTTGATATTATTTGCTAGCTTGCTTTCATATTTCATATTTTTCCCTTCCAATGATTTTTTTAGTTGCTCTCTGTAGGTTTTTAAAAACTTCCCAATCCGCTATCATCCCACTAATTTTTGGTTTGTTGTCTGCTCTTTCTTTTGCTTTTACAATAGCTTTGACTTCCCTTGTCAGCCACGGTTGTACTATTTTACCATTTGAGTATTTCTTCATTTTTGGAAGAAATGAAGAAATACTCATGTCCTGCACCTTCCTCATTTTTCCCAGAAACGCACACCATTGCTGCTCTGCTGACATCCCTGCCAGCAGCTCTTTCCAAATTACTTCAGCCAACTCCTCTCATACCACTGTAATTTCCCTTACTCCACTGAAATACTGCTACATCAGCCTTTACTTTCTCCCTATCCAGTTACAGGTTGAACTCAATCATACTGTGATCACTGGTTCTGAAGAGTTCTTTTACCTTCAGTTCCCTAATCGCGTCCGGTTCATTACATAACAACCAGTCCAGTATAGCTCATCCCCTGGTAGACCAATGCAAACTGATTTAAATGCCATCGCTTAGGCATTCAACAAACTCACTCTCTTGAGATCCATTACCAACCTGATTTCCCAAATCGACCTGCATGTTAAAATCTCCCATCACTACCATAACATTGCCCTTTTGACATGCCTGTTCCATTTCCTGTTGTAATCTGTGTTCCAATTCCCAGCTCTGTTGGGAGGCCTGTATATAACTGCCATCAATGTCTTTTTATCCTTGCAGTTTCTTAACTCAACCCACAAGTATTCAACATCTTCCGATCCTATGTCACATTCTTCTAGTGATTTGATGCCATTCTTTACCAGTAGAGCCACACCACCCCCTCTGCCTACCTTCCTATCACTCCGATATAATGTGTAACTTGGATATTCAGCTCCCAACTACAACCATCCTTCAGCCACAATTCAGTGATGGCTACAACATCATACCTGGCAATTTGTAATCGTGCAACAAGATCATACACTTTACTTCTTACACTACGTGCATTTAGAGACATCACCTTGAGTACCGTATTTGCTGTCCTTTCTGATTCTGCATCCCTAATGTTTTGATACTCAGCCTGTTGACTGCAACTGAGGCCCATCACATGCCTGCCCTTCCTGACAGTCTGACTGCACGCTATCTTTATTTTTCACTATCCGTCCTATCCTGAGTCCCTTCACCATGGTTCCCACCCCGCTACCACATTAGTTTAAACCGTCCCCAACAGCTCTAACAAACCTGCCCGCGAGAATATTGGTTCCCCTCGGTTCAGGTGCAACCCATCACTATTGAACATGTCATACCTCCCCCAGAAGAGATCCCAATGATCCAAGAACCTGAAACCCTGTCCCTGCACCAGCTTCTCAGCCACACATTTATCTGCCAAATCATCCTGTTTCTACCCTCACTGACACGTGGCATAGGGGGCAATCTAGAAATTAGTACGCGGGAGATGCTAATTTCTGGATTAGAGAGAGGCAAGAGTGGATATCAGACTGCTGGAAAATAATGCTGGGGAGGTAGTAATGGGGGACAATGAAGGGGTGGATGAACTGAAGACGTATTTTGCATCAATCTTCACTGTGGAAGAGACTAGCAGGATGGTGGAAGTTACAGGTGTCAGGTGGCATGCCGTGCGTGAAGTTCGCATTACCAGAGAACAGGTTCGTGGGAAACTGAAAGATATTAAGGTAGCTGTCACCTGGACTAGATGGTGTACATGCCAGAGTTCTGAAAGAGGTGGCTGAAGAGATCGTGGAGGCATTAGTAATGATCCTTCAAGAATCACTAGATTCTTGAATGGTTCTGGAAGACTGCAAAGTTCTAAATGTCTCTCCACTGTTCAAGAAGAGAGAGGCAGAATAAAGGAAACTCTGGGCCAGTTAGTCTGACCTCAGTGGCTGGGAAGATGTTGAAGTTGATTATTGAGGAGGAGTTGTCAGGGTACTTGGAGGCACATGATAAAATAGACTGTAGTCAGCATGGTTTCCTCAAGGGAAAATCTTACCTGGCAAATCTTTTGGAATTTTTTGAAGAAATAACAAGCCAGATAAATAAAGGAGAATGTGTTGATGTTGTGTACTTGGATTTTCAGAAGGCCCCTTTGAGAAGGTGCCACACATGAGGTTATTTAACAAGCTACGAGCCCACGGTATTACAGGAAAGGTCCTAGCAAGGACAAGCAGTGGCTGATTTGCAGGAGGCAAAGAGTGAGAATATATGGAGCCTTTTCTGGCTGGCTGCCAGTTGCTCATGGTGTTCCACAGGGGTCTGTGTTGGGACTGATTATTTTTACATTGTATGTCAATTATTTGGACGGTAGAATTGATGGCTTTTTTGAAAAGTTTGCAGACGATATCAAAATACACAGAAGGGCACGTACTTTTGAGGAAGTAGAGAAGCTACAGAAGGACTTAGATAGTTTTGGAGAATGGGCAAAGAAATGGCAGATGGAATACAGTTTTGGGAAGTGTATGGTCATGCACTTTGGTAGAAGAAATGTAAGGCTTGACTATATTCTAAATGGAGAGAAAATATATCTTAAAAACTGAGGTGCAAAGGGACTTGGGAGTCCTTGTGCAGGATTCCTTAAATGTTAATTTGCAGATTGAGTCTGTGGTAAAGAAGGTAAATGTGGTTTTAGGATTCATTTCAAGAAGACAAGAACATAAAAGCAAGAATGTAATGTTGAAACTTTATAAAGCACTGGCCAGGCCTCATTTGGAGTATTATGAGCAGGTTTGGGCCCTTTATCTTAGAAAGGATGAGCTGAAACTGGAGAGGTTCAAACAGGTTGCACCTTAATAAGCGGGGCACCAGCATTCTGGCAGGCATGTTTGCCTCAGCAACACGGGTGTGTTTAAACTAAGTAGTGGGGGCGGGGAGGGGACAAACTGGAAACATAAGGATGGAGATAAAGGGAAAGTGAGAATAAGAAAAGTTAAGAAAGACAGCAGAATCAACAGAGCCGAAAGCTCAAGAAGGGATCTTACAGTATGGCCAAGTGAAATAGGAATTGATATGGGAGTTGAGGGGAGTAATGAATTAAAAGTATTATATATGAATGCACAGAGTACAAGAAATGAAGTAGATGATCTTGAGTCACCGTTGGAAATTGGTAAGTATGATGTTGTGGGAATAACAGAGACATGGTTTCAAGTGCACAGGGCCTGGGAAATGAATATTCAAGGGAACACGTCCTATCGAAAGGACAGACTGATGGGCAGAGGGGGTGCGGTGGCTCTGTGATGAGGAATGATATTCAGTCCCTTGCGAGGGGGGACATAGAATCAGGAGACATAGAGTCAGTATGGATAGAACTGAGAAATTCTAAGGGTAGAAAGACCCTAATGGGAGTTATCTACAGGCCCCCAAACAGTAGTCTGGATGTAGGGTGTAAGTTGAATCAAGAGTTAAAATTGGCATGTCACAAAGGTAATGCTACAGCTGTTATGGGGGACTTCAACAGGCAGGTCGACTGGAGGAATCAGGTTGGTACTGGACCCCAAGAAAGGGAGTTTGTGGAGTCCCTCTGAGATGGATTCTGAGAACAGCTTGTACTAGAGCCTACCAGAGAGAACTCAATTTTAGATTTAGTGTTGTTCAATGAACCGGATTTAATCAGGGACCTCGAGGTAAAGGAGCCATTAGGAGGTAGTGACCATAATATTATAAGTTTTAATCTACAATTTGAGAGGGAGAAGGGAAATTCGAAAGTGTCAGTATTACAGTTGAACAAAGGGAATTATGGTGCTATGAGGGAGGAGCTGGCCAAAGTTCAATGGAACAATACCCTAGCAGGGATGACAGTGGAACAGCAATAGCAAGTGTTTCTGGGAATAATGCGGAAGGTGCAGGATCAGTTCACTCCAAAGAGGAAGAAAGATCCTCAGGGGAGTAAGGGTAGGCCGTGGCTGACAAGGGAAGTAATGGACAGTATAAAAATAAAAGATAAGAGGTATAACATGGCAAAGACGAGTGGGAAGCCGGAAGATTGGGAAAATTTAAAGAGCAACAGAAGGTAACCAAAAAGGCAATACCCGGAGAAAAATGAGGTACGAAGGTAAACTAGCCAAGAATATAAAGGAGGATAGTAAAAGCTTATTTAGATATGTGAAAAGGAAAAAAAAAAGTAGTTAAGACCATAGTTGGGCCCTTGCAGACAGAAACGGGTGAATTCATTATGGGGAACAAGGAAATGGCAGATGAGTTGAACAGGTACTTTGGATCTGTCTTCACTAGGGAAGACACAAACAATCTCCCAGATAGAATAGTGACCAAAGGATTTAGGGTAATGGATGAACTGAATGAAATTTTAATTAGTCAGGAAATGGTGTTAGATAGACTGTTAGGTCTGAAGACTAATAAGTCCCCGGGACCTGATGGTCTGCATCCCAGGGAAGTGGCTTTAGAAATCGTGGACGCAGCGGTAATCATTTTCTAATGTTCTATAGATTCAGGATCAGTTCCTGTGGATTGGAGAGTGGCTAATGTTGTCCCTGTCTTCAAGAAGGGAGAAAGAGAGAAAACAGGGAATTATAGACCGGTTAGCCTGACATTGGTGGTGGGAAAGATGCTGGAGTCAATTGTAAAAGATGAAATTACGACACATCTGGATAGCAGTAACAAGATCAGTCCGAGTCAACATGAATTTATGAAGGGGAAATCGTGCTTGACTAATCTTCTGGAATTTTTTGAGGATATAACTATGAAAACAGACAAGGGAGAGCCAGTGGATGTAGTGTACCAGGACTTTCAGAAAGTCTTTGATAAAGTCCCACATAGGAGGTTAGTGGGCAAAATTAGAGCACATGGTATTGGGGGCAGAGTACTGACATGGATTGAAAATTGGCTGGCTGACAGAAAACAGAGTAGCGATTAACGGGTCCCTTTCGGAATGGCAGGCGGTGACCACTGGGGTACCGCAGGGTTCAGTGAAGGGACCGCAACTGTTTACGACATATATTAATGATTTAGATGAGGGAATTAAAAGTAACATTAGCAAATTTGCCGATGACACAAAGCTGGGTGGCAGTGTGAAATGTGAGGAGGATGTTATGAGAATGCAGGGTGACTTGGACAGGCCGGGTGAGTGGGCAGATGCATGGCAGACGCAGCTTGATGTGGATAAATGTGAGGTTATCCACTTTGGTGGTAAGAACAGGAAGGCAGATTATTATCTAAATGGAATCAAGTTAGGAAAAGGGGAAGTACAGCGAGATCTAGGTGTTCTTGTACATCAGTCACTGAAAGCAAGCATGCAAGTACAGCAGGCAGTGAAGAAAGCTAATGGCATGCTGAATTCATAACAAGGGGAATTGAGTATAAGAGCAAAGAGGTCCTTCTGCAGTTGTACAGGGCCCTGGTGAGACCACACCTGGAGTACTGTGTGCAGTTTTGGTTTCCAAATTTGAGGAAGGACATTCTTGCTATTGAGGGAATGCAGCGTAGGTTCACAAGGTTAATTCCCGGGATGGCGGGACTGTCATATGTTGAAAGATTGGAGCGACTGGGCTTGTATACTCTGAAATTTAGAAAGCTGAGAGGGGATCTTATTGAAACATATAAGATTATTAAGGAATTGGACACGCTGGAGGCAGGAAGTATGTTCCCGCTGATGGGTGAGTCCAGAACCAGAGGCCACAGTTTAAGAATTAGGGGTAGGCCATTTAGAACGGAGTTGAGGAAAAACGTTTTCACCCAGAGAGTGGTGGATATATGGAATGCTCTGCCCCAGAAGGCTGTGGAGGCCAAGTCTCTGGATGCTTTCAAGAAAGAGATGGATAGAGCTCTTAAAGATAGCAGAATCAAAGGTTATGGTGATAAGGCAGGAACTGGAAACAGATTGTGGATGATCAGCCATGATCACAGTGAATGGCGGTGCTGGCTGGAAGGGCCGAATGGCCTACTCCTGCACCTATTGTCTATTATCTATTGAGGTTCATGAAAATGGCTCCAGGTTGAATGGCTTGTTATATGAAGAGTGTTTGATGGCTGTGGGCCTGTATTCACTGGAATTCAGAAGAATGAGGGGTGATCTCATTGAAACCTACCGAATGGTGAAAGACTTTGACAGAGTGGATATGGAGAGGATGTTTCCTATGGTGGGGGAGTCTCTAAGGCCAGAAGACACAGTCTCAAAATGGGGAAGCATTCTGTTAGGACAGAGATTTGGAGGAATTTCTGTAGTCAGACAGTGATGAATTTGTGGAATTCTTTGCCACAAGCTGCTATTGAAGCCTTTTATCTATATTTAAGTCAGAGGGTGATAGATTCTTGATTGGTCAGGGCATGAAGGGATATGGGGAGATGGCAGGAGATTGGGACCGAGAGGAAAATTGGATCAGCTATGATGAAATGGCAGAGCACACTCAATAGGCAAAATGGCCTAATTCTGCTCCTATATCTTAGTCTTATGGTCTATGGTATAATTAAAATATTTTCAAATACATTCAGACAGGTACACGGATAAGAATGGTTAGAGGGATATGGGACAAACACACGGAAATGGGATATACTCAAGAAGACATCTTAGCCCGGATGGATGAGTTGGGCCATGGGTTCAACATCTACCAAACCCCTTCCCAGATCATCCTCCTGAGGAATCTCACCCTGGAGTCTGTCTGTGAACTGTTGGTGTGACGTCAGTTCAGAGGGCAGTTCAGTGCCACAGAAATAGGTAGATTGAATAAAGGTGGCAGACTTCATTCTTAAGTGTAAATTTGTGTCGTGTCTCTGAAGATGTGTTCCAGTCTGCTGGTGTATCTGGGTTATTTATCACTGGTGTGTGTGTGTGTGTGTGTGTGTGTGTGTGTGTGTGTGTGTGTGTGTGTGTGTGTAGGAAACTGACAATGTGCAACGCTGATGCTCTGACTACAATCTATCGATCGTCCTTGTGCAAGTGTGTAACCGAGATTTGCTAGGCTGGTTACATGATCTTATCCCATCATTCACCATGGTCAATGCTGGTTGGCGTGTCCTCCGGGCTCAGTCTGACAATGCTTCAATGTGATGGTTTGATAACAACAGTGAGACTCGCGAGTCCAGCAGGGGACAGAGCCGAGTCAATCAGACTGCGGTCACGGACAGGTCAGACAGGGTGAGCGGCACGAAGGACTGGTGTATTTTTCTGACAATCCCTGTCACCACAGTGATACCAGATTTTATCCCCTTTAATGTCATTCATTGAATGTTAATTCCAAAGATACTCTGTTGGGATTCAAACTCATGCAATGGCGTATTTGTCCAGTGTGAATGGGATCAGGATGCAGTGGTTCACATAACAGTGCCGTGTATTGGTCGTATGTTGCCCCCTGTGTTGGTCTGTTCAGGGATTTGACATCTCCAGCTGAACATGTGACAGTGATGCTTCCCAACAGGTGGGGTTGGTGCCGGAATTAATTTCAATTCTGACGACCCAATCAGAGACATGAGCAGACTACAGTGATGAGGTTTCCATCAGGTTGGTGACACTTGTTTAAAAGGAGAGCTTCGCAGGCGTTTGGCCTCATTCTGACGGCCCAATCAGCGGCAGGAGCAGGCCTCAGCGATGAGGTTCCTCGCAGGTTGGCGACGCTTGTTTAAAAGTATGGAAGGAACAAGTGGAGCGGCCATTGTTGGAAATAGGTCAGTGGTGAGGGTAGGGTTGTCTGTCATCATAATGCCATAATCAAAAATCGAGGCGAGAAGACTGCAACTAGCGGGGCACTGTCTATGCCACCCCGAGCTACCTGCCAGCCTAATCATCATATGGGAACCCAAGCATGGGAGGATAAACCCTGGGTGCCCTCCCAAGACTATGGTCAACACGCTCCCAGAAGACAGCGGCACGGCTAATGTGGATGAACTGAACACACTGATGAGGGAGAGGGAGAAGTGGAGAGTCCGTCATCGTTCCCGACGCCGGCCCCCTAGGCCTGAGTCAACATCGTAGTAGTAGGTGAGGGTAGGAGTGTCTGGCTTTGGCACAAAGGAGTCTTCAGCTCTAAAGAGGCGTTGGCTCTGGGTTAGCTTATGTTAAGGGTCCCTTTTTTTCTCTTACTGTACCTCGTGTAGTAAACAGCTGTTGTGTGTTCATCATGCTGGATGTTGGAGTCCTGGGAGACCAGAGTCTCCCAGTGAACACCATCTGTGTGAAGTGCATCCGGCTCCAGCTCCCTGAAGGCCATATTAGAGCACAAGACCATAAGACATAGGAGCAGAATTAGCCCATCTGGCCCATCGAGTCTGCTCCGCTATTCAATAATAACTGATCCTTTTTCTTTCTCCTCCTCAACTCCAGGTTCCGGCCTTCTCCCTGTAACCTTTGATGCCATGTCCAATCAAGAACCTATCAATCTCTGCCTTAAATACACCCAACGACCTGGTGTCCACAACTGCATGTGGCAGCAAATTCCACAAATTCACCACTCTTTGGTGAAAGAAATTTCTCCGCATTTGTGTTTTGAAAGGGTGCCCCTCTATCCTGAGGCTGTGCCCTCATGTCTTGGATTCTCCTACTGTGGGAAACATCTGTTCCACATCTACGCTGTCTAGGCCTTTCAACATTCGAAAGGTTTCAATGAAATCCGCCCTCATCCTTCTGAATTCCAGCCAGTACGGACCCAGAGCCATCAAGCTTTACTCATGTGATAACCATTTCATTCCCGGAATCATTCATGTGAACCTCCTCTGGACCCTCTCCAATACCAACACAACTTTTCTAAGATGAGGGGCCCAAAACTGTTCACAATAATCAAGGTGAAGCCTCACCAGTGCCTTATAAAGCCTCAGCATCACATCCTTGCTCTTGTATTCTAGACCTCTTGAAATGAATGCTAACATGGCATTTGCCTTCCTCACCACCTACTCAACCTGCAAGTTAACCTTGAAGGTGTTCTGCACAAGGTCTCCCAAGTCCTTGGAGATTTTTGGGATCTGGAGCAGCAGCTGAATGATCTTTGGATTGCAGAGGAGAGTAAGGAGATAATTGACCAGAGTTACAGGGAAGTAGTCACCCCGAAGCTGCAGGAGGCGAGTAGCTGGGAGTCTGTCAGGAGAAATGGAAATGTGAATAGGCAGTTAGCGCAGAGCAAGGAGGTCCTGGAAAGAGAATTTAGAGAGCTCGGAAGAAAGCTGAGAAGCAGGACCTCCCAGGAAGTAATTTCTTGATTGATGCCTATGCCACACACAAGTGAGGGTAGAAACAGGATGATTTATTACATTCTGGAGGAACTCAGCAGGCCAGGCAGCATCTATGCAAAAAAGTACAGTCAATGTTTTGGGCCAAATCCTTTCAGCAGGACTGAAGAAAAAAAAGCTGAGGAGTAGATTTGGAAGGTGTGGGAAGGAGAGAGAGAAACGCCAGGCCATAGGTGACACCTCTTCTCTTGCCACCATTCAGGGCCCCAAACAGTCCTTCCAGGTGAGGCAACACTTCACTTGTGAGTCTGTTGGGGTCATCTATTGCATCCTGTGCTCCCGGTGAGGCCTTCTCTGCATCGGTGAAACCCGACACAGATTGGGGGTCCGCTTCGTCGAGCACCTCCACTCCGTCCGCCACAATGAACAGGATCTCCCGGTTGCCACCCACTTCAGCTCTGATTCACATTCCCACTTGGATATGCCCATACATGGCCTGCTCTACTGCCATGATGAGGCTAAGCTCAGGTTGGAGGAGCAACACCTCATATACCGTCTGGGTAGTCTCCAGCCCATTGGTATGAACATTGAATTCTCCAACTTCCGGTAATTCCCTCCCCCTCCCGTCCCCCATCCCAGTTTCACTCTGTCCCCTCCCCCAGCTGCCCATCACCTTCCTCATGGTTCCGCCTCCTTCTACTACCCATTGTGTTTTACCCTATTCCTTCTTCACCTTTCCTGCCTATCACCTCCCTGCTTCCTCTCCCCCACCCCTTTATCTTTCCCCTTACTGGTTTTTCACCTGGCACCTACCAGCCTTCTCCTTCCCACCCTCCCCTCACCATCTTTATAGGGCCTCTGCCCCTTCCCTCTTCAGTCCTGACGAAGGGTTCCGGCCTGAAACGTTGACTGTTCGTTTGCACGGATGCTGCCCGACCTGCTGAGTTCCCCCAGCGTGTTGTGAGTGTTGCTTTGACCCCAGCATCTGCAGATTATTTTGTGTTTAAGATAGGTGAAACTCGGTAGGGGAGGGATGAAGCAAAGAGCTAGGAAGTTGATTGGTGAAAGAGACAGAAGGCCATGGAAGAAAGAAGGCTGGGGGGGGGTGGGGGGAGGGCCCCAGAGGGAGGCAGTGTTCAGGCAAGTAGATACCATGAGAGATGAAAAAGGGATGGGGAATGTTGAAGGGTCGGATTGTGGAGGCATTACTGGAAGTTTGCGAAATCGATGTTTATGCCATCAGGTTGGAGGCTACCCAAATGGAATATAAGGTGTTGTTCCTCCGACATTAGTGTGGCCTTATCCCGACAGAGGAGGTGGCCATGGACAGACATATCGGAATGGGAAGTGGAATTAAAATGGGTGGCATTGGGAGATCACGCTTGTTCTGGCAGACGGAGCGTAGATGCTCGGAGAAGTGGTCTCCAGTCACCTGGAGTGACACCTCACCTGGAAAGACTGATTGGGGCCCTGAATGGTAGTGAGGGAGGAGATGTAGGGGCAGGTGTAGCACTTGTTCTGCTTGCAAGGATAACAGCCAGGAAGGAAACCAGTGGGGAGGGGTGAATGGACAAGGGAATCATGTAGGGAGCAATCCCTGTGGAAAGCAGAAAGTGGGAGGCGGGGGAGGGAAAGATGTGTTTGGTGGTGGGATCCCGTTGGACATGGCGGAAGTTTCAGAATATTATGTGCAGGACGTGGAGGCAGTTGGGGTGGTAGGCGAGGACAAGAAGAACCCTATCACTCGTAGCATGGCCGGAGGATGGCATAAGAGCAGATATGTGTGAAATGGAAGAGCTGCGGTTGAGGGCAGCGTTGATGGTGGAGGAAGGGAAGCCCCTTTCCTTGGAAAAGGAGGACATCTCCTTCGTTCTGGAATGAAAAGCCTCATCCTGAGAGCAGATGCGATGAAGGTGGAGGAATTGAGAGAAGGCGATGGCGTTTTTACAAGTAGCAGGGTTGGACGAGGTATAGTCCAGGTAGTTGTGAGAGTCTGTTGATCTATAATAGACATCGGTGGATAAGCTGTCTCCGGAGATATAAACTGTGAGATCGAGAAAGGGAAAGGAAGTGTCGGAAATGGACCAGGTGAATCTGAGGACAGGGTGAAAGTTGGAGTCAAAGTGGATGAAATCGACAATTTCAGCACGGACACAGGAAGCAGCATCGATACAGTTGTTGATGTAACGAAAGAAAAGTGCGGGGCAGTCACCAGTGCAGGATTGCAACATAAACTGTTCCAGGTCGCCAATAAACATGCAGGCATGGCTGGGACCCATGTAAGTGCCCATGGCTACCCCTTTTGTTTGAAGGAAGTGGGAGGACCCAAAGGAGAAATTATCTAGAGTGAGGATGTTCCGCTAGGCGGAGGAGAGTGGTGGTGGATGGGAATGGATATGTCCATCCATGGTTGGGACTGGTGTTCAGAAAGGAACGGAGAGCTTTGAGGCCTTCCTGGTGGGGGATGGAGGTGTACAGGGGCTGGGACATCCATAGTAAAAATAAGATGATGAGGGCTGTTAGAGTGAGTTTTGGGGTAGATGATTCATTTACAGTTAAATCACTCTGACCACCAGTCTCCTGTTTGACAAAGTACTGTGGATTGAGTTCACAACAACGCATTTCCTAAAGGCTGTGAATATCAGAATACTAGCCAGGCGCTGCGGATGGAAGTGTGAAGTTTACAGGTAATTTCGAAGACAGCCTTATCCATACTTCATACATATTAATTGTCCTCTATGTTAGCACATAAGATACCAAATAAATGTATTGTGGCTTTGACTTGCACTCCTAAAGGCTGTGAGTACCAACCCAGACATGTTGGCGTCACGAGGAAAGGGTGAAGTCAGAAGGTGTAATGTTTTGTTTGTAGCTTCAAAAGAAAGCATTGTCTATGCATTGTCTGTAACTTGCTAAATAGGAATTGCCTTTTGTGTTTAGCATATAAATATCGAGCCCACATTGGGCTAGCAGACCTTTCTACCTTGAGCATCTCCGTCCATATGATGCCTGCTGTATCTTGTTGTGTTGAATAAAGAAGCTGCTTTGTATCTACCAGTGACTCTGTCTCTCCAGTGATTTCACCCACGCTACAACAGGGGCCAGGGTACCTGAAAGGTCAAGAGTGTGTGTGGTGTCACGGATGTAAGTGGGAAGGGACTGAACCAGGGGGGATAAAACAGAGTCTAGAAATGCAGCTATGAGTTCAGTAAGGCAGGAACAAGCTGAAACAATGGCTCTACCTGGACAACACACATCAAAGTTGCTGGTGAACGCAGCAGGCCAGGCAGCATCTCTAGGAAGAGGTACAGTCGACCTTTCAGGCCAAGGGCCTCGGCCCAAAATATCGACTGTACCTCTTCCTAGAGATGCTGCCTGGTCTGCTGCGTTCACCAGCAACTTTTCTGTGTTGCTTAAAATTCCAGCATCTGCAGATTTGCTCGGGTCTACCTGGACAAGCAGGTTTGTGGATTTTGGGTAAGAGGTAGAAACGGGAAGTGCGTGATGTGGGCTGTGAGAGCCTGTTGGTTTATAAAAGACATCGGGTCCCTTCCTCCACCATCAACGCTACCCTCAACCACATCTCTTCCATTTCACACATGTCTGTTCTTACCTCATCCTCCTGCCATCATGCTGCCAGGGATAGGGTTCCTCTTGTCCTCACCTACCACCCCACCAACATCCGCATCCAGCGCATAATTCTCCGAAACTTCTGCCACCTCCAACGAGATTCCACCACCAAACACATCTTTCCCTCCTCCCCCTGACTTTCTGCTTTCTGCAAGGATCACTCCCTACACGACTCCCTGTCCATCCGTCCCTCCCCACTGATCTCCCTCCTGACACTTATCCTTGTCCATCCATCCCTCCCCACTGATCTCCCTCCTGACACTTATCCTTGTCCATCCTTCCCTCCCCACCGATCTCCTTCCTGACACTTATCCTTGTCCATCTGTCCCTCCCCACTGATCTCCCTCCTGACACTTACCCCTGTCCATCCGTCCCTCTCCACTGATCTCCCTCCTGACACTTATCCTTGTCCATCCGTCCCTCCCCACTGATCTTCCTCCTGACACTTATCCTTGTCCATCCGTCCCTCCCCACTGATCTCCCTCTTGACACTTATCCTTGTCCATCCGTCCCTCCCCACTGATCTTCCTCCTGACACTTATCCTTGTCCATCCGTCCCTCCCCACCGATCTCCTTCCTGACACTTATCCTTGTCCATCCGTCCATCCCCACTGATCTCCCTCCTGACACTTATCCTTGCAAGCAGAAAGGTGCTTCACCCACCCCTACACCTCCTCCCTCACTTCCATTCAGAGCCCCAAACAGTCCTTCCAGGTGAGGTGACAATTCACCTGTGAGTCTGTTAGGGTCATATGCTGTGTTCAGAGTTCCCGGCGTGGCCTCTTGTCTGCCCGTGATACCCGACGTAGATTGGCAGGCCGCTTCGCTGAGCGTCTATGCTCCGTCTGCCGGAAAAAGCAGGATCACCCAATGGTCACCCATTTTACTTCCACTTCCCATTCCCAAATGTCCCTCCATGGCCTTCTCTATCGTCATGATAAGGCCACACTTATGGTGGAGGAACAACACCTTATATTCTGTTTGGACAGCCTCCAACCTGATGGCATGAACATCGATTTCCCAAACTTCCAGTAATGCATCCATCTCCCCCCACCCTTCACCATTTACCATCCCCTTTCCCTCTCTCACGTTATCTCCTTGCCCACCCATCGCCTCCGTCTGGTGCTCCTCCCCCTCCCCTTTCTTCTTCTTTCTTCCATGGCCTTCTGTCTCTTTCACCAGTCAACTTGCTAGCTCTTTGCTTCATCCCTCCATCACGTATCTCCTGGCGTTTCTCTCTCTCCTTGCCCCACCTTTCAAATCTACTCCTCAGCTTTTTTCCTCCAGTCCTGCCGAAGGATTTCAGACCGAAACGTCAAGTGTACTTTTGTTCCGTAGATTTTCCCTGCCTGCTGATTTCCTCCAGCATTTTGTTTGTGTCGCTCGGATTTCCAGCATCTACAGATTTTCGCTTGTTTGTGATTTGGCAAATTAATGTGTGGCTGAAATGCTGGTGCAGGGACAGGGCTTCAGGTTCTTGGACCATTGGGATCTCTTCTGGCGGAGGTACGACCTGTTCAAAAGTAACTAGTTGCACCTGGAACCGAGGGGGACCAATATTCTCGCGGGCAGGTTTGTTAGAGCAGTTTGGGAGGGTTTAAACTAATTTGGCAGGAGGTGGGAACCAGAGTGAAGGGACAGGATAGGCAGTATGGTAAAAAAAAAACAAAGATAGCCTCCAGTCAGACTGTCACGAAGAGCAGGCAGATGATGGGACATAGTCTCAGCCAACAGGGTGAGTATCAGTACTTTAGGAAGGCAGAATCAAAAAGGGTAGCAAATACAGTACTCAAAGTGTTATATCTCAATGCACAGAGGATAAGAAATAAGGTGGATGATTTTGTTGCACTATTACAGATTGTTGAGTATGATGTTGTGCCATCACTGAATCGTGGCTGAAGGATGGTTGTCGTTGGGAGATGAATGTCCAATGTTACACGTTGTATTAGAGGGACAGGAAGGCAGGCAGAGTGGGTGGCGTGTCTCTGCTGGTAAAGAATGACATAATTTCTAAGGTAAGAACGTGTTCGGCACAGCTTTGTGGGCTGAAGGGCCTGTATTGTGCTGTGTTTACTATGTTTCTATGTTTCTAAATCAATAGAAGGACGTAACATAGGATTGGAAGATGTTGAATCCTTCTGAGTTGAGTCAAGAAACTGCAAGGGTATATACAGGCCTCCCAATAGTAGCTGGGATGTGGACCATAAATTACAACAGGATATGGAAAAAGGAGTGTCAAAAGGGCAATGTTATGATAGTTATGGGAGATTTCAACATGCAGGTCAATTGGGAAAATCAGGTTGGAAATGGATCTCAAGTGAGTGAGTTTGCTGAATGCCTATGAGATGTCTTTTTAGAGCAGTTTGTCGTTGAGCCTACTGGGGGATCAGCAATACTGGATTTGGTGTTATGGAATGAACTGGGGGTGATTAGGGTGTTTAAAGTAATAGAACACCGAGGACACAGTGATCACAAAATGATTGAGTCCAACTTGAAATTTGATAGTGTGACGAGAATACACATAAAATTAAGATGTTTGCTGGCCTAGGTTAGCATCAGTGACATCAGCAAGTGGTCTGCCACCTGCCCTCAGGGGAAGGAGAGATAAGGAACAATGGAGCAGCGTCTGGAGATGTGTAATGAAGGGACGGGGGAGAGAGAGCTGTCTGGAGCGGCTCCCCCCTTTGAACCTTGAACTGTTTGAAGTGATGGACAGGCGATACCCCAGCAGGGGGATAAAAAGGGACCAGTTCGCTAAGGCAGGACACACGCCACCCGAGGTAACGAGACCCTGGAAGCGGTACGCTTCTCACGAGTCAGTGGAAAGTACCAGACAACGGCCAGGGTGGAAAGGTACGATCAGCGGGAACCCGGTGTGTGTCCGCCCTTGCCTGGGTGCCGGGTTCACTGCAGAGGATCGACCGCATCTGGAGGAGGGGTCACAGTCGGTGACGTCAGGTGACATCACCAAGGACCCGCCCAAAAGCTGCTTGTGAGCCATATCGTCGGTCTGTGAGTGAAGCCGTGTCTGAATGATCAGTTGTTCCTGTTCCCTCTCTCTCTCCCCCCACGTTGTCCATCGCCGTGGCAGCGATTACTGCGAACTGAACTACTAAACTGGACTGAACTTTGAGTCACTTTTAAATTTGGTCATTTACCCCTAGACAACGATAGAGCTTGATTGATGCTGTTATCTTAATTCTGTGCACATGTGTGGTTATCATTGCTGAACTGTTGCATTTATTATCCTTTCGATTACTGTGTTGCTTGTTTCTTTAATAAAACTTCCTTAGTTCTAGTAATCCAGACTCCAACTGAGTGATCCATTTCTGCTGGTTTGGCAACCCAGTTACGGGGTACGTAACAATAGGGAGAAATTAAAGTCTGACATAGCAGTAATACAGTGGAATAAGGGAATTTACAGTGATAGGTGAAAGGACTTGGACAAAATAATTTGGGAGGAGATGGTGGCAGGGATGACAGCAGAGCAGCAATGGAGTGAGTTTCTGGGAGAAAATGAGAAGGTGCAGGAATGGTGTATTCCAAAAACAAAGAAATACTCAAATGGAAAAATAATACAAGGGAGGTCAAAGGTAATGTAAAAGCAAAGGAAAAGGCATAAAACAAAGCAAAAATTAGCGGGAAGAAAGGATTGAAAAGCTTTTGAAAACTACACAGTACAACTAAAAGAATCATTAGGAGGAAGAAGATGAAATATGAAAGCAAGCTAGCAAGCAATATCAAAGTGGATAGTAAAAGCTTTTTCAAGTACTGTATGTAAAAATAAAAAAAGAGATTAGTGTGGATGTAGGATCGCTAGAAAATGAGGCCGGAGAAATAATAACGGAGGCCAGGGAGGTGGCAGATGAACTAAGTGAGTGCAGTTAATTTTAAAAGGGAGAATGTGCTCAAAAAGCTGAAAGACTCAAGGGTACATTAGTCACCCGGACCAGATGAACTGCACACTCGGGGTCTGAAACAGATAGCGGTACAGATTGTGGAGGCATTAGAAATGATCTTTCAAAAATCATTGCAATCCGGCATGGTGCCAGACAACTGGAAAATTGCAAATGTCACTCCATTCTTTAAAAGAGGAAGATAGCAGAAAGGATATTATGAACAGTTAGCCTGACCTCAGTGGATGGGAAGATGTTCGAGTCAATTATTAAGGTTGAGGTTATGGAGTACTTGGTGACACAGGACAAGATAGGACAAAGTCAGCATGGTTTCCTTCAGGAAAAATCTTGCATGACAAACCTGTTGGAATTCTTTGACGAGATTACACATAGGATAGATGAAGGGGAAGTTGCCTAAATGGACTTTCAGAAGGCCTTTGACAAGGTGCCACACAAGGCTGCTACCAAGTTAAGAGCCCATGGTATTACAGGAAAGTTACTGGCATGTTTAGAGAGTTGGTTGATTGGTAGGAGGCAGCCACTGGGAATAAAAGGATCATTTTCTCATTGGCTGCCAGTGACTAGAAACATAGAACCATAGAAAATAGGTGCAGGAGTAGGCCATTCGTTCCTTTGAACCTGCACCGCCATTCAGTATGATCATGGCTGATCATCCAACTCAGAACCCTGTACCTGCCTTCTCTCCATACCCCCTGATCCCTCTAGCCACAAGAGCCATATCTAGCTCCCTCTTATATATAGTCAATGAACTGGCCTCTACTGTTTCCTGTGGCAGAGAATTCCACAGATTCACCACTCTCTGTGTGAAGAAGTTTTTCCTCATCTCGGTCCTAAAAGGCTTCCCTTTTACCCTCAAACTGTGACCCCTCATTCTGGACTTCCCAAAGTCGAGAACAATATTCCAGCATCTACCCTGTCCAATCCCTTTAGAATTTTTAACGTTTCAATAAGATCCCCCCTCAATCTTCTAAATTTCAAACAGTATAAGCCTAGTCGATCCAGTCTTTCATCATATGAAAGTCCTGCCATCCCAGGAATCAATCTGGTGAACCTTCTTTGTACTCCCTCTATGGTAAGGATGTCTTTCCTCAAATTAGGGGACCTAAACTGCGCACAATACTCCAGGTGTGGTCTCACCAAGGCCTCGTACAACTGCAGTAGTACCTCCCTGCTCCTGTACTCGAATCCTCTTGCTATGAATGCCAGCATACCATTCGCCTTTTTCACCACCTGCTGTACCTGCATGCCCACTTTCAATGACTGGTGTATAATGACACCCAGGTCTCGTTGCACCTCCCCTTTTTTTAATTGGCCACCATTCAGATAACAATATGTTTTCCTCTTCTTGCCACCAAAGTGGATAACCTCACACTTATCCACATTAAATTGAATCTGCCATGAATTTGCCCACTCACCTAACCTATCCAAGTCACCCTGCATCCTCTTAGCATCCTCCTCACAGCTGACACCGCCGCCCAGCTTCGTGTCATCCGCAAACTTGGAGATGCTACATTTAATTCCCTCGTCTAAGTCATTAATATATATTGTAAACAATTGGGGTCCCAGCACTGAGCCTTGCGGTACCCCACTAGTCACTGCCTGCCATTCTGGAAAGGTCCCTTTTATTCCCACTCTTTGCTTCTTGTCTGCCAACCAATTCTCTATCCACATCAATACCATACCCCCCCCCCCCACACCATGTGCTTTAAGTTTGCACACTAATCTCCTGTGTGGGACCTTGTCAAAAGCCTTTTCAAAATCTAAATATAACACATCCACCGGTTCTCCCCTATCCACGCTACTAGTTACATCCTCAAAAATTCTTTGAGATTCGTCAGACATGATTTTCCTGTCACAAATCCATGCTGACTTTGTCCAATGATTTCACCGCTTTCTAAATGTGCTGTTGTCACATTTTTGATAACTGACTCTAGCATTTTCCCCATCACCGACATTAGGCTAACCGGTCTATAATTCCCCAGTTTCTCTCTCCCTCCTTTTTTTAAAAAGTGGGGTTACATTAGCCACCCTCCAATCCTCAGGAACTCATCCAGAATCTAAAGAGTTTTGAAAAATTATCACTAATGAATCCACGATTTCTTGGGCTACTTCCTTAAGCAGTCTGGGATGCAGACCATCTGGCCCTGGGGATTTATCTGCCTTTAATCCCTTCAATTTACCTAACACCACTTCCTTACTAACATGCATTTCCCACAGTTCCTCTATCTCACTAGACCCTCGGTCCCCTATTACTTTCAGAAGATTATTTATCTCCTCCTTAGTGAAGACAGAACCAAAGTAATTATTCAATTGGTCTGCCATGTCCTTGCTCCCCATGATCAATTCACGTGTTTCTGACTGTAACGGACCTACATTTGTCTTAACCAATCTTTTTCTTTTCACATATCTATAAAAGCTTTTACAGTCAGTTTTTATGTTCCCTGCCAGCTTTCTCTCATAATCTTTTTTCCCTTTCCTAATTAAGCCCATTGCCCTCCTCTGCTGGACTCTGAATTTCTCCCAGTCCTCAGGTGAGCCACTTTTTTGGGCTAATTTGTATGTTTCTTCTTTGGAATTGATACTATCCCTAATTTCCCTTGTCAGCCATGGGTGCACTACATTCCCTGGTTTATTCTTTTGCCAAACTGGGATGAACAATTGTTGTAGTTCATCCATGCGATCTTTAAATGCTTGCCATTGCATATCCACCGTCAACCCTTTAGGTATCATTTGCCAGTCTATCTAGTGCCAGACTAGTGGTGTTCCGCAGGGGTCGATGTTGGGACCACTTCTTTTTATGCTGTATGTAAATGATTTAGATGATGGAATAGATGGTTTTGTTGCCAAGCTGGCAGATGATACAAAGATTGGTGGAGGGGAAGGTAGTGTTGAGGAAGTAGGTAGGCTGCAGAAGGACTTAGACAGATTAGGAGAATGGGGAAGAAAGGAGAAAATGAAATACAATATTGGATAAAGCATGGTCATGCACTTTGGTGGTAGAAATAAATCTGCAGACTGTATTCTAAGTGAGGAGAAAATCCAAAAATCTGAAATGCAGTGAGACTTGGGAGTCCTTGGGTAGAACAACCTGAAGGTTAACTTGCTGGTTGAGTCGGTGGTGAGGAAGGCAAATGCCATGTTAGTATTCAATTCAAGAGATCTAGAATACAAGAGCAGGGATGTGTTGCTGAGGCTTTATGAGGCACTGGTGAGGCCTCACCTTGAGTATTGTGAACAGTTTTGGGCTCCTGATCTGAGAAAAGATGTGATGGCATTGGGGAGGGTTCAAAGGAGGGTCAAAGATGGGCCAGATAGACTAATTCTGCTCCTATGTCTTATTGTCTCTTGTTCCCCTTCAGCCGTATTATTACAGCCATATTTTGCATCTAATTATATCAAGGAGGCAGAGTGAAGTTGTTATGGCTCCCAACAGTGACTTCTTTGCTTGCATCTTCGGAAACAGCTCTATTTCCATCTTTAATATCTCTGTTTTTCCCTTTCAGGGTTCTTTTGGAGACCCTGACCTGGAGTTAGATGCTGACTACGGTTCTTTGTGAGAATGGGACCCGCTCTCGGGGTTCCACAATCAGCTGCTATTCAACATACTGAAGTCTCAGCCCACGATCTCGGCATCTTTTCAGAAGCCAAGGATCCCAAGCAACTGCAGACGGGCGAATCAAGGGTCGGTGTCACCACAGGAGACCCGTGTGTCATTGGGGGAGTTGGAACATCTGCTGGGTGCCTGGGGACCAGGACTCTTTGCGATCTTCAGGCACAGGGCTCGGTATAAGTGACGTAACGGACTTTTAACATCATAATCCAGCGAGTTGTTTGTTATCTCTCCCGCTGGCTGGATAAATGGAGTCACCTCTTTCTCCCTTATTAGGAGAGAGAGAGCCTGCAGCGTGTTGAACTGTCGGGTGAACAATGTAGTCTTTGGGGTAACTGCAAGTCTGTGTCTTTGCTATGGCTTAGCTCACGCTGAGTGCTGGTGGTGAGTGCGCTTTAATTTTGCCGGTGGGGGGAGTGGAACTGTTGCTCGTTAGCGCTTACCCGCGGAAGGCAGGGGAGCAGGGGTAATTAGGGTTCTAACATTTGACTGCCGTTCATTCTTTGGGGCACTTCTCTGTTTTCGTGGATGGTTGTGAAGAAAAAGCACTTCAGGATGTATACTGTATACATTTCTCTGACCTTTGAACCTTTGAAACTGTGTCTCATAAACAAGGACAAATGAAACTCTACGTTTTACCTTGCTTAATGCCGTCAAACACTTTTTCCGATGCTATCAGCAAATAGGGATGATCGAATTTTTCAGCCAGTAGGGCACCATCTGTCACAGACAATGTCAGGGTATCCTCACTAATCCTGTAAATATTATACAGCTGGTTATAAATTGATCATCAGCAATGTTTGAACTATTTTACAAATCCATCCAGAGCTTCAGTAAAGACCATGTCCTACCTCTTCTTCCGACGAGCTTCCTCCTGAAATAAATAAAACACAGATCTCAATTGACTGAGACTGGCTGTCAGCATCCGAACAGCAGGAATCTGAGCCAAGTTATTACAAACTGCTGAAAATTCCCACTTACTCCCACTAACACAGATGGTGAAAGAAATATAGAAACAGAAAACCTACAGCACAATATAGGCCCTTCGGCCCACAAAATTGTGCAGATCATGTCCCTACCTTAGAAATTACTAGTGCTACCAATAGCCCCCTACTTTTCTAAGCTCCATGTATCTATCCAAAAGTCTCTTAACAGACCCTATCATTTTCGCCTCCACCACAGTTGCCGGCAGCTCATTCCACACACTCACCACCCTCTGCGTAAAAAAAAACCTACCCCTTACATCTCCTTTGTACCTACTCCTAAGCACCTTAAACCTGTGCCCTCTTGTGGCACTCATTTCAGCCCTGGGAAAGAGCCTCTGACTATCCACACGATCAATGCCTCTCAACCTCAAAGGGACGAGTGCACTCAACCTGTTTTCATAAAGCATGAAAGAGGGACACAGAACCACGGGAGTAAGCGCAAGGAATGTTTATGAAAATTGTACCATAACTGAGAGGATGGAACTTACAGGAGACACTGGACAGGTTTTGTATTTTTATCTGGATATGATGTCAGGGAGAATCAGATGGAGGAATTTAAGATTCCGAATGGATTTGATGGGGTGGGAGTAGAGAAAATATTTCTGCTTGGGCAGAGACCAAAAGTCAAAGATGAACATCAGTTAGTTGTTAATAAATGCCACAAGAAATGTGGTGAAGAGAACGTGGACTCACTGCCACAGGAGAGGTTGAAGTGGAACAGCAGAGATTGAATGTAATGGGGAAGCTGCATAAACACATGGGGGACCATGGAGTTGGGGTCACTGTTGCTCTGTGTGGTGAAGGTGTGGGAGGTTGCTTGTGAAGCAGGGAAGCTGATAGGAGAAGAAGGGCTGAAAGACCTGTCTTTGATGGAAAATGGGATTATAATCTGAAAAAGAACATAACAGAAAAACAAAACAGATGGTACAAAATTCTCCAAAACAGTGAACCTGATACAAACCAGATATTGATGGTAAATCTGATGTGTGGGTCACATTCTGCAAGTCAACCTCAGTTCCCAACGATCGGCAGACAGACCCTCACACCCACCACACCAGACACACTCACAGCCTCTGACCGTAATTGGCTGTTACTCTATCAGGGGATATTATACGTGGGAATCACAGAAACGATCACCAGCTCAGTGCTCTGATCAGAGTAACTCACTCCTGAGAAGGTTGCAGACTGCCCTGTGATGTATAGATGTTGTCGGAGGCTGGTTTGGGAATGACAGCAGTCCGGAACAGTGAAACCATCTGCCAGGTTTAAATCAGTTTACAACTACAGTATTTGTAAATCCCACACTGATTTAATATACATCATTTTGTGACTGCACTTTTACAGAACCAAACTGAAATCTCTCACCATGAGGAATATCAAATTGTCCTTCTGATCCATCCGTGTCTGTAACTTAGAGATTTCCTCCTGAATAGAATTTAGATTCTCTTGAATCTCTCGAAGATTTATCTCCATTGGATTCAGAATCCTCTCCTCTTCTTCCCTGAGATCTCGGAGCGCGCGCTGCTCTTTCTTGGTGATAATCCGGCGCAGTTCATCAAACTGGGATATGATCTGGGACTGAAAGCTTTGTGACTGTTTCTGTCGAATGAAAGGAGAGGCTAGTTTATTATTTGGCCCTGATGTATTTCCTTATGATATGGAAGGTCTATCCAGCCCATCATCATCCAAGAGGACCACATCCTTGCCGTTGGGTTTGGAGGCTTGTGTGCCTCAATGACCCAAAGAACTATATTGGCTGGAATGTGGGCTTTATGCTTTGACTCTTGGTAGGGTCACCCATGCCAAACAGGTCAAAGGGTAGAGGCCAGAGTAAGAGTGGTCTACTGGTCCTCCAGGTTCATGGGTTCAGCTCAGGGCTAACAATACTGACAGGTAAAACAGAATTGCTACGGAAACAATGAAGAGTCTTTCTACATCTGAGTGTCATGTTATTCCTGAGTCTCCACTCAGGACCTGCATGACTGAAAGTAGTGAAAACCGAGAAGTAGCGACTGACATGTTCAATGAAGACATGGACACGGCCAGAGATGGAGGACCTTCATTGCTGTCCTAAACGCCAGGGGCATAACAGGCAGTAAGTAAGTGGTTCTCAGATCTTCGATCACATTTCCCTGAAACCCAGCCTTCCTCACTGACCCATTAACTCCCACCTGATTCACATACAAACACCTTCACAGGGTTAATTACAGTAGCCAGTATACCGTCCCAACCATGGAATGTCAGCTCAGAGAAGGTACTGGTTACTGAGAGAACGTGCAAACTCCACGCAGACAGCTCCGGGGGTCAGGATCGATCCCAGGCTACTGGGATTGCGATACTCTGCTATTCTGCATTAAAGGGAACAAAACTACACAACGATATGGAAATTCTGCTCTGGAAGCCTCACCCGAACTCCGGAAATCTTCTCTTTCTGTTGTTGCTCCATTTCCTGAAAATCCGATTTCTTTTTTGTGAGAGAGTCTAAGGAAGATTTAACCTGATCCTGGGAATCAAAGAGTGAATAGATTAGACAAAAAGATGACACTTTTGGATCAGACAAAAAGACGATCGAAAACGGGTTATTTTTACCTTGTAAACTACAACAGCTTCTTTCATCGGCATGAAGTTGTGAGACTTGTGTTCCCGCGCATCTCTACAGATCAGACAGATCAGTTTCTTGTCCGTCTCACAAAACAGCTTCAGTTCTTCCTCATGTTCCTCGCAGTGAAGTTTACTTTCCTTCTCTTTCGGATTCAGATTTAGTTTTCGAGCTCTCTCAGACAGATTTGCTAAGGCTCGATTGACCCTTAGGGTGCGGTCTGCAAACGCCTCTCTACATTCCGGGCAGGAGTTTCTCTCCTCCCTTTCCCAACACCGTGTGATACAGGAGCGGCAGTAGTTGTGTCCACACTCCAGTATAACCGGATCGATGAAGAAATCCAAGCAAATGGGACAGATGGCTTCCTCGGTCCAACTCTCGACCTGTCCTTTCGAAGCCATGTTAATTCCCGGCACTTCCTGGTTCAGGATCCTTTCACTTTTGGGAGCTGCTGAACCCCTGCAGTACCGCGATTGTCCAGTAGGCGCGCTGCAGTCTCGGGAATGAACGTAACGTAGGTACAAGTATTCTCTGAGAAGGAATCGCGGCAACTTCCACATCAGTGTAGGATCAGAAACACATTAAAGAGGTCTGAATAAATATAAGTGAACCCGGAGCGCGGAACCTGGTTCAATATAAGGCAGAACTGAAAGGGGCAATTCCTTAAAAGCGAGACAGCAGTTGGCCTGTTGTCCGACCCTGCTCCTGGGTGCTCTTGCCCCACTGTATTCGTGTCCTCAAACATATCTTTACCTCCTCCCTTCTCTACTTTCTGCAGGGATCACTCCCTCCATGACTTCCTTGTCCATTCACCCTCCCTACTAATCTCACTCCTGACACTTATCCCAGCAAGCAGCCAAAGTACCTATTCACCTCCTCCCCCACCTCCATTCAAGGACCCAAAAAATCCTTCCAACTGAGGCAACACTTCATCTGCTGGGGTCATTTATTTAGTTTGCCGCTCCCAATGTTGCTCTACATTGATGTGACTTGTTGTAAATTGGGGACTGCTTTGTCAAACACCTCTGCTCCATCTGCCAAAGATAGAACTTCCTGGTGGCCAAACATTTTAATTTCAATTCTCATTCCCATTCCAACCTGTCAGTACATAGCTTTCCCTTGTGTGAAGGAAAAACAACGTATATTATGTCTGGGTACCCTCCAACCTGATGGCATGAATTTTATTTCTGCTTCCAGAAAATAATTCTGTCCCCCCTCCCTTCTTCATCATTTGTCATTTCCATAGATGCAGTCTGACCTGCTGAGTTCATCCAGTATAGAACATAGAAAATCTACAGCACATGACAGTCCCTTCGGCCCACAGCGTAATTCCGGCCATGTAATATACTCTAGATTAAGCTACCTAGAATTTCCCTACCGCATAGCACTCTATTTTACTAAGCACTATGTACCAATCTAAGAGATTTTTAAAAGATCTTATTGTACCTGGCTCTACCACCTTCACTGGCAATGAATTCCACGCACCCACCACTCCCTGCGTGAAAAACTTACCCCTGAGATCCCCGTGTACCTACTTCCAAGCACCTTAAAACTGTACGCCCTCGTGTTAGCCATTCAGCCCTGGGAAAAGCCTCTGGCTACACACATCAAAGATGCTAGTGAACGCAGCAGGCCAGGCAGCATCTCTAGCAAGACGTACAGTCGACGTTTCGGGCCGAGACCCTTCGTCAGGACTAACTTAAGGAAGAGCTAGTAAGAGATATGAAAGTGGGAGGGGGAGGGGGAGATCCAAAATGATAGGAGAAGACAGGAGGAGGAGGGATGGAGCCAAGAGCTGGACAGGTGATTGGCAAAAGGGATATGAAAGGATCATGGGACAGGAGGCCCAGGGAGAAAGAAAAGCGGGAGGGGGAAAACCCAGAGGATGGGCAAGAGGCATAGGACAGAAAAAGGAGAGAGAGTGAAAGAATGTGTGTATATAAATAAATAACAGATGGGGTACGAGGGGGAGGTGGGGCATTAGTGGAAGTTAGAGAAGTCAATGTTCATGCCATCAGGTTGGAGGCTACCCAGACGGAATATAAGGTGTTGTTTCTCCAACCTGAGTGTGGCTTCATCTTTACAGTAGAGGAGGCCGTGTATAGACAGATCAGATTGGGAATGGGACGTGGAATTAAAATATGTGGTCACTGGGAGATCCTGCTTTCTCTGGTGGACAGAGTGTAGGTGTTCAATGAAACGATCGCCTGCCTCGTTTTATCAAGGGCAGGTCATGCCTCACGAATGTGATTGAAACCATCCGTCTACTTGCTTTTCCAGGTCATTTATAAAAATCACGAAGAGAACGGGTCCAAGAACAGATCCCTGCAGTACACCACTGGTCTCCGTCCTCCATGCAGAATTCGAACTATCCACAATCATTCTTTGCCTTCTGTGCTCAAGCCAATTCATGATCCACAAAACAAAGTCCCCTTGGATCCCATGCCTCATTGCTTTCTGAATGAGCTTCACATGGGGAGCCTTTCTCGAATGCCTTTCTGAAATCCATATACACTACATCCACTGCTCCACATTCATCAATGTGTTTTGTTACATCCCCAAAGAATTCAGTCAGGTTCATAAGGCATGACCTGCCCTTGACAAAACCAGGCAGACTATCCCTGATCAGATTATGTCCCTCCAAATGCTAATAAATCCTTCCGCTCAGGACCTTCTCCAATAATTTACCCCCCACTGGGAAAAAGTGGACGGGATGGTGAAGGAGACGTGGGGGACATTACCATGGCCTCCTCCACTGTCGTGATGAGTCCACGATTAGGTTGGAAGAACAACACTTTATATTCTGTCTGGGTAGCCTCCAGCCTGATGGCATCAACATCGATTTCTCGAACTTCCGGTAATGCCCCCAACTCCCTCTCCTTCACCATTCCCCATCCGCCGTTTCCCTCTCTCATCTTATCTCCTTGCCCGCCCATCGCCTCCGTCTTGTGCTCCTCCCCCTTTCCTCCATGGTCTTCTGTCCTCTTCTATCAGACTCCCCCTTCTCCAGCCCTGTATCTCTTTCACCGATTAACTTCCCAGCTCTTTACTTCATCCCTCCCCCTTCAGGTTACTCCGATCACCGTGTGTGTCTCTCCCCCTCCCCCATCTTTTATATCTACTTCAGTTCTTCTTTCCCCAGTCCTGCCGAAGGGTTTCGGTCCGAAGCGACGACTGTACTTTTCACCCCCCCCATAGAAGCTGCCTGGCCCGCTGAGTTCCTCCAGCATTTTCTGTGTGTTGTACCGTGTACATCGAGTCCTTCTCCTGCACTGTCTGCAGGATGACCCGTGCTGACCACCTCCTGGTGACTTGTGGTCAGTGGTGTTGGTCTGAGTGAACTGTGCCCGAGTTCATTAACACAAAGTTCACATGCACAGGCGATGAACAAAGTTACTGACAGGAGCTTCCTGTGACTCTGAGAACAAGCTCGGCGCTTCCATCGGACTGAACTCTGCAGCTCTCGGAGGCGGTCCGTCAATCAGCCGGACCGGCTCTCATCGGCCGAGGAGTGAGCCCCGCCCAGTGGGCCGTCCATTGCCACCCGGAGCGAGTGGCTCCGATCCGGGGACAGGCCGCAAATCGGCAGCTGCACCTTGGGCAACCGCTACAACACCGACCGGGGCTGCGCATCTTTTCCGTTGTGGAGGTGAGGAGATTCCGTGAGCTGTTCCAGCTATACGGAGGGTGCCGGGCCTTTCCCCGCCGGGGATCGGGGCCTGTTGTCTGCAGCTGCCTCCGAAACCCGTCTCCTGCTGCTGGGAGACCGGAGCTGCGCGGAGCGGCTGCTGATGGGTCGCTGGTGCTCTCACCTCTCTCCTGGCAATCCGACAGACTGAAGGCCGTGGGAGGACAAGCACCGATGACCTCTTCTCCGGTCTTCAACCCCACTCCTCACCCTGGTCACCCCGCTCGGGTCTTCTGCCTGCTCTGGATCTTTACATTGCCAACTGCCGACGGGACATCAACCATCTCCACTTCACCACTCCTCCCTCCAATTCCAACCTCACTCCTGCCGAACGCTCTGCTCTCTACTCCATCAGCACTAATCCTCACCTCACCCTCAAACCCGCGGATAAGTGGAGTGCTGTAGTAGTCTGGCGTACTGACCTCTACTGTTCAGGTCCAGCGACAATTCTCAGACACCTCTTACTCACTTGCCCCTCGAACAGGACCTCACTAAGGAGCACCAGGCCACTGTCTCCTACACCATCACTGACTTTATAACCTCTGGGGATCTCCCATCCACTGCCTCCAACCTCATAGTTCCCGCACCCCGCACCTCCCCTTTCTACCTCTTTCCCAAGATCCACAAACCTGCCTGTCCAGGTAGACCCATTGTTTCAGCTTGTTCCTGCCCCACTGAACTCATATCGGCATACCTCGACTCTGTTTTATCCCTCCTGGTCCAGTTTCAATGATTTCAAATTCCCTGGCCCTAATCATCAGAATTTCACTCTGGTTGTCCTGTACCAATTGTGACAACAGACCAAGTTATCAGAAGATTGATGCCGATAAGAGAGATAAGAGAGAGACAAATGGGGGAAATATTCAAAATGCTAATCAGAGAGAGACGAGAGAGAGATTAACGAAAAGAGACACAGTTCCGAGTATTGTTTAAACTGGTGGCTTTGACCTGAACTGTTTGAAGTTTGATGGACAGGCGATACCCCAGCAGGGGGATAAAAGGAACAGGTTCGCTAAGGCAAGACACCACGACACCACGAGGTAACGAGACCCTGGAAGTGTGGTGCCCCCCCGCCACAAGTTGGTGGGAGTTTTGGAGGTCTGATCGCGGGACTGACCATAGACGCACAGGGTGAAAAGGCACGATCGGCGGGAACCTGGTGTGTGTGTCCGCCCTTGCCTGGGTGCCGGGTTCACCGCTGAAGAACGATCATATCCAGAATGGAGGGGTCACAGTCGGTGACCTCACAAGACATTATAAAGGGCTCGCCCGAAAGCTAACTGCGAGGAATATATAAGGTCTGTTGAATCCGATTTGAATATTCGCTCTCTCTCTCTCCCCCCAACGGCACAACAGCGATTACTGCGAACTGAACTAAACTGATCTGAACTCTGTGTCACTTGAGACTGATCATTTTACCCCTAGACTGCGATAGAGCTTGACTGATTCTTATTATCCTAGTTCTGTGTACATGTGTGCTTTATCATTGCTAACCCGTTGCATTTATATCCTTACGTTAAGTACTGTGTTACTTATTTCTTTAATAAAACTTTCTTAGTTCCAGTAATCCAGACTCCAACTGAGTGGTCCATTTCTGCTGGTTTGGCAACCCAGTTACGGGGTACGTAACACAATACACCTGCATACCCCACCAGGAAGGCCTCAAAGCTCTCCATTTCTTACTGAACAGCAGACCCAACCAGTTCTTCTCCACCACCACCACTCTCCTCTGTCTGGCAGAACTTGTCCTCACTCTCAGTAATGTCTCCTTTGGCTCCTCCCACTTCCTTCAAACAAAAGGGGTAGCCATGGGCACTCGTAAGGGTCCCAGCTATGTCTGCCTTTTCATCAGCTCCATGGAACAGTTTATGTTACTGGTGTCTGTCCCCCACTTTTCCTACGCTACGTTGATGACTGCATTGGTGTTGCTTCCTGCACCGATTCTGAGCTCTTCGACTTCATCAACTTTGCCTCCAACCTCCACCCTGCTCTCAAATTTACCTGGTCCATTTCCAACACCTCCATTCCCTTTCTCGTCCTCACTATCTCTGTCTCTGGAGACAGCTTATTTACTGAAGCCCGTTATAAACCCACGGACTCTCACTGCTACCTGGACTGTACCTCTTCCCACCCTGTTGCTTGTATAGACGCAATCCCCTTATCTCAATTCCTCTGTCTCTGTCGCATCTACTCTCAGGAAGAGGTTTTTCATTTCAGAAAGATGGAGATGTCCTCCTTCTTCAAAAAAAGCAGCTTCACTTCCTCCACCATCAATGCTGCCCTCAACCGCATCTCTTCCAGTTCACGATGTCTGGTCTCACACCATTCTTTTGCCACCCCACTAGGGAAAGGGTTCCTTTTGTCTTCACCTGCCACCCCACCAACCTCTGTGTCCAGCACATAATTCTCCGTAACTTCCACAATCTCCAACAAGATCCCACTGCCAAGCACATCTTTCCCTCCCCCTCACTTTCTGCTTTCCACAGGGTTCTCCCCCTACACGACTGCCTTGTCTATTCGCCCCCCCCCCCCCACTGATCTCCCTGCTGGCAAACAGTTCACCTGTGAGTCTGTTGGGGTCATGTACTGTGTCTGGTGCTCCCGGTGTGGCCTCCTGTACGTCAGTGAGACCCGACATAGATTGGCAGGCCGCTTCACCAAGCGCCAATGCTCCATTTGCCAGAAAAAGCAGGATCACCCAGTGGCCACCCATTTTAATTAAACTTCCCATTCCCATTCTGACATTTCAATCTATGGCGATGAGGCCATGCTCAGGTTGGAGGAGCAACACCTTATTTCCTACGTGGGTATTCTCCATCCTGATGGCATGAACATCAATTTCTCAGCCCCTCTTTCGCCATTCCCTGTCCCCTTTTCCCTCTCTCACTTTATCTCCTTGCCCGCCCATTGCCTCCCTCTGGTACTCCTCCCCCTTTTCTTTCTTCCGTGCCCTTCTCCAGCCATGTATCTCTTTCACTAATCAACTTCCCAGCTCTTTACTTCACCTCTCCCGCCTTGTGGTTTTACCTCTCACCCTGTGTTTCTCCCTCCCCTCCCCCAACTTTTAACCCTGACTCCTCATCTGTTTCTCTCTGGTCTTGATGAAGCGTATCGGCCCAAAACGTTGACTGGACTCTTTTCCTTAGATGCTGCCTGGCCTGCTGCATTCGTCCAGCATTTTTGTGTGTGCTGCAAAGGTAAACATATAGTTAAAAGAAAAAGCTTTATTTATAATAAATTATCTACAAAAGTTTAAAGCAGTTCAAATGATATTTGACATTCTGAATGTCATATGGTCGATACATTCAGCAGTGTTGACACTGTTTAAAACATTGCCATTCAGATAGCCTCGGGGATGTTGCAAATTTCAGTGTTCACTGGGCTTCCCCACCTGACCCAGGCCCTTCATGTGCGGTAGCAGAAAGAGTCTCGACTATGGTCCTCTCCCAGAGACTTTGCACTGGCTGCACTGAGAGTCACTGTGTCCCTCAGCACATCCTCCTGCGGCCTGGACTGTGCCTGTCGACAGCGTTCCCTTCGTGACATCTGACTGTGCTGGGAGACCAACAGGTTTCGGGCAGAACAAAGAGCGTCTCTCACTGAGTTGATGATCTTCCAGCAGCAGTTCCCGGGCTGAATGACTCAATGGAGAACGTGGTGGAGGGATTGTCTACTGAGTCAGTGTGAGTGGAAATGAGAAACAGGAAGGGAACAAGTCCTCTGTTGGGAGCGAGAGAACTGGGAAGCTTTTCAAAACTAACGGAAGGAAACTTAAAAAAAACAGTTTAGTAAAGATGAAATATGAAGGTTAGCTAGTCAATAATATAAAGGAGGATATCAAAAGTTTTATCAGATAAATAAGAGCAAAAGAAAGGTGAGAGTAAATATCAGACCACGAGAAAGTTACATTGGAAATGGTGGACAAAGTCATTAACTATATTGTATCAGTCTTCATTGTGGAAGAGGCCAGCAGTCTGCCAGAATTTTGAGAGTGTCAGGGCACTGAAGTGAGTGAGTCACTGTCACTGTGGAGAAGGACCGTGGAAAACAGAAAGATCTGAAAGTAGACAAGTCACCTGGACCAGATGATTGAGACCCAGAGGTTCTTAAAGAAGTAGCTGAAGTGATTGTGGGGACATTAGTGCTAATCTTTCAATTTTTACTAGTGGTTTTGGGGGACTGGGAAATTTGCAAATGTCACTCCACTCTTTAAGAAGGGAGGGAGGCAGAAGACAGGAAATTATAGGCGATTTCTTCTGACTTCACTGGTTGGTTAGAGTCTGTTATTAGGGATGAGGTTTCAGAGTAATTGAAGGCATATGATAGGTTGAATTCAGTATGATTTTTCCTTCAGGAGAAATCTTGCCTGACCAATCTGTTGCATTCTTTGACAAAATAACAGGAAGGAGAGACAAAGAAGAGTCAATAGACGTTGTTTACTTGGATATTCAGAAGGCATTTGACAAGGAGCCGCACATGAGGCTGCTAAACAAGGTGAGAGTCCATGGAATTACAGGAAAGATACCAGCACGGATAGAAGATTGACTGACTCTCAGGAGATAAAGAGAGGGAATAAAGAGGCCCTTTACTGGTCGGGTGCCGGTGACGAGTGGTGTCCACAGGGGTCGGTGTTGGGACCGCTTCTTTTCATTTTGTTTGTCAGTGATATGGATGGCAGAATTGCTGGTTTTGTGGACAATAGAAAGGTCGCTGGAGGGGTAGGTAGTGTTGAGGAAACAGGGAGTCTGCAGTAGGCCTTCGATTGCAGAATGACAAAGGAGTGGTAGCTGGAATATAGTGTCGGGAAGTACATGGTCGTGCACGTTGGTAGAGGGAATAAAGGTATCGAAGGAATAAAGGTGCTTTCAAGTAGGTACAGAGGAGAGGTCAGGGGTAAGTTTTTCACTCAGAGTGGTGAGTGCATGGAATTGACTGCCGGTGACGGTGGTGGAGGCGGATATAATTAGATCTTTTAAGAGACTCCTGGATAAGTACATGGAGCTTCGAAAAATAGAGTGCTATGGGTAATTTCTAAAGTAAGTACATGTTCGGCACAGCATTGTAGGCTGAAGGGCCTGTATTGTGCTATAGGTTTTCTATGTTTCTATCAAACATGCAGCAAATTCAGAAATCAAAGGTGGAGAGGGACCTGGGAATTCCCGGGCAGTATTATCCAAAGCTTAACATGCAGGCTGAGTCAGTAGTCGGGAAGGCAAATGCAATGTCAGCATTAACTCTGAGGGGACAAGAATGTAAAAGAAATTATGTCATGCTGAGCCTTGATAAGGCATTAACCAAGTCTCCATTTCGAATATTGAGAGCAGTTTTGGCTCCTTGTATCAGAAGGGATGTGGTGACATTGGAGTGGGTTCAGAGGTAGTTCAGAAAAATGATCCTGGTAAAGAACGGGTTAGTTGGAAGAAGCATTTGATGGTTCTGTGCCTGCATTTGCTGGAGTTTAGAAAAATAACGAGTTATCTCATTGTGACCAATCAAATATTGGATGGCCTGCAGAAAGTGGAGTTGGAGAGGATGTCTCCAATAGTGGGAGAGTCGAGGACCAAGGCGCACAGACAAATAATACAAATACATCCCTTTTGTGCATTGGTGAGGGGGAATTTCTTTAGCGAGAAGATTATGAAACTGGAATTCATTGTCAGAGAGAGATGTGGGGGCCAAGTCATTGAGTATATTTAAAGTTGAGGTTGATGGGTTCTTAATTAGTAAGGGCGTCAAATTGTCGGGAGAAGGCAGGAGAATAGGATTGAGAAGGTAAATAAGTCTGCCATGATGGATTGACAGAGTAGACTTGATGGACCAAATGGCGTGATTCTGCTCCTATGTTCTATGGTTTTCTGGGCAAACTCTCTTCGATCCTGTCTCTCAGAAATTTTCCCATCACAGATGTGAGGCTCAGCGGCCTGGAGTTCCCCGGATTGTCTTTCCAACCCTTCTCAAGTTGTGTCCTTGAGCCACCCTCCAGTCGTCCGGCCCCTCACCTGTGGCTAAGTGTGAAATAAATCTCTCTGCCAAGGCGACTGCAATTTTGAACTAGTCCTTTTCTTTTAATATTCAATCTTTTTATGTTTCATAATGATAAACATAACACAGTATTAATACAAAGTAATTGGGAATACATTGTTATAATTAACATATTTAAACATAAACCAAGTTGGCACATGGGTATTAAACCTCCCTATCGTACAAGATACAAATATAATATACAAAAAAAAAATAAAAATTAAAAAGGAAAAATAATATATACCGAAAAGAAAAACTAATCTAAACAATGGTAACCACCTAAACGAAAGAAAGAAAAAGACACGGGCTGTTGTGTAACGTCAAAAAAAGGAACCATTAATGTCGTCGAATCTGCTCATCTCGACATATATTAAAAAGAAATAGAATAAGTTTGAAAAAGGTCAAATTTTATCACATGGAAGTGTTGAATAAATGCCCTCCAAGTCTTTTTGAAATTAATAGAGGGATCATAAATAACACTTCTAATTTTTTCCAAGTTTAAATACAACATAGTTTGAGAGAACCAATGAAATGTTGCAGGAGGATTGATCTCTTTCCAATTCAGCAAAATGGATCTTCTAGCCATTAATGTAAGAAATGCAATCATCCGATGAGCTGAAGAGGTTAGATGATTTAGTTCTATCATTGGTAACCCAAAAGTTGCGGTAATAGGGTGGACCTACTCCTGATGTCTTCACATGCCCTTGATCAGGCTCTGGGGATTTATCCACCTCAATTGACTTTCACATCATCAGCACCTACTCTTTTGAAATGCGAGATTTTCCAAGATATTAATGTTCATTTTCCTTCATTCCGTGGATCCCATGATGTTTTCCCTGGGAAACAGAGAAGGGAAATATTGATTTAAGACCACTCCCCTCCCGAGCTGTTCCACCGTTTGATAACCACATCAGTGCTTAAGAAAATCTATTCTCTCGCTAATTGCTCTTTAAATCTCAATGTGCCTGCAACACCTCATGAATGTCATTCAAATCATCTGCAGAGCTATCACGTGTTCTCCTCCTATCCTCTTCACTGTACTCCTCTCTCTGCCTGATACTCCTCGGGCCAGAGAGCTGTGACCGGGGGTTTCTCACCGAGAGTTGTATCCACCCTTGTTTACTCTTTGTGGTCAGAGCCTTCACAATGTATTTTCCCAGTTCCCTCAGTAACCTGGTCCCACTGTGTCTGTGCTGACCATGAGACCAAATTAAACTAACCCCACCTTTCTGCGTACACTCTATATCCCACACACCCCGCCTCCCTTTTCCTGCCTCCTCACTGGCAGCCACAAAATAAAGAAATCCTATGGAAGCCAAAAGAAAGAAGACCGTCAAATATACAATGCACAGAAAAATACTCGGTACTCCAAAGACAAAAAGAAGCCGATAGAGGAACTCAGCAGGTCGGGTGGCATCTCTACAGGAAAAGTGATAGTCGACGTTTCAGGCTGAGATTCTGCATCAAAGCCTTGTCTCTGCTGACTCTTGTGTCTCCACAACACTCCAAATGTGACCTCACCAAAGCTTCAAGCAAGAGAAGATCAGATCTTCGTCAGGACTGGAGAAAAAAAGATGAGAATTCAGAGGAAGAAGGTGAGGGGAGGGAAAGAAGAAATACAAGGTTGTTGGTGATCAGTGAAACCGGGAGAGGGGGAGTGGTGAATAAAGAGCTGGGAAAGAGACTGGTGAAATTGATAAAGGGCTGGAGAAGGGGGAATCTGATAGAGGACAGAAGGCGGTGGAAGAAAGGGGAGGTGGAGGGGCACCAGAGGGAAGTGATGAGCATGAAAGGAGACAAGATGACAGAGTGAAATGGGAATGGGGAATGGTGAGGGTGTGGCCATTTCCGGAAGTTCAAGAAATTGATGTTCATGCCAGCAGGTTGGAGGCTATGGATAAGTACCAGGAGAGAGATCAGTGGGGAGGGATGGGGGGGGGGGGGACGAATGGACAAGGGAGTTGCGTAGGGAGCTATCCCTGCGGAATGCAGAGAGAGGCGGGGGAGGGAAAGATGTGCTTAGTGGTGGGATCCCGTTGGAGGTGGCGGAAGTTACACATGCCCTTACACTTCCTCCCTTACCACCATTCAGGGCCCCAAACAGTCCTTCCAGGTGAGGCGACACTTCACCTGTGAGTCGACTGGGGTGATATACTGCGTCCGGTGCTCCCGATGTGGCCTTTTATATATTGGCGAGACCCGACGCAGACTGGGAGACCGCTTTGCTGAACATCTACGCTCTGTCCGCCAGAGAAAGCAAGATCTCCCAGTGGCCACACATTTTAATTCCACATCCCATTCCCATTCTGACATGTCTATCCACGGCCTCCTCTACTGTAAAGATGAAGCCACACTCAGGTTGGAGGAACAACACCTTATATTCCGTCTGGGCAGCCTCCAACCTGATGGCATGAACATCGACTTCTCTAACTTGCGCTAATGCCCCACCTCCCCCTCGTACCCCATCTGTTACTTACTTTTATACACACATTCTTTCTCTCACTCTCCTTTTTCTCCCTCTGTCCCTCTGAATATACTCCTTGCCCATCATCTGGGTCCCCCCCCCCGCTCCTTGTCTTTCTTCGCGGACCTCCTGTCCTCTCGTATCCCTTTTGCCAATCACCTGTCCAGCTCTTGGCTCCATCCCTCCCCCTCCTGTCTTCTCCTATCATTTTGGATCTCCCCCTCCCCCTCCAACTTTCGAATCCCTTACTCACTCTTCCTTCAGTTAGTCCTGACGAAGGGTCTCGGCCTGAAACGTCGACTGCACCTCTTCCTAGAGATGCTGCCTGGCCTGCTGCGTTCACCAGCAACTTTTATGTGTGTTGCTTGAATTTCCAGCTTCTGCAGAATTCCTGTTCTTAATGTTTGGACGTTCAGTTCATGGCGGGACCGCTTTCAACCAGGATATGGGGATAGCGAGCTGTGCAAAGATCAGTTTCACGGCGAGGATCCCCACCTGCTGCTGGGAACCGGTACTGCAGGAAGAGCCGGAAAAGAAACACATCCGATTCTCCATCAAATCAGATACTCCAGCCTTGAACTCCAGGCCGGGTCTTTATATGCTGCTATTGTGACTCCCATCTCCCCTTCCCCCACCACGACTCTGCAACCCCGTCTCCCTCAGATCCGACCATCAGCTACTGGGCCCTCAGAGGCTCCATCTTCCTCTCACCCCAACCCTCCCCTCTCCATTGACACCCCCAGCCTCCCCCCTCCCCCCTCTGATCCCAGCTCTCATCCGTGCCGGATCTTTACCATCCCCTCCGACCTTCATCAGTCGGAGGCAGAACGCTCTGTCCTCAGTAAGGGCCTCACCTTTGTCCCCCTTCGCCCACACCTCAGCGAGTTCCGTGTTCGCCATGATGCGGAACACTTCTTCCGCCGTCTCCGTCTCCGAGCCTACTTCTTCAGCAAGGACTCTTCCACCCCCACCGATGACCCCTTCTCCCGTCTTCAACCCTCCTCTTCTTCATGGACACCCCGCTCTGGTCTTCTGCCTGCTCTGGATCTCTTTATCGCTAACTGCCGACGGGACATCAACCGTCTCGACTTCACCGCACCTTGTCCCCATTCCAACCTCACTCCTTCGGAACGCTCTGCTCTCCACTCCCTCCGCACTAATCCTAACCTTATTATTAAACCCGCCGATAAGGGGGGTGCTGTTGTAGTCTGGCGTACTGACCTCTACCTTGCTGAGGCACAGCGACAACTCGCGGATACCTCCTCTTACTTACCCCTCGATCGTGACCCCATTAAGGAGAACCAGGCTATTTTCTCCCACACCACCACCGACTTTATCCGCTCAAGGGATCTCCCATCCGCTGCTACCAACCTTATAGTTCCCACACCTCGCACTTCCCGTTTCTACCTCCTACCCAAGATCCACAAACCTCCCTGTCCTGGCAGACCTGTTGTCTCAGCTTGCTCCTGCCCCACCGAACTCGTTTCTGCATACCTCGACACTGTTTTATCCCCCACTTGTTCACCCCTTCCTACCTATGTTCGTGACACTTCTCACGCCGTTAAACTTTTCGATGATTTTAAGTTCCCTGGCCCCCACTGCTTTATCTTCACCATGGATGTCCAGTCCTTATATACTTCCATCCCCCATCAGGAAGGTCTCAAAGCTCTCCGCTTCTTTTAGATTCCAGACCTAATCAGTTCCACTCTAGCACCACTCTGCTCCGTCTAGCGGAAGTAGTCCTTACTCTTAATAATTTCTCCTTTGGCTCCTCCCACACCCTCCAAACAAAAGGTGTAGCTATGCGCACCCGTATGGGTCCTAGCTATGCCTGCCTTTTTGTTGGTTTTGTGGAACAATCTATGATCCAAACCTATTCTGGTATCTGTCCCCCACTTTTCCTTCGCTACATCGACGACTGCATTGGCGCTGCTTCCTGCACGCATGCAGAACTCGTTGACTTTATTAACTTTGCCTCCAACTTTAACCCTGCCCTCAAGTTTACCTGGTCTATTTCTGACACCTGCCTTCCCTTTCTAGATCTTTCTGTCTCTATCTCTGGAGACAGCTTATCTACTGATGTCTACTATAAGCCTACTGACTCTCACAGCTATCTGGACTATTCCTCTTCTCACCCTGTCTCTTGCAAAAATGCCATCCCCTTCCCGCAATTCCTCCGTCTCCGCCGCATCTGCTCTCAGGATGAAGCTTTTCATTCCAGGAGGAGGGAGATGTCCTCCATTTTTAAAGAAAGGGGCTTCCCTTCCTCCACCATCAACTCTGCTCTCAAACGCATCCCTCCCATTTCACGCACATCTGCTTTCACCCTATCCTCCCGCCACCTCACTAGGAATAGGGTTCCCCTGGTCCTCACCTACCACGCCACCAGCCTCCGGGTCGAGCATATTATTCTCCGTAACTTCCGCCACCTCCAACGGGATCCCACCACTAAGCACATCTTTCCCTCCCCCCTCTCTGCTTTCTGCAGGGATCGCTCCCTAAGCGACTCCCCTGTCCATTCGGTTCCCCATTACTCTCACTGATCTCCCTCCTGGCACTTATCCTTGTAAGCGGAACAAGTGCTACACAGGCCCTTACACTTCCTCCCTTACCAACATTCAGGGTCCCAGACAGTCCTTCCAGGTGAGGCGACACTTCACCTGTGAGTCGGTTGGGGTGATATACTGCGTCCGGGGCTCCCGATGTGGCCTTCTATATATTGGTGAGACCTGACGCACACTGGGAGATCGTTTTGCTGAACACCTACGTTCTGTCCGACAGAGAAAGCAGGATCTCCCAGTGGCCACACATTTTAATTCCACATCCCATTCCCATTCTGACATGCCTATCCACGGCCTCCTCTACTGTCAAGATGAAGCCACATACCGGTTGGAGGAACAACACCTTATATTCCGTCTGGGTAGCCTCCAACCTGATGGCATGAACATTGACTTCTCTAACTTCCGCTAATGCCCCACCTCCCCCTCGTACCTCATCCGTTATTTATTTATATACACACATTCTTCCCCTCTCTTTTTTCTCCCTCTGGCCCTCTGACAATACCCCTTGCCCATCCTCTGGGTTCCCCCCCCCCTCCCTTTTCATTCTCCCTGGGCCTCCTGTCCCATGATCCTCTCATATCCCTTTTGCCAATCACCTGGCTCCATCCCTCCCCCTCCTGTCTTCTCCTATCATTTTGGATCCCTCCCTCCCCCTCCCAATTTCAAATCTCTTACTAGCTCTTCCTTCAGTTAGTCCTGACGAAGGGTCTCGGCTCGAAACGTCGACTGTACCTCTTCCTAGAGATGTTGCCTGGCCTGCTGCATTCACCAGCGACTTTGATGTGTGTTGCTTGAATTTCCAGCATCTGTAGAATTCCTCGTGTTAGCTTTATAATCTTCTACTACTGAATACTTCTGCTACTGAATACGCAGTATTTCTGTTCCGCTGGTGGATGCAGTGAACACATTAAAATTAATGGATCTATAATTCCTGTTTATTTCATTCTCTACACACTTATATTGACATCGAGTTACTCCTGACCCCGGTCCCGGGACGAGACCAGACCCGGAGCGGAACCGGAGCAGATTCCCAGCCACTGGTTTTTTATGCCAAGTCCAGAAGAAAGGATAAAGTTTCCCCGTGAATTTATTTCCAATGAAGATAGAGACGGGACGTGGACTCCGACTTGTGAAATGAACCTTTCCCGGACTCGTAACTGAGATAATCTTCCTAGCGTTCTCTCCGTAACTTTTCCTGATACTGTATTTTCGTCCTCATGGCAGCAGTGAGAAAAGTGCATGCCCGTGGTGTTGGGGGTCCCTGATGATGAAGGCTGATTTCCTGCGATCGTGTTTCATGATGATGTGCTCAATGGAGTGGAGGGGTTCACTCATGATGGAATGGGCTGGATCCACTGGATCTCACCCTGCGATGTAGCCAGTCAATATACTCTCCACTACACATTTACAGAACTTTGTTAAAGTTTTAGATATCCTGCTGGATCTCTGCAAATTCCTAAGAATGTGGAGGCCCTGCCGTGCTTTCTTCGTAATTGTGTTTACGTGTTGGGCCTGGAACAGGACATGCAAAATATTAACCCTGAGAAATTTAGAGTTGTCAGCATTTGTAATTGTCCTGTGTACAATACATCTGCCGTTGTCAGTGTCCCTTTATCTCATTTTAGGAAACGCATCTCAGTACATTCTTACTGAGTATTGACTTACCGAAAGCGCTTGTCTGTTGCTGACTTCCTGCAGTGACCGCCCTCCCCCCACCCCCCACCCCCAACCCACCCCACCATCCCCAGACACAGTCAGACTCGGAGGGGGCTTCTCAACAGTGGCTCCTCCTGGTCGCACAGTTGTCGAGCCGAATCCCACGTGACAACAATGGGCAGACGATCTCTCATCGCCCCCTTGTGGTGACTGACAGTAATTCGGAGCGTCAGATAAACCAGATTTCTGTCTCTGGAGATGGTGAACAAAGCAGGAAGCTTGAGAGAACAACAGTAACTGGTTAGATCAGTGGAAGCCATTTATGGTAACAAGGAAAACGGCCAAGAAAGTGCACCAGTGCCTCTTCCTCCCCAGTAGGCCAAGGAAATTTGGCGCAGAACATGGAAATCTATAGCACATTACTGGCCCTTTTGGCCCACTACAGTTTGCCAAGCATATAACCTCTAGAAACTGCCTAGAATTTCCCTACTGCATAGCCTTCTATTTTTCTAAGCTCCACGTACCTATCTAAGAGACTCCTAAAAGACCATATCGTATCCGCTTCCACCACCACCATCGGCAGTGCATTCCACGCACCCACCACTCTCTGTGTGGAAAAATGTACCCCTGACATCCCCTCGCCACTTATCTCCAAGCACCTTGAAACTATACCCCACCCCCGTGTTAGCCATTTCAGCCTTGGGATAAAAACCTCTGACTGCCACACGATCAATGTCCCTCATTATCGTATACACCTCTATCATATCACCTATCATCCCACATTACTCCAAGGAGAAAAGGCTAAGTTCATTCATTCTATTCACATTAGGTACGCCCTCCAATCCAGACAACATCCTTATAAATCTCCTCTGCACTCTCTCTGTATCATCCACATCCTTCCTGTACATAAATGAACACAGCAAGGAGGTCTGATCAAGGTCTCATATAGCTGTAACATTACCTCACGGCTCTTGAACGTAATCCCACGGTTGATGAATGCAAACACACAATATGCCTTCTTAACAACACTGTCACCCTGCTCAGCAGCTCTGAGTGTCCTATGGACATGGACCCCAAGATCTGTCAGATCTACTAAACTGCCAGGAATCTTTCTATTAATATTATATTCTGTCTTCAAATTTGACGTACCAAAATTAGCTACTTCACTCTTATCTGGGTTGAAGTCATTTACCACTTCTCAGCTCTGTTCTGCATCCTATTGATGTCCCGCTGTAACCTCTGGCAACCGTCCAGGCTATCCACAACATTCCCAACCTTTGTTTCATCAGAAAACTTAGTAACGCACCGTTCTACTTCTTCATCCAGGTCATTTATAAAAATCAAAAAGAGGAGGGGCCCCAGAACAGATTCCCATGGAACACCACTGTTCACTGACCTCCATGCAGAATATCTACAGCTCCCCTATGTCTTCAGTGGGCAAGCCAGTCCTGGATCCACAAAGCAAAGTCTCCTTGGATCCCTTGCCTCTTTATTTTCTGAAGGAGCCTTCCATGGGGAACTTATTAAATGCCTTACTGAAATCCATATACACTACATCCACTGCTCTACCTTCAATGTGCTATTCTACTTCCTCAAATAATTCAATCAGGCTCGTAAGGCATGACCTGCCCTTGACAAGGCCCTGCCGACTCTCCCTAATCAGATTACGTCTCTCCACATGCTCATAAACCCTGCCACTCAGGATCTTCAACAAATTTCACAGCACTGACGTCAGGCTCACTGGTCAACAATTTCTTGGGTTATAGACTCCCTTTCTTGAACAAGTTAACAACATTTTCAATTCGCCAGTCCTCTAGTTCTTCTCCCTTCCCAATTGATGACACAAAAATTATCGCAAGGTGCTCAGCAATCTCCTCCCCCGCTTCCCACAGTAGCCTGGGGTATATCACATCCGGTCCCGGTGACTTACCTAACTTAATGTTTTTCAAAAGCTCCAGCACATCCTCTTTCTCAATGTCTATATGTTCAAGCATTTCAGTCCACTGTAAGTAATCCCCACAATTGTCAATGTCTTTTTCCCTGGTGAAGACTGAAGCAAAGTATTCATTAATACCTCTGCTACCTTCTCCGACCCCATGCACACGTTTCCCTATCACACCTGATTGATCCTATTCTCACATAGCTCATTCTCTTGCTCTTCACATACTTGTAGAATGCCTTGGGGGTTTCCTTAATCCTGCTCACCAAGGCCTTCTCATGGTCCCTTCTGGCTCTCCTAATTCCATTCTTAAACTCCTTCCTAGCAAACTTGTAATTTCCTAGAGCTCTAACAGTACCTAGTTTCTGGAAACTTTCACAAGCTTTTCTTTTCTTTTCTTATTAACTAGATCTTCTACATCCTTCGTACACCATGGTTCTTTAACCCTACCATCCTTTCCCTGCCTGAACGGAACTATGCAGACCTCCATGCAAATGTTCCCTGAACATTTGCCACATTTGTGCCGTTCGTTTCCCTGAGAACGTCTGCTCTCAATGTATGCTCCCAAGTTCCTGCCTAATAACATTATATTTCTCCCTCCACCAATTAAATGTTTTCCCAAATTGTCTGTTCTTATCCCTCTCCAGCGCTATGGTGAAGGAGATAGAGTTGTGGTCACTACCTGGAAAATGCTGTCCAAGAGATCTGACATCTGACCAGGTTCTTTTCCCAATACCAGATCAAGTACAACCTCTCTTTACAAACTCTCTACAAGCTGTCTCTCCTTGTGCTCCAACCTCCCCATCCTCTGCCTCTTCACTTCGGTTCCCACCTCCTGAAAATCTAGTTTAAACCTTCCCCAATAGCACCAGCAAACCTCCCCATCCGGATATTGGTCCTCTGCGGATTCAAGTGCAACTTGTCCTTTTTGTGCACTTCACATCTGCCCCAGTAGAGATCCCAATAGTCCAATAATCTGAATCCCTGCTCCCTGCTGCAATCCTATGGCCACACATTTACTGAAGGTATGTCCTTTCAATTTCAAGTTTACTGTCATCTAAATATACATGTATACAACGAAACGAAACAACGTTCCTCCGGACCATGGCGCACACATACAACATCTATCATACACAGTATATAAACCAAAATATTACACGCTTAACAAGATTATGAAATATAATTAAAAATACATACATTAAAGCACAGGACAGGTGAAGTGTAAACAGCCCATTATCCCAGTGATGAGACCTCGGTGGTGACAGGGTTTTCATAGTCTCACAGCCTGAGGGAAGAAGCTGTTATCCAGGCTGACAGTCCTAGTCCTGAAGCTTTTGTACCTCCTTCCTGACAGTCGTGGTCAAAGAGATTGTGGGATGGGTGGTAGGGATGCTCAGTGCTGAGCACATTTACATGGAGCACTGCCACAACAAAGCAACATCCATCATCAAGGACACCCACCATCAGGATATGCTCGCTTTTTGCTTCTACCAGAAGTCCCACATCACCAGGTTCAGGGACAGTTATTACCCGACAAACATCAGGCTCCTGAACCAGCGTGGATAACTCACTCACCACAACTCTGAACCGGTCCTACAACTTACAAACTCAGTTTCAACTACTCTTTGCAAGCGATGTTCTCAGTATATTTTTATTTATTTGAACAATTTATCTTCGTTTGCACATTGATTAGTTGTCAGTCTTGGTTGTTTTCTTTATTTCCCTGTAAATGCCAGCACTGTTTGCAGCTTGTTATGCATGAATACACGAGATTTTGCAAATACTGGAAATGCAGAGTAACACTCACAAAATGCTGGAGGAAATCAACAGATCAGGCAGCATCCATGGCGACAAATAAGAGTTGACTTTTCGGACTGAACCTCTTCATCAGGGCGAGATGTTCACGATCCAGTTGAAGGGTCTCGGCCCGGAACATTGAATCAGAATCAGAATCGTGTTTATTATCACCGGAGTGTGACGTGAAATTTGTTAATTTAGCAGCAACAGCTCAATGCAATACATAATCTATCAGAGAGAAAAAACTAAAATTAATAATAAATAAACAAGTAAATCAATTACAGTATACATATATTGAATAGATTTTTTAAAAAGTGCAAAAACAGAAATATTGTATATTAAATAAAAAGTGAGCTAGTGTCCAAAGATTCAATGTTCATTTAGGAATCCTATGGCAGAGGGGAAGAAGCTGTTCCTGAATCGCTGAGTGAGTGCCTTCAGGCTTCTGTACCTCCTACCTGATGGTAACAGTGAGAAAAGGGCATGTCCTGGGTGCTGTAGGTCCTTAATAATGGACGCTGCCTTTCCGAGACACGGCTCCCTGAAGACGTCCTGGGTACTTTGTAGGCTAGTACTCAAGATAGAGCTGACTAGATTTACAGCCCTCTGTAACTTCCTCCGGTCCTGTGCAGCAGCCCCTCCATACCAGACAGTGACGCAGTCTGTCAATGCTCTCCATGATACAACTATAGAAGTTTTTGAGTGTATTTGTTGACATGCCAAATCTCTTCAAACTCCTAATAAAGTATAGCCACTGTCTTGCCTTCTTTTTAACTACATCAATATGTTGGGACCAGCTTAGATCCTCAGAGATCTTGACAGTCAGGAACTTGAAACTGCTCACTCTCTCCACTTGTGATCCCTCTACGAGGAATGGTATGAGTTCCTTCGTCTTACACTTCCTGAAGTCCACAATCAGCTCTTTCATCTTCCTGATGTTAGTTGCCATGTTGTTGCTGTGGCACCACTCCACTAGTTGGCATATCTCACTCCTGTACTTCCTCTTGCTACCATCTGAGATTCTACCAACAATGGTTGTATTGCCAGCAAATTTATTGATGGTATTTGAGCTATGCCTAGCCACACAGTCATGGGTATATAGAGAGTAGAGCAGTGAGCTAAGCACACACCCCTGCGGTGCGCCAGTGTTGATCAGTGGGGAGGATATATTGTCACCAATCCACACAGATTGTGGTCTTCTGGTTAAGAAGTCAAGGATCCAATTGCAGAGGGAGGTACAGAGGCCCAGGTTCTGCAACTTCTCAATCAGGATTGTAGGAATGATGGCATTAAATGCTGAGCTACAGTCAATGAACAGCATCCTGGCGTAGGTGTTTGTCTTGTCCAGGTGGTCTAAAGCCATGTGGAGAGCCATTGAGATTGCGTCTGCCATTGACCTGTTGTGGCGATAGGCAAATTGCAATGGGTCCAAGTCTTTGCTGAGGTAGGAGTTCAGTCTAGCCATGACCAATCTTTCAAAGCATTTCATCACTGTCGATGTGAGTGCTACCAGGCAATATTCGTTAACGAAGCCCACATTCTTCTTCTTAGGCACTGGTATAATTGTTGCCTTTTTGAAGCAAGTGAGAACTTCCGCCCGTAGCAGTGAGAGGTTGAAATGTCCTTGAATACTCCCACTAGTTGGTTGGCACAGGTTTTCAGAGCCTTACCATGTACTCCATCGGGACCTTCTGCCTTGCGAGGGTTCACTCTCTTTAAAGACAGTCTCAAATCGGCCTCTGATTCAGAGATCACAGTGTCATCATGTGCAGCAGGGATCTTCACAGCTGTAGTTGTGTTCTCCCTTTCAAAGCGTGCATAGAAAGTGTTGAGTTCATCTGGTAGTGAGGCATCGCTGCCATTCATGCTATTGGGTTTCACTTTGTAGGAAGTAATGTCTTGCAGACCCTGTTGCCGTGCATCCGATGTCGCCTACAATCCTGTTCGAAATTGTCTCTTTACACTAGAAATAGCCTTCCACTAATCATATCTGGTTTTCTGGTACAGCCCTGAGTTGCCAGACTTGAATGCCACAGATCTGACATTCAGCAGATGACGTACCTCCTGGTTCATCCACGACTTTTGCTTTAGGAATGTACAGTAAGTCTTTTAGGCACACACTCATCCACACAGGTTTTGATGAAGTCGGTAACAACTGCAGCATACTCATCCAGGTTCGAAGATGAATTCCTGAATACAGTCCAGTCCACCGATTCAAAGCAGTCCTGTAGGCTCTCCTGTGCTTCCCTTGTCCAAACCTTCTTGCTTCTCACTGTTGGAGCTGTAGTTTCCGTCTCTGCCTGTACTGAGGGAGTAGAAGTACAGCCAAGTGATCAGACTTCCCAAAGTGAGGGCATGGAATAGCACGGCAGACATCCTTGATGGTGCTGTAGCAATGGGCCAGTGTGTTTTTTCCTCTGGTATTGCAAATGATCTATAGATAGTGGTTGCTTCGTGATTTTTTTCAGACTGACCTGGTTAAATTCTCCCAAAACGATGGTGAATGCGTTAGGCTGCGCTGTTTCGTGCATGTTGATCCCATTGCTCAGATCATCTAAAGCCTGCTTGACATTGGCCTGAGGTGGAATGTTTACTGCTACCAAAATGACCCCAGAGAACTCCCATGGTAGATGAAAAGGACAGCACTTTACTGCTAGATATTCCAGGTCTGGTGAGCAGAATTGGGACAGCACTGATATATTTGTGCACAGGAAGAGTTGCTCATGAAGCATACTCCTCCAGCCCTGCTTTTGAGAGAATCTATAGATCTATCCTGACGGTGTGTAGTAAACCCGTCGATCGGAATCGCTGCATCCGGTATGGAAGGGGTTAACCAGGATTCCATGAAACAAAGGACACACCCGCTGATTCAGCACCCTAGTTCTGAGATCATCGATTTTATTCACCAGAAACTGCACGTTCAACAGCAAGATAGTCGGTATAGGCAGTTTAGATCCCGTTTCCTTAAATGCGCTTGTAACCCTGCTGGTCCTACGTGAGCGCTTCCGCCCACAATCGTGTTGTTTCTTACACTTTATTCCTCACCATAAGATTCGAAGAATGAGTCTGAGAGTCTGAGTGGGAGTGCCGAGAAAGACATTTTTGAAATTTTCGTTATTTTTTTTCTCCAACGGCTTTCTGAGAGGCAGGACTGCGCAGGCGTGTGACGTCGGGCAGTGCAGCGCGGCAGATTTAAAAGGAACAAAGCCTCATAGAGCGGGCAGCGTAGTTTGCGGGCTGCGGAGTGAGCCGGGAGCAGAGTGAAGACCTAAGGGCTTCGGCTCAACGGGCTTAGGCGGAAGCGGGCGAGGCGAGGAAGGTTTGACATTCATTTTCTGTTGTTATTTGAGGAGAGGGGCATTATGAGTGTGAGGGCAGTTTGCTATTTTCGGTGTCGGATGTGGGAGGCCCTGGAGTCTCCAAGCCTCCCGGACGTCTACATCTGCGCCAAGTGCATCGAGATGCAGCTCCTAAGGGACCGCGTTACGGAACTGGAGCTGCAGCTCGATGATCTTCGTCTGGTCAGGGAGAGTGAGGAGGTGATAGAGAGGAGTTGCAGGCAGGTGGTCACGCCGGGGCCACGGGAGGCAGACAAGTGGGTCACGGTTAGGGGGGGAAGGGGAAAAGTCAGGTGATAGGGAGTACCCCGGTGGCTGTGCCCCTTAACAACAGGTACTCCTGTTTGAGTACTGTTGGGGGGGACAGCTTACCCGGGGGAAGCGACAGTGGCCGTGCCTCCGGCACAGAGTCTGGCCCTGTAGCTCAGAAGGGTAGGGCAAGGAAGAGGAGGGCAGTTGTGATAGGGGACTCGATAGTAAGGGGGTCAGATAGGCGATTCTGTGGACGCAGTCCAGAGACCTGGATGATAGTTTGCCTCCCTGGTGCCAGGGTCCGGGATATTTCTGATCGTGTCCAAGATATCCTGAAGTGGGAGGGTGAGGAGCCAGAGGTCGTGGTACATATAGGTACCAATGACATAGGTAGGAAAAGGGATGAGGTCCTGAAAGGAGAATATAGGAAGCTAGGAAGGGAGTGCAGAAAAGGACCGCAAAGGTAGTAATCTCGGGATTACTGCCTGTGCCACGCGACAGTGAGAGTAGGAATGCGATGAGGTGGAGGATAAATGCGTGGCTGAGGGATTGGAGCAGGGGGCAGGGATTCAAGTTTTTGGATCATTGGGACCTCTTTTGACGCAGGCGTGACCTGTACAAAAAGGACGGGTTACACTTGAATCCCAGGGGGACCAATATCCTGGCAGGGAGATTAGCGGGGGCTACTGAGGTGACTTTAAACTAGAATGATTGGGGGGTGGGAATCAAATTGGAGGCTAGGCGTGAGGAGGTTAGTTCACAACAGGAGGATGGGAACCAGTGCAGAGAGACAGAGGGGTGTAAAGTGAGGGTAGAAGCAAAATGTACTAAGGAGAAAAGTAAAAGTGGCAGGCCGACAAATCCAGGGCAAGCATTAAAAAGGGCCACTTTTCAGCATAATTGTATAAGGGCTAAGAGAGTTGTAAAAGAGCGCCTGAAGGCTTTGTGTGTCAATGCAAGGAGCATTCGTAATAAGGTGGATGAATTGAAAGTGCAGATTGTTATTAATGATTATGATATAGTTGGGATCACAGAGACATGGCTCCAGAGTGACCAGGGATGGGAGCTCAACGTTCAGGGATATTCAATATTCAGGAGGGATAGACATGAAGGAAGGGGAGGTGGGGTGGCGTTGCTGGTTAAAGGAGAGATTAACGCAATAGAAAGGAAGGACATAAGCCGGGAAGATGTGGAATCGATATGGGTAGAGCTGCGTAACACTAAGGGGCAGAAGACGCTGGTGGGAGTTGTGTACAGGCCACCTAACAGTAGTAGTGAGGTCGGAGATGGTATTAAACAGGAAATTAGAAATGTGTGCAATAAAGGAACAGCAGTTATAATGGGTGACTTCAATCTACATGTAGATTGGGTGAACCAAATTGGTAAAGGTGCTGAGGAAGAGGATTTCTTGGAATGTATGCGGGATGGTTTTTTGAACCAACATGTCGAGGAACCGACTAGAGAGCAGGCTATTCTGGACTGGGTTTTGAGCAATGAGGAAGGGTTAATTAGCGATCTTGTCGTGAGAGGCCCCTTGGGTAAGAGTGACCATAATATGGTGGAATTCTTCATTAAGATGGAGAGTGACATAGTTAATTCAGAAACAAAGGTTCTGAACTTAAAGAGGGGTAACTTTGAAGGTATGAGACGTGAATTAGCTAAGATAGACTGGCAAATGACACTTAAAGGATTGACGGTGGATATGCAATGGCAAGCATTTAAAGGTTGCATGGATGAACTACAACAATTGTTCATCCCAGTTTGGCAAAAGAATAAATCAAGGAAGGTAGTGCACCCGTGGCTGACAAGAGAAATTAGGTATAGTATCAATTCCAAAGAAGAAGCATACAAATTAGCCAGAGAAAGTGGCTAACCTGAGGACTGGGAGAAATTCAGAGTTCAGCAGAGGAGGACGAAGGGCTTAATTAGGAAGGGGAAAAAAGATTATCAGAGAAAACTGGCAGGGAACATAAAAACGGACTGTAAAAGCTTTTATAGATATGTGAAAAGGAAATGACTGGTAAAGACAAATGTAGGTCCCCTGCAGACAGAAACAGGTGAATTGATTATGGGGAGCAAGGACATGGCAGACCAATTGAATAATTACTTTGGTTCTGTCTTCACTAAGGAGGACATAAATAATCTTGCAGAAATAGTAGGGGACAGAGGGTCCAGTGAGATGGAGGAACTGAGTGAAATACATGTTAGTAGGGAAGTGGTGTTAGGTAAATTGAACGGATTGAAGGCAGATAAATCCCCAGGGCCAGATGGTCTGCATCCTAGAGTGCTTAAAGAAGTAGCCCAAGAAATAGTGGATGCATTAGTGATAATTTTTCAAAACTCGTTAGATTCTGGACTAGTTCCTGAGGATTGGAGGGTGGCTAATGTAACTCCACTTTTTAAAAAGGAGGGAGAGAGAAACCTGGGAATTATAGACCGGTTAGCCTAACGTCGGTGGTGGGGAAACTGCTGGAGTCAGTTATCAAGGATGTGATAACAGCACATTTGGATAGCGGTGAAATGATCGGACAAAGTCAGCATGGATTTGTGAAAGGAAAATCATGTCTGACGAATCTCATAGAATTTTTTGAGGATGTAACTAGTAGAGTGGATAGGGGAGAACCAGTGGATGTGGTATATTTGGATTTTCAAAAGGCTTTTGACAAGGTCCCACACAAGAGATTAGTGTGCAAACTTAAAGCACACGGTATTGGGGGTAAGGTATTGGTGTGGGTGGAGAATTGGTTAGCAGACAGGAAGCAAAGAGTGGGAATAAACGGGACGTTTTCAGAATAGCAGGCGGTGACTAGTGGGGTACCGCAAGGCTCAGTGCTGGGACCCCAGTTGTTTACAATATATATTAATGACTTGGATGAGGGAATTAAATGCACCATCTCCAAGTTTGCGGATGACACGAACCTGGGTGGCAGTGTTAGCTGTGAGGAGGATGCTAAGAGGATGCAGGGTGACTTGGATAGGTTGGGTGAGTGGGCAAATTCATGGCAGATGCAATTTAATGTGGATAAATGTGAAGTTATCCACTTTGGTGGCAAAAATAGGAAAACAGATTATTATCTGAATGGTGGCCGATTAGGAAAAGGGGAGGTGCAACGAGACCTGGGTGTCATTATACACCAGTCATTGAAAGTGGGCATGCAGGTACAGCAGGTGGTGAAAAAGGCGAATGGTATGCTGGCATTTATAGCGAGAGGATTCGAGTACAGGAGCAGGGAGGTACTACTGCAGTTGTACAAGGCCTTGGTGAGACCACACCTGGAGTATTGCGTGCAGTTTTGGTCCCCTAATCTGAGGAAAGACATCCTTGCCATAGAGGGAGTACAAAGAAGGTTCACCAGATTGATTCCTGGGATGGCAGGACTTTCATTGAAGAAAGACTGGATGAACTGGGCTTGTACTCGTTGGAATTGAGAAGATTGAGGGGGGATCTGATTGAAACGTATAAGATCCTTAAGGGATTGGACAGGCTAGATGCAGGAAGATTGTTCCCGGTGTTGGGGAAGTCCAGAACGAGGGGTCACAGTTTAAGGATAAAGGGGAAGCCTTTTAGGACCGAGATGAGGAAAAACTTCTTCACACAGAGAATGGTGAGTCTGTGGAATTCTCTGCCACAGGAAACAGTTGAGGCCAGTTCATTGGCTATATTTAAGAGTGAGTTAGATAATGTCCCTTGTGGCTAAAGGGATCAGGGGCACGGAGGGAAGGCTGGTACAAGGTTTTGAGTTGGATGATCAGCCATGATCATATTGAATGGCGGTGCAGGCTCGAAGGGCCGAAGGGCCTACTCCTGCACCTATTTTCTATGTTTCTATGTTTTTAGTATAGGTGCTTTGGCCAATGACATTGTGCTGACCTTTTAATCTGCTCTAAGATCAATCTAACCCTTCTCTTCCACGTAGCTCTCCATTTTTTGTTTGTCAATGTGCCTCTGAATATCTTAAATGCCCCAAATAAATTTCCTTCTATCACCACCCTTACAGAGTATACCATGCACCCACCAGCCACTCTCGGTGTAAAAAAAAACCTACTTCTGACAACCCCCCACTATACAGAAAGGGCATATAAGGTAGCAAAAATGAATGGGAAGTTGGATGATAGGGAAACTTGCAAAATCCAACAAAAGATAAATAAAAAGCTATAAGAAGGGAAAAGATGAAATATGAAGGCAGACTCGCCAATATTATAAAGCAGGATACCAAAAGTTTTTTTTTTCAGTTATATAAAGAGTAAAAGGGAGGTGAGAGTTGATATTGGACCACTGGAAAATGATACTGGTGAGGTAGTAATGGGGGACAAAGAAATGACAGATAAACTTAATGGGTACTTTGCATCTGTCTTCACTGTGGAAGACTAGCAGTGCGCCAGAGGTCCATGAGTGTCAGATGCAGGAGTGAGTGCCATTGCTATTACAAAGAAAAAAGTGTTCGGTAAATTCAAAGCTCTTAAGGTGGATAAGTCACCTGGGCCAGATGGACTACATTCTGGAGTCCTGAGAGAGGTTGCAGAAGAGGTAACGGATGCATTGGTCATGGTCTTTGAATAATCACTTGATTCCAGCATGGTCCCAGAAGTATGGAGGATTGCAAATGTCACTCCACTCTTTAAGAAGGGAGGAAGGCAAATAAAGGAAATTATAGGCCATTTAGTCTAATCCCAAAGATTGAAAAAGTGTTGATAAGGTTTCAAGGTACTTGGAGACTAACGATAAAATAAGTCAAAGTCAGCATGTAAAGGGAAATCTTGCCTGACAAATCTGTTAGAGTTCCTCGAGGAAGTAACAAGCAGGGTGAACAATGGAGAGGCATTTACTTGGATTTTCAGAAGGCATTTGATAAGGTGCCACACATGAGGCTGTTGAACAAGATAAAACCGTATTGCGTTACAGGAAACATACTAAGTTGGATAGTGGTATCATAAGGAAGGTGGCTGGGAACGGACCCAAGTAGAAGATACAGACGCTGAAGTACCAGGGACAGGGCCAGGATACAGGGTGAGAGCAAGGTCATGGACACGAAAACAGGAAAACCGGAACAGGACTGGAGAAGGACCCAGTACCTGGGTCTTGCCTCTGGCTCGGACCCCAGAACCAGGCAAGGACGAGGCTTGGCAGGCAGGCAGGACGAGGTAGGAGACTTCAGGCTTGATGCTAAAGGTGAGGCTTGGCAGGAGGCAGGAGGCTGGAGTCTTCAGGCTTGAGGCTTGAGGCTAGAGGTGAGGCTTGGCAGGAGGCAAGAGTCTGGAGTCTTTTGGCTTGAGGCTAGAGTCGAGGCTTCGCAGGAGGTAGGAGGCTGGAGTCCTCAAGCTTGAGGCTAGAGTCGAGGCTTGGCAGCAAGGGTCGATGGACGGGACCATGAACCGGAATATGGACTTCACGGACCGGAACATGACAGTACCCCTCCCCTTCTACGGGAGTCTCTTGGCGACCAAACAGGGTATTCAGACTATGGACGATCCGGGTGGATGGGATGGAATTTAACAGAAAGGAACCCCGGGTGGCAAGAGGAAAATAACAGTGTCTGTGTCGCTGGGTCCATGGGTGGCTGGATCGTTCTGTCATAAGGAAGGTGGCTGGGAACGGACGCAAGTGCAAGACAGAGACACTGAAGTACTAGGGACAGGGCTGGGATACAGGGTGAGAGCAAGGACATGGTCACGAAAACCGGGAACCCGGAACAGGACAGGATAAGATAGCTAGGAGCCCGGGCTTGGATACCGAGCCAGAGACTGGACAAAGACCCAGTACCTGGGTCTTGCCTCTGGCTCTGACCCTAGAACCAGGCAAGGACGAGGCTTGACAGGCAGGCAGGACGAGGCTGGACTCTTCAGGCTTGAGGCTAGAGGCGAGGCTTGGCAGGAGGCAGAAGTCTGGAGTCTTCTGGCTTGAGGCTAGAGTCGAGTCTTGGCAGGAGGCAGGAGGCTGGATTCCTCAGGCTTGAGGCTAGAGGCGAGGCTTGGCAGGAGGCCGGAGGCTGGAATCTTCAGGCTTGAGGCTAGGCAGGATGCTGGAGTCTTCTGGCTTGAGGCTAGAGTCGAGGCTTGGCAGGAGGCAGGAGTCTGGAGTCTTCTGGCTTGAGGCTAGAGTCGAGGCTTTGCAGGAGGCAGGAGACTGGAGTCCTCAGGCTTGAGGCTAGGCAGGAGGCTAGAATCTTCAGGCTTGAAGCTGGAGGGGAGGCTTGGAAAGAGGCAGGAGGCTGGAGTCTTCAGGCTTGAGGCTAGAGGCGAGGCTTGGCAGGAGGCAGGAGGCTGGATTCTTCAGGCTTGGGGCTAGAGGCGAGGCTTGGCAGGAAGCAGGAGGCTGGAGTCTTCAGGCTTGAGGCTAGGCAAGAGGCTGGAATCTTCAGGCTTGAGGCTAGATAGGCTCCTCCTGGGCATGGCGCTGTTCTCCTGGGCAGGGCGCGGATCACCACCCGACGGAGGCATGGAACAGGAAGGGACAGAACCATCTGCAGATAACGGCAAGACGGCCTGGCTTACCCGACGGGGGCAAGGGACAGGAAGGGACAGAACTAACCGCAGGTAACGGCAAGACGGCCTGGCTTACCTGGGCGGAGGTAAGGGACAGGAAGGGAGCGAGGTACAGGGTGGCTCCAGGACAAGGCTGCAGGTGAGATGAGGCGGGAGGTACGAGGAAGACAAGGCAAGGCTTCAGGCAATGCAAGGCGAGACGGGAACTTCAGGCGAGGCGAGAGTTACCGGCAAGACAAGGCAGGGCTTCAGGCGAGGAAACAGAAGGCAGAGGAAGGGATACAAGTAGTAAGGACAAGAACAATCCAGCAGCCACGCCCTGGTCTCTGAAGGTATTTATGCAGCCAGCCCCAATGATCATCAGCTACCTCAATTAGAGCTCAACAAGAACAGAAACAGGGTGGACAGGAAAACGTGGAGCAAGGGTCGATGGACCGGACCGTGAACCGGAATACGGACTTCACAGACCGGACCATGACAAGTGGACTAGCTGACAGGCAGGAGTCAGTGAGTGGAAATAAAATGGGTCTTTTCTGGTGGGCTTCCAGTGACTAGTGGTGTTCCTCAGGGATCAGTATTGAGACCACTGCTTTTCTCATTGTTTCTCAGTGATCTAAATGATGGAATCGATGGCTTTGTGGTAAAGTTTGTGGATGATATGAAGATAGGCGGAGGTGTAGGTAGTGCTGAGGAAGCAGGACTTAGAACTAGATGGGGTGGATGTGGACAGGATGTTTCCTATGGAGGGGGCATCCAGCACTGGAAGGCACAGCCTCAGAATTGAGGGGCATCCCTTTAAAACAGAGGTAAGAAGGATTCTCTTTAGCCAGAGATGAGTAAATCTGTGGAATGCTCTGCCACAGATTGTGATGGAGGCCAAGTTCGTGTGTATGTTTAAGGCGAAAGTTGATCATTTCCTCATTGGTCAGGGCATTAAAGGATATGCAAGAAGGCAGGTGTATGGGGTTGAGTGGGTTCCAGGATCAGCCATGATGGAATGGCAGAGCAGACTCAATGGGCTGAATGGTCTTATTCTGCTCCATGTCTTATGGTCTTAAAAGAGAGCATTGAGGTAGTATGACTGTTACAGAATGCAGAAAACATTGTTCCAGTTACAGAGAAAGTGCAGTGCAGGCAGACAATAAGGTGCAAGGCCATGATCAGGTAGCTTATGAAATCAACAGTCCATCTTGATGTACCAGGGGACATTTCGATAGTTTTGTATCAGTGGGATAGGAGAATGCCTGCGCCTGGTTGTACATGCTTTCAGATGCTTGTTTCAACTGCCTGAAGGGAGGGGGAGAAGAGAGAATGTCTGGGGCTGGGTGGTGGAGTCTTTAATTACGTTGGCTGCTTTACCAGGGCAGTGAGAAGTGTGGACAGAGTCCATGAGAGAAGGTTGGTTTCTGTGATGTATTGAGCTGTCTCCACAAATTTCTGCAGTTTCTGGCAAAACAAGTGCATCTTTAAAATTGATGAGGGCCAAAGGGGAAATGCCCAATTACTTTAGCCTCCTGAGGAAGTGGAGGCGCTGGTTCACTTTCACAGTCATGGGGTCTACGTAGTTGGAGCAGGACAAGGTTATTTTGATGTCCATTCCAGTAACTTGGAGCTATCAACCCCCTCAACCTCAACATCGTTGATGTTGACAGGAACTCAGCAAACGCTCTTTACACTGTCCTGTCCTCATGTCCCAGTACAGTTACATCTTGGGTAAGATAAAAAGTAAATCTACCTCTGTACCGTCCTAGGGCAGAGACAGTAAGGGTTAGAAAGAGGAAAGTCCCCGCTGAACATACCTTCCAGGACAAATAGCACAGAGGTCGGTCACAGTGGAAAACTTCCCCTGCAATGCTCCATCAAAGACTCCCAGAGCAGGGTCAACACAGATGACAGAGAGAACAAACATAAGAACATAAGAGACAAAATACTCTGCAGATGCTGGGGTCAAAGCTGGTTTTTCACCTGGAACCTACCAGCCTTCTCCTTCCCACTCTCACCCCACCTTCATTATAGGGCCTCTGCCCCTTCCCTCTGCAGTCCTAACGAAGGGTTCCAGCCTGAAACGTCGACTCATCGTTTCCACGGATGCTGCCTGACCTGCTGAGTTCCTCCAGTGTGTTGTGAGTGTTGATAAGAACATAAGAGATGGGAGCAGGAGTCGGGCATCTGGCCCGCTGAAGATACTTCGTCATTAAATCATGGCTGATTTATTATCCCTCGCAAACCCATTCTCCTGTCTCATCCCCTTACCTTTTGATGCCCTAACTAATCAAGAATCTATCTGTCTATCTCTACTTTAAATATACCTAATGACTTGGCCCCCACAGCTGTCTGTGACAATGAATTCCACAGATTCAGCACCTGCTTGTTAAATAAATTCCTCCTTATCTCTGTTTTAAAGGGACATCCCTCTATTCTGAGACTGTGCCCTCTGGTCCTCGACTCAGTCACTACTTAGCTACACCTACCTGTCATTTCCCATAATCTTTCATTCCCCTGCTATGCAAAAAAAAAACAAAGTAACATTTACTGCCTCGCTGTGCAGAGAATTCCAATTCCTCGACAACGTTCGCTCTTACACAGTGCAAGGGCAAATATTGCACAGGTTGGGCATGAGGTAAAACTCATTCTACCACTCTCGGGACAGTGAGCTCAGGGTTAGATACAACTGAACCTACTTGACACTGTCCTATTGAAACACCATGGAGGGCGAACGTGACCTAATCTGATCTGTGCATTTGGACATCACTCAGAATTGTTTTGCTCATGGTTCTGCTGTTTGAACTCTTAGTCATAGATGAACTTCAGGGAAATGATGAAAGGGAGAGTTGCGCAGGAGGAAATTTTGCAAGACATATTGTGTGTAGACCGTCCCCTTTGTTGTGGGACCACATTCTCCCCCCACCCCAACCAACCCCTACCTAATTCGATGAAGTTATTGTAAATTGTTAAGGATGTGGTTTGTACATGTAGAAGGAGAACATGTTTTGTCTGCTGTTAGACAGATAGTCTGCGGCTGGGTGTGATTCTACGAGGTCCTGGTACTCCTCACCCTGAAGCCTCAGGTGATCCTGCTGCGGTGTCAGGGTGTGGGGGGAGGGGAGGGTGTTTATGTCAGCAGACGGTGGACAGGAAAGGCAGAGTTTCACGAGCCAACATGTATACTGTCACTCTCTATTGCCTAGTGTCAACCATATATAAGAATAAGTTGAGTGAACTCGGCCTTTTCTCCTTGTGGTGACGGAGGATGAAAGTTGACCTGATAGAGGTGTACAAGATAATGAGAGGATCGTGTGGATAGACAGAGGCTTTTTTCCCAGGGCTGAAATGGCTAGCACAAGAGGGCATAGTTTTAAGGTGCTTGGAAGTAGATACGAAAGAGACGTCGGGTTAGTTTTTTTACGCAGAGAGTGGTGAGTGCGTGGAATGAGCTGCTGGCGGCGGCAGTGGAGGCGGAAACAATAGGGTCTTTTAAGAGACTCCTGGATGGATACATTGAGCTTAGAAATATAGAGGGCTATGGGTAAGCCTAGGTAGTTCTAAGGTAAGGACATGTTCGGCAGAGCTTTGTGGGCCGAAGGGCCTGTATTGTGCTGTAGGTTTTGTATATTCTCATAAACATATAAAACACACCCTCAGCCATGAAATTAACGGGCAGGTATTGTAACAGTTTGAGCTTCATACGTCGGGCCACGTACAGAACAAAAATAAAATCTCACTGGATAGGCCACACAACCCTTGTTGAAGTGATGTGTGTCCCAGTTTATCTTGGTGAGGCTGGGTGACAGATGGAGTGAAAGAGACACTGGAAGGCAGATAGAGAGAGGGGCAGAAAAAAATCCATCACTGGCACTGGAGTGTGAAGACCTTTGATTTTCACTCCCTGGTGTGAAACTTTTTCTGAACCCGTTCCAGCTTAATGACGTCCTTTCTCAGCCGAGTAACCAGAATTGCTACAGTACTCTCAGTGTGTTATCACCAATGTCTTGTCTGCTTTTAACATGAGATGCCAACTCTTGTACACCAATACCCTGACTGATGAAGATAAGGGTGCCATGTGCCTTCTTCACCACTTTGTCTACCTGTATCTTCACTCTGAGGGGACTGTCAATTTGTTCCCTTGTGTATCTCTGTTCTACAACAGTTCCTGGGCCCTGCTATTCACTATGTATATCTTTCCTTGGTATAACTTCCCAAAAAGCATCACTTCATACTTGTGTGATTTGAATACCCTCTGCCCTTCCTTAGCCCACTCTCCCAGTTGACTGAGGTCCCGTTTTAACTTTCGTCGATCTTCTTCACTGTGCACCACATCACCAGGTTTGGTGTCATCTTTAAGCTTACTAACAACGTCACCCACATTCTCGTCCAGATCGTTATCTGTGTACGTATCAGACCACAAAATAAATAGAATTGTGATTTATTATTTGATAGATTAATATAATTTCAGTGAAATGAATATTTAAATCCACTTGCAATAAATGCCAACACACTTTTTTCCATCCTAACTGTTGCTGTGAATTTTACATTTCAAATTCCAATACTACGATCTGAATTACTGTCATACAACTGTTGTGAATTTCATGAATGTCTCAGCAGGACCCCATAAGGTCATTTTTGGATTCAATCGCAGCATCATTAAGCCAACAGGCTAATTGCTGCCTAACATTTCTTGATCAAAATTCATTTTGTTTTATCTTAATTGAATGTAGAATATTTACATAAAACACACTGACACCCAGAGTTTTAAATGGATGATTTTAAAACATCACATTGTGTAGACCAAGCTGTCCTCAGTTACTGAGTGTCTGAGCCAGGCAGCAGGTTAAAGGGCCCCTCGGCCCATTGACCCGTACGGACCACACTACCTACCCGCTAGACCCAGATAGCCCATTGGCCCGTACTGACCACACTACCTACCCGCTAGACCCAGATGCCGGTGTTTGGCACATAGCTCTCCAAGCCCTTTCCCTCCATGCACCTATCCAAATTCCTCTCACTGTAAATGTTGCAGTGGTTCCCAGCTCGACCACTTCCTCTGGCAGCTCATTCCAGGGACTCACTACCCTCTCTGTGAAGATATTAACCCTCAACTAAGAAGGTCATTCTGAATAAAAAGATGAATTATGAGAGGAAGCTGGCGACGAATATCAAAGAAGATACGAAAAGCTTTTTAAAGTATATAAATGGTAAAAGAGCGTCGAGGGTAGTTATAGGACCAATACAAAATGACGCTGGAGATATTGTAATGAGAGATGCAGAGATGGCAGAGGAACTGAATGCGTATTTTGCATTATTCCCAACAGTGGAAGATATCTGCAGCGTACAGGACATTCAAGAGTGTCAGGGAAGTGAAGTTTTGCAGTGCAAGTTATGATTGAGAAGGTGCTCAGGAAGCCTAATGGTCTGAGGGTGGATAAATCTCCTGGACCCGATGGAATGCAGCCTCGGTTTCTGAAGGAATTACCTGGATAGATTGCGGTGGCATTAACGATGATCTTTCAAGAATCGATAGATTCTGGCATTGTACCAGATGATTGGAAAATTGCAAATGCTATTCCACTATTTAAGAAGGGTGGAAGGCAGCAGAAAGGAATCTATAGACCTGTTAGCCTGATGTCAGTGGTTGGGAATCTGTTGGAATTGATTGTTAGGGCTGAGATTACGGAGTACCTGGAGGCACATGACAAGATAGGCCAATGCAGCATGGTATCCTGAAAGGAAAATCCTGCCTGACAAACCTACTGCAATTCTTTGAGGAAATTAGAAGCAGGGTGGACAAAGGAAATGCAGTCGTCGTGGAGTACTGGGATTTTCAAAAGGCTTTTGACAAAGTGCCGCAAATGAGGCTGCTAGCAACGTAAGAGCCCATGGAATTACATGGAAGTTACTAGCGTGGGTGCAGCATTGGCTGGTCGGCAGAAAACAGAATGGCGATCAAGGGATCCTATTCTGGCTGGCTGCCGGTTACTAGTGGGGTTCCACAGAGGTAGGTGTTCGGGCCGCTGCTCTTACGATGTGTGTCAATGATGTAGTCTACGATATTAATGGATTTGTGGCTAAATTTGCCTATTATATAAAGATAGGTGGAGGAGCAGGTAGTGTTGAGGAAACAGAGAGCCTGCAGAGAGACTGAGATAGTTTAGGGGAATGGGCAAAGAGGTGGCAAATGAAATACGATGTTAGAAATTGCATGGTCGTGCACTTTGGTGGAAGAAGTAAATGGGCAGATTATTATTTAGATGGGAAGAGAATTCAAAATGTAGAGATGCAAAGGAACTTGGGGTTCCTTGTGCAGGATACCCTGAAGTTTAGCCTCCAGGTTGAGTTGGTTCTGAAGAAGGCAAATACATTGTTGGCATTCATTTCTAGAGGTATAGAATATGAGAGCAGGGATGCGATGTTGAGGCTCTATAAGGCACTCGTGAGACCACACTTAGGAGTATTGTGTGCAGTTTTGGGCTCCTTATTTTAGAAAAGATATACTGACATTGGAAAGAGTCCAGAGAAGATTCATGAGAACGATTCAAGGAATGAAAGGGTTACCGTATGAGGAACAGCTGACAGCTCCTGAGCTGTATTCCCTGGAGTTCAGGAGAATCAGCGGGGTATGAGCTGGTGGTAGACCTGAGGAGAGCTAAGGTACCGGTGATCCCTGTTTCCATCCAGGGTGTCAGTGTGGACATGGTGGAGGATTACAAACACCTGGGGATACGAATGGACAATAAACTGGACTGGTCAAAGAACACTGAGGCTGTCTACAAGAAGGGTCAGAGCTGTCTCTATTTCCTAAGGAGACTGAGGTCCTTTAACATCTGCCGGACGATGCTGAGGATGTTCTACGAGTCTGTGGTGGCCAGTGCGATCATGTTTGCTGTTGTGTGCTGGGGCAGCAGGCTGAGGGTAGCAGACACCAACAGAATCAACAAACTCATTCGTAAGGCCAGTGATGTTGTGGGGATGGAACTGGACTCTCTGACGGTGGTGTCTGAAAAGAGGATGCTGTCTAAGTTGCATGCCATCTTGGTCAATGTCTCCCATCCACTACATAATGTACTGGTTGGGCACAGGAGTACATTCAGCCAGAGACTCATTCCACCGAGATGCAGCACAGAGCATCATACGAAGTCATTCCTGCCTGTGGCCATCAAGCTTTACAATTCCTCCCTTGGAGGGTCAGACACCCTGAGCCAATAGGCTGGTCCTGGACTTATTTCATAATTTACTGGCATAATTTGCATATTACTGTTTAACTATTTATGGTTCCATTACTATTTATTATTTATGGTGCAACTGTAACGAAAACCAATTTCCACCGGGATCAATAAAATATGTCTATCACTATGAAAATGATTATGTATCTCATATAAACATTCCAAATGTTAAAAGGCCTGAAAAGATTAGATATGGCAAAGTTATTTCCCATGGTAGGGGATTCTAGGACAAGAAGGCCCGACTTCAGGATTGAAAGACGTCCTTTTAGAACTTAGATGCAGAGAAATTACTTTAGTCAGAGGGTGGTAAATCTGTGGAATTTGTTGTCATGAGCGGCTGTGGAGGCCAAATCATTGGGTGCATTTTAGGCAGAGAGAGACAGGTTCTTCATTAGCCAGGGCATCAAAGGGTAGGGGATGAAAGCAGGGGAGTGGGGATGACTGTAAAAATTGGATCGGCCCATGATTGAATGGCGGAGAAGACACGATGGGCTGAATGGCCTACTTACCCCAATATCTTATGGTCTTATTGTCTTATGTTTCATGTGCAGACATTTGTCTAAATGTCTTTCCAATGGTGTGTGTTACGTAGCGCGCAACGAGTTAAGGAACCAGCAGAAATGGAACTCACCTGGAGTCCGGTTTTGCTGTTTACTAACACTATTTTTAGTAGTAACTACGCAATAGAGTAATATAAAATTAGATAAGTCGAACAGGTTAGCAGAGTTTATGCATACATATGTGTGGAAAAATAAACCCAAATTTCTTCAAGCTCAGGTGGTAATTGATACAGTTTTATGATGGTAGGTAAACGAAGTCGGTTCAGTTCGTGTTATTGAGTTGAGTAGAACTGAGGAGAGAGGGAGGTGGTTTGTTGTCCACGTAATCCCGATTCTTCCCGTTGCCCTCCGAAACTTCCAAGTTAGCCAAACTTGACCAATTTAAGAGCGCCGTCTTTGAGTGATAATCTACCAGCCCAGACAAAGGTTAGACACACTGGTAAACTCCACAGGGTCACTCTTTCACGGACTAATAATCACAGATCAATTCCTCTTAATTGATCCTCAGTCCCACACTCGTGGTCACGTGAAAGTGTAGTGGTAATTTCGCCACACCTTAGTGCGTCTGCCTGTCCCGCGAAACAAGCGACCACGCTGGTTTAAATACGGTTGTGCCGAACACCGGCTGTCCATCATGTATCTCCTCCCTTCTATCACCATAGCGACACATGAGCTGCTCGGTGCCTCTCTCTCTCTGAATCAGCTGCACGCTCTCTCTCTCTTTTTAAAGGCACAGTTCATAATGAATATCTCAGGATATTGTCACATGTAGTTACCTGCCGCTGTCACCTCCAGTGGCAGCTCGTTTGATACACTCATCACCTTCTCTGTGTAAACTTTGCCCTCAGGGCCTCTTTCATTTTTTTCCTTTTGCCTCACTTCCACAAACTTACTAACCACGCACCTACACTCTCATCATATTCATTAACATGAATAACAAGCAGAATGGAGGAAGCAACGATGCCTGTGGTTCAGCTCTGGTCACGGACATCCAGTGTGAAAAAACAACCCTCCACCACCACCCTCTGCTTCCAACCACAAACCAATTTTGTATCAGCTCACCCAGGACCTCATGCCACAGGGGCTGTTCCTGTGGGGTAAAGTTCAGTATTTGATGTTCAAATTATCTCAGCCAAGCCCCAGCAACTTCTTCCTTGCTTTCCCCACAAGGTCCAAGGATGGACTTGATCAGGCCCCAGGAGTTTATCCAGTTTTATGTGTTTAAGACTTCCAGCATCACCACTTGTTTCTCATGTTTCAGGACAATACCATTTATTTTCCTCCCTAAATTTCCCAGCTTCCATTCCCTTCTCCACAGTAAACACAGACGAGGGGAACCAGACCTCACTCATCCCTCTTTGCTCCACACACAGACACTGCAGGGGAACTATTGTCTCACTATTTCTCTTCAGATCAATAGACAGACTAAACTGAGGGAGGATGGAAAGGGCTGGGGAGAAAATAGAGGTGTGGAACAGGAGGGTGTTCCCAACTAAACAGACATCTTGTGAGTGAGGATCCTGAACAGAGTTTGCCGGGGTTCGGGTTTGGGATCAGTATGTTCCTGTTAGAGTGAAGGTCAGCACTGATGGGATGAGGGAACCCTGGCTGACGAGGTTTATTCAAACTCTGATCAGGAAAATGATGGAGTTGTTTGTCAGGTGAACGTAACTGCGATGAAGGGATTCCCTTGTGAAATACAAGGAATGTCGGAGTACACTGAAGAGGGAAATCGGGAGGGCAAAAAGAAGCCACAAGATAACTTTAGCTGATTCTGTGAATCTGTTGGAAGAAAAAGAGTAATTAGTGATATGTCATTTGAAGGATCAGATTGAAGCTGGGGATTTCAGTGAGGAGAATAGTAATGTCCTGAAACATAACATCCTGTTTCAACTTTGACCCTCTCACTTTAAAGCTTTATCCTCTAAATAGTGTCCTCAGAGAGATCACTCTGCTGGGCCTATCTCAAAGTTAGAAGAATAAGAGGTGGTCTGACTGAGACAGACACAGTCTCACAGGGTATTGACAGAGCAGAGGCAGGAATGATGTTTCATCTGGCTGGTGTGTGGAACCAGAGTTCACAGACTCAAAATAACAGGTCTCCACAGCAGGACTGAGATGAGAAATTTCCCCACGCAGAAAGCAGTGAAACTTTGGAATTCTCTCCACAAGGTTTCTCGATTTCTGGGGCTCCGTGATGATGGGGGGGGGGGGGCACAGGAAAGTGGCACTAAGGTCAAAGGTCAGCCACGTTCTGAGTGAAGAACAGGACAGACACAATGGTCAAAATAGCCACATCTGCTGGTGTTTCTTAATACACATATCTACATTTGTGCCATTTAATATTTTGGCCTTCAGTCTGTTGGATTACACAGGGGTAACCAGTGCACCCTGTGTAGAGCATCCTCTGTCCCCCATGTTTACTGTATTCAGTCCAAAGTTCAAAGTATATTTATTATCAAACGACATATATGTCACCATATACAACTCAGAGATTCATTTTCTTGTGGGCATACTCAATAAGTACAACAGCCACAATAGAATCAATGAAAGACTGCACAAACAGGGCAGACAACCAGCGTGCAAAAGACAACAAACTGCAAATACAAGGAGAAAGAAAAACGAGAAATAGTAATAAATAGATATGGTGAAACGTTGAGATCCACCCTTCGTACATTTGACTGTTTAATCAAAATGGCCCTTCTGTTTTTGTTTTTCTTTACTAACTGTTAAGTTTCATAAATATATTTCCTTTGTTCGAATGCAGTTTCCTGTCTGTTACTCCGTGGCACTAATATCTAACAGAGTAGAAAATTACACGGCATCCACACAAACCGGGGTTGCGGGTGGGAGAGCCGTCTCAATCTCACAAGTTTGACGGGACCAGACAATGTCTTCCCGAGACTTACACGGGCAAAGAAACCAGACGGTTTCACTTGTGATCCCCTCAGTCTGTGATGCTCCCTCCCTGGTAAGGACTCGGGGGTGGGGGGGGCGGTACCAGAGTACTTCCCCACACCCCCTGCTGGAAAGTGGGGAGCGACGAGAGTGCACTTGGCATCAGTTGACACACTCCGTCCCGACTGGGTGAAAGCAGAGTGTGAGAGCGAATAACTGGAGCAATTCCGCCACCTGCTGGCCGCACAGGGTATAAAGAAAATGATATTTAAGATTCGTTCTGTGTTATTTTCTGATTCAGCTCAGGGTATTCACATATGCATTCACAGATAAAACAGATGTTGCACACATATTCAAGGCCACATGAAAGCACCTCATTAGAACCAGCACAAATGCAATACAGATAGAAAAATCAAAAATCTGCAGTAGTAGCAGCACAGAATCAAAATAATTCTTATCATTCACTGAGCTGATCTCTGCAATATCAGAAGGGCGGCACAGATCCGACCATTTCTCTCATAACTCCCCGTCACTAGTCCCCATCCTCTCGTCTCTATCTTCTCTAAATCTCAGCACAAACACTGGTGATCTAACGTCAGTCAAAACTTTCCCATTGCACAAAGAAAATGCCCCTTTTTATGCCATTTAAGATTCCATCAAAGCATAACATAATAACACCCCAGTATTTTTCCGTAGTTTGGTTGTTCCAGCTGAACCCTCTTATCTATAATGACCTTCAGCTCAGACACACAATTTAGGAAGAAATTCCTGTTCAGAACAAGTGAGACCGGACTTTTGGAGCCAGGCCGTATGTGGTGAAGTCAAGAAGGGAAATGAAAATCAGGAGTTGAATGTTTTCCACACTGTGGCGTACAATGTCCAGTTCTGTGGTGATTCCTGCAGCCACATCTTTGTCATCGCCACAGCATCAGTCTCCTCACAGCAGATTCTCTCCACATCCCGTGTATCATACCATTAACTGATTTAATAGTTGCTATAAATTTACCTTTCACCACCGTTTTTACACCTCAGTCTGACTATCTTCAGTCCTCAAGCTAAACAAAACGAGCTTTTGGAGGAAGACCGAGGGTCAGGCAGCATCTGTGGAGAGAAATGGACAATTGACATTTCAGTTTGAGATGCTTCACCTGGACTGTCTCAACCCGGAATATCTTCTGTCCATTTTTCTCCACAAATGCTGTCTGACCCGCTGAGTTCCTCAGCAGCTCTATTTTCCGTCCAGATTCCTGCATCTACAGTCTCTGTGTCTCTCTTTTCATAAGAACATAAGAAATAGGAGCAGGAGTAGGCCATCCAGCCCATCGAGCCTACCCCACCGTTCAATAAGATCATGGCTGATCTGTCCGTAAACTCAGCTCCATCTACCTGCCTTTTCCCCATAATTCTTAATTCCCTTGCTATGTAAAAACCTACCTAACTGTATCTTAAATATAATTAGTGAGGAAGCCCCAACTGCTTCCTTGGGCTGAGAATTCCACAGATTTACCACTCTCTGGGAAAAACAGTTACTTCTCATCTCCGTCCTAAATCTCCCTGCTCTCGAACTCAATCCCTCTAGCAATGAAGGTCGACATTCCCTTTGCCTTCTTAATAACCTGCTGTACCTGCAAGGCAACTTTTTGCGATTCATGAACAAGCACTCCCAAGTCCCTCTGCACAACAGCATGCTGCAGTCTTTCACCATTTAAATAATAATCTGCTCTTCTATTATTCCTTCCAAAGTGGATGCTCTCACATTTACCAACATTGTATTCCATCTGCCAGACCTCGGCCCACTCATTTAACCTGTCTATATCCCTGTCAGACTCTCCACGTCATCTGTACAAATTGCTTTTCCACTCAGTTTAGTGTCATCAGCAAATGTTGCTATGCTACACTCAGTACTCTCTTCCAAATCATCAATGTAAATGGTAAACTTCCAGAAATAGTAAGGGACAGAGGGTCCAGTGAGATGGAGGAACTGAGTGAAGTACATGTTAGTAGGGAAGTGGTGTTAGGTAAATTGAAGGGATTGAAGGCAGATAAATCCCCAGGGCCAGATGGTCTGCATCCCAGAGTGCTTAAGGAAGTAGCCCAAGAAATAGTGGATGCATTAGTGATAATTTTTCAAAACTCGTTAGATTCTGGACTAGTTCCTGAGGATTGGAGGGTGGCTAATGTGACCCCACTTTTTAAAAAAGGAGGGAGAGAGAAACCGGGGAATTATAGACCGGTTAGCCTAACGTCGGTGGTGGGGAAACTGCTGGAGTCAGTTATCAAGGATGTGATAACAGCACATTTGGAAAGCGGTGAAATGATCGGACAAAGTCAGCATGGATTTGTGAAAGGAAAATCATGTCTGACGAATCTCATAGAATTTTTTGAGGATGTAACTAGTAGAGTGGATAGGGGAGAACCAGTGGATGTGGTATATTTGGATTTTCAAAAGGCTTTTGACAAGGTCCCACACAGGAGATTAGTGTGCAAACTTAAAGCACACGGTATTGGGGGTAAGGTATTGGTGTGGGTGGAGAATTGGTTAGCAGACAGGAAGCAAAGAGTGGGAATAAACGGGACCTTTTCAGAATGGCAGGCGGTGACTAGTGGGGTACCGCAAGGCTCAGTGCTGGGACCCCAGTTGTTTACAATATATATTAATGACTTGGATGAGGGAATTAAATGCAGCATCTCCAAGTTTGCGGATGACACGAAGCTGGGTGGCAGTGTTAGCAGTGAGGAGGATGCTAAGAGGATGCAGGGTGACTTGGATAGGTTGGGTGAGTGGGCAAACTCATGGCAGATGCAATTTAATGTGGATAAATGTGAAGTTATCCACTTTGGTGGCAAAAATAGGAAAACAGATTATTATCTGAATGGTGGCCGATTAGGAAAAGGGGAGGTGCAACGAGACCTGGGTGTCATTATACACCAGTCATTGAAAGTGGGCATGCAGGTACAGCAGGCGGTGAAAAAGGCGAATGGTATGCTGGCATTTATAGCGAGAGGATTCGAGTACAGGAGCAGGGAGGTACTACTGCAGTTGTACAAGGCCTTGGTGAGACCACACCTGGAGTATTGTGTGCAGTTTTGGTCCCCTAATCTGAGGAAAGACATCTTTGCCATGGAGGGAGTACAAAGAAGGTTCACCAGATTGATTCCTGGGATGGCAGGTCTTTCATATGAAGAAAGACTGGATGAACTGGGCTTGTACTCGTTGGAATTTAGAAGATTGAGGGGGGATCTGATTGAAACGTATAAAATCCTAAAGGAATTGGACAAGCTAGCTGCGGGAAGATTGTTCCCGATGTTGGGGAGGTCCAGAACGAGGGGTCACAGTTTGAGGATAGAGGGGAAGCCTTTTAGGACCGAGATTAGGAAAAACTTCTTCACACAGAGAGTGGTGAATCTGTGGAATTCTCTGCCACAGGAAACTGTTGAGGCCAGTTCATTGGCTATGTTTAAGAGGGAGTTAGATATGGCCCTTGTGGCTACAGGGGTAAGGGGGTATGGAGGGAAGGCTGGGTTCTGAGTTGGATGATCAGCCATGATCATAATAAATGGCGGTGCAGGCTCGAAGGGCCGAATGGCCTTCTCCTGCACCTATTTTCTATGTTTCTACGTTTCTATGTTAAACAGCTGCGGTCCCAGCACCGTCCCCTGCGGCACCCCACTCACCACCGACTGCCAACCGGAGAAACACCCATTTATACTAACTCTCAGCCTTCTATTAGTTAACCAAACCACTATCCATGCCAATAAACTTCCTCCGACTCCATGCACCCGTATCTTATTTGTAAGTCTCTTGTGCCGCACCTTATCGAACACCTTCTGGAAATCCAAGTATACGACATCCATTTGTCCCCTCTATCCATTGCACTCATTATGTCCTCAAAGAACTCTAGTAAGTTTGTCAAACAGGACCTGCCCTTTCTGAATCCGTACTGTATCTGTCTAATGGAGCCATTCCTTTCTATATGTATCGTTATTTCTTCCTTAATGACAGCTTCAAGCAATTTCCCGGCTACAGATGTTAAGCTAACTGACCTATAGTTGCCCGTCCTTTGCCTACATCCTTTTTTTAAAAGCGGCGTGACATTTGCTGTCTTCCAATCCGCTGGGACCTGCCCAGAGTCAAGAGTCAAGAAATGTTTACCAAAGCGTCTACTATAACCTCGGCCAATTCCTTCAGCACCCTGGGATGCATCCCATCAGGCCACAGTTTAAGAATAAAGGGTAGACAATTTAGAACGGAGTTGAGGAAAAACATTTTCACAGAGGGTTGTGGTTCTGTGGAATGCTCTGCCTCAGACGGCAGTGGGGGCCAATTCTCTGGATTCTTTCAAAAAAAGAGCTAGATAGAGCTCTTAAAGATAGCGGAGTGAAGGGATATGGGGAGAAGGCAGGAAAAGGGTACTGATTGTGAATGATCAGCCATGATCACAGTGAACGGTGGTGCTGGCTCGAAGGGTTGAATGGCCTACTCCTGCACCTATTGTCTATTGACCAGGGGACTTATCTACCTTCAGGCCCTCTAGTTTGCTCGTCACTATCTCTTTAGTGACAATGATTTTATCGAGGTCCTTACCTCCCATTTCATTCATAACATCCTTCTTTGGCATATTAGACGTGTCCTCCACCACGAAGACCGACACAAAATAGTCGTTCAATGCCTCAGGCATTTCTTTATCACCCAAAAGCAATTTCCCCTTCTCGTCTTCCAAGGGACACGTGAGCTTTTAGTTTGATACCATCTTTTATTTCCTTAGTTATCCAAGGCTGGCACTCCCCACACTTACTGTCCTTACTTTTGACTCGAATATACTTTCTTTGAGCGCTGTGAAAAATCTCTTTGAAAGTAATCCACTGTTCCTCAACTGTCCAACCAAATAGCTTGTGCTCCCAATCTACATTAGCTAACTCCTGCCTCATCCCGTTGTAGTCTCCCTTGTTCAAGCATAATAAGCTAGTTTTAGATCTAACTATTTCATCCTCCACCTGTATGCGAAATTCAATCATACTATGATCACTCTTTCCAAGAGGATCCCTGACTACAAGATCGTTAATCCTACTTGTCTCATTGCGCAGGACGAGATCTAAGATTACATTTTCCCTTCTAGGTTCTCTAACATGCTGCTCAAGAAAGCCATTACGGATGCATACTATGAAGTCCTCCTCAAGACTTCCTTGACCAACCTGATCTCACCCAATCTATGTGGAAGTTAAATTACCCCGTGACAACTGCCTTTCTGTTCTTACGAGCCTCAGTTATTTCTTGGTTAATCTCCTCTGCCACTGCAATATTTTTATTAGAGCAGAGAACATAAAACAGTACAGCACAGAACAGGCCCTTCGGCCCACAATGTTGCGCCGACCCTTAAACCCTGCTTCCCATATAACCCCCCAACTTAAATTCCTCCATATACCTGTCTAGTAGTCTCTTAAACTTCACTAGTGTATCTGCCTCCACCACTGATTCAGGCAGTGCATTCCACGCACCAACCACTCTCTGAGTAAAAAACCTTCCTCTAATATCCCCCTTGAACTTCCCACCCCTTACCTTAAAGCCATGTCCTCTTGTATTGAGCAGTGGTGCCCTGGGGAAGAGGTGCTGGCTGTCTACTCTATCTATTCCTCTCAATATCTTGTATGACTCTATCATGTCTCCTCTCATTCTCCTTCTCTCCAAAGAGTAAAGCCCTAGCTCCCTTAATCTCTGATCATAATGCACTCTCTCTAAACCAGGCAGCATCCTGGTAAATTTCCTCCGTACCCTTTCCAATGGTTCCACATCCTTCCTATAGTGAGCCGAACAGAACTGGACACAGTACTCTAAGTGTGGCCGAACCAGAGTTTTATAGTGCTGCAACATTATCTCGTGACTCTTAAACTCTATCCCTCGACTTACGAAAGCGAACACTCCATAACCTTTCTTAACTACCTTATCTACCTGTGAGGCAACTTTCAGGGATCTGTGGACATGAACCCCGAGATCCCTCTGCTGTCACAATGGAGGGGCTTTGGGAGCAAGGGTAGACCCAAATGCAAGACACATCTTGTGAGGTTACTTAGATTTAGTTTATTGTTCGATACCAGGAGAGCAAGGCAGGAGCAGGAAATAGCGAAATGGACAAGGACTCGGGACTACGACTAGGCCAAGGGTCTGGGCTTGGACTCGGAATCGGCTCCCAGAAATTCAGGAGACATGAAGAGGCTAGGGTATGAACTCCGAGCCTGAGACTGGGCAAGGACCCGATACCTGGGTCTTGCCTCCGGCTCGGACCCCAGAACCAGGCATGGACATGACATGGGCTAGGAAGAGGAGGAACATAGAAAACAGAGCCTCAGTCTCGGGGAGCAGGTACATGGAACCATGGACCCATCCAGAGAACACAGAGTCAGGACCCCTCCTTGGATACGGGACATAGAGCCGGGACTCACACAGAGAACAGAGAGCCGGGTCCCCTCCTTGGGTACAGGGCATAGGGCCAGGACTTATGACCCGCCGCGGGGCAACGGCAAGACGGCCTGACCTACCCCACGGAGGCGAGGACAAGACACGACAAGACATGACCGCAAGGCTCAGTGCTGGGACCCCCGCTGTTTACAATATATATTAATGACTTGGATGAGGGAATTAAATGCAGCATCTCCAAGTTTGCGGATGACACGAAGCTGGGCGGCAGTGTTAGCTGTGAGGAGGATGCTAAGAGGATGCAGGTTGACTTGGATAGGTTGGGTGAGTGGGCAAATTCATGGCAGATGCAATTTAATGTGGGTAAAAGTGAGGTTATCCACTTTGGTGGCAAAAATAGGAAAACAGATTATTATCTGAATGGTGGCCGATTAGGAAAAGGGGAGGTGCAACGAGACCTGGCTGTCATTATACACCAGTCATTGAAAGTGGGCATGCAGGTACAGCAGACGGTGAAAAAGGTGAATGGTATGCTGGCATTTATAGCAAGAGGATTCGAGTACAGGAGGAGGGAGGTACTACTGCAGTTGTACAAGGCCTTGGTGAGACCACACCTGGAGTATTGGGTGCAGTTTTGGTCCCCTGATCTGAGGAAACACATCCTTGCCATAGAGGGAGTACAGAGAAGGTTCACCAGATTGATTCCTGGGATGGCAGGACTTTTATATGATGAAAGAATGGATGAACTAGGCTTATACTCGTTGGAATTTAGAAGATTGACGGGGGATCTTATTGAAATGTATAAAATCCTAAAGGGATTGTACAGGCTAGATGCAGGAAGATTGTTCCCGATGTTGGGGAAGTCCAGAACGAGGGGTCACAGTCTGAGGATAAAGGGGAAGCCTTTTAGGACCGAGATTAGGAAAAACTTCTTCACACAGAGAGTGGTGAATCTGTGGAGTTCTCTGCCACAGGAAACAGTTGAGGCCAGTTCATTGGCTATATTTAAGAGGGAGTTAGATATGGCTCTTGTGGCTAAAGGGATCGGGGGTATGGAGGGAAGGCTGGTGCAGGGTTCTGAGTTGGATGATCAGCCATGATCATACTGAATGGCGGTGCAAGCTCGAGGGGCCGAATGGCCTACTCCTGCACCTATTTTCTATGTTTCTATGTTTCTATGACCCCCCGCGGGGCAACGGCAAGACGGCCTGACCGACCCCACCGAGGCGAGGACAAGACACGACAAGACATGACTCCCCGCGGGGCAACGGCAAGACGGCCAGACTTACCCCACGGAGGCGAGGACAAGGCAAGACAAGACCAACACGAATGAACACCAGACAGTACCTATCTAGCTGTGGTGATGGAACTAGACCGAAGTGCAGGCGGTGGCTGCAGAGGCGAGAGGGGCAGAGAAGGGATTAAGACAAGGGGGTAGGACAGGAATCACGGACCGCCAAGGCCAGGACTTGACTCAGAAGTGGAAAGCCGCCAGGGCCAGGACTTGCTTAATGCTAGAATGCTGCCAGGGTCAGGACTTGACTTGGTGCTAGAATACCGCCAGGAACAAGACTTCACTTGGAACTTGAATGTCGCCAGAGCCAGGACTTGACTTGGAGCCTCCGAGTAGTGGCGAGCTCTCGACTCAGCCCGGGAACAGTAGACAGAGGTTCTTGATTCACTCCAGCGGGTTAACTGACGGACCGACTCCAGTAAGGAACCTTTGCAAGCTCGCTCTGGCGAGGTAACTTGACAAGGTTGCTCAGGTGAGGAGAGGCGAATTACCGGCACTCGCTTCGGCAGAGACTAGGCTTGCTCCGGCCAGATGACGTCGGCACACCGTACCTTGGATGACTTTGCAGACGCTCCCGCGCCAAAGGGCCGAAAGCCGGAGACGATAAACTACCGGTTCAGCCGAGCGTTAATTGCCTCTAATCACCAAAGTTGAGGGATACGGGAAAACAGGGAATCAACGGTCTGGATCGTAACATAAACAAGGTAAATTTAAAGGGACTCCGATCCGGACCATGACATCTGCTCCTCTACACTTTCAAGTATCCTGCCATTTATCTTTGTACTCTGCCTTGGAGTTTGTCCTTCCAAAGTGTACCACCGCACACTTCTCCAGGTTGAACTCCATCTGCCACTTCTCAGCCCACTTCTGCATCCTATCAATGTCTCTCTGCAATCCTTGACAATCCTCTACACTATCCACAACACCACCAACCTTTCTGTTGTCTGCAAACTTGCCAATCCACCCTTCTACCCGCTCATCCAGGTCGTTAATAAAAATCACGAAAAGTAGAGGTCCCAGAACCAATCCTTGTGGGGCACCACTGGTCACAACCCTCCAATCCGAATGTACTCCCTCCGCCATGACCCTCTGCTTTCTGCAGGCAAGCCAATTCTGAATCCACCTGGCCAAACTTCCCTCGATCCCATGCTTTCTGACTTTCTGAATAAGCCTACCGTGTGGAACCTTGTCAAATGCCTTACTAAATTCCAAGTAGATCACATCCACTGCACTACCCTCATCTATATGCCTGGTCAACTCCTCAAAGAACTCTATCAGGCTTGTTAGACGCAATCTGCAGTTCACAAAGCCATGCTGACTGTCCCTGATCAGACCATGATTCTCTAAATGCCCATAGATCCTATCTCTAAGAATCTTTTCCAACAGCTTTCCCACCACAGACGTAAGGCTCACTGGTATATAATTACCCGGACTATCCTTACTACCTTTTTTGAACAAGAGGACAACATTCGCCTCCCTCCAATCCTCGGGTAACATTCCCGTGGACAACGAGGACATAAAGATCCTAGCCAGAGGCTCAGCAATCTCTTCCCTCGCCTCATGGAGCAGCCTGGGGAATAGTCCATCAGGCCCCGGGGACTTATCTGTCCTAATGTATTTTAACAACTCCAACACCTCTTCTCCCTTAATATCAACATGCTCCAGAACATCAACCTCTCTCATATTGTCCTCACCATCATCAAGTTCCCTCTCATTGGTGAATACCGAAGAGAAGTATTCATTGAGGAATTCGCTCATTTCCACAGCCACCAGGCACATCTTCCCACCTTTATCTCTGACCGGTCCTATCTTCACTCCTGTCATCCTTTTGTTCTTCACATAATTGAAGAATGCCTTGGGGTTTTCTTTTACCCTAATCTCCAAGAACTTTTCATGCCCCCTTCTTGCTCTTCTCAACCCCTTCTTAACCTCCTTTCTTGCTACCCTGTATTCCTCAATAGACCCATCTGATCCTTTCTTCCTAAACCTCATGTATGCTGCCTTCTTCCTCCTGACTAGATTTTCCACCTCAATTGTCACCCATGGTTCCTTCACCCTACCATTCTTTATCTTCGTCACCAGGACAAATTTATCCCTAACATCCTACAAGAGATCTCTAAACATCGACCACATGTCCATAGTTCATTTCCCTGCAAAAATATCATCCCAATTCAGACCAGTAATTTCTAGCCTTATAGCCTCATAATTTTCCCTTCCCCAATTAAAACTTTTCCTGTCCTCTCTGATTCTATCCTTTCCCATGATAATGTTATAGGCCAGGGAGCGGTGGTTACTGTCCCCCAGATGCTCACCCACTGAGAGATCTGTGACCTGACCCGGTTCATTACCTAGTACTAGATCTAGTATGGCATTCCCCCTAGTCGGCATGTCAACATACTGTGACAAGGCTCCGTCCTGGACACACTTAACAAACTCTGCCCCGTCTAAACCATTGGAACTAATCAGGTGCCAATCAATATTAGGGATGCTAAAGTCATCCACGATAACAACCTTGTTACTTTTGCACCTTTCCAAGATCTGCCTGCCAATCTGCTCCTCAGTATCTCGGCTGCTACCAGGGGTCCTATAGAATACTCCCAGTGGAGTAACTGCTCCCTTCCAGTTCCTGACTTCTACCCATACTGACTCAAAAGAGGATCCTGCTACATTACCCACCCTTTCTGTCGCTGTAAAAGTATCTCTGACCAGTAATGCTACCCCTCCTCCCCTCCCCCCCCCATCCCTTTTAAAGCTCTGAAATCCAGGAATATTGAGAATCCATTCCTGCCCTGGTGCCAGCCAAGTCTCTATAATGGTCACTACATCATAATTCCATGTATGTATCCAAGCTCTCAGTTCATCACCTTTGTTCCTGATGCTTCTTGCATTGAAGTACACACATTTCAGCCCTTCTACCTTACTACCTTTGCGCCCTTTATTCTGTTTCTCTTTCCTCAAAGCCTCTTTATATTTTATACATGGCTTTACTCCATGCACTATACTTGCAGTTCTCGCATGACCTTTATCCTCCTCGACCTCACTATCTGCTCTAACACTCTGGTTCCCCTCCCCCTGAAAATCTAGTTTAAACCCCCAGGAGCAGCACTAGAAAAACTTCCCGCAAGGATGTTACTCATCCTGCAGTTCAGGTGCAACCCGTCCCGTCGAAACAGGTCCCACCTTCCGTGGAACAAGGCCCAATTGTCCAGAAACATGAAGCCCTCCCTCCTGCACCAACTAGGTGGCCGATGGAAAACACCCACCAGTGACTTTTCCCTTCAACATTCTGCTCCGTTGATCTTAGTCATAGTCATACTTTATTGATCCCGGGGAAAATTGGTTTTCGTTACAGTTGCACCATAAATAATAAATAGTAATAAAACCATAAATAATTAAATAGTAATATGTAAATTATGCTAGTAAATAATTCCAGGACCAGCCTATTGGCTCAAGGTGTCTGACCCTCCAAGGGAGGAGTTGTAAAGTTTGATGGTCACAGGCAGGAATGACTTCCTATGACGCTCTGTGTTGCATCTCGGTGGAATGAGTCTCTGGCTGAATGTACTCCTGTGCCCACCTTAGATCTTATATCGATTCTCACAATCGCCCTGATCTCATCCCTAATCAAAAGCGCCTCCCCACCTCCTCTGCCTTCCTGTCTATCTTTCCGTATTACCTGATACCCTTGGATATTTAATTCCCAGTCATCTCCACCTTGCAAGCATGTTTCTGTAATGGCCACGAAAACATATTTTTAGGACTTGTCCCTTCAGTTCTGCCGTAGACTGAACCAAGCTCTCCTCTCCGGCTTTATCTATGTTAGACTTGTTTAATGTGTTTCTGATCCCTGCTGTGGAAATGAACACGATTCACGCTCACTGAAAAGGAACATTCATTCCCGAGACGGCAGCGCCCCTAGTGGACAATCGCGGTACCGCAGGCGTTCAGCAGCTCCCGAAAGTGAAAGGATCCTGAACCAGGAAGTACCGAGAGTTAAAATGGCTTCGAAAGAACAGGTCGAGAGTTGGACCGAGGAGGTAATTTGTCCCATCTGCCTGGATTTCTTCACCGAGCCGGTTATATTGGACTGTGGACACAACTTCTGCCGCTCCTGTATCACACGGTGTTGGGAAAGGGAGGAGAGAAACTCCTGCCCGGAATGTAGAGAGGAGTTTACAGACCGCACCTTCAAAGTCAATCGGGCCTTAGCAAATCTGTCTGAGAAAGCTCGAAAACTAAACCTGAACCCGAAAGAGAAGGAAAGTAAACTTCACTGCGAGAAACATGAGGAAGAACTGAAGCTGTTTTGTGAGACGGACAAGACACTGATCTGCCTGATCTGTGCGACTGCGCGGGAACACAAGTCTCACAACTTCATGCCGGTTAACGAAGCCGTTGAAATCTACAAGGTAAAACTAACCAGGTTTTGATCAGTTGTTTACTTAGTTGCATGTTTTGGTCTAATGTCTTTACTCTCTGATTCCCAGGGTCGGGTTCAATCTTCCTTAGACTCTCTCTCTAAAAAGAAATCAGACTTCGAGGAAATGGAGCAACAACAGAAAGAGAAGATTTCTGGAGTTCGGGTGAGGCTTCCAGAGCAGAATTTACAAATTCGCTGTGTAGTTTTGTTCCCTTTAATGCAGAATAGCAGAGTACCGCAGCTCCAGTAACCTGTGATAGATCCTGACCCCTGGAGCTGTCTGCGTGGAGTTTGCATGTTCTCTCCGTAACTAGTACCTTCCTTTAGCCGACATTGCATGGTTGAACGGTAAAGTGGCTACTGTAATTAACCTTGTGATTGTGAGTGGGCTGTGAATCAGGTCGGAGTTAGTGGGTCAGAGACGGAGTATATGTTTCAGGGAGACGTGGGGGTATGTGATGGAGGGGATTGTTCTGAGAGCCATCAGAGACGTTAATGGGCTGAATGGTTACCTTTCATGTCAGAAAGAAATACAGAAAATAGCCTCAAGTAGTAAACTAGCCTCTCCTTTCATTTGGCAGGAACAGACACACAGCCTTCAGTCCCAGATCACATCCCATTTTGCTGAACTGCGCCGGGTTCTCACTGAGAAAGAGCAGCACGCACTCCGAGATCTCAGGGAAGAAGAGGAGAGGATTCTGAATCCAATGGAGAAAAATCTTCAAGAGATTCAAGAGAATTTAAATTCTATTCAGGAGGAAATCTCAAAGTTACAGGAACAGATGGATCAACAAGACAGTGTGATATTTCTCATGGTGAGAGATTTCAGTTTGCTTCTGTAAAAGTGCCCAGTCACAAAATGATGTATTTTATCATTGATACTGTTGCTGGAAACTGATTTCCACCATTATTGTTAATTGTCTTAATTGTTTAGAATTGTGATTGTCCGAAACTGGCCTCCCACAACATCTGTACATGACAGGACAGTCTGCAACCTTCTCGGGAATGAGTTACTCTGATCAGAGCACTGAGCTGGTGATCGTTTCTGTGATTCTCACATACAATAACCCCTGATACTCAGAGTAACACCCAGTTACAGTCACAGGCTGTGAGTGTGTTTCTGATATTATCTTCACCACATTTTTTGTGGGATTTTGTGGGACTTTTGGTCTGACATAAGGATAAATATTTTCTCCACTCCCACCCCATCAAATCCATTCGGAATGTTAAATTCCTCCATCTGATCATCCCTGACATCGTATCCAGATAAAAATGCACAACTTGTCCAGTCTCTCCTGTAAGTTCCATCCTCACAGTTATGGTATAATTTTCATAAACATTCCTTGTACTTTCTCCCGCGGTTCTGTGTCCCTTTTTCCCCGTGTGTGTCAGTGGGAGTAAGTGGGGATTTTCAGCAGTTTGTAATAACTTGTCTCAGATTCCTGCGGTCGGGATGCCAATGGTCAGTCTCAGTCAACTGAAATCTGTGTTTTTTTTTTAATTTCAGGAGGAAGCTCGTCGGAAGAGGAGGTAGGACATGGTCTTTACTGAAACTCTGTATGGATTTGTAAAATAGTTCAAATATCACTGATGTTCAGTTTATATCTACCTGTATAATATTTACAGGATCGGTGATGAAGAACGGACATTGTCAGTGACAGATGGTGCCCTACTGGTTGAAAAATTCTATCACCCCTATTTGTTCGACGCAGCATTGGGAGAACCGTTGGACGGCATTAAGCGAGGTAAAACATACAGATTCATTCTGGCACCAACCCCACCTGCTGGGACACATCACAGCCACATGGTCAGCTGGAGATGCCAGGCCCTTGAACACACCAAACCAGGGGCAAAATACAACCAATTCACTGGTCTGTTAGGTGAATCATTGCATCCTGATCCCATTTGCACTGGACAAACAAGCCAATGCATCAGTTTGAATCCTGACATGGTAGCTCTGGAATTAATATTCCATTAATGACATTAAAGGGGATAAAATCTGGTATCACTGCGGTGAAAGGGATTGCAGACTCTGATTAACTCAGCTCTGCCCCCTGCTGTACTCGCCAGTCTCACTGTTGTTATCACACCACCACATCGAAGACTGAGCCCAGACACACCAAGCAGCATTAACACTGGTTAACACAGCATAACTGGTCTGGCAAATCTCCCTCACACACATTCACAAGAAGGTTTAGCAGACTGTAGTCAGAACCTCAGCAGTGCACATTGTTATTCCCCTCAGTAACCTGGAAACTATTCTCTTCAGACACAGTAATATATTTATAATATCCAAATGCAACATCGGAATGGGACACATTGTCAGAGACACAGACACATTTCCATGTGTTTGTCCCTTATCCTTCTAAACATTGCCTATCGTGGTACCTGTCTAAATTAATTTTATAATATTTTAATTATACCTGTTTATACGGCTTCCTTTGGCAGCAAATTCCACTTGTACCCACTTCCCTCACAGTGAGAAAGTTGATATTTTGGGCTGTGATCCTTCTTCAGGACTGAAATTGAAGGGGGGAGATGCCAGAATAAAAAGGTGGGGAGAGGGGAGTGAGGCTAGCTAGAAGGTGATAGGTGAAGCCAGCAGGGTGGGAAAGCTAAAGGGCTGGAGAAGAAGGAATCTGATCAGAGAGGAGAGTGGACCATAAGAGAAAGGGAAGGAGGAGGTGACCCAGGGAGTAGTGATAGAGAAGTGAGAAGAGGTTAAAGGCCAGAGTGGGGAATAGAAGAAGAGGGGAGGAGATGAGAAAAATTTTACATGAAGAAGAAATCAATATTCATGCCATCAGGTCACAGGCTACCCAGGCAGAATATAAGGTGTTGCTCCTCCATCCTGAGGTTGGCCTCATCTTGGCGCAAGAGACGGCCATGGACCGACGTTTTGGAATGGGAATTAAAATGTTTGGCCACTGAGAAGTTCCCCTTTGGGCAGATAGAGTGGAACCTCCTTTACTGATAAGATTCCAGCACAGGTCGGCCTTTATGCTCCTGTTTTTCACCCTCTCACAGCTGCCTCCCACCTTCCAATCTACCAACCTTCCCTGCAAACTCACTCCGACTAGCAATCAAAATTTTCATTGTGTTGGTCTCCACCTGTCATTACTTCCCAGGGTCTCCCAATTCCACAGTCCACACTCCCCACCCTTCCACTACCTGGAGAAACCTGCCTGCCATCTTTCACCAATCCTCAGTCCATATTCACTTCAGACTCCTGTCTCATCACTCCCCTTCTCCTCTGCTCAATCTACACCCCTCATAAACTTATATATTTCTGTCAGATCACCTCACAGTCCATTTACCTGCATTTGGCCCATATCCTTCTAAATCTTCCCTGACATCAATTCTCTGTCCCAGTCCTCAACTCCTGTGCCAATTCCACGGGGCTCTCAACTCTCCTGTGTTACAGCAAGATCAACCTCATTTTCCACCACATTACAGAAGCAAATGTGCTGCAGATCCTAAAATACAGAAAGGTCGATAAATCTCCAGGTCCTGATCAAGTGTAGCCCAGGACTTTGTGGGAAGCTCAGGAGGAAAGTGAGGAGCACAGTTTGGAGATATGTGTGTCATCGTTAACTGTGGGTGAGGGGCCAGAAGAATGGAGGGAGACTAATGTTGAACATTTATTGAAGATCGACTGTAGGGAAAAGCCGGGGAAGTACAGACCGGTGAGCCTAACGTCAGTGGAGGGAACATTAATGGAGGGGATTCTGAGAGACAGGATCTACATTCATTTGGAAAGGCGAGGACTAATCAGGGATACCCAGTTTGGTTTTCTGCATGGACGGTACGGTAGCATAGTGGTTAGCACAACACTTTACAGTACCAGTGACCTGGGTTCATGTCCCGTCACTGCCTGTAAGGAGTTTGTACGTTGCCCATGACCACGTGGGTTTCTTCCAGGTGCTCCGGTTTCACAGTCCAAACCCGTACTCTTTGGCAGGTTAATTGGTCATTGTAACTTGTCCCATGGTCAGGCTCGGATTAAATCAGGGGTTTCTGGGTGGTGGGGGTCATTGTAACTTGTCCCATGGTCAGGCTCGGTAAATCAGGGGTTGCTGGGTGATGGGGGTCAAAGGGCCGGAAGGGCCTATTCCGTGCTGTATCTCAATAAATAAATTACAGCTGATGAAAGTGCGGTAGACATCGTCTCCATGGAGTTTAGCGAGGGATTTGACAAGGTAGCAGAGAGTTAGATCACATGGGATACAGTACGATCTGGAATAGGATACAGAATTGGCTGGGTGGAGTCCTGTGACCAGCGGTTGTGCTGCAGGGATCGGTGCTGGGTCCACTGCTTTTCATCTTTCATATGAATGATTTGGAGAGAACGTAGGTGACGTGTTTAGTAGGTTTGTGAAGGACTCTAAAATTGGTGGTTTCACGGACAGTGAAGGGTTATTTATTTAATTAGATACAGTGTGAAACAGACCGTCCCAGACCAATGACCTGCTCCACCCAGCAGCCCAACTATTTAAAACTAGCCTAATCACGGGGCAATGTACAATGACCATTTAACCTACAAACCGTCATGTCTTTGTACGAGCGTGACAGAGTGATAGAAACTAACAGTACAGGCCCTTCAGCCCACCTGGTCTGTACCAAAACATTTAAACTACCTGTTCCCATCGACCTGCATTTAAACTACCTGCTCCCATCGTCCTCCAACTCCTACCATCCATGTACCTGTCCAAACTTCTCTTCAATGTTTAAATCGAGCTTGCATGTACCACTTGGACTGGCTGCTTGTTCACACTCTCACAACCCTCTGAATGAAGCAGTTTCCCCTCATGTTCCTCTTAAACTTTTCATCTTTCACCCTTAACCCATGACCTCTGGTTGTAATCCCACCCAACCTCTGTGGAAAAAGCCTTCTTGCATTTACCCTACCCATACCCCTCATAATTTTGTATACCTCTATCAAATCTCCCCTCAGTCTTCTATGTTACAAGGAATAAAGTCCTAAACTATTCAATCTTTCCTTATGCCTCAGGTCCTCCAGTCCTAGCTACATCCCTGTAAATTTTCTCTGTACTCTTTCAATCTTGTTTACATCTTTCCTTTAGGTAGGTGACCAAAACTGTACACAATATCGCAAATTAGGCCTCACCAGGTCTCATACAACTTCAACATAACATCCCATCTCCTGTATTCAATACATTGATTTATGAAGCCCAATGTGACAAAAGCTTTTTTTTTCAACATTATCTACCTCTAACACTACTTTCAATGTATTATGGACCTGTGTACCCAGATCTGCTGTGGAACAGAGCCTTAGTGCCCGAACATTCACTGTGTAAGACCTACACTGGGGTCCTACCAAAGTGCAACAGCTCACACTTGTCTGCATTAAATACCAGCTGACACTTTTCAGCCCATTTTTCCAGCTGCTCCAGATCCCACTGCAAGTAATGATGGTCTTCCTCACTGTCCACTCCTCCCCAATCTGAGGGATGAATCGAGAGCACCCAGAGGAAAGGCATGAGGTCTCGGGGAGACCGTACAAACTCCTTACAGATGGTGTCCGAATTGATCTCTGAACTCCAGAACTCCCCATGGTGCAACAGTATTGTGTTATCCACTACATAACCCTGTTGCTCATGCTTTATCCAAGATTACAATGAGATCTTAATTAATTCGGTCTCTGGGCCATTGGATGGAAATTGATTTTAATTCAGAGATGAGGGTGTTGCATTTTCAAAGGCAAACCAAGACAGGACTAACACAGGAATCAGTGAGGCCCCAGGAGAATGTTGTGGAACAGACAGACCAGGAGGTGATTGTCTTTAACAGCCAGAATATTGAGTACAGGAGCTGGGACCTCATGTTATGAGTGTACAAGACATTGGTAAGGCCACATTTGGAGCAGAATAACACACACAAACTGCTGGAGGAACTCAGCAGATCAGGCAGCATCTATGGAAATGAATAAACTCTCAATGATTTGGTCCAAGGTTTTGTGTGTGTTGCTTTGGATTTCCAGCATCCGCAGACTTTCTTGTCTTTATGATTTGGATCTGGTTACCTTTCCACAAGAAGGATGTCATTAAACTGAGAGGGTATGAAACAGATTTACAAGGATGTTACTGAGACTGGAGGGTTTGGGTTATAAGGAGAGGCTGGATATTTGGGGACTTTTTTCCTGGAGCTCAGGAGGCTGCCAAACGAAACCGTAGAGATGGATACAGTTCAATGATTTAAAAGACATCTGGATGGGTACGTGGGTGGGAAAGTGTTAAAGGAATAATGGGCAAATACAGGCAAATGGAACTAGTTCATTAAAGTGAGTTGGTCAGCACGAATGAATTCTGCCTTCCGTCCTCTTTAAATAGAATATAGAACATAGAATGGTACAGCACAGTACAGGCCCTTCGACCCCCACAATGTTGGGCCGACCCTCAAACCCTGCCTCCCGTATAAGCCCCCACATAAATTCCTCCATATACTTGTCTAGTAGTCTCTTAAACTTCACTAGTGTATCTGCCTCCACCACCGACTCAGGCAGTGTATTCCACGTACCAACCACTCTCTGAGTAAAAGACCTTCCTCTAATAACCCCCTTGAACTTCCCACCACTTACCTTAAAGCTATGTCCTCCTGTATTGAGCAGTGGTGCCCTGGGGAAGAGGCGCTGGCTATCCACTCTATCTATTCCTCTTATTACCTTATACACCTCTATCATGTCTCCTCTCAACCTCCTTCTCTCCAAAGAATAAAGCCCTAGCTCCCGTGCCTCCAGTGTTCACTCACCCCATCCTCATCTTGATCCAGTTGTTGTTGCGCCCCCTTCCTCATACCCGAGTACACTGCTATCTCCCGTCTTTCTTTCCAATCTTGAGGAAAGGTCTCGGCTTGAAACCTTCCTTAATTCATGCTGTTTGATCCGCTGAGATCCTCCAGAATTTTGTGTGTGTTAATCAAGAAGAGTCCTCTCTCCGTGTCGAGGAAAAATCTCGGGAAGATGCTGGTTGTCCATCCGCTGTGGTTGGGCAAAACCCCGGGAAAGGGTCCTGTCGGCCATCCGACTGTGCCCGAGCCCCATCGGTCTTTCCGCCGGTCCCGGGGCCGCGCTGCCCGAGTCTCCCCCGATCCCCGGGGACTCTCTAATTCTCTGCTTCTCCCCCCAGTCTCTGTCACCCTGGATGTGGAAACGGCGCATCCGGAGCTCGAGGTGTCTGAGGATCGGAAGAGTGTGAGACGGACCGGGACCCAGAGGGATCTCCCTGACACCGGGAAGAGGTTCACAGGCCGGGCTTGTGTGCTGGGATCGGAGGGGTTCACATCGGGGAGACATTACTGGGAGGTGGAGGTGACGGGGAACTGGTGCTGGTGTCTGGGAGTCGCCGCAGAGTCGGTGGAGAGGAAGGGAAAGTTCAAAGTGAGTCCGAGGCTCGGATTCTGGACCATCGCGCGGGTTAATGACAAGATGTGGGTTTACAACACCCCTCGATCCCGTCTCCCTGCCGGTCCCATCCCCGGGAGGGTGGAAGTTTATCTCAGTTACGAGTCCGGGACACTTTCATTTTACAACACGGAGACCAAGTCCCATCTCCACACCTTCACTGGGAACAAATTCACCGGGAAACTTTATCCTTTCTTCTGGACTTGGAATGAAAACCAGTGGCTGAGAATCTGCTCCGGTTCCGCTCCGGGTCTGTAAAGGGGTCGGGTCCGGGACCGGCGTCAGGAGTAAGTCAGTGTAAATATAAATGTGCGCAGAGTGAAATAAACACGATGTGAGAATTATTGATCCATTAATTTTATCTCGTTCACCGCATCCGTCTACCGGGTCTGACAGGGTAACTGGGACAAGTGCTGGTGGTGCTGACTGGGAGAGGAAAGTCGGGTTGAATCTTGGTAACACGGGACATATTGTGTTGGTAACATGCAAATCGCCGGAGACTCACGGCGTGTCAGATAACATCTGTGGAAGAAAATAGACAGGTGATGGGTGGATCCAGGTGAGGGGTAATAGATGAGGGAGGGGTGGAAATGTGTCAGATACGAGGAGATGAGAGGTGTCAGTGACAAAGGGTGAAGAATTGGGAATTTGACATGAGGAGAAAGTGGATCCTACTTGTAATCCCCTCAAAGATTTGGCATGGACTTGATGGACTGAAGGGCCTGTTTCTGTGCTGTACTTCTCTATGACTCTAATTCCAACAGGTTTGTCAGGCAGGATTTTCACTGAAGGAAACCATGCTGACTTTGTACTATCTTGTCCTGTGTCACCAGGTACTCCCATCACCTCGTCCTTCACAAGTGATTCTATCACCTTCTCAACCACTGAGGTCAGGCTAACTGGTCTATAATTTCCTTTCTGCTGCCTTCCTCCTTTCTTCAAGACTGGAGTGACATTTGCATTTTTCCAGTCCTCTGGCACTATGCCAGAGTCCAATGATTTTTGAAAGATCATTTCTAATGCCACCACAGTTTCTAACCTAACTCTTTCAGAACCCTAGCATGCAGTTTCTCTGGTCTTGGTGATTTATATACCTTTAGGTCTTTCAGCTTTTTGAGCACCTTCTCTCTTGTAACAGTAACTGCTTCCAGTGAAGACTGACGCAAAATACACGTTTAGTTCATCAGCCATCTCCTTGACCCCCATTATTATTCCTCCTGCCTCACTTTCTGGTAGTTCTATATCCACTCTTAATTTTCTTTTATTTTTAACATACTTGAAAAAACTTTTACTATCTACTTTGACATTTGCTAGCTTGCCATCATATTTCATCTTTTCCCTGCCAATGATTTTTTTTAGTTGCTCTCTGTAGGTTTTTAAAAACTTCCCAATCTTCTACATTCCCACTAATTTTTGCATTGTTGTATGCCCTTTCTTTTGCTTTTACAATAGCTTTAACTTCCTTTGTCAGCCACGGTTGTACTATTTTACCTTTTGAGTATTTCTTCATTTTTGGAATACATATGCCCTGCACCTTCCTAATTCTCCACAGAAACGCAACCATTGCTGCTCTGCTGACATCCCTGCCAGCAGCTCCTTCCAATTTACTTTGGCCAACTCATCTTTCATTACAATTACTACTGTAACTTCCCTTACTCAACTGAAATACTGCTACATCAGACTTTACTTTCTCCCCATCAAATTTCAAGTTGATCTCAATCATATTGTGATCACTGGTTCTGAAGGGTTCTTTTACCTTAAGATCCCTAATCACCTCCGGTTCATTACATTACACCCAATCCAGTACAGCTGATCCCCGAGTAGGCTCTATGACAATCTGCTCTAAAACGCCATTTCTTAGGCCTTCATCAACTCACTCTCTTGAGATCGAACCTGATTTTCCCGATCAACCTGCACGTTCTTTTGACTTGCCTTTTCCATTTCCTGTTGTAACCTGTGTTCCACCTCCCAGCCACTGTTGGGAGTCCTGTATATAACTTCCATTAACGTCCTTTTACCCTTGTGGTTTCTTAACTCAACCCAGAAAGACTCAACATCTTCTGATCCTATGTCACATCTTTCCAATAATTTGATGCCATTATTTACAGTAGAGCCACACCATCCCCTCTGCATACCTTCCTACACCTCTGATATAACATGTAACCTTGGACATTCAGCTCCCAACTACAACCATCCTTCAGCCACGATTCAGTGATGGCCATAACATCATACCTGGCAATCTGTAATAGTGCAACAAGATCATCCACTTAATTTCTTATACTACGTGCATTTAAATATAACAACTTGAGTACCGTATTTGCTGTCCTTTCGGTTTCTGCATCCCTAATGATTTAATACTCAGCCTGTTGGCTGCAACTTAGTCCCATCACCTGCCTGCCCTTCCTGACAGTCTGACTGCACGCTATATTTACTTTCTTACTATCTGTCCTATCCTGAGTCCCTTCACTTCAGTTTCCACCCCCAAGCCAAATTAGTTTAAACCCTCCCCAATAGCTCTAACAAACTTGCCCGCGAGAATATTGGTCCCCCTCGGATTCAAGTGCAACCTGTCACTTTTGAACAGGTAATGCCTCCCCCAGAAGAGATCCCAATGATCCAAGAACCTGAAGCCCTGACCCCTGCAGCAGCTTCTCAGCCACACATTTATCTGCCAAATCATCCTGTTTTTACCCTCACTGGTGCATGGCACAGGCAGCAGTCCAGAAATTACTACCTGGGCAGTCCTGCTTCTCCGGTTTGCACCTAGCTCTCTAAATTCTCTTTTCAAGACCACATTGCTTTTCCTTCCTAGGTCATTGGTACCAATATGTACCAAAATATCTGGCTGCTCCCCCACCATCTCCAAAATGTTGTGGACGTGATATATGACATCCCCCACCCTGGCTCCTGGGAGGCAACATACCATCCGGGCGTCCCGATCAGGTTCACAGAATCTCCTGTCAGTTCCCCTCACTATCGAGTCCGCTATCACTACCACTCCCTTTTTTCTCTTTCCCTTCTGCACCATGGAACCATACTCAGTGACTGTAACCCGGTCGCCGTGGCATTCACCCGGGATGTCTTCCCCCACAAAAGTATCCAAAGCGGTATTCTTTTTTTTGAGGGAAACGACCACAGGGGTGCTCTGCTCTCAATGCCTATTCTATAACTGTATCGTCAGTCTTAGACCCATTTTATACCCAGGAGATGTATGAGAATCACAACAGGTCGGTCAGGATCTGTGGAGAGAGGAACGGAGTTTGTATTCAACGTTGATGTCCGGGATTTGATTGAAACGTTGTCTGTCCTGCTGCAGATTTCAAGTATTTTCTGTTTTGTTTTGGTTGTTGCAGCATCTGATTCAAAATGAAATAGGAATGCAGTCTAATTTCCTCCTGACGGGCGATAAAGAACAAAAAATCTGATAGGAAAGAAGAGTGGACCATTAGAGAGATCGATGTTCTGGTTGGAGGCTACCCAGAGATGTACGGTGAAGGTTTGGACATGCTATTTTGGTGCCAGAGTGTGGCAACACGTGCTGGCTGATCCCAGCACAATCATCAGACAGACTGTGTAGGTCATTGATACAAAACAATGTAGCCATGTGCTACACACAGAGCTAGAAATAATGACATGCAGTCTGTAAATCGCACTCGAGACTCGTTTATTCAAACTTGGTGGCACTGGCTTTTAAGCAGTTCCCTTCCAGCCCTCTCCGGGCGGAAATGACGTCAGATGTGCAGTACAAAAGTCTCTCCCGCGCGCGGGCTATTTTGTGAGCCGGTTCGCTTGTGCAGAAGGTGGGTCGCCACCCCACCCCCGCCCCCAGAACCAGGGATACACCCCCCATGTCCACAGTCTGGACAGTCTCTGGGCGGTCTGCCTCTGCGCCGCGGTGCCTGAACCTCGACCGGCTGCGCCGAGTCCACATGGGCCGGTTTGAATCGGTCCACCGTGAAAACCTCCTCTTTCCCCCCAACGTCCCGAACGTACATGGACCCGTTGTTACTGATCACCTTGAACGGCCCCTCGTACGGCCGCTGTAGCGATGCCCGGTGTCCGCCCCTTCGTGCGAATACAAACTTACAGTTCTGCAGGTCTTTGGGTACGCAGGTCGGGATCTGTCCGTGCTGTGAAGTGGGTACGGGAGCCAGATTGCTGAGCCTTTCGCATAGTCTGTCCAGGACTGCTGCGGGTTCTTCCTCTTGCCCCCTCGAGGCTGATATGAACTTTCCTGGGATGACCAGGGGTGCGCCGTACACCAGCTCGGCCGACGAGGTGTGCAGATCCTCTTTGGGTGCTGTGCGGATTCCAAGCAGGACCCAGGGAAGTTCGTCCACCCAGTTAGGCCCTTTCAGGCGGGCCATGAGAGCCGAGTTTAACAGACGGTGGAAGCGTTCCACTAGTCCGTTCGACTGTGGGTGATGGGCAGTTGTGTGGCGTAATTGTGTTCCCAACAGGCTGGCCATAGCTGACCACAGGCTGGAGGTGAACTGGGCGCCTCTGTCGGAGGCAATGTGGGCCGGTACCCCGAAGCGGGCTACCCAGGTTGCAATCAGCGCTCAGGCGCAGGAATCGGAGGTGGTGTCGGTGAGCGGGACTGTCTCTGGCCATCTGGTGAACCGGTCTATCATAGCTAGGAGGTACCGCGCTCCTTGCGACACTGGCAGGGGCCCCACGATATCCACATGAACGTGGTCGAACCCCCGGCGGGTGGGTTCGAAATGCTGCGGCGGAGCCTTGGTGTACCGCTGCACCTTGGCTGTTTGGCACTGCGTGCACGTTTTGGCCCATTCGCTGACCTGTTTGCGAAGTCCGTGACACACGAACTTGCTGGAGACCAACCGGACAGTTGTCCAGATAGATGGGTGCGCCAAGCCGTGTATGGAGTCGAAAACTCGCCGCAGCCAGGCTGCCGGGACGATGGGGCGAGGTTGACCGGTAGCCACGTCACACAGAAGGGTCCTCTCACCTGGGCCTACGAGGAAGTCTAGCAGCTGCAATCCCGAGACTGCGGTCCTGTAGCTGGGCATCTCGTCGTCCCTGTCTTTGGTAATCCTGTGGCCCAGGAAGTCGATGGTGTCGAGTCCGAACTGGCATTTGGCCGGGTTGATCGTGAGGCCGAAATCACTCAGGCGGGAGTAGAGCTGGCGGAGGTGGGACAGATGCTCCTGCCGACTACTGCTTGCTATGAGGATGTCGTCCAAATAGATGAATGCAAAGTCCAGGTCGCGTCCCACCGCGTCCATTAGCCGCTGGAAAGTCTATGCGGCATTCTTTAGGCCGAACGGCATTCGGAGGAATTCGAGAAGTCCGAACGGGGTGATGAGTGCTGTTTTGGGGATGTCTTCTGGGTGTACCGGGATTTGATGGTACCCCCGGAGGAGGTCTACTTTGGAAAAGATGCTTGCCCCGTGCAGGTTTGCTGCAAAGTCCTGTATGTGCTGCATGGGGTAGTGGTCTGGAGTTGCAGCCTCGTTCAATCTGCGGTAGTCGCTGCATGGTCTCCAGCCCCCGGCTGCTTTGGGCACCATGTGCAAGGGGGAGGCCCATGGGCTGTCAGACCGCCGTACGATCCCCAATTTCTCCATCCTCTTGAACTCCTCCTTCGCCAGGCGGAGCTTGTCGGGGGGAGCCTTCGTGCGTGGGCATGGAGGGGTGGTCCCTGGGTCGGAATGTGGTGCTGTACTCCGTGTCTGGGTATGGCTGCCATGAACTGCAGTGCCAGAACCGATGGAAAGTCCGCCAGGATTCTGGTGAATTCGTTGTCAGACAGCATGATGGAGTCCAGGTGTGGGATTGGCAACTTGGCTTCACCCAGGGAGAACGTCTGGAAAGTCTTGGCATGGACCAGTCTTTCCCTTGCAAGTCGACCAGCAGGCTGTGGGCTGGCAAGAAGTCCGTCCCCCAGGAGCGCCTGGGCCACGGCGGCCAGTGTGAAGTCTCACGTGAACCGGCTGGCGCCGAACTGTAGTTGCACTGTGCGGGTGCCGTAGGTCCGAATCGCGCTGCCGTTTGCGGCCCTCAGAGTGGGTCCCGTCGCCCTGTTGCGGGTGTCGTACCCCGTCGGGGGTAAGAAGCTGATCTCCGCTCCGGTGTCGACCAAGAAGCAGCGTCCTGACTCTTTGTTCCAGACGTACCGGAGGCTGTCCTGGTGGCCAGCCGCCGTAGCCATTAGTGGCGGCTGGCCCTGGCGTTTCCCGGGAACTTGCAGGGCGGGCGACAACGGCGGGCTTCTGTGCCCCACCGCTGGTGGTAGAAACACCACTGTTCATTGGCCTCCTCACTCCTGCCTCTGGGTTGTGTGCGCTCCGTTGCCGGGCCTGGTCTGGCCTGCTGTTGGGCGCGTGGCTTGGTAATCTGTCCGACGGACGCCCCGCTCTCCCTCTTGGCTTTCCACAGCACGTCTGCCCGGGCCGCCACCTTCCGGGGGTCACTGAAATCTGCGTCGGACAGCAGCAGATGTATGTCCTCGGGCAGTTGCTCTAGGAACGCCTGCTCAAACATGAGGCAGGGCTCATGTCCTTCAGCCAGGGCCAGAATCTCGTTCATTAATGCTGACGGCGGCCTGTCTCCCAAACCATTCAGGTGCAGCAAACGGGCACCTCGCTCACGCCGTGAGAGGCCAAAGGTCTCTAAGAGCAGCGTTTTGAATGCTGCATATTTGCCTTCTTCCGGGGGTGACTGGATTAAATCCCGAACCCGCGCGGCTGTCTCCTGGTCAAGGGAGCTCACCACTTAATAGTAACGCGTGGAATCCGAAGATATCTGCCGAATCTGGTACTGGGCTTCAGCTTGGTCAAACCAGACGCGTGGTTGCAGCGTCCAGAAAGTTGGCAGTTTTAGCGAAACTGCGTGAGCAGATTAAGAGTCGATCATCTTTGGTCCAAATCCCGTTTAGACCATCGGAGTCACCAATGTAGCGATGTGCTACACAGAGCTAGAAATAACGACACGCAGTCTGTAAGTTGCACTCGAGACTCCTTTATTCAAACTCCGCGGCACTGGCTTTTAAGCAGTTCCCTTCCAGGCCTCTCCGGGCGGAAATGACGTCAGAGGCGCAGTGCAAAAGTCTCTTCCGGCGCGCGGGCTATTTTGTGAGCCGGTTCGCTTGTGTAGAAAGTGGGTCGCCACATAAACACCTTTCACTGAATGCTTCCATATGTCATGTACACTTGACAGATAGAGCTAAGCTTTTTTACATTTTTCTTTCGCATTCAGTTCCTCTGCCATCTCTGCATTTCTCATTACAATATCTCCAGCGTTATTTTGTAGTGGTCCTATAACTACCCTCGAGTCTCCTTTACCCTTTATACACTTTAAAAAGCTTTCAGCATCTTCTTTGATATTGGTCGGCAGCTTCCTCTCATAATTCATCTTTTCCTTCCTAATGACCTTCTGAGTTTCCTTCTGTAAGTTTTTAAAAGCTCCCCAATCTTCTATCTTCCCTCTATCTCTGGCTTCTTTGTATGCCCTCTCTCTTTTGCTTTTATTTTGGCTCTGACTTTACTTGTCAGCCACGGTCGTGTCCTTCTTCCCTTTGAAAATTTCTTCTTCTTTGGAATATATCTGTCTTGCACCTCCCTTACTTTTCGCAGAAACTCCAGCCATTGCTGCTCTGCTGTCCTTCCTGCAAATATCCCTTTCCAGTCAACCTCGGTCAGTTCCGCTCTCGTGCCATTGTAATTTCCTTGAGTCCACTGAAATACCGACACATTAAATTTTATTTCTTCCCTCTCAAATTTCAATGTGAACTGATCATATTGTGATCACTGTTCCCTTAAGCTCTCTTATCACCTCCAGGCCATCGCCCACCCCCAATCCAACACAACTGATCCCCTAGCAGGCTCAACGACAAGCTGTTCTAAAAAGCCATCCCTTAGAACTTCTACAAATTCTCTCTTGAGGTCCAGCACTGGCCTGGTTTTCCCAATCCACTTTCATGTTAAAATCCCCAACGATGATCATGACACTGCCTTTCTGACACGCCTTTTCTATAGAATCCATAAAAAAAAAACTACAGCACAGAAACAGGCCTTTTCGCCTTTCTTGGCTGTGCCGAACCATTTTCTGCCTAGTCCCACTGACCTGCACACGGACCATATCCCTCCATACACCTCCCATCCATGTATCTGTCCAATTTATTCTTAAATGTTAAAAAAAGAACCCGCATTTACCACCTCGTCTGGCAGTTCATTCCACACTCCCACCACTCTCTGTGTGAAGAAGCCCCCCGTAATGTTCCCGTTAAACTTCTCCCCCCACCCCACCCTTAACCCACGTCCTCTGTTTTTTCTCCCCCTGCCTCAGGGGAAAAAGCCTGCTTGCATTCAGTCTATCTATACCCATCATAATTTTATATACCTCTATCAAATCTCCCCTCATTCTTCTACGCTCCAGGGAATAAAGTCTTAACCTATTCAACCTTTCTCTGTAACTGAGTTTCTCAAGTCCCGGCAACATCTTTGTAATCTTTCTCTGCACTCTTTCAAACTTATTAATATTCTTCCTGTAATTTGATGACCAAAAGTGAACACGATACTCCAGATTCGGCCTCACCAATGCCTTATACAACTTCATCATAACATTCCAGCTCTTATACTCAATACTTTGATTAATAAATGCCAATGTACCAAAAGCTCTCTTTACAACTCTATCTACCTGTGACGCCACTTTTAGGGAATTTTGTATCTGTATTCCCAGATCCCTCTGTTCTACTGCACTCCTCAGTGCCTTACCATTAACCCTGTATGTTCTACCTTGGTTTGTCCTTCCAAAGTGCAATACCTCACACTTGTTTGTATTAAACTCCATCTGCCATTTTTCAGCCCATTTCTCCAGCTGGTCCAAATCCCTCTGCAAGTTTTGAAAACCTTCCTCACTGTCCAGTACACCTCCAATCTTTGTATCATCAGCAAATTTGCTGATCCAATTTACCACATTATCATCCAGATCTTTGATATAGATGACAAATAACAATGGACCCAGCACTGATCCCTGTGGCACACCACTAGTCACAGGCCTCCAATTTGAGAAGCAATCCTCTACTACCACTCTTTGGCTTCTTCCATTGAGCCAATGTCTAATCCAATTTACCATTTCTCCATATATACCGAGCGACTGAATTTTCCTAACTAACCTACCATGGGAGACCTTGTCAAAGGCCTTACTGAAGTGCACGTAGACAATATCCACTGCCTTCCCTTCATCCACTTTCCTGGTAACCTCCTCGAAAAACTCTAATAGATTGGTCAAACATGACCTACCACGAACAAAGCCATGTTGACTCTCCCTAACAAGTCCCTGTCTATCCAAATGCATGTAGATTCTGTCTCTTAGTACTCCCTCCAGGACCTACCCACTACCGACGTCACACTTACCGGCCTATAATTTCCCGGATTACTTTTCAATCTTTTTTTAAGCAACAGAACAACATGAGCCATTCTCCAAACACCCGGCACTTCACAGGTAGACACCGACATTTTAAATATATCTGCCAGTGCCCCTGCAATTTCAACACTAGTCTCCTTCAAGGTCCGAGGGAATATCCTGTCAGGTCCTGGGGATTTATCCATTTTAATTTGCCTCAAGATAGCAAGCACCTCCTGTTTTTCAATCTGTACAGTTTCCATGATCTCACTATTTGTTTCCCTTAATTCCATAGACTTCATGCCAGTTTTCTTAATAAATAAAGATGCAAAAACCCCATTTAAGATCTCCCCCATTTCTTTTGGTTCCACACATAGCCGACCACTCTGATCTTCAAGAGCACCAATTTTATCCCTTACAATCCTTTTACTCATAATATACTTGTAAAAGCTCTTTGGATTATCTTTCACTTTGACTGCCAAGGCAACCACATGTCTTCTTTTAGCCCTCCTGATTTCCTTAAGTATTTTCTTGCACTTTTTATACTCCTCAAGCACCTGATTTACTCCCTGTTTCTTATACATGTCATACAACTCTCTCTTCTTCTTTATCAGAGTTGCAATACCCCTTGAGAACCAAAGTTCCTTATTCCTATTCACTTTCCCTTTAATCCTGACAGGAACATACAAGCTCTGCATTCTCAGAATTTCTCCTTTGAAGGCTTCCCACTTACCGATCACATCCTTGCCAGAGAACAACCTGTCCCAATCCACGCTTTTTAGATCCTTTATCATTTCTTCAAATTTGGCCTTCTTCCAGTTTAGAACCTTAACCCTAGGACCAGATCTATCTTTATCCATGATCAAGTTGAAACCAATGGTGTTATGATCACTGGCACCAAAGTGCTCCCCTACACACACTTCCATCACTTGTCCTAACTCGTTTCCTAATAGGAGATCCAATATTGCATCCCCTCTAGCTGGTACCTCTATATATTGATTTAGAAAACTTTCCTGAAAACATTTTACAAACCGTAACCCATCTAGACCCCTAGCAGTATGGGGTTAGTATCCCCTACCACCACAACTTTATGTTTCCTGCAGTTGTCTGCTATCTCTCTGCAGATTTGCTCCTCCAATTCTCGCTGACTATTGGGTGGTCTACAATACAACCCCACTAATGTGGCCATACCTTTCCTGTTTCTCAGCTCCACCCAAAAGGACTCAGTAGACAAGCCCTCTAATCTGTCCTGCCTGAGCACTGCTGTAACATTTTCCCTGACAAGCAATGCTACCACACACCCCCCACCCCCCCCCCCGCCCCACCTTTCATTCCTCTGCCTCTATCACATCTGAAACATCGGAACCCTGGAATATTAAGCTGCCAGTCCTGCCCCTCCTGTAGCCAAGTTTTACTAATTGCTATAACTTCATAATTCCACGTGTCAATCCACGCCCTCAACTCGTCTGCCTTCCCCGCAATACTCCTAGCATTGACATATATACACCTCAGAAGATTTTTACCACCACTCACAACCTTTCTATTTGTGGCTTTGCTTGAACTTTTAGCATCATTTATTTTCACCCCGGCCCCACTGTCAGCTCTGGCACTATGGTTCCCATCCCCCTGCAAATCTAGTTTAAAGCATCTCCAATAGCACTAACAAACCTCTCTGAAAGGATATTGGTCCCCTTGTAGTTCAAGTGCAACCCGTCTCTCTTGTACAGGTCCCACCTGCCCCAGAAGAGGTTCCAATGATTCTGAAGTCTGAAACCCTGCCCCCTACACCAGTTCCTCAGCCGCTTGTTCATCCTCCAGAGCAATCTATTCTTATCCTCACTGGCATGTAGCACGGGTAGCAATCCTGAGATTACCACCCTTGAGGTCTTGCTTTTCAACTTCCTACCAAGCTCTCTATACTCACTCTCCAGGACCTCCTCACTCTTCCTTGCTATGTCATTGGTACCGATGTGCACCACGACATCTGGCTGATCACCCTCCCACTTCAGAATATCATACAAGCGATCAGAGACATCCTTGACCCTGGTACCCAGGAGGCAACAAACCATCCTGGATTCTCTGTCATGACCACAGAACCTCCTATCTGCACCTCTAACTATCGAGACCCCTATCACTACCGCTGTCCTCTTTTTCCACCCTCCCTTCTGCACTGCAGAGCCAGACTCAGTGCCAGAGATCTGGCTGCTGCAGCTTGTCCCAGGTAAGTCATCCCCCCAACAGTATCCAATACGGTATACTTGTTGTTGAGGGGAATGCCCACAAGGGAACCCTGCTCTTCCGGCCCTTTCCTCTTCCCTCGCCTGAAAGTGACCCGATTTCCAGTGATCTGCTACTTTGGCGTAACTACCTCCCGTAGCTACTATCTATAATCTCCTCATTCTCCCGAATGCTCCGGAGGTCATCCAACTCCTGCTCCAGTTCCCTAACGCGATTAGTTAGGAGCTGCAGCCGGATGTGAAGCACCTTCAATAACTCCAAAAGACTGAGGTTTGGTAAAATACTGAAAGGCTTTTATTCGCTGTACAATACGACCTCCACAGTGAGTGTCTGTCCCGGACTGAGGGGTGGGGCAAGGCGAACACCTTTGTACAGGACTCTGTGGGAGGAGCCACGGGGCAGTCAGCAGAGGGGCGTGTCCAGACAGTTAACCCAGTTACAACATATATATATGGTTTACCACATTCACCCCTCCCTTTTTTAAAAAGAGTCCCGTGGGGTGAAGTGACTTACAATATTTACAACAAGTATATTTACAGGTCAAGTCTATCAGGCGGTCGCGTCCGTCGCTGTGATCTACGTAGCATCGGTGGTGATTGCGTCGGCGACGGCGGTTGTGCTGGCTCCGGCCTGACTTGAGGTGCCAGCGCGTTAGGCGTCGGTAATCCCTTGTGCGTGTGCGTCGCACCTGGTATGGGAGAGCCGTCGGGTGTCTGGATAGGGTTTGGAGTGTGCGGTGTCTCGTGGGTACATACATTGGTGGGTACGGGTCAATAGTCACCACGGAGTGTTCAGAGTAGTGGCCTGGTGCTCCTGCGGGCGCCAGGTCGCGGATGGAGACCGTGTCCTCCCACCCATCAGGTAAAACCACGCAGGCATACTGAGGGTTCACATGAAGTAAGTGAACCCTCTCGACTATCGGGGAGTATTTATTGCTCCTCGCATGTTTCCGGAGCAGCACTGGCCCCGGGGACGTCAGCCAAGATGGTAGGTTGGTCCCAGTGGTCAACTTTCTGGGAAAAGAAAAGAGTCTCTCATGAGGGGTGGCATTGGTGAACGTGCATAACAGGGAGCGGATGGAGTGGAGTGCCTCGGGAAGGACCTCCTGCCAGCGGGAGACCGGCAGTCCCTTTGACCTGAGGGCTAAGAGTGTGGCTTTCCACACTGTGCCATTCTCCTTCTCCACCTGTCCATTCCCCCGGGATTATAGCTCGTGGTCCTACTAGTTGCAATTCCCCTAGCCAATAGATATTGGCGCAGCTCGTCACTCATAAACGAGGACCTTCTGTCACTGTGGATATAGCACGAGTATCCGAACAGAGTGAGGAGCTTGCGCAGGGCTTGTATAACTGAAGTGCTAGTGGTGTCGGGGCAGGGGATGGCGAAGGGGAACCGCGAGTACTCGTCGATAACATTAAGAAAGTACACATTGCGGTCGGTGGAGGGAAGGGGGCTCTTAAAGTCAACACTCAGTCGCTCAAAAGGGCGGGTGGCCTTGATGAGTTGTGCCTTTTCGGGTCGGTAGAAGTGTGGTTTGCACTCTGCGCAGACTTGGCAGTCCCTGGTCATCATCCTGATCTCCTCAAGGGAGTAAGGCAGGTTCCGGGCTTTCACCAAGTGGAAAAGCCGGGTGACCCCCGGGAGGCAAAGGTCTACATGTAGGGCGTATAGCCGATCGATCTGCGCGCTGGCGCAGGTTCCCCGGGATAGGGCATCGGAGGGCTCGTTGAGCGCCCAGGCCTGTCCATGATGTCATAGTTGTAGGTGGAGAGTTCGATTCTCCACCTCAGAATTTTATCATTTTTGATTTTGCTCCGCTGCTGATTTTTAAACATGAATGCGACTGAGCGCTGGTCAGTTAGCAAGATGAACCTTTTTCCGGCAAGATAGTGCCTCCAGTGCCTAATAGCTTCCACTATGGCCTGGGCCTCTTTTTCCACCGTGGAGTGCCGAATTTCAGGGCTTTGAAGGGTACGTGAGAAGAACGCCACCGGTCTTCCCTCCCGGTTGAGGGTAGCAGCCAGTGCAAAGTCGGAGGAGTCACTCTCTACTTGGAAGGGAATGGCCTCATCCACCGCATGCATTGCTGCTTTGGCAATGTCCCCTTTAATGCGGCTGAAGGCCGCGCGGGCCTCGGCTGAGAGGGGGAATGTGGTGGACTTGACCAAGGGGCGGGCCTTGTCTGCATAGTTAGAGACCCATTGGGCGTAATATGAAAGGAAGCCCAGGCACCTTTTGAGGGATCTGAGGGTGTTGGGAAGAGGGAGTTCCAACAGGGGGCGCATACGGTCGGGGTCAGGGCCAATGACTTCATTCTGCAGGACACACCCAAGGATAGCAAGTTGGGTGGTCCCGAATACACACTTGTCCTTGTTATAGGTGAGGTTGAAAGCTTTGGCCGCTTGGAGAAATTTTTGGAGGTTGTTGTCATGATCCTGCCAGTCGTGACCGCAGATGGTGATGTTATCCAGATATGGGAACGTGGCCTTCAGTTGGCACTGGTCCACCATCCGGTCCATTGCCCTCTGGAAGACAGATACATCATTCGTGACACCGAAGGGGACGCGCAGGAATTGATAAAGCCTGCCGTCCGCCTCGAAGGCGGTGTAAGGGCAGTCCTCCCGGCGGATGGGGAGCTGATGGTGAGCGGAATCTAGGTCTATGGTCGAGTACACCTTGTACTGTGCTATCTGATTGACCATATACGTGATGCGGGGTAGAGGGTACGCATCGAGCTGCGTGAACGTATTGATGGTCTGGCTATAGTCCACGACCATCCTATTCTTCTCCCCGTTCCGAACAACGACTCCCGGCGCCCTCCAAGGACTTGTGCTTGCTTCAGTGACCCCCTCCCTGAGCAGCCGCTGCACCTCCGACTTAATGAAAGCTCTGTCCCCCGCGCTGTACCTCTTGCTTTTAGTTGCCACAGGTTTACAGTCGGGGGTCAGGTTGGCGAACAGCGGTGGGGGAGGGATCCTGAGGGTGGAGAGGCCGCAAGTGGTGTCGGTAGTGCGGCAGTTGGCATGATGTTGGGTGGGATGTGCGGGTTGGTGTGTGTGTGTGGTCAGTAGCGGGGTACGTGACATATCTCTACAAAACTGGGGATTTACGACAGTAATTGGCGGGAGGGGCCCATTATACTCCATTGTCACGCTTTTCGGGTGGCTCTGGAAGTCAGGCCCCAATAGCACAGGGGCACACAGTTGAGGCATGACCAGTAACGTAAAGTCTCGATATTCTGTGCCCTGCACCACTAACGTCGCTGCACAACCCCGGATGTCTGTTGTATGCGACCCGGAGGCCATGGTGACCCTCTGACTTACCGGCTGTATCATGAGTCCACAATGCTGCACCGTGTCCGGGTGGATAAAACTCTCCGTGCTGCATGTGTCAAACAGGCAGCTTGTCCTGTGCCCCTCCACCAGGATATCCATCAATGACCTTGCGAGCTGGTGGGGAGCGCTTTGGTCGAGGGTCACGGAAGCCAGGGTGGGGTCGCTATCTTGGTCCGGGGCGGTGGGGTGCCCCATGAGCACCCGTTGGTCGTAGGCGGTGGGTGGTGGCGCCGACCAAGATGGCCGCCCCCATGTCTCGCACGTGGTGGCGGCGTGCAGGGAAGATGGCGACCCCCACGTCTTGCAAGCGGCGCTGCTCAATCCCGCTCGCGATTTTGACTTACTGGATTGGGGAGCATGCCTTATGAAAACAGGTTTAGTGAGCTCGGCCTTTTCTCCTTGGAGTGACAGAGAATGAGAGGTGATCTGATAGAAGTGTATAAGATGATGAGAGGCATTGATCGTGTGGATAGTCAGAGGCTTTTTCCCAGGGCTGAAATGGCTGCCACAAGAGGGCACAGGTTTAAGGTGCTTGGGAGTAGGTACAGAGGAAATGTCAGGGATAAGTTTCTTACTGTGTGCGTGGAATGGGCTGCCAGCAACGGTGGTGGAGACTTTTGGATAGGTACATGGAGCTTAGAAAAATAGAGGGCTGTGGATTAGCCTAGTAATTTCTAAGGTAGGGACATGTTCGGCTCAAATTTGTGGACCAAAGGGCTTGTATTGTGCTGTAGGTTTTCTATGTTTCTAATCTCCTGTCTGTTCCCCTCACCATGCAATCCCTTATAACTACGGCATTCCTTATCTTCCTCTTTGTCTTCTGCATCATGGACCCAGGCTCAGTGCCAGAGACCCGATCGCCGTGGTCATCCTCTGTCAGGTCATCCCCCTCAACCGCATCCAAAACGAGATAACGATTACTGAGGGGGACAGCCACAGGGGTGCTCTCTACCATCTGAGCTCTTTCCCTCGCTTCCCTGACTTATGTAACTCCTGCAGCCTCGGGGTGACCGACGACCTGTAGCTCCTCTCTGTCTCCTGTTCACTCTCCCTAATAAGCTGTCGGTCACAGTTCCAGATCCCTAACACAGTCTCTCAGGAGCTGCATCTCGGTGCATTTGGCGCAGATGTGGCCATGTGGAAAACTAGAAGATTCCCAGAACTCCCACCTCTGATACCCAGAGTAAAATACTAACCCTACCAGCATGCTCTCCATTCCTCAAAGAAAATGCAAAGAAAATATCAAAAACCTGTTGCTTATACTCTCGCCACTGGCCGCCCCGACAAAGGCCGCTTCACTTATCCCTTCTGTACTTTTATTTAGTTCGTCGGGATTAGTTGCCACCACTGATAGGCCACATACAATGGACGAATTCCCGCGAATCTGTCGTTTTAAATAATCGCTCAATGCTGTGTGTTCTAGTTAAAAGAAATTTGGACACGTACACGACAACCAACCTGTGCATCAATGACTATATCAGGCAGTATTAATGGAGCAGAACAAACAATGAAGAATCTGCATGAAGAGTCTCGGACAAGTTGACTCTTCATTTGTCTCCATAGATGCTGCCTGACCTGCTGATCCTCTCCAGCATTTTGTGAGTGTTACTCTGGATTTCTAGTACCAGCAGAATCTTGTTTGTTCATGTATAACAAGCTGCAAACAACCAAAATTTTCCATTCTGTGCTGAAGTGGTCAACGGTGGCAGATCATTTGCGAAGTTGCGATTGGGAGACGGGCTGAGAGCTTTTCCATTTACCTGGGCTTCTCAAAAAATTGGACACTCCAGCACCAGTGGAAGGCAGGGTGTGCACCACCAAACACGTTGAGTTATTTCTTCTTGTGTGGGATTTTTCTTATCTCTTCAACCATGAAAGAAAGATAGGGTCTAGCGGAGCGGCCATCGTCGGAGTGGGGGCTCATGTCAGAGTGGGAACTTAGAGACTTTGACTCAAGAGGCTTCGACAAGAAGAGGCTGACGCCAAAGGAACAGGTAAGGAGGGTAGGTTTTTCCTTTTGTTGTTGCTGATTTGGTCTTGGTTGCCCATAGTACACTGCAGGGTGGATGGTAGATATGGCAGTGTAATGCTCCTCCTATTGGATGTGGGAATTCATGGAACCTGATTGTATCCCCGATGACTACGCTTGCAGGAAGTGCAGCCAACTCCAGCTCCTGAAAGACCACATTAAGGAGCTGGAGCTGGTGTCAGATGAACTAAGGAACATCCGGGAGGCAGAGCAATTGATAGATAAGACTTTTGAGCAGGTGGTTACACCCAGAGTACAAAATTCAGGGAGTAGATGGGTGATCACCTAGAGAGGTAAAGGGAGAAAGCAGAGAGTGCAGGGTCTCCCTGTGGCCATTCCCCTCAGCAACAGGTATACCCCTTTGGATACTGCTGAGGGGGAGGACCTATCTGGGCAAGGCAGCAGCAGCCAGACCAATAGCACAGTGGTCAGCTTTAAGACTCAGAGTGGCTGAGAATATCCTGCAGGGGAGGTTTGCCGATGCTATTAGTGAGGGTTTAAACTAGATTTGCAGAGGACTGGGAACCGAAGTAAAGAGGCAGAGGATGGGGTGGTTGGCACACAAGTAGAGACAGTCTGTAAGGAGTCTGTGAGGAAGGATAGACAGATGACAGAGCAAAGATGTACTCAGTCAGATGGATGGAGATATGTCTAATTTAATGCAAGGGGTGCCATAAACAAGACAGATAAACTTAGAGCATGAATCAATATGTGTAACTATGATGTTGTGGTCATTACAGAGACTTGGATGTGTCAAGGGAAGGAATCTCTACTGAGTGTGCTCGGCTTTAGATGTTTCAAAAAGATCAGAGAGGGAGACAAAAAGAGGTGGGAGCATGGCATTGCTAATGAAGGATAGTACACGGCTGCAGAAAAGGGGGAAGTCATGGAGGGATTGTCTACTGAGTCATTGTAGATGAAAGTCAGAAACAGGAAGGGGGCAATAACTCTAAAGGGTGTTTTTTGTAAACCACCCACTTGTAACAGAGGCATCGAGGAGCAGACAGGGAGGCAAATTATGGAACGGTGCAATAATAATAGGGTTGTTATGATGGGTGATTTTAACTTTTCTGATATTGACTGGCATCTCCTTCAAGCAAGGGGTTTAGATGTGGTGCAGTTTGTCAGGTGTGCTCAGGAAGGTTTCAAAGTTCAGTAAAATTTATTTTCAAATACCTATATGTACAACCTTGAGATTCATTTTTATGCTGGCATTTACAAGAAAATAAAGAAAAAAAAATAGAATTCAGGAAAACTCTACTTAAACAAAGACTGACAACAAAGCAATGTGCAGAAGAAGATAAATTGTTCAAATAAATAAAAATATACTGAGGTATGTTATATTGGTGCACTGTGGTCTGGAGGAACGATGTTTTAGTTGGTTGTATATATGTACAGTCAGATGACAATACACTTGACTTGAAGGGATATGACGAATTTCTTTGGCCTCCTGAGCAGAAAGAGGTGCTGGTGCATTTTCTTGACCATATTCCCAGTGCAACAAATTGATTCCACTGATCTCACCCAAGTACTATTGTTCGCTGTATTTGTATTTTCCTTTCCACTCTCTTGGGACAGAAATCTGGTATGAACGTATGAAAGCCAAGTACCAGGAGCTGGTAGAGAGACGGGTGGAGGGAACTATGTGAGCATATAGAGGTGGGTTGTATCTGTTTTGCTGCCTCTCGCTATGCTGAACTACCTTTTTCTTTGAAATTACGGAGGCTGCAAAGAAAAGAGCCTTTAGGACCATCTCATAGGATGCTGAGTGAGCTTCCAAATGTATATGGTTTAAGAGGCGTGAACCATGGACCCATGATGCAAGGACACAAGTCAGGGCTGACTGACCTTGGCCGGGTCACCTGAAAGACCCAGAACACCCGCTAACCGCAGGCAGGAAGAGGGATGAGGTCCTGAAATCTGAGTTTCGGGAAGTAGGCAGAAGGCTGAAGAACAGGGCCTGAAGGGTGATGTTCTCAGGATTGCGGCCAGTGCTACGTGACAGTGATGGTAAGAATTGGAGGAGATGGCAGTTGAACGCGTGGCTGAGGAGTTTGCGCACGGAGCAGGGATTTAGATTTTCTGATCATTGGGATCTCTTCTGGGGAAGGTGGGACCTGTACAGATTGGATGGGTTGAACCTGAACTTGAGGGGGAGCAATATCCTTGCAGGTAGGTATACTAGCATGGTTCGGGGGGGTTTAAACTAATTTGCGCGGGGGATGGGACCCAGAGCGATAGAGCAGTGAAAGAAGTACATGGAGTAAAGCCAGATCTAACATACGGAGAGGTGTAAAGACAGTAAGGTAGAAGGGCTGAAATGTGTGTACCTCAATGCAAGAAGCATCAGGAACAAAGGTGATGAACTGAGAGCTTGGATACATACATGGAATTATGATGTAGTCCCATTACAGAGACTTGGATGGCACCAGGGCAGGAATGGATTCTCAATATTCCTCGATTTCAGTGCTTTAAAAGCGATAGAGAGGGCGGAAAAAGGGGAGGAAGGGTGGCATTACTGGTCAGGGATACTATTACAGCTACAGAAAGGGTGGGTAATGTAGCAGGATCCTCATTTGAGTCAATATGGGTGGAAGTCTGGAACAGGAAGGGAGCAGTTACTCTATTGCGGGTATTCTATAGGCCCGCTGGTAGCAGCAGAGATACAGAGGAGCAGATTGGGCGGCAGACTTTGGAAAGGTGCAAAAATAACAGGGTTGTTATCATGGGTGACTTTAACTTCCCTAATATTGATTGGCAGATGATTAATTCCAAGGGTTTAGATGGGGCAGAGTTTGTTAAGTGTGTCCAGGACGGATTCCTGTCATAGTATGTGGACAGGCCGACCAGGGGGAATGCCATACTAGATCTAGTACTAGGTAATGAACCGGGTCAGGTCACAGATCTCTCAGTGGGTGAGCATCTGGGGGACAGTGACCACCGCTCCCTGGCCTTTAGCATTATCATGGAAAAGGATAGAATCAGAGAGGACAGTAAAAATTTTAATTGGAGAAAGGCAAATTATGAGGCTATAAGGCTAGAACATGCGGGTGTGGATTGGGGTGATGTGTTTGCAGGGAAATGTACTATGGACATGTAGTTGATGTTTAGAGATCTCTTGTGGGATGTTAGGGATAAATTTGTCCTGGTGAGGAAGATAAAGAATGGTAGGGTGAAGGAACCATGGGTGACAGGTGAGGTGGAAAATCTAGTCAGGTGGAAGAAGGCAGCATACATGAGGTTCAGGAAGCAAGGATCAGATGGGTCTATTGAGGAATATAGGGAAGCAAGAAAGGAGCTCAAGAAGGGGCTGAGAAGAGCAAGAAGGGGGCATGAGAAGGCCTTGGCGAGTGGGGTAAAGGAAAACCCCAAGGCATTCTTCAATTATGTGAAGAAAAAAAGGGTGACAGGAGTGAAGGTAGGACCGATTAGAGATAAAGGTGGGAAGATGTGCCTGGAGGCTGTGGAAGTGAGCGAGGTCCTCAATGAATACTTCTCTTCGGTATTCATCAATGAGAGGGAACTTGATGATGGTGAGGACAATATGAGTGAGGTTGATGTTCTGGAGCATGTTGATATTAAGGGAGAGGAGATGTTGGAGTTGTTAAAATACATTAGGACAGATTCATCCCCGGGCCCTGACGGAATATTCCCCAGGCTGCTCCATGAGGCGAGAGAAGAGATTGCTGAGCGTCTGGCTAGGATCTTTATGTCCTCGTTGTCCACTGGAATGGTACCGGAGGATTGGAGGGAGGCGAACATTGTCCCCTTGTTCAAAAAAGGTAGTAGGGATAGTCCGGGTAATTATAGACCAGTGAGCCTTCTGTCTGTGGTGGGATAGCTGTTGGAAAAGATTCTTAGAGGTAGGATCTATAGGCATTTAGTCATAGGCATAGTCACACTTTATTGATCCCGGGGGAAATTGGTTTTCGTTACATTTGCACCATGAATAATAAATTGGAATAGAAATAGTAACAGTAATACTACTATTAGTAAATAGTAAATAGTAATAGTCAAGGAAATAATAAATAGTAATAGGATAGTAAGAGAAAAATAGTAATAAATAGTTAAATAGTAATATGTAAATTATGCCAGTAAATTATGAAATAAGTCCAGGACCAGCCTATCAGCTCAGGGTGTCTGACCCTCCAAGGGAGGATTTGTAAAGTTTGATGGCCACAGGCAGGAATGACTTCCTATGACGCTCTGTGCTGCATCTCGGAGGAACGAGTCTCTGGCTAAATGTACTCCTGTGCCCACCCAGTACATTATGTAGTGGATGGGAGACATTGACCAAGATGGCATGCAACTTAGACAGCATCCTGTTTTCAGACACCACCCTGAGAGAACCCAGCTGCATCCCCACAACATCACCGGCCTTACGAATTTAGAGAATCATGGTCTGATCAGTGAGAGTCAACATGTCTTTCTGAAAGGCAGGTCGTGTCTAACAAGCCTGATAGAGTTTTCTGAGGAGGTGATCAGGCATATAGTTGAGGCTTTTGACGGGGTTCCACACGGTAGACTTATTCAGAAAGTTAGAATGCATGGGATCCAGGGAGGTTTGGCCAGGTGGATTCAGAATTGGCTTGCCTGCAGAAGGCAGAGGGTCGTGGTGGAGTGAGTACATTCAGATTGGAGAATTGTGACTAGTGGTGTCACACAAGGATCTGTTCTGGGACCTCTACTTTTTGTGATTTTTATTAACGACCTGGATGTGGGGGTACAAGGGTGTGTTGGCAATTTTGCAGACGACACAAAGGTTGATGGTGTTGTAGATAGTGTAGAGGATTGTCGAAGATTGCCGAGAGACATTGATAGGATGCAGGAGTGGGCTGAGAAGTGGCAGATGGAGTTCAACCCAGAGAAGTGTGAGGTGGTACACTTTGGAAGGACAAACTCCAAGGCAGAGTACAAAGTAAATGGCAGGATACTTGGTAGTGTGGAGGAGCATAGGGATCTCGGGGTACATGTCCACAGATCCCTGAAAGTTGCCTCACAGGTGGATAGGATAGTTAAGAAAGCTTATGGGGTGTTCGCTTTCATAAGTCGAGGGATAGAGTTTAAGAGTTGCGATGTAATGATGCAGCTGTATAAAACTCTGGTTAGGCCACACTTGGAGTACTGTGTCCAGTTCTGGTCACCTCACTGGAGGAAGGATGTGGAAGTATTGGAAAGGGTACAGAGGAGATTTACCAGGATGCTGCCTGGTTTAGAGTATGCATTATGATCAGAGATTAAGGGAGCTAGGGCTTTACTCTTTGGAGAGAAGGAGGATGAGAGGAGACATGATAGAGGTGTACAAGATAATAAGAGGAATCGATAGAGTGGATAGCCAGCGCCTCTTCCCCAGGGCACCACTGCTCAATACAAGAGGATATGGCTTTAAGGTAAGGGCTGGCAAGTTCAAGGGGGATATTAGAGGAAGGTTTTTTACTCAGAGAGTGGTTGGTGTGTGGAATGCACTGCCTGAGTCAGTGGTGGAGGCAGATACACTAGTGAAGTTTAAGAGACTACTAGACAGGTATATGGAGGAATTTAAGTTGGGGGGTTATATGGGAGGCAGGGTTTGAGGGTCGGCACAACATTGTGGGCCGAAGGGCCTGTACTGTGCTGTACTATTCTATGTTCTATGTTCCATGGTCTAAGTTACATTACTGATGACGTGCTCCAGCACATCCTGGGATGTATCTCAGCATCAGTCACTACAACAGGGCGATGAGTGACCATTCTGCACATTGTTGTCAAGTTGGATTCGGCTCAACCAGGTGGAGACACAGCTGAGATGACCCACCAGTCTGGCTGCCTCTAGGGGCGGGGGGATGGGTCCACTGTGCACTCCCATCACAATCCTCTTCGGCCCTTTAACTCTTCCACCTGCCCAGCTTCATATTCACCGCCTCCCCCAACCACACGCCCATCTCATTTTGTCTCACCTTTCACCTGCCAATTTTTACTCCTTCCCTCCCCTCCCCACCCCGACCCACCATATTCTCACTTCTTCCCCATTCTCCATTTTTGGTGGAATCTCGGTCCGTACGTTGACCGGTTATTGATGCTGCCTGACCTGCTACTGTCCAGTAACTCACATCCACTGTGATGAATTGCTTTGAGGGGTTGGTCAGCTCCTCTTAGAGCAGGTAGTGTTGAGGAAACAGAGAGACTGCAGAGAGACTTTGATAGTTTAGGGGAATGGGCAAAGAAGTGGCAAATGAAATACAACGTTAGAAAGTGTCTGGTCATACACATTGGAGGAAGAATAAACGGGCAGACTATTATTTGGATGGGGAGAGAAATCAAAATACAGAGATGCAATGGGACTTGTGTGACGGGATCTTGAATTATCTCTTATGGACTCTACCTTTAAAAAGAGAGAGCGGGTGCAGCTGATTCAGAGAGAGAGAGGGGGAGAGCAACGAGCAGCTCGTGGGTCGCCATGGTGACCGAGGGCGGCGTTATTTGATGGACAATCGATGTTATGATTTCTCTGCAGCGTGTTTACTTTTTACAAGGACAGTTACAGACACAGAGAAACACATGCTCAGAGTCAAGATGGATTCGATCAATGAAAGACACCAGAGAGTGAGGTCCTGGTTTAAACTTTCAGTAGCCCAAAAGGGGTGAGTTGAGATTGATCCTGAGTATTGATAGATGACTCTCACAAGTTTTCTGCAACTAGAACAAGTTTGCAGGAAGAGAAGAGGGGAGAGGAAGGTTTGAAACAGAAGGAAGCTGGTGACAAAGAGGTCACTGTTTGGACTCTCTCCTCTGTAGCCCGTAAGGGTGAGTTTGAGTTCTATTCAAATACAAAGGTGTGATTGTCATGTAGTGGGCTCTCTGGTGAGGGGAAAACCTTTCTGAAAACCACTTGTGTGTTACCCTTGGTTGGGCGTGTTAGTTCACTGAAAAAGGCGCCCCTGTGGCAAATCACTGTTGGAGTTATTTCGTACGTTGTGGAACTGGATAAGTCGCTATCACAGTTGTGTGTTTGGGGTAACCTTGTGTGGAAACTACTTGTGTGTTATAATCCTTGCCTGGGTTGGTAGTTTTACCACTTGAAGACGGTACTAATCCTAACCTCACCATCAAACCCGCAGATAAGGGAGCTGCTGTAGTGGTCTGGCCATACTGACCTCTATCTTGCTGAGGCCCAGCATCAACTGTCAGGCACCTCCTCTTACATACCCCTTGAACAGGACCCCACTAAGGAACACCAGACCATTGTCTCCCTCACCATCACTGTCCTTATTGCTCTGAGAATCTCCCATCCACCGACACCAACCTCATCGTTCCCGCAACCCACGCCTCCCATTTCTATCTCCTACCCAAAATTCACAAACCCGTTTGTCCATTGTTTCAACTTGTTCCTGCCCCACTGAACTAGTACCTGCAAACCGTGACTCTGTTTTATCCCCTTGGTTCAGTCTCTTCCCGTCTACATCCATGACACCTCACACGAGCTTGATCTTTCAAGTTCCCTGGTCCCCATCATCTTATTTCACTGTAGTTGTCTGTCCCTGTACACCTCCATCCCCCACCAGGAAGGCCTCAAAGTGCTCCGTTTCTTTCTGGACACCAGACCCAACCAGACCTCCACCACCACTCTCCTCCGCCAAGTGGAACCTGTCCTCACTCTTAATAATTTCTTGTTTGGCTCCTCTCACTTCCTTCAAACAAAAATGGTAGCCATGGGCACTCGCCTGGGTCCCAGCCATGCCTGCCTGTTTGTCAGTATGTGGAACAGTCTATGTTCCAAGCTAACACTCGTGAGCGTCCTGCACTTTTCCTATGCTACATCGATCACTGTATTAGTGCTGATTCCTGCACGCGTGATGAACATGTCGATTTCATCCACTTTACCTCCAACTTCTACCCTGCCCTCAAATTCACTGGTCCATTTCCAACACATCCCTTCCCTTTCTGAATTCCACTTTGGAAGAGCTATCTTCAGAGACAACTTATCCACCGATGTCCATTATAAACCAACAGACTCTCACTGCTACCTGAACTAAACCTCATCCCACCGTGCTACCTGTAAAAACGCCATCCCCTTCTCTCAATTCCTCCATCTCCATTGTATCTGCTCTCAGAATGAGGTTTTCCACTCTATAATGAAGATGATGTCTTTTTTTTTCAAAGAAATGGGCTTCCCTTACTCCACCATCAATCCCGCCCTCAACCGCACCTCTTCCATTTCACGCACACCTGCTCTTACCCCATCCTTCCGCCACCCTACCAGGGATAGTGTTCCTCTTGTCCTCACCTGCAACCCCACCAGCCTCGGCGTCCAGCACATAATCCTCCAAAACCTCCGCCAACTCCAACTGGGTCCCACCACCAAACATATCTTTCACTCCCCCGCACTTTCTGCTTTCCGCAGGGATCGCTGCCTGCACGACTCCCTTGTCTATTCGTCCCTCTCCACTGATCTCCCTCCTGGCACTTATCCTTGCAGGCGGAACAAGTGCTACAACTCCTCCCTCACTACCATTCAGGGCCCCAAAAAGTCCTTCAGGTGAGGCAATACTTCACCTGTGAGTTTGTTGGGGTCGCACACTGTGTTTGATCTGCCGGTGTGCCCTGCTGTATATCGATGAGACTCGACGTAGATTGGGAGACCGCTTTGCCGGGCATGAATGCTCCATCCACCAACAAGTGGGATCTCGCAGTGCCACCCATTTTAGTTTCACTTGCCATTCCCATTCCATGGCCTTCTCCACTGTCATGATAAGGCCACACTTCGGCTGGATGAACAACACCTTATATTCCATTTGGGTAGCCTCCAACCTGACGGCACGAACATCGATTTCTCAAACTTCCAGTAATGCCTCCACCCTCCTTCACCATTTCCCATCCCCTTTCCCTCTCTCATGTTGGCTCCTTGCCTGCCCATCTCATCCCTCTGGTGCTCCTCTCTCCCTTCTTTCTTCACGGCCTTCTGTCTCTTTCAGCAATCAACTTCTCAGCTCTTTGCTTCTTCACTCCAAATTTCTCCGATTGCCTGGTGTTTCTCTCTCCTCTCCCCCACCTTTCAATTCAACTCCTCAGCCTTTTTCTCCAGTCCTGCCGAAGGATTTCAGCCCGAAACGTCAAATGTTTTATTTTCCATAGATGCTGCCCGACCTGCTGAGTTCCTCCAGCATTTTGTGTGTGTAGCATGGTCTACCATGTGTGATAGTTTGTGCTCTGTGTGCAGGCCACAATCTGGACCCAGGGATGGAAATTAAAATATTGCGACACCAGCTGGTTTAAATATTGGGATGGGGTGAGTTTTACATGTAAGCAGTCTGAGTTTTCTACTGAAATAACATCAATGAAGATTAACATTTGTTAAGAAAATTAGGCAAAAATGAGTCTGCTAACTTTAGCGCAGCTGAACTTAATCCAAAGAAAATCATCTCATACATCGGGGTCCCGATGCCGATCAGATAACACATAGAACACCTAACATGGCCCGACAGAGTGAATGAATGTAATTCAGGCATTAAGACTGAGATTTCAAACTTAAACTCAGAGTAATAATTGGGAAGTTTGAGAGTCTATGGGTATTTTTTGCAAGTGGAATTGATGGATCTCTTACTGAAATAATATTCACCCAGTAATGAATCACATAATTGTATCTTTGTGTCTTTTTCGCTGTGAATTTTGGTGACATGATGAGTAAACTGTGAACGACACCGAAATTGGTGATGTGGTAGTCAGTGAAGTTTGTCTAAAGTTACAACAGGACCTCAATTAACTGAGAATCTGAGCAAAGGAATGGCAGAATAACTTTAACTCAATCAAGTGAGAAGAGATGTACTTTGAGAAGTTAAAACCAGGACAGAATGTACACAGTGAATGTTAGGGCGCTGAGGAATGTTGTAGAATGGAAATACCCAGGGGAACAAGTACATAGTTCCTGAGAGTAGAGACACAGGTAGACAGTGTAGTGAAGAGGGTGTATGGTACGCTGGCCTTCATCGATCGCGGCATTAAGTACATGAGATGGTTTGTCATGTTACAGTTGTACAAGACATTGGTGAGACCACACTCAGAGTACTGGGTGCAGTTCTGGTCACCGAGCTGTAGAAAGGATGACATTCAGCTGGAATGTGTGCAGACAAGATTCACAAGAATGTTACCGGGCTTAAGGGCTTCAGGAGAATAAGGATCGACCTGGACTGTTTTCCCTGAAGCAAAGGAGACTAAGGGTTGACAGTATTGTGCTTTATGAAATCCTGCAGGGCAGTGATGAGATCGATGGTCACAGTCTTTCCCCAGGGTAGTGGGGACTAAAATTAGAGGATATAGATTTAATAGTCATGGTCATGGTCATAGTCATAGTCACACTTTATTGATCCCGGGGGAAATTGGTTTTCGTTACTGCTGCACCATTACTATTAAATAGTAATAAAACCATAAATAATTAAATAGTAATATGTAAATTATGCCAGGAAATAAGTTTAGGATCACCCTATTGGCTCAGGGTGTCTGACCCTCCAAGGGAGGATTTGTAAAGTTTGATGGCCACGGGCAGGAATGACTTCCTATGACGCTTTGTGTTGCATCTCTGTGGAATGAGTCTCTGGCTGAATGTACTCCTGTGCCCAACCAGTACATTATGTAGTGGATGGGAGACATTGTTCAAGATGGCATGCAACTTGGACAGCATCCTCTTTTCAGACACCACCGTCAGAGAGTCCAGTTCCATCCCCACAACATCACTGGCCTTACGAATGAGTTTGTTGATTCTGTTGGTGTCTGCTACCCTCAGCCTGCTGCCCCAACACACAACAGCAAACATGATCGCACTGGCCACCACAGACTCGTAGAACATCCTCAGCATCGTCCGGCAGATGTTAAAAGACCTCAGTCTCCTCAGGAAATAGAGACGGCTCTGACCCTTCTTGTAGACAGCCTCAGTGTTCTTTGACCAGTCCAGTTTATTGTCAATTCGTATCGCCAGGTATTTGTTATCCTTCACCATGTCCACACTGACCCCCTGGATGGAAACAGGGGTCACCTGTACCTTTGCTCTTCTCAGGTCTACCACCAGCTCCTTAGTCTTTTTCACATTAAGCTGCAGATAATTCTGCTGACACCATGTGACAAAGTTTCCTACCGTAGCCCTGTACTCAGCCTCATCTCCCCTGCTGATGCATCCAACTACGGCAGAGTCATCAGAAAACTTCTGAAGATGACAAGACTCTGTGCAGTAATTGAAGTCTGAGGTGTAAATGGTGAAGGGAAAGGGAGACAAGACAGTCCCCTGTGGAGCCCCAGTGCTGCTGATCACTCTGTCGGACACACAGTGTTGCAAGCACACGTACTGTGGTCTGCCAGTCAGGTAATCAAGTATCCATGACACCAGGGAAGCATCCACCTGCATCGCTGTCAGCTTCTCCCCCAGCAGAGCAGGGCGGATGGTGTTGAACGCACTGGAGAAGTTAAAGAACATGACCCCCTCGCAGTGCTCGCTGGCATTTCCAGGTTGGCGTAGACACGGTTCAGCAGATAGACGATGGCATCCTCAACTCCTAGTCGGGGGCTGGTAGGCGAACTCATATGGTAAAGATCAGCAGGGGACCTGAGTGGCAAATTTCCCACATAGACGGAGGTCGGTAAATGGGATGAGCTGCCAGAGGAAATGGTAAAGGCCGATAGAACTGAAACATTTTAAGACATTCAAACAAGTACTTGATTGAAAACATTGAGAGGAATGCTGGCCAAATGCCGTCAAATGGGACGTGCTGAGGAAACCACCTTGGTTGTCAGGGACATATTACGCCGAAGGGCCTGTGGGCGCGCTGTCTACCTCCATTAGTCTAATTAGGAAGAGTGGGACCTTACATCAGAGCAGGGCTGTGCAAGAGTGAAGTCAGGAAGTTTTCCTGCATCCGTGTTAGAGTAATCCCAGTGTATCCGACACCTCACAATCTTCTGCTGCATCCAGATCCCCCATTTCAGTGTCAGAGATATTTGCCTGACAATTTAAATAATTGATATTTAATCACTTTTTTTACCTTCCTGCTTTACACCGCTATTCATTCCCTGGATCTTTCTATCCTCCCTCTGGTCAGTCTGTACACTGCTCTGAAGAACATCAGAAATCGAAGCAAGGAGGCCATTCAGCCCCTCACACCTGCTCTCCCATTAGACATGACCAATACCACTTCCCTGTGCTAATGCAATTTCTACTGATTCACTTCGTATGCAAACTCTATACACATCTCTCTTCAACTTGGTTGATGTGTAAATGTGCAGAGCACGGTTAGATTATGAGCTGGGTAAATACATTTATTCACCTCTGAATGGTCGTCCCCTCACTGTGCCTCCTCATCCTGACACTCCCGTTACCAGAAACATCATCCCTGCATCTACCTGGGGAGCCTGGAACAAGTCTCAGACTCTCTCTCTGTCTCCACCACACACAAATACACACAGAGAACGCAGACATTTGCCTCTTCTTCACTTCCACCCAGCCTCACCTGGTACTCCCTCACCATTGGTGCTCCTCATCCTTGTGTTTCCTATCCTTCGGGATTTCCCCTGCTGCTTCCCCTCAGTCTACCCTTCCTCAGACATCTCACCTCCAACACTTCCACACCCCTCCATTTACTGGACCCTGCTTGCTACTTAGCACTCTCCGGCAGAGACGTCTCCTTCCCATCACCGGCCTCTCTGCCTCAGCACTACTCCTTCCATCTCCCACCCCTCCTCCATGTCAGCATCAACCTCAGTCCTTTCCACTCACTCACACTCCAGTCATGTTCTGAGTGAAGGGGAGAGCAGACCGAAGGGACCGAATGGCCTCACCTGCTTCTATTTACTTATTTTCTTAAAACACGAGTTTACCTTCGCGGCTTGTTCACTCTTGGCCTTCAGTTTGTCAGATTGCACAGGGGAGCGGTGAGACCTCCAGAGGTGCATCAGCAGCCCCTGCGATACAGCCCTCATCTCCCAGCAGCTGTGGACGGGTTTGCGAGGCAGCGACCAACAACGGGCCCCAATCCATGGGGGGAAAGACCGGGCACCCTCCGCGTAGATGTTTTGTTTTTACATTAGCTTTGACTTCTCTTGTCAGCCACAGTTGTACTATTTTGCCATTTGAGTTTTTGGAATGCATCTGTCCTGCGCCTTCCTCATTTTCCCCAGAAACTCACGCCATTGCTCCTCCGCTGTCATCCCTGCCGCAGCTCCCTCCGATTTACTCTGGCCAACTCCTCGCTCACGCCACTGTAATTTCCTTTATTGCCCCACGACTGTCATTGAGAAGGTCGGACTGTGATAATCAGCTGCTACAACCTGTGTGGTATCATCCATTTAAATCAATATCTCAATAATAATCTGATATAGTATTTAATGAGGTAGGAATTCTTTTAACGGAAAAATTGGATAATTTTCAATGCTGCTCCCAGGTAAGTGAAGGCACCGAACAAGAGAACCTGCCCATTTTCCATGCTCCTGGTTTCGTAAATCATTGGAATGCGGGAGGACCCGGAGTGCCGGAGGAAATCTATGCACTCCATCCCTCCCCCTCCCGTCTTCTCCTATCATTTCGGATCTCCCACTGCCCCTCCCACTTTCAAATCTCTTACTAGCTCTTCTTTCAGTTAGTCCTGACGAAGGGTCTCGCCCCAAAATGCCGACTGTACCTCTTCCTAGAGATGCTGCCTGGCCTGCTGCGTTCACCAGCAACTTTTATGTATGTTGCTTGAGAATTCGTTGGAGGCCGCCTGCTTCATTCAACCAGCCCGCTTGTGACGACACAAGGATATCTTAGCAGAGGAAACCCGTCTGAACAGAGATTTCTGAGAATGTGTGTGTGTCTCAGCCCGAATCAGAATCGGGTGTATTCTCAGTGTCGGAAGTCCTGTTTTTGGCAGCAGTACAGTACAGTACAATACATCAACTCTGTCATAGGTCGCAACAACAAAAAATAAATGGCCGAACGGAGAAATGAATGGGGAAGTAAGTAGTTAGATAAGTAGATAGATACTGTGAAAGAGGAATAACGAGGTTGTGTTCATGGGTTTCATGGACCGTATGGAAACGTAATGGGGGACGGGGAAAGTTGTTTCTTAACCATTGACCGTGTGTCTTCAGGCTTCTGTATCTCCACTCTGACGGTAGTAATGAGAAGAGGGCTGGTCCTGTATGGCGAGACCCCGACTGATGGATACCGCCTTTTGAAGTTGTCCTCGAGAGTGGGAAGGTATTAGCTTGTGATGAGTCTACAACTCTGCAAACTCTTTCGATCCTGAAAATTTGACCCTAATGCTCGCCACCGTACATCTGCAGAAATTCACCCTAGTCTTTGGTGACGGAGTGAAGGATAACCGCTGTTGTGTCTTCTATTGTGATTGTATCAATGTGTGTGGCCCAGGATCGATCTTTATCAATGTGTGTGACCCAGGATCGATCTTTATCAATGTGTGTGGCCCAGGATCGATCTCTATCAATGTGTGTGGCCCAGGATAATCTTTATCATTGCTCTTCATCACAGCTGATGTGAGTGCCACTGGGGGATAGTCCTCGGGGCCGTTCACCCTGCTCTTCCTGGGCACGGTGATGGAAGCCCTTGTGAAACAGGTGCGAACGTCTGACCGCAGCAGCAAGAGGTTGAAGATGACCTTGAACGCTCCACCGAGTTGGTCGGCAGGTATTTTCAGTACCTTGCCAATTACTCTGAATCTACAGTTCACCGAGGTTTAAAGTCCCGGTTGTTCCTTTCTCTCCTGAACAAACTGTGACAAACCCTTCTTGCTGGGTCCATTGATTTTCGCTGTTCGTTCTCTTTCTGATCCTTCCGTCACTTGCGATTAGCTGGAGGAGGCCAGGCGCCTCAGGGGACATGTGCACAGACTATCCGATCCGGTACAGATCTCCTCACATACGCTTAGTAGAAAGATTGGCAGATTACGGCCAGAGCCGCCACAATGCTTGTTGTTTGTTGGCTCAGTCACCTGGAATCCATCCCTGGAGACCCAGCGAACTCCTTGATTTGAGAAATCCGCAGACACGCCACGTATATTCTCATAGAAACATAGAGACATAGAAAATAAGTGCAGGAGTAGGCCTTTCGGCCCTTCGAGCCTGCACCGTCATTCAGTACGATCATGGCTGATCATCCAACTCAGATCCCTGTACCTGCCTTCCCTCCATAGCCCCGATCCCTTTAGCCACAAGGGCCATATCTAACTCCCTCTTAAATATAGCCAATGAACTGGCCTCAACTGTTTCCCGTGGCACAGAATTCCAAAGATTCACCACTCTCTGTATGAAGAAGTTTTTCCTCATCTCGGTCCTAAAAGGCTTCCCTTTTATCCTCAAACTGTGACCCCTCGTTCTGGAATTCCCCAACATCGGGAACAATCTTCCTGCAACTAGCCTGTCCAATCCCTTTAGAATTTTATTCGTTTCAATCAGATCCCCCCTCAATCTTCTAAATTCCAGACAATATAAGCCTAGTCGATCCAGTCTTTCATCATATGAAAGTCCAGCCAAACCCAGGAATCAATCTGGTGAACCTTTTTTGTACTCCATCTATGGTAAGAATGTCTTTCCTCAGATTAGGGGACCAAAACTGCACACAATACTCCAGGTGTGGTCTCACCAAGGCCTTGTACAACTGCAGTAGTACCTCCCTGCTCCTGTACTCGAATCCTCTTGCTATGAATGCCAGCATACCATTCGCCTTTTTCACTGCCTGCTGTACCTGCATGCCCACTTTCAATGACTGGTGTATAATGACACCCAGGTCTCGTTGCACCTCCCCTTTTCCTAATCGGCCACATTCAGATAATAATCTGTTTTCCTGTTCTTGCCACGAAAGTGGATAACCTCACATTTATCCACATTAAATTGCATCTGCCATGAATTTGCCCACTCACCTAACCTATCCAAGTCACCCTGCATCCTCTTAGCATCCTCCTCACAGCTAACACTGCCGCCCAGCTTCGTGTCATCCGCAAACTTGGAGATGCTGCATTTAATTTCCTCGTCTAAGTCATTAATATATATTGTAAACAACTGGGGTCCCAGCACTGAGCTTTGCGGTACCCGACTCGTCACTGCCTGCCTTTCTGAAAAGGTCAACAGACAACGTACATGTTGCAACACGCAATAATAGACACAGACTACAATGTGCACACTCACCTCGCTAGGTTACACCAATCCGCTGATATTTACTCAATCACTCCAGATAATAAAATAGCGACACGAGCCCCTCATGCCTGCCCCTTTAAATATGGTCACGGTTTCTCCACCCCCAGGAATACTGTGTCAGATTTCTCCCAATGTACTAAAATGACAGAAAATTATCTCCCTCCTTCCATCATCTCCACTAACCACTCACCTCAGTCCCCTCCATCATCAATTTGCCTCCGATTCCGTGAACAAACAGTAAACCTTCTAAATATTTCACCCAACCGCTTTTTCTCCATCCGCACTCTTTTGATACTTCTCTCTCTCTCTTTCCCTCTCTCTCTATCCCTCTCTATCTCTCCCTCTCTCTCTCTCTCTGTATCTCTCTCTCTATCCCTCTCAATCTCTCCCTCTCTCTCTCTCTGTATCTCTCTCTCTCTATCCCTCTCTCTATCTATCTCTCTCTATCCCTCTCTCTCTCTAGTCCCCTCTCTCTCTCTATCCCTCTGTCTCTCTCTATCCCTCTCTCTCTCTATCTATCTCTCTCTCTCTATCCCTCTATCTCTCCCTCTCTCTCTGTATCTCTCTCTCTCTATCCCTCTCTCTCTCTATCCCCTCTCTCTCTCTCTATCCCTCTCTCTCTCTATCTCTCTCTCTCTCTCTCGAATGTCTAAATAACAATAAATTTACAATTCTATTCAAGTATTACTGGTTCAGGTATAAAGATTTCATCCTTGCAGGATTTCCTGCTCCTGTGGAATGAGTCATTTCCTGATCGGGGAGGTCACTCCGCCTCGCAGATGGGACATGTATTTGTTGAAACAATCTCAGGTTCTGGGGCTTCCTTCATGGTGACTGTAGGAGTTGTCACTTGGGATTGCAGGAACTTGCTCAGTCATCTTTGAATACTTCTCTTCTGGACCCTCTTTCTGAAGAAATGGGCTGGGGGAGGCAAATCATATCGAAACGTAGCAAATGTTCAAAGTCCTTGATAAAGTGGACGTGGAAAGGATATTTCCTATGGTGTGGAGGCGGGGGACTAAGACTACAGGACAGCCGCAGAATAGAGGTGTGATGGTCCGGATCGGGGTCCCTTTAAATTTACTTTGTTTATGTTACGATCCGGACCGTTGACTCCCTGTTTCCCTTTGGTTCACTGATTTCCCGTGTCCCTCGGGCTTGGTGATTGGAGGCAATTTACTCTCGGCTGAACCGGCAGTTTATGTTCTCCGGCATTCAACTGTTCGGTGTGAGAGTGTTTGCAAAATCACCAAAGCTACTGTGAGCCAATGTTATCTGGCCGGAGCAAACCTGGAGCAAGTGCCAGCAAGCCGCCTTTCCTTGCCACGACGGGTCAGGCCAAGTTGTGGTGAGTCAAGAGCTTGCTGCGGCTTGGAGCGGACTTGAGCTCAGTTATAGTTCTGTCCATCGTTGTGTGGTCTCCGTATCCATGTCGTGCGTCTAAAAGGGGTCCCGGCCCTGTACCCTGGAAGGGTCCTGACCCTGTGTCAAGAAGAGTTCCTACTCCGTCCTGTGTATAAGAAAGGTTCCCAGCTCAGTGTTTTATGTACTGTGTCTAAGTCTGTCCCGTGAATAAGAAGAGTTCCTGGCCCCGGCGGTCGGTGATTCCGAGTCCTAGCTCAGACCCTTAGTCCCAGCCTAGTCCAAGACCTGAGTCCTTGTCCAGGACGCTATTCCTGCTTCTGCTTTGCTCTCCTGGTACCGAGCAGTAAACTCAATTAAGTTAACCTCACAAGATGTGTCTTGCATTTGGGTCCACCCTTGCTCCCAGCACCGCCCCCCCCCCCCTCATTGTGACAAGAGGACGTCCAGTTAGGACGGAGATGAGTAGGAATTTTATCAGAGAGTGGGGAATCCTGAATTTGTTGCCACAGGTGGTTGTGGAGGCCACATCATTGGGTATATGTAGAGACACAGAATCAGAAAACCTGCAGCACAATACCGGCCCATCGGCCCACAAAGTTATCCTGAGCATGTACACCATCCGTTTTTTTTTACACACACATTCTTTCTCTCACTCTCCTTTTTCTCCCTCTGTCCCTCTGATTATACCCCTTGCCCATCCTCTGGGTTCTCCTCCCCCCCCCCTGTCGTTCTCCCCGGACCTCCTGTCCCATGATCCTCTCATATCCCTTTTGCCGATCACCTGTCCAGCTCTTGGCTTCATCCCTCCCCCTGCTGTCTTCTCCTATCATTTTGGATCTCCCCCTCCCCCTCCCACTTTCAAATCTCTTACTAACTTTTCCTTCATTTAGTCCTGACGAAGGGTCTTGGCCTGAAACGTTGACTGTACTTCTTCCTAGAGATGCTGCCTGGCCTGCTGCGTTCACCAGCAACTTTGATATGTGTTGCTTGAATTTCCAGTATCTGCAGAATTCCTCGTGTTTACGTATATAAAATGATGGACGGTCTCTACGGAGTAAACAAGAAGAATCTGTGCCCCATCGCAGAGGGGTTCTAAACCAGGGACAGGGATTTGAAGTAATTGTCAGAAGGATTTGAGGGAAGAGGGGAAAATATTTTTGCCCAGAGGTGGGTGAGGTTCGGGAACTCACAGATTGAAGGGGCGAGACAGGCAGGCCCTGGGCACAGTTAAACATCTCCGAGATGTACTAGACGAGCCGTGACCTGCGGGGTTACCAGGTACTGATGGTGGTGACAATGGAACACATCGTGGAGATATTTGGAAGGTTTGTGAATAAAGGGACATTTTGGCGAAAGGAAAAGTAATGATGGTTGATCCGGTTGTTGCAAATCGTACCTAATCGATGAATTCACTGCACTGTCCCAAACACAATCGCGGATCTAGCTTACAATGGTTACATCCGCTACTCGCAGCCCTGACGACCTGGATTCGATCCCGACCTCCACTTCTGACGGGATGGAGTCCGCACGTTCTCCCTGTGACCACTCGCATTCCCCCCCCCCCCCCCCGGGTATTCGGTTTCCGGTCACATCCCAGAGCCACGGGGCTCGCTCGCAAATACCTAACTCTGGTACATCATATGCGTGGTTGGGAAACTGGGTGGGTGATGGTTAAGATTGAGAGAATAGGGTAGAGGGAAATGAGTGGAGGGTTGAGACTGACGGCAGTGGAGTGAGGGTATACAGCGACCTGATGGAGCGAATGGTTCTTAAAATATAAGAGAAAGAACCGTGCTTTACAGAGCTGTACCTTCAGGAATTTAACTTCCCCTGAACGTGACGTCTTCTGGTGACAGATCGTGGGTTTGCTGATTTTGTAGCCTTACCAGATTGAGCTACCAGTGTTCATACCACCCACCCCTATTCTCCCTCTCCCTCTCTATCTCCATCTCCATCTTATCGCTCTATCTCTCACTCCTGGATTGTCATCGCCGCTGCTCCCAGGTACATCGAACATCGGAATCTGCCCCATTCTCCCTGTTCCAGCTTTCTTTTCGTCCGGGCAACTCGAAGCTGGTGATCTGTCCTCAGTTAATATCTGGTCGCGGAGCCCAGATCTCGCTGCCCAGCAGTGCCGGGGGCTCGTTCCCCACACTGACTGCAACACAACATTTCCACCCACTCAGCGGCAGTCAGTGGGCAGTAAATGCTGGTCCTTCTGGCGACGCTCACATTCCCCGTGGAAAGAATTCCCTGCCCGATGCAGCTCCTGTCGCAGTATTTACAGTTTCTGCTCATACTGCAATACCGGTGTCCAGCAGCAGGTGGCGGTCCTGAGCCGTTAAACGACACATTATTACAGCGCCAGTGATCACTAATCGGAGGTCGATTTCTGCCGTTTTCTGTCTGGAATTTGTACATTCCTCGTGTGACCGCTTGGATTTTCTCCGGCACTCTGGGTCCTGCCGCATTCCAACGATTTACGAAACCCGGAGCATGGAAAATGGGCAGATTCTCATGTTCGGTGCCTTCACTTACCTCGGAGCAGCATTGAAAATTATCCAATTTTTCCGTTAAAAGAATGCCTACCTCAATAAATACTATATCAGATTATTATTGAGATATTGATTTAAATTGATGATACCACACAGATTGTAGCAGCTGATTATCACAGTCCGACCTTCTCCATAGAAACCATAGAAACTACAGCACAGAAACAGGCCTTTTGGCCCTTCTTGGCTGTGCCGAACCATTTTCTGCCCAGTCCCACTGACCTGCACACAGACCATATCCCTCCATACACCTCCCATCCATGTATCTGTCCAATTTATTCTTAAATGTTAAAAAAGAACCCGCATATACCACCTCGTCTGGCAGCTCATTCCATACTCCCACCACTCTCTGTGTGAAGAAGCCCCCCCTAATGTTCCCTTCAAACTTTCCCCCCCTCACCCTTAACCCATGTCCTCTGGTTTTTTTCTCCCCTTGCCTCAGTGGAAAAAGCCTGCTTGCATTCACTCTATCTATACCCATCATAATTTTATATACCTCTATCAAATCTCCCCTCATTCTTCTACGCTCCAGGGAATAAAGTCCGAACCTATTCAACCTTTCTGTAACTGAGTTTCTCAAGTCCCGGCAACATCCTTGTAAACCTTCTCTGCACTCTTTCAACCTTATTTATACCCTTCCTGTAATTTGGTGACCAAAACTGAATACAATACTCCAGATTCGGCCTCACCAATGCCTTATACAACCTCATCATAACATTCCAGCTCTTATACTCAATACTTCGATTAATAAAGGCCAATGTACCAAAAGCTCTCTTTACGACCCTATCTACCTGTGACGACACTTTTAGGGAATTTTGTATCTGTATTCCCAGATCCCTCTGTTCCACTGCACTCCTCAGTGCCTTACCATTAACCCTGTATGTTCTACGTTGGTTTGTCCTTCCTACGTGCAATACCTCACACTTGTCAGTATTAAACTCCATCTGCCATTTTTCAGCCCATTTTTCCAGATGGTCCAAGTCCCTCTGCAGGCTCTGAAAACCTTCCTCACTGTCTACTACACCTCCAATCTTTGTATCATCAGCAAACTTGCTGATCCAATTTACCACATTATCAACCAGATCATTGATATAGATGACAAATAACAATGGACCCAGCACTGATCCCTGTGGCACACCACTAGTCACAGGCCTCCACTCAGAGAAGCAATTCTCTACCACCACTCTCTGGCTTCTTCCATCGAGCCAATGTCTAATCCAATTTACCACCTCTCCATGTATACCTAGCGACTGAATTTTCCTAACTAACCTCCCATGCGGGACCTTGTCAAAGGCCTTACTGAAGTCCATGTAGACAATATCCACTGCCTTCCCTTCATCCACTTTCCTGGTAACCTCCTCGAAAAACTCCAACAGATTGGTCAAACATGACCTACCACGCACAAAGCCATGTTGACTCTCCCTAATAAGTCCCAGTCTATCCAAATGCTTGTAGATTCTGTCTCTTAGTACTCCCTCCAATAACTTACCTACTACTGACGTTAAACTCACCGGCCTATAATTTCCCGGATTACTTTTCGATCCTTTTTTAAACAACGGAACAACATGAGCCACTCTCCAATCCTCCGGCACTTCACCCGCAGACAGCGACATTTTAAATATTTCTGCCAGGGCCCCTGCAGTTTCAACACTAGTCTCCTTCAAGGTCCGAGGGAACACTCTGTCAGGTCCCGGTAATTTATCCACTTTAATTTTCCTCAAGACAGCAAGCACCTCCTCCTTTTCAATCTGTACAGTTTCCATGGTCTCACTACTTCATTCCCTCAATTCCATAGACTTCATGCCAGTTTCCTTAGTAAATACAGACGCAAAAAACCTATTTAAGATCTCCCCCATTTCCTTTGGTTCCGCACAAAGCCGACCACTCTGATCTTCAGGAGGACCAATTTTATCCCTTACAATCCTTTTGCTCTTAATATACTTGTAAAAGCTCTTTGGATTATCCTTCACTTTGACTGCCAAGGCAACCTCATATCTTCTTTTAGCCCTCCTGATTTCTTTCTTAAGTATTTTCTTGCACTTCTTATACTCCTCAAGCACCTGATTTACCCCCTGTTTCCTATACATTTCATACAACTCCCTCTTCTTCTTTATCAGAGTTGCAATATCCCTTGAGAACCAAGGTTCCTTATTCCTATTCAATTTGCCTTGAATCCTGACAGGAACATACAAACTCTGCACTCTCAAAATTTCCTCTTTGAAGGCTTCCCACCTACCAATCACATCTTTGCCAGAGAACAACCTGTCCCAATCCACGCTTTTTAGATCCTTTCTCATTTCTTCAAAGTTGGCCTTCTTGTTCAGAACCTCAACCCTAGGACCAGATCTATCCTTGTCCATGATCAAATTGAAACTAATGGTGTTATGATCACTGGAACCAAAGTGCTCCCCTGCACAGACTTCTGTCACTTGCCCTAATTCATTACATAGAAACATAGAAACATAGAAAATAGGTGCAGGAGTAGGCCATTCGGCCCTTCGAGCCTGCACTGCCATTTATTATGATCATGGCTGATCATCCAACTCAGAACCCAGCCTTCCCTCCATACCCCCTGACCCCTGTAGCCACAAGGGCCATATCTAACTCCCTCTTAAACATAGCCAATGAACTGGCCTCAACAGTTTGCTGTGGCAGAGAATTCCACAGATTCACCACTCTCTGTGTGAAGAAGTTTTTCCTAATCTCGGTCCTAAAAGGCTTCCCCTCTATCCTCAAACTGTGACCCCTCGTTCTGGACCTCCCCAACATCGGGAACAATCTTCCCGCATCTAGCCTGTCCAATCCCTTCAGGATCTTATACGTTTCAATCAGATTCCCCCTCAACCTTCTAAATTCCAACGAGTACAAACCCAGTTCATCCAGTCTTTCTTCATATGAAAGACCTGCCATCCCAGGAATCAATCTGGTGAACCTTCTTTGTACTCCCTCTATGGCAAAGATGTCTTTCCTCAGATTAGGGGACCAAAACTGCACACAATACTCCAGGTGTGGTCTCACCAAGGCCTTGTACAACTGCAGTAGTACCTCCCTGCTCCTGTACTCGAATCCTCTCGCGATAAATGCCAGCATACCGTTCGCCTTTTTCACCGCCTGCTGTACCTGCATGCCCACTTTCAATGACTGGTGTATAATGACACCCAGGTCTCGTTGCACCTCCCCTTTTCCTAATCGGCCACCATTCAGATAATAATCTGTTTTCCTATTTTTGCCACCAAAGTGGATAACTTCACATTTATCCACATTAAATTGCATCTGCCATGAGTTTGCCCACTCACCCAACCTATCCAAGTCACCCTGCATCCTCTTAGCATCCTCCTCACTGCTAACACTGCCACCCAGCTTCGTGTCATCCGCAAACTTGGAGATGCTGCATTTAATTCCCTCATCCAAGTCATTAATATATACTGTAAACAACTGGGGTCCCAGCACTGAGCCTTGCGGTACCCCACTAGTCACCGCCTGCCATTCTGAAAAGGTCCCGTTTATTCCCACTCTTTGCTTCCTGTCTGCTAACCAATTCTCCACCCACACCAATACCTTACCCCCAATACCGTGTGCTTTAAGTTTGCACACTAATCTCCTGTGTGGGACCTTGTCAAAAGCCTTTTGAAAATCCAAATATACCACATCTACTGGTTCTCCCCTATCCACTCTACTAGTTACATCCTCAAAAAATTCTATTAGATTCGTCAGACATGATTTTCCTTTCACAAATCCATGCTGACTTTGTCCGATGATTTCACCGCTTTCCAAATGTGCTGTTATCACATCCTTGATAACTGACTCCAGCAGTTTCCCCACCACCGACGTTAGGCTAACTGGCCTATAATTCCCCGGTTTCTCTCTCCCTCCTTTTTTAAAAAGTGGGGTTACATTAGCCACCCTCCAATCCTCAGGAACTAGTCCAGAATCTAACGAGTTTTGAAAAATTATCACTAATGCATCCACTATTTCTTGGGCTACTTCCTTAAGCACTCTGGGATGCAGACCATCTGGCCCTGGGGATTTATCTGCCTTCAATCCCTTCAATTTACCTAACACCACTTCCCTACTAACATGTATTTCACTCAGTTCCTCCATCTCACTGGACCCTCGGTCCCTTACTATTTCTGGAAGATTATTTATGTCCTCCTTAGTGAAGACAGAACCAAAGTAATTATTCAATTGGTCTGCCATGTCCTTGCTCCCCATAATCAATTCACCTGTTTCTGTCTGCAGGGGACCTACATTTGTCTTTATCAGTCTTTTCCTTTTTACATATCTATAAAAGCTTTTACAGTCCGTTTTTATGTTCTCTGCCAGTTTTCTCTCATAATCTTTTTTCCCCTTCCTAATTAAGCCCTTTGTCCTCCTCTGCTGAACTCTGAATTTCTCCCAGTCCTCAGGTGAGCCACTTTCTCTGGCTAATTTGTATGCTACTTCTTTGGAATTGATACTATCCCTAATTTCTCTTGTCAGCCACGGGTGCACTACCTTCCTTGATTTACCTAACAGGAGATCCAATGTTGCATCCCCTCCAGTTGGTCCCTCTATATATTGATTTAGAAAACTTTCCTGAACACATTTTACAAACGCTAAACCATCTGGACCCCTAACAGTATGGGAGTCCCAATCAATGTATGGAAAATTAAAATCCCCTACCACCACAACTTTATGTTTCCTGCAGTTGCCTGCTATCTCTCTGCAGATCTGCTCTTCCAAGTCTCGTTGACTATTGGGTGGTCTGTAATATAATCCCACTAATGTGGCCATACCTTTCCTTTTGTCTCAGCTCCACCCGTAAGGACTCAATAGACAAGCCCTCTAATCTGTCCTGCCTGAGCACTGCTGTAATATTTTCCCTAACAAGCAATGCTACTCCCCCACCTTTCATTCCTCTGCCTCGATCACATCTGAAACATCGGAACCCTGGAATATTAAGCTGCCAGTCCTGCCCCTCCTGTAGCCAAGTTTCACTAATTGCTACAGCATCATAATTCCACGTGTCAATCCACGCTCTCAACTCATCCACCTTCCCCGCAATACTCCTAGCATTGAAATATATACACCTCAGAAGATTTTTACCACCACTCACAACCTTTCTCAATGACAGTCGTGGGCCAGTAAAGGAAATTACAGTGGCGTGAGCGAGGAGTTGGACAGAGTAAATCGGAGGGAGCTCCGGCAGGGATGACAGCGGAGCAGCAATGGCGTGAGTTTCTGGGGAAAATGAGGAAGGTGCAGGACAGATGCATTCCAAAAACTCACATGGCAAAATAGTACAACTGTGGCTGACAAGAGATGTCAAAGCTAATGTAAAAACAAAAGGAAAGGCATACAGCAAAGCAAACATTAGCGGGAAGAGAGAGGACTGGGAAGCTTTTAAACACCTACATAGAGCAACTAAAAGAATCATTAGCAGGGAAAAGATGAAATATGAAAGCAAGCTAGCAAACAATATTAAAGTGGATGGAAAAAGCATTTTCAAGCAGGTAAGATAATAAGAGAGGTGAAAGTGGATACAGGATCGCTAGAAAATGAGGCCAGAGTAATAATGACAGAGGATAAGGAAATGGCAGATGAACTAAACAAGTATTTTCCATCAGTCTTCATTGCGGAAGACACTAACAGCGTCCCAGATGTTGTAGTGTGTGAAGGAAGAGAAGTGAGTGCAGTTACTATTACAAGGGAGAAGGTGCTCAAAAACTGAAAGACCTAAGGGTACATAAGTCACCCGGGCCAGATGAAATTCACCCTCGGGTTCTGAAATAGGTAGCGGTAGAGATTGTAGTGGCATTAGTAATGATCTTTCAACAATCATTGGACTCCAATATGGTGCCAGAGGACTGGAAAATTGGAAATGTCACACCACTCTTTACGAAAGGAGGAACGTAGTAGAAAGAAAATTAGACTAGTGACCTCAGTGTTTGGGACAATGTTGGATTCAATTGTTAAGGATGAGGTTATGGAGTACTTGATGAGACAGGACATGATAGGACAAAGTCAGCATGGTTTCCTTAAAGGAAAACCTTACCCGACGAACCTGTTGGAATTCTTTGAGGAGATTGCAAGTGGGATAAATAAATGGGATCCAGTGGATGTCCTATATTTGGCCTTTCAGAAGGCCTTTGACAAGGTGCCACACATGAGGCTACTTACCAAATTAGAACCCATGGTATTACAGGAAAGTTACTAACATGGTTAGAGTATTATAGATACAGTGAGTGGGAATAAAAGGATCCTTTTCTAGTTGGCTGCCAATGACTAGTGGTGTTCTGCAGGGGTCGGTATTGAGACCACTTCTTTTTATGCTGTGTATAATTGATTTATATGATGGAATAGATAGCTTTGTTGCCAAGTCTGCAGATGATGTGGCGGTTGATAGAGAGGCGGGTAGTGTTGAGGAAACAGGAGGGCTGCAGAAGGACTTAGACAGATTAGGAGAACGGGCAAGAAAGTGTCAGATGAAATACCATGTTGGACAATTCATGGTCATGCACTTTGGTGGTAGAAATAAATGTGCAGACTATTTTCAAAATGGGGGGAAAAACCCAGAAATCTGAGATGCAAAGTGACTTGGGAGTCCTTGCGCAGAGCACTGTAAAGGTTAACTTGCATGTTGAGTCAGTGGTGAGAGAGGCAAATACAATGTCAGCATTCAAATCAAAATGTCTTGAATACAAGGGCAGGGATGTGATACCGAGACTTTATCAGGCACTGGTGAGGCTTCAAATTGAATATTGTGAACAATTTTGGGCTTCTTATCTACAAAAAGATGTGCTGACATCGGAGAGCGTCCGAAGGATATTCACAAGGGTGATTTTGGGGGGGGGGGGGGAAGTGTTATCATACGAGGAACATTTGATGGCTCTGGGTATGTACTCGCTGGAATTTTGAAGGATGATGAGTGATCTGATTGCAACCTTTTAAATGTTGAAAGGCCTATACGGAGTCGATGTGGAAAGAATCTCTCCCATGGTGGGGAGTGTAGGACAAAAGGGTTCAGCCTCAGGATTAAGGGAGCTAGGGCTTTACTCTTTGGAGAGAAGGAGGATGAGAGGAGACATGATAGAGGTGTACAAGATAATAAGAGGAATAGATAGAGTGGGAAGCCAGCGCCTCTTGCCCAGGGCACCACTGCTTAATACAAGAGGACATGGCTTTAAGATAAGGGGTGGGAAGTTCAAGGGGGATATTAGAGGAAGGTTTTTGACTCAGAGAGTGGTTGGTGCGTGGAATGAACTGCCTGAGTCAGTGGTGGAGGCAGATACACTAGTGAAGTTTAAGAGACTACTAGACAGGTATATGGAGGAATTTAAGGTGGGGGCTTATATGGGAGGCAGGGTTTGAGGTTCGACACAACATTGTGGGCCGAAGGGCCTGTACTGCGCTGTACTATTTTACGTTCTATGTTCTATAGAGGGGGTCTATTTAAAACAGGGATGCAAAGAAATTTGTTTAGCCATAGGGTGGTGAATTTGTAGTATTTTTTACCACATGCCGCTGTGGATGCCAGGTCTCTCGGTGTACGGTATTTAAGGCAGAGGTTTATTGGTTCTTGATTGGACATGGCATCAACAGTTATGATGAGAAGGCCAACGAATATGGTTGAGGAGGGGGAAAGGATCAGCCATTATTGAAAGGTGGAGAAGACTCGATGGGCCATATGGCCTAATTCTGCTCCTATGTCTTATGGTCTTACAGACGCTAGTCCTGCTGCTAATGCCCTTATTCCGTAAACAAATATTTTCTTGCATACAGTCGAGAGCTCCAGCATTTCATTTCTGCTCCTCCTGCAGTACCGGCTTCCAGCAGCAGGTGGGGATCCTCGCCATGAAATCGATCAATGAACTGTTCGCCATCACCATCGTCTGGTTGAATGCGGTACTGCAATAAACTGAACTTCCAAGCGTTCATCAGTTGGATTAGCGAGCCCTGAATTCAGAACATGAACCACAGATGACTAAGGTTGAACGTGGTCAGAAAGTAGGGTGTCACTGCTGGCCTCCGTTGGATAAAGACGATCCAGGCGAAAAAACAGAAATTAAGAAAAGCATTGAAGGTCCAAGTATTTTAAAATCTGAAGTTCGTAATGCAATAAATAAGATGAAGAAAGGAAAGGCAGCAGGTCCTGATGAATTAGTAATAGAATAAATTACAGTACCGCCCTTGAAGATTATGGAATTGAAAAACGTGTTGATTTAATCAGTGAAATTTAAGAGACTGGAATAATACCAGAAGAGGTGAAAAAATCAGTATTTATCACTCTTCTTAAAAAAGCTGAAGCAAAAGAATGTAAATTACATAGGACTGTAAATTTAATGAGTCATATCACCAAGATACTTCTAAGAATGTTGATGAAAAGAGCTAAAACTAAGATACAAGCTGAAATAGGCAAAGGACAATGTGGTTTTGTGAAAGACAAGGGTACAAGAAACGCAATATTGATGTTAAGGATACTATCAGAACGAGCTATTCAAGTGCGAAAAGATTTGTTTGTTTGTTTTATCGACTACACAAAAGCATTTGATAAAGCGAGGCACAAGTTATTTGAAATATTACAGGAAACTCTAGATCTAGATTCGAAAGACCTCCGCCTAATCAGAAATCTGTACTGGGAACAAACTGCCGCTGTAAGAATAGACGGAGAAGTGAGTCAGTTTACGAAAATCAAGAGAGGCGTTAGACAAGGGTATGTTTTCTCCCCTGATTTATTTAATGTGTACAGTGAAACAATATTACAAAAGATAAGAAAACTCTTGGGAACCAAAGTTGGTGGTGAAAACATCAATAATTTCAGATATGCAGATGACACTGTGTTAATTGCAAGTACGGAGGAAGAACTAAAAATCTTAATTGATATAATTGTTGAAGAAAGTGCAAAATCTGTCTATCTATCAATTACAAAAAGACAGAATGTATGGTCATATCCAAAAAGAAGGAAAATCCTATATGGAGGCTGAGAATAAATGGGGAAGACATAAAACAAGTACAGAACTTTTGCTACTTAGGAAGCTGGGTGACATCAGGTGGCAGGTGCGACTTGTACATGAAAAGAAGAATAGGGATGGCAAAAGACACCTTTACGAGAATGAAGAGTGTACTGACCAATACTAAACTAGGCATGACAACCCACCTCAGAGTACTGAAATGTTACGTTTATCCAGTTATGTAAAATAGCTCAGAATGTTGCACAATATCTTGTAACATGAGGAAACGAATTGTAGCAGCAGAGATGTGGATTTTGAGGAGGATGCAAAGTATGTCATGGGCGAAACGAATATCTAACGAGGATGTCATCAACAGAGCAAACACAAAAAGAGAAATAATGTATGAGATCATGAAAAGGCAACGTAACTTCATTGGACATGCGATTAGGAAGGAGAAGTTAGAATGCACGGTAATTATGGGAAAGATTGAAGGGAAGAAAGCAAGTGGAAGACAAAGACAAATGATGATGGAGACAGCAGTCAGAGAACTGGAAATGAATACCAATGAATTGATCTACCTGACCCGAAACAAAAGTGTGTGGGCCATGGCAGTCAAAGCTCAAACTGGGCATGGCACCTGATGATGATGACGATGAGAGTCTCTATGGGTTGAGTTAAGAAATGGCAAGGGTAAAAGAACACTAATGGCAGTTGTATACAGGCCTCCAAACAGCAGCCGGGATGTGGATTACAAATTACAGCAGCAGATAGAAAAGGTGTGTCAGAAAGGTAATGTCATGATAATCGTTGAAAATTTTAACATTAAAGTGGATTCCGGAAATTCAGGTCAGTACTGGACCTCAAGAGAGAATTTGTAGAATGTCTAAGGGATGCTTTTTAGAACAGCTTGTTGTTGAGCCCACTAGGGGATCGGCTGTGCTGGACTGGGTGTTGTGCAATGATCCAGAGGGGATAATTGAGCTTAAAGTTAAGGAACACTTAGGGAACAGTGATCACAATATGATCGAGTTCAAATTGAAATTTGAGAGGGAAAACATAAAATTCAATGTATCGGAATTTCAGGGAAATAAAGGAAATTACAGTGGGAATAAACGGATCCTATTCTGGCTGGCTGTCGGTTGTCTGTGGAGTTCCACAGGGGTCGGTTCATGATTAGCCCAGGGCATCAAAAGGTATTGGATGGTAGCAGGGGAATGGGGATGACTGGAAGAATTGGATCAGCTCATGATTGAATGGCGTAGCAGACACGATGGGCCGAATGGCCTACTTCTGCTTCTATATATTATGGTGTAAGTTAGGTGGAGCTAAGTCATGAGTGAGTCGACAACCCAGAGGGCACAGCTTCAGAATAGAGGGATGTTCCTTTAGAACAGAGATGAGGAGGAATTTATTAACCAGAAGGTGGTGAATCTGTGGAATTCATTTCCACAGACAGTTGTGGAGGCCAAGTCATTCGACAGTAGAATATCCCAATTCTGCTATCCTATATCTTATGGTGATGGGATCTACGGCCGGATCAGACCTGATCATATTAAATGGCGAAGTAGAATTGACGGGACAGATGCCCGACTCCTGCTGTTATTTCTTATGTTCTTCTGTTTGCTCTGACTCTCATCCGTGTTGTCCCTCCTCTGGGAATCTTTGACGAGACAGTGTGCAGAGTATTTGCTGAACTGTTTGCTGAGTTCCTGTCGACATCAATGACGTTGCTGCCGAAAGGGTTGACAGCTCCTAGTTACCAAGAATGAACATCAAAATAGCCTCTCTTGGTCTTACCACCTAGGCATCATGACGATGAAAGCCTCCACTTTCTCAGGAGGGTAAAGTAATTGTGCATGTTCCCTTTGACTCTCATCAATTCTGAAGATGCATAAGAGAAAGCATTCTGCCCAGATGCATCACGTCTTGGCGTATTTTGCCTGAGATCACAAGAACCTGCAGAGATTTGTGGAAACAGCTCAATACATCACAGAAACCAACTTCTCATGGACGCTTTCTACACTTCTCTCTGCCTCGGAAAAGCAGCCAATATAATCAAAGACATCCCAGACATAGTCTCATCTCCCCCTCCAATCAGGCAGTGGAGACAAACACCTGAAAGCACGGACCACCAGGCTCAGGCAGTTTCTATCCCAGTGTTATAAGACTATTAAATGGTGCCCAAGTACATCAAGATGGACTGTTGATTTCATAAGCTACCTGATCATGGCCTTGCACCTTATTGTCTGCCTGCACTGCACTTTCTCTGTAACTGGAACATTGTTTTCTGCATTCTGTAATTGTTTTTCCCTCGTACCACCTGAATGCTCTCTTTTAAAGAAATGGTCTTCTATATGGATGGCAAGCAAATGTTTTTCACTGCTCCTCGGTATATGTGACATGTTCCTGGGCATCAATGTCTCGGAAGATCCACCCTGGGCCCAATATACAGATGCAATCACAAAGGATGCATGCCAGAAACTCTACTTTGTTTAGAGTTTGAGGAGATTTGTTATGTCACCAAAGACTCTGGTAAACTCCTACATTTGTGCTTCAGAGACGATTCTAACTGGTTGCATCACCACCTGGTAGGGAGGCTCCAACGCACAAGATCACAAGAGACTACAGACTCAGTCAGTTCCACCACAGGCACAACCTGCCCCACCATCCAATACATCTCCAAAAGGCAGAGCCTCAGGGTGGCAGCATCCCTGGGATCTTCACCATCCAGGGTTGACCTCTCCTCATTACTAACTCTGGTAGGAGTTGGTGGGGGAGGTGTAGGAGCAAACCATACTCACCGTCCTCTCTGCCATGAATTTTATGAATGAACTATGAACCCATGAATCAGAATCAGAAATTTGTTTATTATCACTGACAAATGCCATGAAATTTGTTGGAGATGAGGAGAAAGTTCTTTCGCCCAAGTGTGGTGAATCTGTGGAATTCGTTGCCACAGGCAGCTGTGGAGGCCAGGACACTGAGTGTATTTAAAGCCGAGGTTGATAGATTCTTCTTACGTCAGGCTGAGCGGCAACAGGGAGAGGGCAGGAGAATGGGATTGAGAGGGAAATGAATCAACGATAATCAAATGGTAGAGCAGACTAGATGGGCTGAATGGCTTAACTCTGCTCCAATGTCTTATGGAAGAAGAGGGATGTGGAAGAAAATATCCAGAACTGACACTGTATTGAGCAAGGAAGGGTTAATGATCTTCAAATTTAAAATCAAAGTCTACTGTGACTAATGTACTCTGTGCTGCTGACAATGTGCCTTTCAGCCAGGCTGATTAAAATAACTATGTATTTGTTGTTCTAGGAATCATCACATGTCTGATATACTCTTTTAGCCTGTCTGATATACTCTTTTGAGAAATTAACACTGAAGTAAATGTGTAACTGCTCAGGGACATATCCTGCAATTTTGCTACTCAGCAGAACTGCCATTGAAGTTCCTCCTTCTGATTATGTGTTTTTCTCTCAAATACTCGGGATATAAATAAGAGCGTGACCCATTGTCAGAAAGAGTCTCACGAACTCCGCTTTCAGGAGGACGGGCTCTCCATGATATCATGCTACAATAAAGGCGTTCTGAAGCGATCTCCCTCCGTATCTCAGTGTTAGTTCTTCTTCCTCAACGACAAGGGAATATCTGGGGTGAGAGGGGTCTTTGTTTATTCTGGCTGCTTTACTGAAGCAGCAAGAAAAAATGACAGAGTCCGTGGAGGGGAGGCTGTTTTCTGTGATGTGTTGAACTGTGTCCACAGCTCGCTGCAGTTTCTTGCTGTCACATGCAGAGCAGTTGCCAAATGAAACCATTGTGTATCCAGACAGAATGCTTTCTATGGTGCAATAATAAAAATAGGTAAGAATCGATGAGGCCATGCCCAATTTTGCTGGCCTCCTGAGGAAGTAGAGATATTGGTGAGCTTTATTGTCAGGGCATCAATGTAGATAGATCAGGACAGGCTGGTGATGTTCACACTGGGACCATAATGCTCTCAACCCTCTCAACCCCCATAATACGGATTATTTCCTCTTTTTATTTCAGGATTAAACTTTACGCATTAAAAGTTATGATAGAAGTAAAACAGTGCACGATTGTATATTTATGATATCACCCTGTCTGTACATTCAGAATGGGGTTAGGTCTGTGGTGTCATCACTAGTACAGCCAATGTACAAAGTACCAATATCAGTCATGTTTCCTCTTTGAACAATATACCCTTCAATTGTTTGCCCAGCAGCAGTGAGATCTCAGTGGCTAGGCACAGCTCAAACACAAATTTGCCGATGACAGAGCTGTTATTGTCAGAACCTTAGATGGTGAAGAGAAGGCATACAAGAGTGGGATGGATCAGCTGGTTGAGTGGGGTCGCAACAACAATCTTACACCAAATATCAGTAAGACCAAGGAATTGATTGTGGACTTCAGGAAGGGAAAGTCATGGAAACACACACCAGTACTCATTGAGAGATCAGCAGTAGGAAGGGTGAGCAGTTTCCAGTTCCTGGGTAACAACATCTGTGAAAATTTTTCTTGGACCAACATATTGATGCAATTATGCAGGAGGCATGCCAGCAATGATATTTCATCAGGAGTTGGAGGCGATTTGCTTTGCAATCAGAAACCTGACAAATTTCGACAGATACCTGACTGGTTGCACCACCACCTGGTATGGAGGCTCCGGTGCCTAGGATCAGAAAACACTGCAGAGGGTTGTAAGCTCAGCCAGCCCCATCAAGGACATGAGTCTCCCCACCAGAGAATACACCTTCAACAGGTGATGTCACAAGAAGGCGGTGTCCATCTTGGAAGACCCTCACCATCCAGGACATGCTGTCTTCTCATTACTACCATCAGGAGGAGCTACAGGAGCCTGAAGACACACACTCAATGTTTTAGCAATCGCTTCTTCTCTGCCATGAAATTCCTGAACAGTCCATGAACTCATGAACACTACCTCACTGTTTTCCTTGCTTTTTGCAAAACTTATTTACTTTTATTGTATTTCATATACCTCAGTGATTTCTCTGTATTGAACTGTACAGTGGCAGCAAAGCAACAAAATTCACAACATAAACAACAGGAATTCTGCACATGCTGGAAATTCAAGCAACGGACATCAAAGTTGCTGGTGAACGCAGCAGAAGACACATCAAAGTTTTTTTTTATTTCAAAATATACTTTATTCAAAAATAAAATTATATACAATAAACCATTCAATAACTTTCCATCCTTTACATACGTTTCCATTATAGTCAGTACATATCCATACTTATAGCCACCCACGTGACGCTCCAGTTGTTCACTTTTCCACACCATTGTTGAGGGGTATATTCCCCGCCCTCCGACCCCTCCCACTCCCACGGGTGGAGAAACCTATACTGTGGTCCTTCCCCACCGGGCCCTTGCGGTGGCTGCACCGAGTTTCAGTGCGTCCCTCAGCACGTACTCCTGCAGCCGAGAATGTGCCAGTCGGCAGCATTCTCCCACGGACATCTCCATGTGCTGGTAGATCATCAAGTTTCAGGGCGACCAAAGAGCGTCTTTCACTGCGATGGTTCAAAATTCTTTTAAGCCCAAAAGATTGGGTAAATATCCGCACACGGTGCACACCGAATGTGAGACTGTCACTTTGTATAATTCAAAGATCCAAAGGAGTGGATCCTGTGGAGACCTTGCCTAGATATGGTGTGTGGTAATCACTTGAAGACCATATCTTCTGTTACAAGTCACTTTCGGTGATAACGATACGACGAAGATCTCCGGCGACTCCAATCTCCTTTCACCATCGTGGAATCTGTGGAATACTTCGTACTTACTTTTTCTCTACGTTTCACCCTGGATTACAAAACTCTCTCTCCCATCATTTATCTCGTGGATCACTGAACTTTCCTACTGTACCATCTCAAGACTCTAAGCCTTATTACCTTTAGCTCAATATAGTTTGGGAGTTCTATTTACACACATACATACACCTAATACTGTTACCTTTTGTTTATCTTCATTAAGTTACTATATTATAAATAGATACTAATAAAGATAGTGGTTTTAACATCAAACTCAGACTCAGAGTAAAATCTGTTGCTGCTGGTTCGATTCTAAAACATTGCAGTTCATAACATCACAGACAAAGCAGATGCTGCACACGTGTTCAAGGCCACAAGAAAGCACCTCATTAGAACCAGCACAAATGCAATACAGATAGAAAAATCAAGAGTCTGCAGTAGTTGCAGTACAGAATCAAAATAATTCTTATCATTCACTGAGCCGATCTCTGCAGTGTCAGAAGGGCGTCACAGATCCGACAATTTTTCTCACAGCTCCCCATCCCCAGTCCCTCTCCCCTTGTCCCTATCTTCCCCAAATCTCAACACTAACACCAGTGGCGATCTAGCGTCAGACAAAACTCTCCAATTGCACAAAAAAATGCCCCTTTTTATACCTCTTTGGATTGCATCTCCGCGATGAGCCAAGGGCCTTCTTGATGCCATCGCACATGGATCTGATGTTGCCTGTCACAGCTGCCGTCTGAATGTCCTCACTGAGCTGGAACCAGTGCTCATTTGCGCACTGCCTTGCAATCTGTTGCACTTTGATTCCAGCAGCTCGAAGTGTCTGGAGTGTTTGGTCGGATGGTGAGCGCTTGTACTCTGTGAGAGCTGCACGCTTGGCACCCCTGAAGTCATCCAGCGCTAAAATAATCACCGATAAAAGCAAGCAGATGGAGCGCTGGGCAGAACACTACTCAGAGCTCTACTCGAGGGAAAATGGTGTTGTTAGCTCAGCCATTGATTGTCTGCCAGTCATGGATGAACTCAACTCCGAACCAAACATTGAGGACCTCAGCAAGGCAATTGACAGTCTGGCCCCAGGGAAAATCCTGGCAATGATGGGATTCCTCCAGACCTGATCAAACTCTGCAAGAGCTCACTCCTCCAACCTTTACACGAGGTCCTCCATCAGTGCTGGAAGGAAAGAGCCGTACCACAGGATATGCGCACCTCCAAAATCGTCACTTTGTACAAGAACAAGGGTGACAGGAGCGACTACAACAACTACAGGGGTATCTCCCTCCTAAGTATTGTCGGCAAAGCCTTTGCCCATGTAACTCTGGCACGTCTACAAACTCTGGCAACACGGGTCAATGCTGAGTCCCAATGTGGTCTTCGCGCAAGGAGGTCAACTGTCGATTTTCTCACTCCGTCAACTCCAGGAGAAGTGCAGGGAACAACAGAAACCCCTCTATGTCCCTTTCATTGACTTGACCAAAGAATTCGATCTTGTCAGCGGGGATGGGCTGTTTCAGATTCTCCTCAAGATCGGCTGTCCCCCGAAACTCCAACGTATCAGTCATTTCATGACGACATGAGGGCTACTGTTGCGTACAACAGCAACTCATCAGAACCCTTCGCTATTCCATGTGGAGTCAAACAAGGATGCATGATGGCCCCAACATTATTCGGCATCTCCTTCTCTCTGCTATTGAAGCACGCGTTTGGGACGTCGACAGAAAGCATCTACATGCACATCAGGTCTGATGGGCGGCTGTTCAACCCTGCGCACCTGAGAGCAAGAACAAAGGTGCGAAAGATCTTAATACGTGACATGCTCTTTGCCGATGACGCTGCTATAAACTCGCACACCAAACAGCAACTACAAACTCTCATGGATCGCTTCTCTAAGGCATGCAAGGACGTCGGGCTTACCATCAGCCAACAGAACACAAATGTCCTTGCCCTGAACTTAGTGGAGACACCAGTCATTACTATCGACAATTACGATCTAGAAGTGGTCCACGAGTTAACATACTTGGGGTCGACCATTAGCAACACTCTCTCCCTTGATGCTGAAATCAATAGGCGTATTGGCAAAGCAGCATCGATCCTTGCTGGACTGTCCTCGCGGGTCTGGGAGAATGCGAAACTCGCTACAAAGACCAAGACTGCTGTGTACAATGCATGCGTTATCAGCACCCTCCTGTATGGTAGCGAGACTTGGACCATCTACTCCAAACAGGAGAGGAAACTCAACAGTTTTCACCTGCAAACAACAGGAATTCTGCAGATGATGGAAATTCAAGCAACACACATCAAAGTTGCTGGTGAACGCAGCAGGCCAAGCAGCATTGTAGGAAGAGGTGCAGTCGACGTTTCAGGCCGAGACCCTTCGTCAGGACTAACTGAAGGAAGAGTGAGTAAGGGATTTGAAAGATGGAGGGGGAGGGGGAGATGCAAAATGATAGGAGAAGACAGGAGGGGGAGGGATAGAGCCAAGAGCTGGACAGGTGATAGGCAAAAGGGGATACGAGAGGATCATGGGACAGGAGGTCCGGGAAGAAAAACAAGGTGGGGGGGACCCAGAGGATGGGCAAGAGGTATATTCAGAGGGACAGAGGGAGAAAAAGGAGAGTGAGAGAAAGAATGTGTGCATAAAAATAAGTAACAGATGGGGTACGAGGGGGAGTTGGGGCCTAGCGGAAGTTAGAGAAGTCGATGTTCACGCCATCAGGTTCGAGGCTACCCAGACGGAATATAAGGTGTTGTTCCTCCAACCTGAGTGTGGCTTCATCTTTACAGTAGAGGAGGCCGTGGATAGACATGTCAGAATGGGAATGGGATGTGGAATTAAAATGTGTGGCCACTGGGAGATCCTGCTTTCTCTGGCGGACAGAGCGTAGATGTTCAGCAAAGCTTTCTCCCAGTCTGCGTCGGGTCTCGCCAATATATAAAAGGCCACATCGGGAGCACCGGATGCAGTATATCACCCCATTCGACTCACAGGTGAAGTGTTGCCTCACCTGGACGGACTGTTTGGGGCCCTGAATGGTGGCAAGGGAGGAAGTGTAAGGGCATGTGTAGCACTTGTTCCGCTTACATGGATAAGTGCCAGGAGGGAGATCAGTGGGGAGGGATGGGGGGGACGAATGGACAAGGGAGTTGTGTAGGGAGCGATCCCTGCGGAATGCAGGGGGGGGGAGGGAAAGATGTGCTTAGTGGTGGGATCCCGTTGGAGGTGGCGGAAGTTACGGAGAATAATATGTTGGACCCGGAGGCTGGTGGGGTGGTAGGTGAGGACAAGGGGAACCCTATTCCTAGTGGGGTGGTGGGAGGATGGAGTGAGAGCAGATGTACGTGAAATGGGGGAGATGCGTTTAAGAGCAGAGTTGATAGTGGAGGAAGGGAAGCCCCTTTCTTTAAAAAAGGAAGACATCTCCCTCGTCCAAGAATGAAAAACCTCATCCTGAGAGCAGATGCGGCGGAGACGGAGGAATTGCGAGAAGGGGATGGCGTTTTTGCAAGAGACAGGGTGAGAAGAGGAATAGTCCAGATAGCTGTGAGAGTCAGTAGGCTTATAGTAGACATCAGTGGATAAGCTGTCTCCAGAGACAGGGATAGAAAGATCTAGAAAGGGGAGGGAGGTGTCGGAAATGGACCAGGTAAACTTGAGGGCAGGGTGAAAGTTGGAGGCAAAGCTAATAAAGTCAACGAGTTCTGCATGCGTGCAGGAAGCAGCGCCAATGCAGTCGTCGATGTAGCGAAGGAAAAGTGGGGGACAGATACCAGAATAGGCACGGAACATAGATTGTTCCACAAACCCAACAAAAAGGCAGGCATAGCTAGGACCCATACGGGTGCCCATAGCTACACCTTTAGTTTGGAGGAAGTGGGAGGAGCCAAAGGAGAAATTATTAAGAGTAAGGACTAATTCCGCTAGACGGAGCAGAGTGGTGGTAGAGGGGAACTGATTAGGTCTGGAATCCAAAAAGAAGCGTAGAGCTTTGAGACCTTCCTGATGGGGGATGGAAGTATATAAGGACTGGACATCCATGGTGAAAATAAAGCGGTGGGGGCCAGGGAACTTAAAATCATCGAAAAGTTTAAGAGCGTGAGAAGTGTCACGAACATAGGTCGGAAGGGATTGAACAAGGGGTGATAAAACAGTTTTCACCAGCGTAGCCTTCGCCGCATTCCCGGCATCACCGGGAGAGACAAAGTCCCAAACTCTGAGGTCCTCTCCTGCACTGGACTTCCCCCAATGTTCACGCTTTTAAGACAACGCAGACTGCGCTGGCTGGGCCACGTCCATCATAGGAAGGACGGTAGACTGTTCTACAGAGAACTAGCAACAGGCAAGAGGAACGTTGGTAGACCCCAGCTTCGCCTCAAGGGCCTCTGCAAGCGCGACATGAAGGCCTTAAAAAATCAACACAGAGTGCCGGGCGGATACAGCAGATGACCGCAACAAATGGCGGGGTACTCTTCAGCAGCACCTAGAGCAAGGCGGAAGAGTGACCCTGAGTCCATTTGAGGAGCGGAGAGCTAAACGGAGAGCCCAGCGGACAGCGGACAACAACTCCACAACGTTCCACACATGCAGCAACTGTGGTAGAGCCTGTCGTTCCAGGACCAGCCTCAACAGCCCCAGTCGATGCTGCTCGACAAACCGGTGACTACCAGAGGCGCAGTACCCATGGCCGACCACGACCGACGGAGGCCACACACACACACACACAAGATTCCATCAAAGCATAACAGAACGGTCACCCCAGTACTTTTCCGTAGCTTGGTGGTTCCAGCTAATCCCTCTTATCTATAACGAACTGCAGCCCAGACACAAAATTTTGGACAAAGGTAACACCGGGGATCTGTCGGGTTCTCAGGTTATTAATTGTAATGTTAGTTGTTAACTCCATATATAAAATGGCATCTCTGTAGTGTTATAATGAAATGGCTTCTCTGTATGTTAACTGCTGAGATCATGCTCTGTTTAGCTGAAATGTTGGCGTCATAATTATACATAACGAAGGAACTAACCAATGGAAGCTATGTTATTCTATCCGTATGTGTGGGAATCTGAGTCAGTGCGCGGGCTTTTCGGGAGGAGAACCGAGGAGGAAGGACGTGCTGGACGCGCTCTGGTCGACCACCATGGTTGGTCCCAGGCGGTGGGTCGAGGGGTTCGGAGGGGATCGAATGGTGGAAGGAAGACCCGTTAATTGAACTCCAACAGTTGTGCACGAAGTGGTTGAACTCTGATAAGTTTGGCGGCTTTTTCTTTCCTTTTATATTGTATCTCTATTAATTATAGTTCCAGTAAGATTTATAAAGTGTAATCCGTAACTCGTACGTTGTGTGCAGTCTGATATTTTATGTCTGGGCTTGTACCAATGCGCATTACACCACATCAACGCAAAGGTGAGACACGGTTTGGCGGGCGGACGGGGTTTCCCCTGGACAAACACGAGCCGATAGAGCTGAGCGTTACAGATGTCAGGAGGAAAACATTCTTCATTGGTATTTCATCTTCATGATGTGCGTTCAAAATAGGGACAATACATTGCTGAAACAGAGGGAAAACAGACCATTACCACATCCCAACCTGACACTATTTTGTCTTTGAACTTCCATTTTACTTTGGCATGTGCCGAGGAGGAATCACAATTAACTCTTTCCTTATGTACCCCCCCACCCCCCACCCGCCCCCCCTAGCAAGCCTCACGCTCGCTCAACTCGCTTTCGTCTAGGGGCAGCAGCGTTCAGCCCCTCCAATCTGGGTAATCAAGTTTGTGTGGATGCTGTGTGATGTACCCCACCCCGCCAAAAAACAGACAATACTCCATATGCGATTAATAGATTACACTTTACAGATCTTACTGGAACTATAATTAATAGAGATACAATGTAAAAGGAAAGTACAAGCCGCCAAACTTATCAAAGTTTAACCACTTCGTGCACAACAGTTGGAGCTCTAGTAACGGAGTCTTCTTTCCACCATTCGATCCCCTCCGAACCCCTCGACCCGCCGCCTGGGACCAACCAGGGTGGTCGACCAGACGCTCCACACTAGTCTGTCTTCGTCCCCTCCCCTCACCAAAGACCCGCTCGGGGTCCATTCCGCCACCCCGCTTACAGCATCGCGTCTCCTCTCCCTGTCCCCATCGCGCCTTCTCCCCCAAAGCCCGTGAAAAACAATAGCTTACAGACACACAAGAAAGAATAACATCTATCCCAATTGGTTCGTTCAGTCTCTTGTCAATAATAGAACCCAAACAACCTGCAAGAGAGAGAAGCACTTTCTCAACAGATAACATAACAAAGAAGCCACATTATTCTAACATATCAAAGAAGCCATTTTGATTAGCCTAAACAGTAATATAAAAAGAAGAAACCCCTTACAATTACACAGGGAAATACACCTTCTCCAGTGTCGCCCGGAGTTGAGGATGACTCATTTCCACTCCAGAACTGAGGTGACCGATGAGACCAATGTGGGATCTGCAGTGTAGGATTAGTGTAAGAGTGTGGATAATGGTTGATGAGATTCATCCTGTATCTGAGCTGCATTTTGCACTTCCAATGTGCCTTTTGCTCGTCATAAAAATATATACAAAATGCTAAACACGGTGTGAATAATGTTTTACATTCTGAATGTCATTTGGTCAATCCAGTCGGTCATGTTCACATTGTTTAAACCATTGGCACTCAGGTTGTCTCAGAGGTGATGCAACTTTTCAATGTTGGCAGCATTCCCTGACGGACATTTCGCTGTGCTGGGAGACCAACAGGTTTCGGGTGGACCAAACAGCGTCTCTCACTGAGCTGATGATCTTCCAGCAGCAGTTTCCGTGCTGAATGACTCAATGTCACTGAGCTCACCGGAAACAGGAACATCAGCACTGAGGCCGGCAGGTCAAATGTCTCTTGTTTACAGAGGGACGATGAAATATTCCACCCTGCAGGAGCCCTGGCCTGACTCGAGGGTCCTGCCTTCTGTAATACGTCACTGATGTGGAGGGAAGGAGTTGTGTTCAGAGCTCTGTGTGTGTGTGTGGGGTGGGGGGGGTGATCCGATGGGTGAACTGAGAGATTATCGGGTGTTGGGAGGGTTTACACACATGATTGGAAGGGGTCTGATCAGACAGGTCACTGGGCCTGACTAATCTGCGGAAACAGAATCAGAATCGGGTTTATTATCTCTGTTGTATATGATGTAAAATGTGTTGCTTTGCAGCAGCAGTGCAGTGCACAGACATAACATCACTATGAATTATAAAATTAATAGAGCAAGTGAAGGAATAATGGGGTATTCAGGGGGAATCAAAGAAGATGGCTGTGGCGTTTGGAGCTGATTATCTCAGCCACAGGACATCTCTGCAGGAACTTCCCAGGACAGAGTCCTCGGCCCAAACACCCTCAGCTGCTTCATCAACGACCTTCTGCCCATCGTAAGGTCAGAGGTCGGGATGGTCTGATGACGACACGATGTTCAGCACCATCTACCACTCCTCAGATAATGAAGCAGCCCACAACACAAATGCAGCAAGACCTGGACAATATCCAGGCCTGGGCTGATAGGTGGCAAGTGACAATCACACCACACAGTGTCACAGTGGGGGCGTTGGGAACGGACCCAAATGCAAGACACAGACACTGAAGTACAAGGAACAGGACTTGACTAGGATAGAGACGTGACAGGAAACAGACAAGGAGCAGGGACAAGAACGCAGACAAGGGCTTGGACTCCGAGCCATCACTGGAAAGGGACCCACAACCTGGGTCTTGCCTTGGGCTCAGGCCCCAGAACCAGGCATTGACATGACATGACTGTAGGAATGGAGGCTAGGGTGTTGAGGGTTGAGGCTTGGAGACAGGCTTGGGGTCTTGGTCCTTGAGGTCTGCAGGCTGGGGTCTTGGTCCTTGAGGTCTGCAGGCTGGGGTCTTGGTCCTGAGGCCTGCAGGCTGGGGTCTTGGTTCTTGAAATGCAGATGCTTGGGTATAGACTCCGAACCAGATACTGGGAAAAGGACCCAGAACCTGGGAATTGACTCGGGCTCAGACTCCAGAACTAAGCGAGAACAAGACAAGGTTACAGGACTGGACATGGCTTGGGTGAGGAACTCCTGGGTAGGGTGAAACACAAGGACTGGTAAAGGCACATGGACAGGACTCGGATAGGACTGGACTAGGCACGGACTGGAGGAAGGCCTTCTGGAGCACAGAGCCTTGGACTAGAAGAGACAGGAGCACAGAACACAGAGCCGGGAACACTCCTTGGGAACAGGACGTAGGGCCGGGACCCATACACGGAACACTGAACATGAACAGACGGCCGGACCTACCTAGCGAAGGCGTGGGCACAGAGAGACAGTTCCACACAACGAAAGACAGTTCCTTATCTTGACCTAACCAGGCTCCGGTCTTGCTCCGGCGGTAAAACTTCAGTGATACAGGCAGGTTATACAAGCGGTGTATCCAGTCTTGGTGAGCAGGCAGAGAGTCAGGCGGGGGCGGGGGAGACAAAGAGGAGAATAGGACAGTCCAGCAGGGAATCCCTGCTTTGCAGAGGTATTTCTGTCCCAGCCCCACAACGAGAAACATGTGCCCACAGCAGAAACTGAGGAAAACCAGAAATCCCGGAACAAGGAACCACGGACCGGACCGTGAACCGGAACACGGACGTCACGGACCGGACATGACAGTACCCCACCCCACTCTATGGGAGCCTCCTGGCGACCCAAAAGGCTTTCCCAGACCATGGACGATACGGGCGGGTTGAGGGGGAGGGGTGCATGGAACAGGAGAGAACCAGGAAGGCAAGAGTAAAACGACAGTGTCTGTGTCGCTGGGTCCAAGTCTGGCTGGGCTGTTGTGTCACAATGGGGGGCGCTGGGAATAGACCCAAATGCAAGACACAGACACTGAGGTACAAGGAACAGGACTTGAGCAGGGTAGAGACGTGACAGGAAACAGACAAGGAGCAAGGACAGGAACGTAGACTAGGGCTTGGACCCCAAGCCAGAGACTGGACAAGGACCCAGAAGCTGGGTCTTGCCTCGGGCTTGGGCCCCAGAACCAGGCATGGACATGACATGACTGCAGGACTGGAGTTTGGGGTCTTGAGGATTGACGCTTGGAGACAGGCTTGGGGTCTTGAGGCTTGAGGCTTGGAGACAGGCTTGGGGTCTTGAGGCTTGAGGCTTGGAGACAGGCTGGGGTCTTGAGGCTTCAGGCTTGGAAACAGGCTTGGGGTCTTGAGGCTTGAGGCTTGGAGACAGACTTGGGGTCTTGAGGCCTGCAGGCTGGGGTCTTGGGTCTGACTCCCTGTAAAGATGAAGCCACACTCAGGTTGGAGGAACAACACCTTATATTCCATCTGGGTAGCCTCCAACCTGATGGCATGAACATTGACTTCTCAAACTTCCGCTAATGCCCCACCTCCCCCTCGTACCCCATCTGTTACTTATTTTTATACACACATTCTTTCTCTCACTCTCCTTTTTCTCCCTCTGTCCCTCTGAATATACCCCTTGCCCATCCTCTTTGTTCCACCCGTTTTTCCTTCTCCCTGGGCCTCCTGTCCTGTGATCCTCTCATACCCCTTTTGCCAATCAGCTGACCAGCTCTTGGCTCCATCCCTCCCCCTCCTGTCTTCTCCTATCATTTTGGATCTCCCCTCCCCCTCCCACTTTTAAATCTCTTACTAGCTCTTTCTTCAGTTAGTCCTGACTAAGGGTCTCGGCCTGAAACGTCGACTGTACCTCTTCCTAGAGATGCTGCCTAGCCTGCTGCGTTCACCAGCAACTTTGATGTGTGTTGCTTGAATTTCCAGCATCTGCAGAATTCCTCGTGTTTTTGTAAAGTTAATTAGACCCAGGGAGAAGGTCACTGAGAGGTGACGATATGACAGTCAGTACAGTGATTAGACTGTGGATGTGTTCAGTCAGCAAGGTGAAGCTCACTGGATCAAAGGTAAACAGGTGGAGGTTGGATTGCAGACCACGGCAGGAGAGTTTATCATCAGATAATGGGAGTCACGGCAGAAAAACAGGGTCAGAGATGAAAACAATGAATTACAGAGAGCACTGGGAAATGGTTGTCAGTGAGATCGAGAGAGACCACAGAGAAATAATTAAAGATCACGTACCACAGAGAAATATAGATTCCTGATTATATTTTGTGAAATCCACATGTCACCATTGTATAACAGGAACCCGTAAGATCATTGACTCAGTGGAGTATCTTTGCGATGACACTCGATGTGTTCCCCGATGTTCACTGTAACAGGGTCTGAATAAACTGTCTTGTTCCCGAAACCCACCACTGCTGTCTGGCAGGTTCTTTCTGTGCTGTTCCATCTGAACCGTATTTCAGTGGGGGACTGGTCCCCACACCCACAACCCAACCCCCAGTCCCTCTGTCCCTCGAGCTGCTGTTGTGGAAGCTCCCTGATGAAGACTGTCAGACTCAGTGACGTGGAGATTGCAGAGCAACACAATCAAAATACTGGAGGAACTCAGGGGGTCAGGCAGCAACTCTGGAGAGGAGAACAGTCGTCATTTCAGACTGAAGCGCAGTTTATTCCCCTCCATATGCTGCCTGACTGGCTGAGTTCCTCCAGTATATTGTGTGCGTTGCTCTGGAATTCCAGCATCTGCAGAATCTCTTGTGTTTGTGAGTGGAGATTCCAGCCCAGTGCCCCTGCTCTCTGGGGCTGACGGGGTTTAGAAGATGGGCAGGGGGAAATCATTTCCACACGTGGGTCCTGTTCAGAGCAAGTGAGACCGGACCTTTGGAGCTGGGCCGTATGTGGTGAAGTCAAGAAGGGAAATGGAAATCAGGAGTTGAATGTTTTCCACACTGTGACGTACAATGTCCAGTCCTGTGGTGATTCCTGCAGCCGCATCTTTGTCATCGCCACAGTATCAATCTCCTCACAGCAGATTCTCTCCACATCCCGTGTTCCATACCATTGACTGATTTAATAGTTGCTCTAAATTTGCATTAATCACCGTTTTTAAATCTCAGTCTGACTCCCTTTAATCCTCAATCTAAAAAAAAACGAGCTTTAATAGGAACACCGAGGGTTAGGCAGCATCTGTGGAGAGAAATGGACAATCGACATTTCGGATTGAGAACCTTCATCTGGACTGTCTCAAACCGGAATATCTCCTGTCTATTTTTCTCCACAAATGCTGTCTGACCCATTGAGTTCCTCCAGCAGCTCTCTTTCCCCTCCGGATTCCTGCATTTACAGTCCCTTGTGTCTCTCGTTTCAGGACTTGTCCCTTCAGTTCTGCCGTAGACTGAACCAAGCTCTTCTCTCCGGCTTTATTTATGTTAGACTTGTTTAAAGTGCTGCTGATCCCTGCTGTGGAAATGAACACGATTCCTGCTCACTGAAAAGAAACATTCATTCCCGAGACTGCAGCGCCCCTAGTGGACAATCGCAGTACCGCCGGCGTTCAGCAGCCCACCCCCCCCCCCCCCCCCCCCCCCCGCCTCCCGAATGCGAAAGGATCCTGAAACAGGAAGTGCCGGGAGTTAACATGGCTTCGAAAGAACAGGTCGAGAGTTTAACCGAGGAGGTAATTTGTCCCATCTGCCTGGATTTCTTCACCGATCCGGTTATACTGGACTGTGGACACAACTACTGTCGCTCCTGTATCACACACCACTGGGAAAGGGAGGTGAGAAACTCCTGCCCGGAATGTAGAGAGGAGTTTGCAGACCGCACCCTCAGGGTCAGTTGGGCCTTAGCAAATCTGTCTGAGAAAGCTCGAAAACTAAACCTGAATCCGAAGGAGAAGGAAAGTAAACTTCACTGCGAGAAACATGGGGAAGAACTGAAGCTGTTCTGTGAGACGGACAAGACACTGATCTGCCTGATCTGTGCGACTGCGCGGGAACACAAGTCTCACAACTTCATGCCGGTTAACGAAGCCGTTGAAATCTACAAGGTAAAACTAACCAGGTTTTGATCAGCTGTTTACTTAGTTGCATATTTTGATCTAATGTCTTCACTGTCTGCTTCCCAGGAACGGGTTAAATCTTTGTTAGACTCTCTCACTAAAAAGAAATCATGTGTTGAGGAAATGGAACAACAACAAAAAGAGAAGATTCCGGAGTTCGGTGAGTCTCCTGAGCAGAATTTACAAATTCGCTCTGTAGTTTTGTTGCCTTTAATGCAGAGTAGCGGAGTATCGCAGCTCCGGTAACCTGGGATCGATCCTGACCCCTGGAGCTGTCTGCGTGGAGTTTGCATGTTCTCCCTGTAACCAGTACCTTCCTTTAGCCGACATTGCATGGTTGAACGGTAAAGTGGCTACTGTAATTAACCTTGTGATTTGTGGGCAGTGTGTGAATCAGGTCGGAGTTTGTCGGTCAGGGATGGAATGCATGTTTCAGGGAGACGCGGGGGAATGTGTTGGAGGGGATTGTTCTGAGAACTAGCCAAGACATTAATGGGCTGAATAGTTACCTTCCATGTCAGAAGGAAATACAAAAAATAGCCTCAAATAGTAAACTGGCCTCTCCTTTCATTTGACAGGGACAGTCACACAGCCTTCAGTCCCAGATCACATCCCATTTTTCTGAACTGCGCCTGGTTCTCATTGAGAAAGAGCAGTGTGCACTCCGAAATCTCAGGGAAGAAGAGGAGAGGATTCTAAATCCAATGGAAAAAAATCTTCGAGAGGTTCAAGAGAATTTAAATTCCATCCAGGAGGAAATCTCAAAGTTACAGGAACAGACGGATCGACAAGACAATATCATATTCCTCATGGTGAGAGATTTCTGTTAAAGTGCACAGTCACAAAATGATGTATTTTATCTCAAATACTGTAATCGTAAACTGAATTTCACCATGCAGGCATCTTGACTGTTCAGGATTGTTGTTGTCCCAAACTGGCCTCCCACAACATCTGTACATCTGGTGCAGGAGGGAGGGCTTCATGTTTCTGGACAATTGGCCTTGTTCCAGAGAAGGTGGGACCTGTTCCGATGGGACAGGTTGCACCTGAACTGGAGGGGGACTAACATCCTTGCGGGAAGATTTGCTTGTGTTGCGGGGGGGTGGCGGTTTAAACTAGATTTGCAGGGGGAGGGGAATCAGAGGGTTAGAGCAGATGAGGATAAAGTGTTCGAGGTGGAGGAGGATAAAGGTCATGCGAGAACAGCAAGTACAGTGCATGGAGTAAAGCCAGATCTAACATACAAAGAGGCTTTGAGGAAAGAGAAACAGAATAAAGGTAGTAAGGCAGAAGGGCAAAAGTGCGTGTACTTCAATGCAAGAAGCATCAGGAACAAAGGTGATGAACTGAGAGCTTGGATACATACATGGAATTATGATGTAGTGGCCATTACAGAGACTTGGCTGGCACCAGGGCAGGAATGGATTCTCAATATTCCTGGATTTCAGTGCTTTAAAAGAGATAGAGAGGGGGGAAATAGGGGAGATGGGGTGGCATTACTGGTCAGGGATACTATTACAGCTACAGAAAGGGTGGGTAATGTAGCAAGATCCTCTTTTGAGTCAGTATTGGTAGAAGTTAGGAACAGGAAGGGAGCAGTTACTCTATTGAGAGTATTCTTTGGGCCCCCTGGTAGCAGCAGAGATACTGAGGAGCAGATTGGGAGGCAGATTTTGGAAAGGTGCAAAAATAACAGGGTTGTTATCATGGGTGACTTTAACTTCCCTAATATTGATTGGCATCTGATTAGTTCCTAGGGTTTAGGCTGTGCAGAGTTTGTTAAGTGTGTCCAGGATGGATTCCTGTCACTGTATGTTGATAGGCCGACTCGGGAGAATGCCATACTAGATGTAGTATGTACTAGGTAATGAACTGGGTCAGGTCACAGATCACTCTGTGGGTGAGCATCTGGGGGCAGTGACCACTGCTCCCTGGCCTTTAACATTATCATGGAAAAAGATATAATCAGAGAGGACAGGAAAATGTTTAATTGGGAAAGGGCAAATTATGAGGCTATAAGGCTGGAACTTGTGGGTGTGAATTGGGATGATGTTTTTGCAGGGAAATGTACTATGGACATGTGATGGATGTTTAGAGATCTCTTACAGGAAGTTAGGGATAAATTTGTCTGGTGAGGAAGATAAAGAATGGTAGGGTGAAGGAACCATGGGTGACAAGTGAGGTGGAAAATCCAGTCAGGTGGAAGAAGGCAGCATACATGAGGTTTAGGAAGCAAGGATCAGATGGGTCTATTGAGGAATATAGGGAAGCAAGAAAGGAGCTTAAGAAGGGGCTGAGGAGAGCAAGAAGGGGGCATGAGAAGGCCTTGGTGAGTAGGGTAAAGGAAAACCCCAAGGCATTTTTCAATTATATGAAGAACAAAAGGATGACAGGAGTGAAGGTAGGACCGATCAGAGATAAAGGTGGGAAGATGTGCCTGGAGGCTGTGGAAGTGAGCTGTCGTACTGAACCGACAAATGCGAAGACAATTGTACCACAAATACACTAACGCACGTATCTTTTTTCAAAGCTTTATTCTTTACTCATAGCATGCTATGGGGGAAGTTACAGACTGATCTCCCAAAAGAGCCAGTCCAGACACTGCCCTCGAATTACACAATTCTCCACAATTTATAACATTGATCAGGTCGCAGGAAATCTTACGATTACAAGTTTAGACAATATTAGAGTCATTTCAATCACATGCTAAGATACAATTAGATGTAAGATAATCATTGGTCAATTAGTTCTAATTATTTTAAGCCAACGCCAGCCCATCAGTTCCTCATTCGGACCCCTCCCCTTTTCTCAAGAACATTCTAGCCGTTACCTCACCCCTCCCATATTTAGCTATACCTTGAGCTGCTTCTGCAAGATCAGATCGTTCCTTATTTGAGCCTTTGCCTATCTTTAGAGAACGATGACTAGTACGTCACTGGTTGCTGCGTAAAGCTGCTTTTTTGACTGTCCAAAACAGTAAACTAAGGCCCCCACAAGGTGATTGATCACTAGTTAATCACTGTTCTTAGTCTATACCCCCATTTATCTATCCTTTCACTCCATCAGAGTGAGGACCTCAATGAATAATCCTCTTCGGTATTCACCAATGAGAGGGAACTTGATGACGGTGAGGACAATATGAGTGAGGTTGATGTTCTGGAGCATGTTGATATTAAGGGAGAGGAGGTGTTGGAGTTGTTAAAATACATTAGGACGGATAAGTCCCCGGGGCCTGACGGAATATTCCCCAGGCTGCTCCACGAGACAAGGGAAGAGATTGCTGAGCCTCTGTCTAGGATCTTTATGTCCTTGTTGTCCACGGGAATGGTACTGGAGCATTGGAGGGAGGTGAAAGTTATCCCCTTGTTCAAAAAAGATAGTAGGGATAGTCCGGGTAATTATAGACCAGTAAGCCTTATGTCTGTGGTGGGAAAGCTGTTGGAAAAGATTCTTAGAGATAGGATCTATGGGCATGTAGAGAATCATGGTCTGATCAGGGACAGTCAGCATGGCTTTGTGAAGGGCAGATAATGTCTAACAAGCCTGATAGAGTTCTTTGAGGAGGTGACCAGGCATATAGATGAGGGTAGTCCAGTGGATGTGATCTATATGGATTTTAGTAAGGCATTTGACAAGGTTCCACACGGTAGGCTTATTCAGAAAGTCAGAAGACATGGGATCCAGGGAAGTTTGGCCAGGTGGATTCAGAATTGGCTTGCCTGCAGAAAGCAGAGGGTCGTGGTGGAGGGAGTACATTCAGATTGGAGGATTGTGACTAGTGGTGTCCCACAAGGATCTGTTCTGGGACCTCTATTTTTCATGATTCTTATTAACAACCTGGATGTTGGGGTAGAAGGGTTGGTTGGCAAGTTTGCAGACAACACAAAGGTTTGTGGTGTTGTGGACAGTGTAGAGGATTGTCGAAGATTGCAGAGAGACGTTGATAGGATGCAGAAGTGGGCTGCGAAGTGCCAGATAGAGTTCAACCCGGAGAAATGTGAGGTGGTACACTTTGGAAGGACAAACTCCAAGGCAGAGTACAAAGTAAATGGCAGGATACTTGGAAGTGCGGAGGAGCAGGGGGATCTGGGGGTACATGTCCACAGATCTCAGAAAGTTGCCTCACAGGTAGATAGGGTAGTTAAGAAAGCTTATAGAGTAACACACATAAAAGTTGCTGGTGAACGCAGCAGGCCAGGGAGCATCTCTAGGAAGAGGTGCGGTCGACGTTTCAGGCCGAGACCCTTTAGCTTTCATAATTCAAGGGATAGAGTTTAAAAGTCGCAGGGTAATGATGCAGCTCTATAAAACTCTGGTTAGGCCACACTTGGAGAACTGTGTCCAGTTCTGGTCACCTCACTATAGGAAGGATGTGGAAGCATTGGAAAGGGTACAGAGGAGATTTACCAGGATGCTGCCTGGTTTAGAGAGTATGCATTATGATCAGAGATTAAGGGAGCTAGGGCTTTACTCTTTGGAGAGAAGGAGGTTGAGCGGAGACATGATAGAGGTGTACAAGATAATAAGAGGAATAGATAGAGTGGATAGCCAGCACCTCTTCCCCAGGGCACCACTGCTCAATACAAGAGGACATGGCTTTAAGGTGAGGGGTGGGAAGTTCAAGGGGGATATTAGAGGAAGGTTTTTTACTCGGAGAGTGGTTGGTGCGTGGAATGCACTGCCTGAGTCAGTGGTGGAGGCAGATACACTAGTGAAGTTTAAGAGACTACTGGACAGGTATATGGAGGAAATTAAGGTGGGGGGTTTTATGGGAGGCAGGGTTTAAGGGTCAGCACAATAATGTGGGCTGAAGGACCTGTACTGTGCTGTACATTTCTATGTTCTATGTTCTATTTGCAACCTTCTAGGGAATGAGTTACTCTGATCATCGCAGTGAGTTGGTGATCATTTCTGTGATTCCCACATATAATATCCCCGATACTCAGAGTAACAACCAGTTACCATCACAGGTTAAGAGTGTGTTTCTGATATCCTCTTCACCACATTTCTTGTGAGATTTATTAACAACCAAATGATGTTTTATCTTTGACTTTTTGTCTCGTAAAAACAGAAATATTTTCTCCACTCCCACCCCATCAAATCCATTCGGAATGTTAAATTCCTCCATCTGACCCTCCCTGACATCGTATCCAGATAAAAATGCACAACCTGTCCAGTCTCTCCTGTAAGTTCCATCCTCTCAGTTATGGAATAATTTTCATTAAAATTCCTTGTCCTTTCTCCCATAATTCTGTGTCCCTCTTTCTCCATGTGTGTCAGTAGGAGTGAGTTTAGTGGGAGTTTTCAAAGTTTCAAAAAGGTACATTTAATATCAGAGAAACGTATAGAATATACATCCTGAAATTCTTTTTCTTCACAAACATCCACAAAAATGAAGGAGTGTCCCAAAGAATGAATCAGTTAAATGTTAGAACCCCAAAGCCCCTTCAAGCTCCCCCTCCCACGCATAAGCAGCAGCAAGGCAACGACCACCCCCTCCCCCCAGCAAAAAAGCATCAGCACCCTCCACCAAGCACTGAAGCATGCAGTAAAGCATCAATAAAGACACAGACTTGCAGTACCCCAAAGACTACTCATTCACCCAGTGATTCAACATAACAACATCTCTCCCTAAAAAGGAAAAATGAAGTGACCCGTTTCACAGCGAGAGGGGAGACATAACAAACAACTCACTAATTTACAATGTTAAAAGTCTGTTGCGTTGTTTTTTTTTCAAGCTCTGTGCCAAAAGAACTCAGGTCTCAGTTCACACAGCCGGCAGCCAGCTTGTTGCTTTCGATCTTCTATCTCCCGCGACACACCGATTCCCCACAGAGGCACCAACCTCGAGTCTGCCCACCTCCAGAGTCACATAATCCCGAATCTCTGAAGCCGTGCTTGTCTTCCAGGCCATGTCCTCGATATATCGAACAGCGGCCAGTGGTGAGACCCAGGGAGTGTGTCTCATTCCCACAAAGAACCAAAGGCAGCGTGTAACTCCAGGTCAGCGGCTTCAAAAGAACCCTGAAAGGGAAAAGTAGAGATACTAAAGATAGAAATACAGCTGTTTCCGAAAATGCGATCAAAGCAGTCGCCGTTAGGCACCATCATCCTCCTCAGCTCCCGGCTGCTTTTAATAACTTAGCTCAGATCCCTGCTATTGCGATGCCAATGGTCAGTCTCAGTCAATTGAGATGTGTGTTTTTTTTATTTCAGGAGAAAGCTCGTCGGAAGAAGAGGTAGGACATGGTCTTTACTGAAACTCTGGATAGATTTGTAAAATAGTTCAAACTTTGCTGATGCTCAGTTTATAACCAGCTGTATAATATTTACAGGATCAGTGATGATGCCCAGTCACTGTCAGTGACAGATTGTGCCCGACTGGCTGAAAAATTCTATCACCCCTATTTGTTCAACATAACTTTGGGAGAAGCGTTTGACAGCATTAAACGAGGTAAAACATATAGATTCTTTTTCTCTTGTTCCAGACACAATTAATTAATAATTAGACACAAAATTTGGCTGTAATAATAGGCTGAAGGGGAACTGAAGTTTTTCTGACACCAACCCCACCTGCAGGGAGGCATCACTGTCACGTGATCATCTGGAGAAGTCGGAACCTTGAACACACCAACACTGGGGCAAAATATAACCGCTTCGCAGGACTGTTAGATCAACCACAGCATCCTGATCCCACTCATACCAGAAAAATATGTCCATGCATGCTCTTGAATCCTGCCACAGTAGCTCTGGAATTAATATTCCATCAAAGACGTTAAAGGGGATAAAATCTGCTATCACTGTGGTGACAGGGATTGTCAGAAAAATACTCCAGTCCTTCGTGCCGCTCACCCTGTCTGACCTGTCCGTGACCGCAGTCTGATTGACTCAGCTCTGCCCCCTGCTGGACTCGCGAGTCTCACTGTTGTTATCAAACCAGCACATTGACGCATCGTCAGACTGAGCCCGGACACACCGATCAGCATTGACCTCGGTGAATGATGGGAGAAGCTGAAGGCTCAGACTGAGCCACCCTCCAGCAGCTCACCTGTGGTGAAATGTGAAGCAAATATATCTGCCAGAGTCTCTGCAAATTCATCCTCTGTCCTAATGAGGGGCTGTGGGGAGTGGGTTTGTGGGAAAGAAGACAAAGGGACCCTTATCACCCATATTCATTCTCTTTCACCTTCTGTTTCCATCGACACACATAGTTCACCACAGGCTTTCCACCCCCTCCCCATCTGGTTCCAATTCCATCTGCCATTCATCTCTCCCCTCATGGTTCCCATTATCATAAACAGGAAGAATTCTGCAGAGTCAGTATGAGTGGAAGTCAGGAACTGGAAGGAAGCAGTTACTCTATTGGGGGTATTCTATAGGCCTCCGGGTAGCAGCAGAGATACAGAGGAGCAGATTTGGAGGTAGATTTTGGAAAGGTGCAAAAATAACAGGGTTGTTATCATGGGTGACTTTAACTTCCTTAATAATAATTGGCACCTGATTAGTTCCAAGGGTTTAAATGGGGCAGAGTTTGTTAAGTGTGTCCAGGACGGATTCCTGTCACAGTACATGGACAGGCGGACTAGTGGAATGCCATACTAGATCTAGTATTAGGTAATGAACGGGGTTAGGTCGCACATCTCTCAGTTGGTGAGCATCTGGGGGACAGTGATCACTGCTCCCTGGCCTTTAGCAATATCATGGAAAAGGATAAAATCAGAGAGGACAGGAAAATTTTTAACTGGGGAAGGGCAAATTATGAGGATATAAGGCGAGAACTTATGGGTGTGAATTGGGATGATGTTTTTGCAGAGAAATGTACTACGGACATGTGGTCGATGTTTAAAGATCTCTTACAGGATGTTAGGAATAAATTTGTCCCAGTGAGGAAGATAAAGAATGGTAGGGTGAAGGAACCATGGGTGACAAGTGAGGTGGAAAATCTAGTCAGATGGAAGAAGGCAGCGTACATGAGGTTTAGGAAGCAAGGATCAGATGGGTCCATTGAGGAATATAGGGAAGCAAGATAGGAGCTTAAGAAGGAGCTGAGAAGAGCAAGAAGGGGGCATGAGAAGGCCTTGGTGACTAGAGTAAAGGAAAACCCCGAGGCACTCTTCAATTATGTGAAGAAAAAAAGGATGACAGGAGTGAAGGTAGGACCGATTAGAGATAAAGGTGGGAAGATGTGCCTGGAGGCTGTGGAAATGAGCGAGATCTTCAATGAATACTTCTCTTTGGTCTTCACCAATTAGAGGGAACTTGATGATGGTGAGGACAATATGAGTGAGGTTGATGTTCCGGGGCATGTTGATATTAAGGGAGAGGAGGTATTGGAGTTGTTAAGATACATTAGGATGGATAAGTCCCCGGGGCCTGACGGAATATTCCCCAGGCTGCTCCACGAGGCAAGGGAAGAGATTGCTGAGCCTCCGGCTAGGGTTTTTATGTCCTCGTTGTCCACGGGAATGGTACCGGAGGATTGGAGGGAGGTGAATGTTGTCCCCTTGTTCAAAAAAGGTAGTAGGGATAGTCTGGGTAATTATAGACCAGTGAGCCTTACGTCTGTGGTGGGAAACCTATTGGAAAAGATTCTCAGAGATTGGATATCTGGGCATTTAGAGAATCATGGTCTGATCAGGGACAGTCAGCATGGCTTTGTGAAGGGCAGATCGTGTCTAACAAGCCTGATAGAGTTCTTTGAGGAGGTGACCAGGCATATAGATGAGGGTAGTGCAGTGGATGTGATCTATATGGATTTTAATAAGGCATTTGACAAGGTTCCACACGTTAGGCTTATTCAGAAAGTCAGTAGGCATGCGATCCAGGGAAGTTTGGCCAAGTGGATTCAGAATTGGCTTGCCTGCAGAAGGCAAAGGGTCGTGGTGGAGGGAGTATATTCAGATTGGAGGATTGTGACTACTGGTGCCCCACAAGGATCTGTTCCTGGACCTCTACTTTTCGTGATTCATCTTAACGACCTGGATGTGGGGGTAGAAGAGTGGGTTGGCAAGTTTGCAGACAACACAAAGGTTGGTGGTGTTGTAGATAGTGCAGAGGATTGTCAAAGATTGAAGAGAGACATTGATAGGATGCAGAAGTGGGCTGAGAAGTGGCAGATGGAGTTCAATCTGGAGAAATGTGAGGTGGTACAGTTTGGAAGGACAAACTCCAAGGCAGAGCACAAAGTAAATGGCAGGATACTTGTTAGTGTGGAGGAGCGGAGGGATCTGGGGGTAGATGTCTACAGATCCCTGAAAGTTGCCTCACAGGTAGCTAGGGTTGTTAAGAAAACTTATGGGGTGTTAGCTTTCATAAGTCGAGGGACAGATTTTAAGAGTCGCGATGTAATGATGCAGCTCTACAAAACTCTGCTAGGCCACACTTGGAGTACTGTGTCCAGTTCTGGTCGCCTCACCATAGGAAGGATGTGGAAGCATTGGAAAGGGTACAGAGGAGATTTACCAGGATGCTGCCTGGTTAAGAGAGTATGCATTATGATCACCGATTAAGGGAGCTAGGGCTTTACTCTTTGGAGAGAAGGAGGATGAGAGGAGACATGATAGATGTGTACAAGATATTAAGAGGAATAGATAGAGTGGATAGCCAGCGCCTCTTCCCCAGGGCACCACTGCTCAATATAAGAGGACGTGGCTTTAAGGTAAGGGGTGGGAAGTTCAAGGGGGATATTAGAGGAAGGTTTTTTACTCAGAGAGTGGTTGGTGCGTGGAATGCACTGCCTGAGTCAGTGGTGGAGGCAGATACACTAGTGAAGTTTAAGAGACTACCAGACAGGGATATGGAGCAATTTAAGGTGGGGGCAGGGTTTGAGGGTTGGCACAATGTTGTGGGCTGAAGGGCCTGTAATGTGCTGTACTATTCTATGTTCTATGTTTTCCTGGAGTTCAGGAGGCTGCCAAAGGAAACCGTAGAGGTGAATAGAGTTACAGAGATTTAAAAGACAGCTGGATGGGTACGTGGGTCGGAAAGGATTAAAGGAATAATGGGCAAATACAGGCAAATTGAACTAGTTCATTAAAGCGAGTTGGTCGGCACTGATGTATTCTGCCTGACCTCCTCTTAAATGCCTGCAGTGTTTACTCACTCCATCCTCATCTGTATCCAGGTGTTTCTCCACCTTCCTCATACCCATTTCCACTGCTATCTCCCGTCTTTCTTTCCAATCTTGAGGAAAGGTCTCGGCTTGAAACATCGACTGTAAACCTTAACACATGCTGCTTGACCCGCTGAGATCCTCCAGAATTTTGTGTGTGTTGATCTGGAAAAATCCGATCTCCATGTCGGGGAATAATCTCAGGAAGATGCTGGTTGTCCATCCGCTGTGTTTGGGTAAAACCCCGGGAAAGGGTCCTGTCGGCCACACGACTGAGCCTGAGGCCCAGCGGCCTCTCCCCCGGCCCGGTCCCGGGGCCGCGCTGCCCGAGTCTCCCCCCGATCCCCGGGGCCTCTCTAATTCTCTGCTTCTCCCCCCAGTCTCTGTCACCCTGGATGTGGGAACTGCGCATCTGGAGCTCAAGGTATCTGAGGATCGGAAGAGAGTGAGACAGACCAAGACCTGGAGGGATCTCCCTGACACCGGGAAGAGGTTCATGTTCTTTGCTTGTGTGCTGGGATCGGAGGGATTCACATCGGGGAGACATTACTGGGAGGTGGAGGTGACGGGGAATCGGGGCTGGTGTCTGGGAGTCGCTGCAGAGTCTGTGGAGAGGAAGGGATGGGTCACACGGAGTCCGGAGACTGGATTCTGGATCATCGGGCGGGTTAATGACATGATGCTGGCTTACACCTCCCCTGAGTCCCATTTCCCTGCCGGTCCCATCCCCGGGAGGGTGGGAGTTTATCTCAGTTACGAGTCCGGGACAGTTTCATTTTACAACGCGGAGTCCAAGTCCCATCTCCACACCTTCACTGGGAATAAATTCACGGGGAAACTTTATCCTTTGTTCTGGACTTGGGATCAAAACCATTGGCTGAGAATCTGCTCCGGGTCTGTAAACGGGTCGGGTCCCGGGACCGGCGTCAGGAGTAAGTCAGTATAAGAAATAATTTGACCTCCAATATTTCTTTTAAATTTCAAAATATGCTTTATTCAACAATGAAATTATATACAATAAACCATTCAATGACTCTCAATCCTTTACCTATACAGTACATACGTTTCCCTTATGGTCTCTGCATATCCATACTTTTGGCCACCCACGTGGCACTCCAGTAGTTCAGCTTACCATATCATTGTTGAGGGGTATATTCCCCGCCCTCCGACCCCTCCCACTCCCACGGGTGGAGAAACCTATACTGTGGTCCTTCCCCACCGGGCCCTTGCGGTGGCTGCACCGAGTTTCAGTGCGTCCCTCAGCACGTACTCCTGCAGCCGAGAATGTGCCAGTCGGCAGCATTCTCCCACGGACATCTCCATGTGCTGGTAGATCATCAAGTTCCGGGGCGACCAAAGAGCGTCTTTCACCGAGTTGATGATCTGCCAGCAGCACCGGACGTTGGTCTCTGTGTGCGTCCCCCGGGAACAGCCCATAGATCAGAGAGTCCTCTGTTACGCAGCTGCTGGGGATGAAACGTGATGCTAGCCCGTCCATCCTTCTCCACACCCTCTCTGCGAACTCACAGTGTGCAAAGGGGTGGGTCACAGACTCCTCCTCACTGCAATCCTCCCGTGGGCAGCGGGGTGTGGAGGTGACGTTCCGGGCATACAGGAGGGATCTGACTGGGAGGGCCCCTCTCACATCCAGCCAGGCGAGGTCCTGGTGCCTGTTGGTGAGGTCTGGCGATGAGGCATTTTGCCAGATGAACTGGACGGTCTGCTCGGGGAACCACCCCACTGTGTCCATCACGTCCTTCTCCTGCAGTGCCTGCAGGACACTACGTGCCGACCACTGCCTGATGGCCCTGTGGTCAAAGGCGTTCTCCTGGAAGAACTTTCCTACGAAGGACAGGTATGCCGGCAACGACCAGCTGACTGGGGCATTGCACGGGAGTGGGGCCAGACCCATCCTTCGTAGCCAGGGCGACAAGTAGAACCTGGGCACATAGTGGTACTTGGTGCCCACGTACCTGGGTTCTACACACAACCTGATGCAGCCACACACGAAGCTGGCCATCAGGGTGAGGGCGACATTGGGGACGTTCTTGCCCCCATTGTCCAGGAACTTGTGCATGACGGTCTGTCTGACCCACTCCATCTCCAGACGATTCTGAAGATTGCTCAGGTGATTTCCGAGCTGTAGGAGCGGGGGACGGGCCAGATCTGCGCCAAGTACAGCAGCCCTGAGAGCACCTCACACCTGATGACCAGGTTCTTGCCCGTTATCGACAGGGAGTGCCCTCCCCACAGACCCAGTTTCTGTTTCATCTTGGCAGTCCGCTCCTGCCAGTTCTTGTTGCACGCCTCAGCCCCTCCAACCCAGATCCCCAACACCTTCACGTGATCAGACCTGATGGTGAAGGGGACGCTGGATCGGTCGGGCCAGTTGCCGAAGAGCATGGCTTTGCTCTTCGTGCGGCTGACCGTGGCCCCCGACGCTAGCTCGAACTGTTCGCAGGTGCCAATCAACCTACGAACTGACCTCGGATCAGAGCAGAAGACGGTGACGTCGTCCATGTACAGAGAGGTTTTCACTTGGGTCCCTCCACTCCCTGGCATCATCACCCCTCTTATGCCCTCATCCCTCCTGATGGCTTCGGCGAAGGGTTCAATGCAGCACACAAACAAGACAGGGGAGAGGGGACAGCCCTGCCTGACTCCAGACCTGATGGGGAAGCTGTCTGTTTCCCACCCGTTGACCTGGACTGCACTACGGATGTCTGTGTAGAGCAGTCTGATCCAATTCCGGATTCCCTCCCCAAATCCCATTTTGCAGATCACGTCCGCCATGTACGTGTGCGATATCCCGTCGAAGGCTTTCTCCTGGTCCAAGCTGACCAGGCAGGCGTTCAACCCACTGTCCTGCACGTAGGCGATGGTGTCCCTCAGCAGCGTGAGGCTGTCTGAGATCTTCCTGCCCGGAACAGCACAGGTTTGGTCCGGGTGGATCACCTGTCCCAGAGTAAACTTGACCCTGTTGGTGATAGCCTTGGACAGGATCTTGTAATCCACATTCAGGAGAGAGATGGGCCTCCAATTCCTAAAGGTATCCCTTTCCCCCTTCTGCTTGTAGATGAGGGTGATGATGCCCTTCCTCATGGACTCTGACATGCTGCCGGCCAGAAGCATAGCGTTGTACACTTCCAGCAGGTCTGGGCCCATCCAGTTCCACAGAGCCGAGTACAACTCAGCCGGTAAGCCGTCGCTTCCGGGAGTCTTACCCGACCCAAAGGAACGGATGGAGCCTGTCAGCTCGTCCAGGGTCAGTGGCTGATCCAGACTCTCCCGCTTGCCGTCGTCTAATACCTGCGTGATAGACGAGAGGAAGTTGCGGGAGGCTGTGGATTCTGTAGCCTTTTCGTCGTACAGACCGGCATAGAAGGACTTGCAGATCCTCAGTATGTCGGTCTGCGAGGACGTGACTGAGCCGTCCTCTTCCTTAAGGTTGTGGATCACAGAGCTCCCCCTGTGCACCTTCTGGAAGAAGAAGCGTGAGCACGTCTCGTCCTGCTCCACGGTTTGGACCCTTGATCGGAAGATGATCTTGGAGGATTCGGCGGCAAGGTGCTGGGTTTGCCGGCCCTTCACCTCTCGCAATTCCTCCCTGACATCCACCCCCTTTAAGTAAACTAAATGATCGTTTTGTAGTTAAATATACTTAGAGGATTTGGGTACAATTTAGAAAATATTTTGGTTTATTGAGATTTTCTATTTCAAATCCCATTTTTTCTATTTTTTTAAACCTTCTATGAGTGATGTAATTTTTAAAGATTGGGATAGACCGGGTATTAAATGCTTCCAGCATTTATTTGTTGGAGGATGTCTCTTTTCGTTTGAGCAGCTGTCAGCTAAATATAGCTTACCAAAAACCCACTTTTTTGATATTTACAAATTAGAGACTCTGTGATCTCAATTGCACACATTTCCTGAAAGTCCTGATAAGAATTTATTAGATGTAATTTTTAATTTGAAACCTTTTCATAATGCATCAATATCTAATATTTACAGTATGTTGTTGGGAATGAGAAACGTTCCTTTAGACAAAATTAAAAATCTCTGGGAACAAGATTTATTTAGATTTAGATTTATTTAGATTATGAGGACACTCAGTCCTCATTTATTGTCATTTAGAAATGCATGCATTAAGAAATGATACAATCTTTCTCCAGTATCACAGAACCACAGGACAGACCAAGACTAAAACTGACAAAAACCACATAATTATAACATATAGTTACAACAGTGCAAAGCAATACCGTAATTTGATAAAGAGCAGACCATGGGCACGGTAAAAAAAAGTCTCAAAGTCCCGATAGCCCATTATCTCACGCAGACGATAGAAGGGAGAAACTCTCCCCGCCATGAACCTCCAGCGCCGCAAACTTGCCGATGCAGCACCCTGGAAGCACCCGACCACAGCCGACTCAGAGTCCGTCTGAAAACGTCGAGCCTCCGACACTGAGCACCGAGCACCATCTCTGCCGAGCGCTTTGACCCCACCCTGGCCGCCGAGCAACAAGCAAAGCCGACAACTCAGGGCCTTCCCCTCCCGAGATTCAGGGTCACACAGCGACAGTGGCAGCGAAACAGGCATTTCAGAAGTTCAACCAGATGTTCTTCCGTGCTCTCACGTCTGTCTCCATCAATCAGGATTGTGCACGGCACCCTACTTGACAGATAACAGATGTTCATCACCGGAGTAGCTGCTGCACGCTGTGTCGTGTTGCCATCTTCTCCTCCTGGATTTACAGATTTCAATTTCTGAGGAAACGTGGAATGAAATTTTTAAATAGGTTAATACCTCACCGTTGTGTGCCTGTCACTCCCTCCTACAATTTAAAGTGGTCCATTGGGGTCATATGACTAAGGATAAGCTATCTCGTTTTTATTTGTATGTATCTCCCTATTGTGATAGATGTAACAGTGGAGAGGCTTCATTAATTCATATGTTCAGGACGTGACCAAGTCTTGAAAAATACTGGAAGAATGTATTTCAAACTTTTTCTGTACTTTTTAAAGTAAATTTTAAACCAAACCTTTGACTGCCATATTCTGTATTGTTGGAGGAAAAGATATTACCTTGGAGACACCTGATCTGCACATTTTGGCTTTTATTTCTCTTATAGCTTGGAGAGCGTTGTTGCTCAGGTGGAGGGATGTTGCTCTGCCTACTCATGCCCAATGGCTACGCGATGTTATGTCACACTTCAATTTAGAGAAGATTCGTTGTTCAATTTCTGAATCAAGGCAAGGCTTTCTCATGTTGTGTGTACCTTCTTTGAATTGTTTTCAAAATCTTTGATTTGTTATCAAGTGCAGAAGTTGGCTAATAATATATTTTACTATAGGATAAGGATTTTTTTTCTTTTTTTCTTTCTTTACCAAATTGCTTTTCTTGGTTGTGGGTTTTTTTTTGGATAATAAAATTACTACTTTTCAATATTATGATTCAGTTTAATTTGCATGAATATGGAGTAATGAGATTATAAGTGTGATTCAAATATATTGCAATTGATATATGATGTATATCCTCCTGTACTCTGTATTCTTTTTGTAAGAAATCAATAAAAAATTGAAAAGGAGTACGTCAGTGTAAATATAAATGTGCAGAGCGTGTAATAAACAGGATATTGATCTATTTATTTTAACTCATTCACAGCATCCGTCAACGGAACAGAAACACCGCGGATTCAGCAGCAGCCACGGGCGGCGGGTCCTGAGCTCCCTGGCTCCCCCGGGTGCTAAAGTCCACCCGGACTGACAGGGTAACTGGGACAAGTGGTGGTGGTGCTGACTGGGAGACGGAGGTCAGGGTGAATCTTGGTCACACAGGACATGTAGTGGTCGTAACACAAAACACCTGGGTATCCCAGCGTGTCAGATAAAATCTATGGAGGGAAATGGGCAGATGATGGGTGGATCCAGGTGAGGGGGTGACAGGTAGATGAGGGAGGGGTGGAGTGTGGAAATATGTCAGATACTGGGAGGTGAGAGGTGTCAGTGACAAAGGGCTGAAGATTCTGGAATCTGACAAGAGGGGAAAGTGGAGCCTGGAATAAAGGGAGAGAGGCGGGGATGAGTTTGTGGGTGATGGGCTGACAGAGGGTGGGGGAGGAGGGGGAAGTGATAGGGTGATGGGGCTGGTGAATCAGGAGGAGAGAGACAATTAAACAGGGAAAGTGACAGAGCAGGAGCGACCACCAGAAGTTTGAGAATTCAATGTTTATGCCGCCATGTTGCAGGCTGCCCAGGCAGAACATGAGGAGCTGTTATGAGACAAATAGAGTCAGGATCTCTGCTTTGAATCAGATAGACCATGACATAGGAGTAGAATTGGGCCATCTGGCCCATCGAGTCTGCTCCGCTAGTCAATCATGACTGATCCTTTTCTTTCTCCCAGCCTTCTCCCTTTGATGCCATGCCCAATCAAGAACCCATCAATCTGTGCGTTAAATGAATCCAACGACTGGGCCTTCGCAGCTGCATGTAGCAACGAGTTCCATAAATTCTCCACCGTCTGGCTAAAGAAATTTCTCCGCATGTCTGTTTTAACAGGGTGCCCTTCTAACCTGAGGCTGTGCCCTCTTGTCCTAGACTCTCCCACCATGGGAAATATCCTTTTCACATCTACTCTGCCTAGGTCTTTCAACATTCGAAATGTTTCAATGAGTTCACCCCCCCCCCATACTTGTGAACCTGCTCTCCTCTTCTCTACCCCTCCAATGGCAGCGCATCTTTTCTAAGATGAGGGGCCCAAAACTGGTCACAGTATTCAAGGTGAGGCCTCACTAGTGCCTTGTAAAGTCTCAGCATCACATCCTTGCTCTTGTATTCCAGACCTCTTGAAACGAATGCTAACATGGCATTTGCCTTCCTCACCACCGACTCAACCTGCAAGTTAACCTTCAGGGTGTTCTGCACAAGGACTCCCAAGTCCCTTTGCATCTTAGATTTTTGAATTTTTCCCCCATTTACACAACAGTTTGCTCATACTTATCTACTACCAAAGTGCATGACCATGCATTTTCCAACATTGTATTTCATTTGCCACTTTCTTGCCCATTCTCCTAATCTGTTCAAGTCCTTCTACATCCTACCTGTTTCCTCAACACTACCTGCCCCTCCACCAATCTTCATAGCATCTGCAAACTGGGCAACAAAGCCATCTATTTAATCATTCAAATTATTTATATACAGCATAAAAAGAAGTGGTCCCAACACCGAGCCCTGCGGAGCACCACTAGTCACTGAGAGGCAACCAGAAAAGGATCTTTTTATTCCCACTTGCTGCTTCCTACCAATCAGCCAATACTCTTAACCATGTTAGTAACTTTCCTGTAATAACATGGGTTCTAAGTTAATAAGCAGCCTCTTCTGTGGCACCTTGTCAAACGTCTTCTGAAAGTCCACATCCACTGCATCCCTTTATCTATCCTACTTGTAATCGCCTCAAAGAATTGGCATGGACATAATGGGCTGAAGGGCCTGTTTCTGTGCTGTACTTTTCTATGACTAATTCCAACAGGTCTGTCAGGCAGGATTTTCACCGAAGGAAACCATGCTGACTTTGTACTATCTTGTCCTATGTCTCAGGTACTCCATCACCTCGTCCTTAAAAATTGACTCTAACAACTTCTGAATCAGTTAGGTCAGACTAACTGGTCTACAATTTCCTTTCTGCTGCCTTCCTCCTTTCTTCAAGAGTGGTGTGACATTTGCAGTTTTCCCGTCCTCTATCACTATGCCAGAGTCCAATGATTTTTGAAAGATCATTTCTAATGCCACCACAATTTCTAACCTACCTCTTTCAGAACCCTAGGGTGCAGTTTCTTTGGTCTGGGTGATTTATATACCTTTAGGTCTTTCAGTTTTTTGAGCACCTTCTCTCTTGTAATGGTAACTGCTTCCAGTGAAGACTGACACAAAATACTCATTTAGTTCACCAGCCATCTCCTTGATCCCCATTATTATTCCTCCTGCCTCACTCTCTAGTGGTTCTATATCCACTCTTATTTTTCTTTTATTTTTAACATACTTGGAAAAAGTTTTTACTGTCTACTTTGACATTATTTACTAGCTTGCTTTCATATTTAATCTTTTCCCTTACCACGTTTTTTTTTAGTTGCTCTTTGTAGGTTTTTAAAAATTTCCCAATCCCACTAATTTTTGCTTTATTGTATGTTCTTTCTTTTGCTTTTACAATAGCTTTGACTTCCCTTGTCAGCCATGGTTGTACTAAATTACCATTGAAGTATTTCTTCATTTTTGGAAGAAACATGCCCTGCACCTTCCCATTCTTTTCCAGAAATGCACACCATTGCTGCTCTGATGACATCCCTGCCAGCACTTCCTTCCAATTTCCTATGGTCAACTCATCTTTCATTACAATTACTACTGTAATTTCCCTTACTCCACCCAGATACTGCTACATCAGACTTTACTGTCTCCCTATCAAATTTCAAGTTGAACTCAATCATATTGTGATCACTGGTTCAAAGGTTTCTTTTACCTTAAGGTCCCTAATTGCCTCCGGTTCATTACATTACACCCAATCCAGTATAGCTGATCCCCTAGTAGGCTCTATGACAAACTGCTCTGAAAAGCCATTTCTTAGGCCTTCATCGACTCACTCTCTTGAGATCGAACCTGATTTTCCCGATCGACCTGCATGTTCTTTTGACTTGCCTTTTGTATTTCCTGTTGTAACCTGTGTTCCACCTCCCAGCCACTGTTGGGAGGCCTGTATATAACTGTCATTAATGTCCTTTTACCCTTGTAGTTTCTTAACTCAACCCAAAAGGATTCAACATCTTCTGATCCTATGTGACATCTTTCTACTGATTTGATGCCATTAGATACCAGTAGAACCACACCATCCCCTCTGCATACCTTCCTACACCTCTGATATAACATGTAACCTTGGACATTCAGCTCCTAACTACAACCATCCTTCAGCCACGATTCAGTGATGGCCACAACATTATATCTGGCAATCTGTAATAGTGCAACAAGATCATCCACTTAGTTTCCTATACTACACGCATTTAGATACAACCACTTGAGTACCATATTTGCTATCCTTTCTGATTCTGCATCCCTAATGTTTTGATACTCAGCCTGTTGGCTGCAACTAAATCCCATCACCTCCCTGCCCTTCCTGACAGTCTGACTGCACGCTATCTTTACTTTTTTACCATCCTGAGTCCCTTCACTTCGGTTCCCACACCCCCGCCAAATTAGTTTAAACCCTCCCCAATAGCTATAACAAACCTGCCCACGAGAATATTGGTCCCCCTCGGGTTCAGGTGCAACCCATCACTTTTGAACAGGTCATACCTCCCCCAGAAGAGATCCCAATGATCCAAGAACCTGAAGCCCTGCCCCCTCCACCAGCTTCTCAGCCATGCATTTATCTGCCAAATCATCCTGTTTTTACCCTCACTAGCGCTTGGCACAGGCAGCAGTCCGGAAATTACTACCTGGGCAGTCCTGCTTCTCAGCTTTGTACCTAGGTCTCTAAATTCTCTTTTCAAGACCACATTGCTTTTCCTTCCTAGGTCATTGATACAATGTGTACCAAGACATCTGGCTGTTCCCCCTCCCTCTCCAAAATGTTGTGGACGCTATATGTGACATCCCCGACCCTGGATTCTGGGAGGCAACACACCATCTGGGTGTCCCGTTCACGTCCACAGAATCTCCTGTCTGTTCCTCTCACTATTGAGTCCCCTATCACTACCACTCCCTTCTGCTCTCTCCTTCCCCTCTGCACCATGGAACCCTACTCAGTGCCTGTAACCCGGTCGCCATGGCATTCACCCGGGATGTCTCCCCCCCCCCCACCAAAAGTATCCAAAGCGGTATTCTTGTTTTTGAGGGGAATGGCCACAGGGGTACTCTGCTTGAACTGCCTATTCTATAACTGTATCTTCAGTCTTAGACCCATTTTATATCCAGGAGATGCATGAGAATCACAACAGGTCAGTCAGGATCTCTGCGGAGAGGAACAGAGTTTGCATTCCACGTTAAAGTCCAAGAATTGATTCAAATGTTGCCTGTCCTGCTGCAGATTTCAAGTATTTTCAGTTTTGTTTTGGTTCTTTCAGCATCTGATTCAAAATGAAATAGGAGTGCAGTCTAGTTTCCTCCTGACGGGGGATAAAGAAGAAAAAATCAGATAGGAAAGAAGAGTGAACCATTAGAGAAATCGATGTTCTGGTCTACCCAGAGATGTACGGTTGAGGTTTGGACATGCTATTTTGGTGCCAGAGTGTGGCAACACATGCAGGCTGATCCCAGCACAATCCTCAGACAGACTGTTTAGGTCATTGATACAAAAGAACACCTTTCACTGAATGTTTCCAGATGTCATGTACACCTGACAGATAGAGCTGAACTTTACATTTTTCTTTCGCATTCAGTTCCTCTGCCACCTCTGCATCTCTTGTTACAATATCTCCAGTGTTATTTTGTAATGGTCCTATAACTACCCTCGAGTCTCCTTTACCCTTTATATGCTTTAAAAAGCTTTCAGAATCTTCTTTGATATTAGTCAGCAGCTTCCTCTCATAATTCATCTTTCCTTTCCTGATGACCTCCTGTAAGTTTCCTCCTGTAAGTTTTTAAAAGCTCCTCAATCCTCTATCTTCCCTCTAGCCCTGACTTCCTTGTATGCCCTCTCTTTTGCTTTTACTTTGGCTCTGACTTCACTTGTCAGCCACAGTAGTGTCCTTCTTCCCTTTGAAAATTTCTTCTTATTTGGAATATATCTTCGATGAGAAGAGGCTTAGGCCAAGGAAACAGGTAAGAAGGGTAGGTTTTTCCTTTTGTTATCGCCGATTTGGTCTTGGTTGCCCATAGTACACTGCAGGGTAGATATGGCAGTGGAATGTACCTCCTGTGGGATGTGGGAATCCATGGCACCTGATTGTCTCCCTGATGACTACACTTGCAGGAAGTGCAGCCGACTCCAGCTCCTGAAAGACCACATTAAGGAGCTGGAGCTGGAGTCAGATGAACTAAGGAAAATCCGGGAGGCAGAGCAATTGATAGATAAGACATTTGAGCAGGTGGTTACACCCAGAGTACAAAATTCAGGGAGTAGATAGGTGAACACCTAGAGAGGTAAAGGGAGAAAGCAGTCAGTGCAGGGTCTCCCTGTGGCCATTCCCCCCAGCAACAGGTAGACCCCTGTGGATATTGCTGAGGGGGAGGACCTATCTGGGCAAGGCAGCAGCAGCCAGACCTATAGCACAGTGGTCAGCTTTGAGACTCAGAAGGACAGGGTGAAGTCAAACAGAGCAATAGTCATGCGGACAGATCGGAGATTCTGCAGCAGCAAAAGAGACATCAGGATAGTGTATTGCCTCCTGGGTGCTAAGGTCGAGTATGTCTCTGAGCGGTTGCAGAATATTCTTTGGGGGGGGGCGGGTGATTGTGCGCGGGGTGAGAAGCCAGAGGTCACAGTACGTATAGGTACCAATGACATAGACAGGAGACGGGTAGATGTCCTGTGCATTTACTTTAGGGAGTTAGGAAGGATGCTGAAGAGCAGGGCTTCCATGGTGATTACTCCTGGTGCAACAAGCTGGAACAAGAAGATAGTGCAGATGAATGAGTGGCTGAGGAGATGATGCAGGGCAGGGTTTCAAGTTCTTGGATCATTGGAACCATTTTTGGGGAAGGGGTGACCTGTACAAGTGGGACAGGTTGCACCTGAACTGGAGGGGAACCAATATCCTGCGAGGCAGGTTTGCTAATGCTATTGGTGAGGATTTAAACTAGATTTGCAGAGGTGTGGGGACCGAAGTGAAGAGGCAGAGGATGGGGTGGTTGGCACACAAGTAGAGACAGTCTGTGGGGAGTTTGTGAGGAAGGACAGACAGTTGACAGAGCAAAGATGTACTCAGCGAGATAGTCTGAGATATGTCTAACTTAAGGCAAGGATTATCATAAGCAAGGCAGATGAACTTAGAGCTTGGATCAATATGTGTAACTATGATGTTGTGGTCATTACAGAGACTTGGATGTCTCAGGGGAAGGAATGTCTACTGAGTGTGCTAGGCTTTAGATGTTTCAAAAAGAACAGAGAGGGAGACAAAAAGAGGAGTGAGTGTGGCATTGCTAATGAAGGATAGTACACGGCTGCAGAAAAGGAGGAAGTCATGGAGGGATTGTCTACTGAGTCATTGTGGATGAAAGTCAGAAACAGGAAGGGGGCAATAACTCTAAAAGGTGTTTTTTATAAACCACCCAATTGTAACAGAGACATCGAGGAGCAGACAGGGAGGCAAATTATGGAACGGAGGAATAATAATATGGATGCTATGATGGGTGATTTTAACTTTTCTGATATTGACTGGCAACTCGTTCGAGCAAGGGGTGTAGAATTGGTGCAGTTTGTCAGGTGTGCTCAGGAAGGTTTCCTGACGCAATATGTAGATAAGCCAACTAGAGGAGATGCTGGTCTCGATCTGGTATTGGGAAATGAACCTAGTCAGGTGTCAGATCTTTCTGTGGGAGAGAATTTTAGAAGTGATCACAGTTCTATCTCCTTTACCATATGGAGTAGGATAGGAGCCTACTATTTGGGAAAACATTTCATTAGGGTAGGGGAAATATGGTGCTATTAAGCAAAACCTTGGGCGCTTAAATTGGGAGCAGATGTTCTCAGGAAAATGCATGGCACAAATGTGGCAAATATTAGGCGTTCTGCAGAGGTATGTTCCATTGAGGTAGAGTAAAAAATATGTTGTACAAAGGATGTAGAAAATCTAGTTAAGAAGAAGAGAAAAGCTTATGAAAGGTTCAAGAAACTAGGTACTGTTAAAGCTTTAGAAAATTACACAGTTGCTAGGAAGGAGTTTATTGAAACTTGGACAGCAAGAAGCGGCCATGAGAAGGGCTTGGCAAGCAGGGTTCAGGAAAACCACAAGGCATTCTACAAGTACATGAAGAGAAAGAGGATGAACCATGTGAGAATAGGACCAAGCAGGTGCAACATTAGTAAACATGTGCATGGAATTGGAGGAGGTAGTGGAGGTACTAATGAACACATTGCTTCAGTATTCACCAGGGAAAAGGACCTTGGCAATTGTGGGGATGACTTACAGTGGACTGAAACACTTGAGCATATAGACATTAAGAAAGAGGATTTACCGAAGCTTTGGGAAAGCATTAAGTTAGATAATTCGCTGGGTCCGGATGAGATATACCCCAGCCTACTGTAGGAAGTGAAGAAGGAGATTGCTGAGCCTCTTACCATGATCTTTGCATCATCAAAAAGGATGGGAGAAGTATCAGCGGATTGGAGGCTTGCAAATGTTGTTCCCCTGTTCAGGAAAGGAAGAAGATTTAGCCCAGGAAATTATAAACCAGTGAGTCTTATCTCAGTCGTGGGCAAATTGTTGGAGAAGATCCTGAGGGGCAAGATTTCTAAGCATTTGGAGAGAGCATTTGGAGGGATAGTTAGCATGGTTTTGTCAAGGAGAGGTCATGCCATACAAGCCTGATTGAAACCTTTGTGAAAGTAACAAAACACATTGATGAAGGTAGAGCAGTGGATTTAGTGTATATGGATTTCAGTGAGACATTTAATAACGTTCCCCATGTAAGGCCCATTCAGAAAGTAAGGAGGCATGGGATCAAAGAATAACTTGCTTTGTGGATCCAGAATTAGCTTGCCCACAGGTGGTTGTAGATGGTTCATATTCAACATGGAGGTCGGTAACTAGTGATATTCAGCAGTGATCTGTTCCAGGACCCCTCCTCTTCTGATTTTTATAAATGACCTGGATGAAGAAGTAGAATGGTGAGTTAGTAAGTTTGTTGATGACACAAATGTTGGGGGTGTTATGGGTAGTCTGGAGGGTTCTCAGAGGTTACAATGAGACATTTTTTTCTTTCTTTTCTTTTTATTAAGTTTCAAAATTAAACATAACTGTGAGGTAATGTTAGAGCTGTATAAGACCTTTGTAAGATCCCACTTGGGTACTGTGTTCAGTTTTGGTCACCTCACTACAGGATGGATGTGGATACTATACAGAGAGTGCAGAGGGGATTTACAAGGATGTTGCCTGGATTGGGCAGCATGTCTTATGAGGATACATTGTGAACTTGGCCTTTTCTCCTTGGAGCAACGGAGGATGAGAGGAGACCTGATAGAGGTGTATAAGATGATGAAAGGCATTGATTTTGTGGATAGCCAGAGGCTTATTTCCAGGGTCGAAATGGCGAACCTAAGGAGGCATATTTTTAAGGTGCTTGGAAGTAGGTACAAGGGGGATGTCAGCTTTACACACAGAGTGGTGGGTACGTGGAATGTACTGCAAGTGATGGTGGTAGAGGTGGATACAATAGGGTCTCTTAAGAGACTCTTAGATTGGTTCATGTAGCTTAGAAAAACAGAGGACTTTGTAGTAGGGAGATTATAGGCAGTTTCTAGAGTAGGTTACACGGTCAGCATGACATTGTAGTTCTATGTTCTATGTTCTAAAATGGCTCTTTTGCTCTGTGTTGTTTTTGTGATAGACATTGGCTTGGATGTTGGGGATGGCTCCCTGTTGTCCTCTGTAACACTACTGAGTGTTCAGTAAAATTTATTTTAAAATACCTATATGTACAAACTTGAGATTCATTTTTATGCCGGCATTTACAAGAAAATTAAGAAAAAAATAGAATTCAGGAAAACTCTACATAAAGAAAGACTGACAAAAAAGCAATGTGCAGAAGAAGATAAATTGTTCAAATAAATAAAAATATACTGAGGTATGTTATATTAGTGCACCGTGGTCTGGAGGAATGATGTTTCATTTGGTTGTATATATGTACAGTCAGATGACAATACCCTTGACATGAAGGTACATGACGAATTTCTCTGGCCTCCTGAGGAGGAAGAGGTGCTGGTGCGTTTTTTTGACCAGATTCCCAGTGCCAAAAATAGCTTCCTCTGATCTCACCCAGTTACTATTGTTCGCTCTACTTGTATTTCCCTTTCCACTCTCTTGGGACAGAAATCTGGTTTGAATGTATGAAAGCCAAATGCCAGAAGCTGGTAGAGAGACGGGTGGATGAAATGATGTGAGCATATAGAGGTGGGTTGTATCTGTTTTGCTGCCTCTCGCTATGCTGAACTACCTTTTTCCTTGAAATTACGGGGGCTGCGAAGAAAAGAGCTGTCAGGGCCATCTCAGAGGCTGCTGAGTGAGCCTCCAGATGTGTACGGTTTAAGAGGCATGAACCGTGGACCCATGATGCAAGGACACAAGCCAGGGCCTGACTGTCCTTGACTGGGTCACCTGAAAGACCCAAAACACCCGATGACCGCAGGTTACATTACTGATGACGGGCTCCAGCGCATCCTGGGATATATCTCAGCATCAGTCACCACAACAGGGCGATGAGTGACCATTCTGCACATTGTTGTCAAGTTGGATTCGGCTCAACCCAGTGGAGACACAGCTGAGATGACCCTCCAGTGTGGCTGCCTCTAGGGGCGGGGGGATGGGTCCACTGTGCACTCCCATCACAATCCTCTTCGGCCCTTTAACTCTTCCACCTGCCCAGCTTCATATTCACCGCCTCCCCCAACCACACGCCCATCTCATTTTGTCTCACCTTTCACCTGCCAGTTTTTACTCCTTCCCTCCCCTCCCACCCCGCCCCACGAGCTACCATATTCTCGCTTCTTCCCCATTCTCCATTTTTTATGGAGTCTTGGTCCGAACGTTGACCGGTTATTGATGCTGTCTAACCTGCTACTGTCCAGTAGCTCACATCCACTGTGATGAATTGCTTTGAGGGGTTGGTCAGCTCCTCCGAGAGCAGGTAGTGTTGAGGAAACAGAGAGACTGCAGAGAGACTTTGATAGTTTAGGGGAATGGGCAAAGAAATGGCAAATGAAATGCAATGTTGGAACGTGTATGGTCATGCACATTGGTGGAAGAATAAACAGGCAGACTATTATTTGGATGGGGAAAGGATTCAAAATACAGAGATGCAATGGGATTTGTATGACGGGATCTTGAATTATCTCTTATGGACTCTACCTTTAAAAAGAGAGAGAGAGAGAGGGAGCAATGAGCAGCTCGTGGGTCGCCATGGTGACCGAGGGCGGGGTTATTTGATGGACAATCGATGTTATGATTTCTCTGCAGCGTGTTTACTTTTTACAAGGACAGTTACAGACACAGAGAAACACATGCTCAGAGTCAAGATGGATTCGATCAATGAAAGACACCAGAGAGTGAGGTCCTAGTTTAAACTTTCAGTAGCCCAAAAGGGGTGAGTTGAGATCGATCCCGAGTATAGATAAATGACTCTCACAAGTTTTCTGTGTTACGTACCCCGTAACTGGGTTGCCCAACCAGCAGAAATGGACCACTCAGTTGGAGTCTGGATTACTGGAACTAAGGAAGTTTTATTAAAGAAATAAGCAACACAGTACTCTAATAGTAAGGATATAAATGCAACAGGTTAGCAATGAATAAACACACATGTACACAGATCTAGGATAGTTGGATCAATCAAACTCCATCGTCATCTCGGGGTAAATGACCAGCTTCAAAGTGACGCAAAGTTCAGTTCAATTGAGTTCAGTTCAGTTCACAGTAATCACTGCCGTGCCATTGGACGGGGGTAGTGGGGGGGGGGGGAGAAGAGAGACAACGAAGGCGAATGAATATTCAAATCAGCTTCCACACAGACCTTCAATATTCCTCGCAGTCAGCTTTCGGGCGAGGCCTTTGTAATGTCTTCTGAGGTCACTGACTGTGACCCCTCCGTTTCAGATACGATCATTTCGCTGCAGGGAACCTGGCACCCAGGCAAGGGTGGACACACACCAGGTTCCCGCCGATCGTACCTTTCCACCCTGTGCGTCTATGGCTTGGTCCCGAGACCAGCCTTCCAAAATACTCCCACCGACTTGCGGGAGGGGCACCGCTTCCAGGGTCTCGTTACCTCGTGGTGTCGTGTGTGTCCTGCCTTAGCAAACCTGTCCCTTTTTATCCCCCTGCTGGGGTATCGCCTGTCCATCACACTTCAAACAGTTCAGGGTTCAAACGGAGCCGATCTTGACAAATACCCAGACTGATGTCTCCTTCCGTTAAACTCTGTCGTCTCTTCATTAACATCTCCAGATGCTGCTCCATTGTTTTCCTCATCTCTCTTTCTCCTGAAGACAGGTGGCAGATCAACTGCTGATCCCACTGGTGCCAGCACAGGACAGTTAACATCTTAGTCTATGTGTACTTTTTGTAACCCTCTTTCGTCACATCTGCAACTGGAACAAGTTTGCAGGAAGAGAAGAGGGGAGAGGAAGGTTTGAAACAGAAGAAATCTAGTGACAAAGAGGTCACTGTTTGGACTCTCTCCTCTGTAGCCCGTAAGGGTGAGTTTGAGTTCTATTCGAATACGAAGGTGTGATTGTCATGTAGTGGGTTCTCTGGTGAGGGGAAAACCTTTCTGAATATCACTTGAGTGTTACCCTTATTTGGGCGTGTTAGTTCACTGAAAAAGGCACCCCTGTGCAAATCACTGTTGGAGTTATTTCGTACGTTGTGGAACTGGATAAGTCGCTATCACAGTTGTGTGTTTGAGGAAATCTTGTGTGGAAACTACTTGTGTGTTATAATCCTTGCCTGGGTTGGTAGTTTTACCACTTGAAGACGGTACCTCACTGATAGACTACTGTTGGTGATAATCCATACGTGGATTCCGTTTGAGTATCCTGTGGCCACCACTTTGAGACGTCCCGTCGCTGATTTCGAGTGTGGTACCACTTGTGTTGAAAGGATATTCGTTGAAGATCACTGTTGGTGATACTTCATGTGTGGAGCGGAAGACTTGGGAGATAAAACCGACTACTATTGTTCTCTTGTATTTTTGTCCTGGAATCTGTGGAATAGAATCTTGGCCCGAAACGTTGACTGTTCGTTTCCACGGATGCTGCCCGACCTGCTGAGATCCTCCAACGTGTTGTGCGTGTTGCTTTGACCCCAGCATCTGCAGAGTATTTTGTGTTCAGAATCTCTTTATCTTCCTGGATGTCAAATTAACGAATCCAATTTACCTGTAATTGATCCATACCCTCCGTTCCCTGCCTGTTCATTTCCTGTTTAAATGCCAGTTTGAACTGAAGAATTTCAGAGTTGTAAACGTTGATAACAAAACGAACCTTTGAACCTCTTAAACGTCACGATTGTGTCTGTTTCCACCACTCCCTATGCCGGCCGTCATTCCAGGAACAAACCACTCATTGTGTCAGGAAACATTCCTTGAACCTCCCGATTCCACTTTGAAACTTTACCCTTCACGTGGTGTCCTCAGAGAGATGACACTGACTGGGCCAGTCTCAAAGTTAGAAGGACAGTACACGTTGGGCAGAATGGCCTGTTCCTGTGCTATACTGTCCCCTGTTCAGTGTTTGAAATATCACAGACACGGACACAGCAATTTCTTCCCGGGACTGGGTCAGACCCCCAGGTTTATTCAGCATTATGTGTTTAAGCTGGTCAGCCTCCTTTGTAATGTCAACATGTTTCAGGACATTACTATTCTCCTCCCTGAATTTCCCAGCTTCCATCACCTTCTCCACAGTAAATACAGATGGAAAGTATTTATTTATGACCTTGCCCATCTGCTGTGTCTCCACATGGGGATAACCAAATGATCATTCAAGGGACATATTCCCTCACTCGTTACCCTTGTTGTTTTACAGACCCACAGAATCTTTTGCATAAGCTCCTTTATTTTACCTATAGCTATCTCACACCCTCTTTTGGACTCCCGATTTTCCCTCTTCAGTGTTCTCCTGTATCCCTTCTACTCCTCGAGGGATTCACCTGATCCCAGCTGCTTTCACCTGACACACAACTCCACCCTGATAGTCGTCGGTAGGTCGCGTCTGGAGTTTCCAGTTGGCGAGTGATTTCCCTCCACGCCACTCTGACATATTGTTCGTGGCAAGTTACAGCATGTTTGTGGCAATTTACAGCAATGGTCTGCCATTGCCTTCGGCTGGTTGAGTTTTTTTTTAAAAGAGATCACCAGCTCTAACCCAGCATGGATGGTAGCGCGAAAGGGAGCCGGCCAGATTTGAACTCGGGAACTCTCGCCCCAAAGTCCAGCGATGATGCCAATACGCCACCATCCTGATCAAACTTCATTAACCCTCGTCAGCCAGGGTTCCCTCATCCTGCCAGTCTTGCCATTCACTCTAACAAGGACAGGCTGATCCTGAGCTCTTCCTACTCAGTTTTAAAGTCGCTCACTTGCCGGATGTCTGTTCACTTGGGACGACCCTCCTGTTCTACACCTCTATTCATTGCCCGATTCCTTCTATCCTCCCTCAGTTCAGTCTGTTCACTGCTCTGAACATCAGAAATAGCAGCAAGAGGAGGCTGTTCAGTCCCTCACACCTGCTGTCCCATTGAATAAGTTCAAAACCACCTCACTGTGCTACAGATGCAAAGGACGTGACAGAAGTGGAGGTCAGAGAGGAGGGAGAGTTGTGATGTTGATTAGGGAGAACATCAACACAGCACTTAGAGAGATCCTTGTAAGGAATGGCCAGTGAGAGTATATTGGTAGGAGTTAGAAATATGGAGATTATCACTGTTGGGATTGTACTATAGGATCCCAAATATCAGTGAGAATCAGAAGAGCCCATGTGTAGGGAGAATGTGGATAACTGTTGGAATATCAGGGTTGTGATAATCAGAGACTTCAGCTTCCCTAATATTGACTGGGACAGACATAGTGCTGAGGGATTTGGTAGGGTAGAATTTGTGAAGTGTGGTCTGGAATGGTTTAACAAACAACGCGTAGATGCCCCACTAGAGAAGGGGTCACACTTGACTTCCTCTCAGGAAATGAGTCTTGCCAAGTGTTTGACATGACAGTGGCAGCGGGGGGCACGTTGGGATTGGTGACCATCATTCTGTTTGATCGAAAAAAGTTATGGAAATAGCTGTGAGCTCATCCTGAAATGAAACATAAGAAATAGGAGAAGGAGTAGGCCATCTGGCTCATCGAGCCTGCCCCACCAGTCAATAAGATCATGACTGATCTGTCTGTAAACTCAGCTCCATCTACCTGCCTTTTCTCCGTAACCCTTAATTCCCCTACTATGTAAAAATCTATCGAACTGTATCTTAAATATATTTAGTGAAGAAGCCTCAACTGCTTCCCTGGGCAAAGAATTCCACAGATGCACCACTCTCTGGGAAAAACAGTTTCTCCTCATCTCTGTCCTAAATCTTCTCCCCTGAATCTTGGGGCAGTCCTGAGGAAATTTGGCCTGTCCCCTAAAACCCTCACTAATTTTATAGATGCACCATAGAAGGATTCTTCTGGGGTGCATCACAACCTGGTATGGAAGTTGTCCTGTCCCAGACCGGAAGAAGCTGCAGAAGATCGTGAACACGACGCTGCACATCACACAAACCAATCTTCCGTCCTTTGGACTCACTTTACTCCACACGCTGTCGGAGCAGTGCTGCCAGGATAATCAAGGATACGACCCACCCAGCCAACACACATTTCGTCCCTCTGCCCTCCAGGAGAAGGGTCAGAAGCTTGAACACTCGTACGGCCAGATTTGAGAACAAATCTGTGATAAGACTGCTGATCGGATCCTGACCCGGATCTGGGCCGTACCCTCCAAATATCTGGACCTGCCTCTCAGTTTTTTTTTTGCACTACCTTACTTTCCATGTCCCTATTTTCTATTTATGATTTATAATTTAAATTTTTAATATTTACTATCGATTTTTAATCCAGGGAGTGGGAAGCGCAGAATCAAATATCGCTGTGATGATTGTACGTTCTATTATCAATTGTTTGGCGACAATATAGTATAAAGTATGTCCCCTTGTGACAAAAGAACCAGTTATCAGAAGATTGATGCCGATAAGAGGACAATGGGGGAACATGCAAGGTGCTAATAAGGGAGAGACGAGAGAGATTACCGAAAGGAGACACGCTTCCGAGTATTGTCAGAGACCGGTGGCTTTGAACCCTGAACTGTTTGAAGTTTGATGGACAGGCGATACCCCAGCAGGGGGATAAAAAGGGACAGGTTCGCTACGGCAACAGACTCATGACACCATGAGGTAACGAGACCCTGGAAGCTGTGTGACCCCCACCGCCCCCCCCCCCACAAGTTGGTGGGAGTTTTTGGAGGTCTGGTCGTGGGACCAGCCAGAGACGCACAGGGTGGAAGGATACGGCCAGGCGGGAATCTGGTGTGTGTGTCCGCCCTTGCCTGGGTGCCGGGTTCACCGCAGAAGAACGATCGTATCTGGAACAGAGGGGTTACAGTCGGTGACCTCAGAAGTCATTACAAAGGGCTCGGCCGAAAGCTAACTGCGAGGAATATCGAAGGTCTGCTTGGAATCCGATTCGCATATTCATTCATTGTCTCTCTCTCTCTCTCCCCGCCCAACGGTACAACAGCGATTACTGCGAACTGAACTGAACTTTGCGTCACTTGAAACTGATCATTTACCCCTAGACTTCGATAGAGCTTGATTGATCCTATTATCCTAGTTCTGTGTACATGTGTGTTTTATCATTGCTAAACTGTTGCATTTATATCCTTTTGATTAGAGTACTGTGTTGCTTATTTCTTTAATAAAACTTTCTTAGTTCCAGTAATCCAGACTCCAACTAAGTGGTCCATTTCTGCTGGTTTGGCAATCCAGTTATGGGGTACGTAACACTATCGATTTGTAATCCAGGGAGCGGAAAGCGCAGAATCAAATATCGCTGTGATGATTGTATGTTCTATTATCAATTGTTTGGCGACAATATAGTATAAAGTATGTCCCCTAGTTCTAGTCTCACCTACAAATGGAAATAACTTTCCTACTGCTATCTTATCTATCCCTTTCAAAATTTTGTATGTTTCTATAAGATCCCCTCTCATTCTTCTGAATTCCAGAGAGTATAGTACCAGGCGACTCAATCTCTCTCATAATTTAACCCCTTTATCTCTGGAATCAACCTGGTGAACCTTCTCTGCGCTGCCGCCAAAGCCAGAATATCCTTCCTCAAGTATGAAGACCAGAACTGCACACAGTACTCCAGGTTCGTCCTCACCAGTACCCTGTATATTTGTAGCATGATCTCCCTGCTCTTGAATTCAATCTGTTTTGCAATGAAAGCTAACATTCAATTTCCCTTCTTAATAACCGGCTGCACGTGCAAGCCAACTTTTTGTGATTCATGCACAAGCATTTCTCAAGTCCCTCTGCACAACAGCATGTTGCTATCTTTCACCATTTAAATAATAATCTGCTTTTCTATTATTCCATCCAAAGTGGATGATCTCACATTTAACACCGTTACATTCCATCTGCTAGACTTTAGCCCACTCACTTAACCTATTTATCTCCCGCTGCAGACTCTCCACATCCTCTGCCCGGTTTGCTTTTCCACTCAGTTGAGTGTCATCAGCAAATTTTGCTACGCTACACTCAGTCCCCTCTTCCAAATCATCAATGTAAATGGTAAACAGCTGCAGGCCCAGCACCGACCCCTGCGGCACCCCACTCACCACTGACTGACAACCGGAGAAACACCCATTTATACCAACTCTCTGCCTTCTGTTGGTTAACCAATCCACTATCCATGCCAAAACACTTCCTCCGACTCCATGCATCCGTATCTTATTTATAAGTCTCTTGTGCATCACCTTATCAAACGCCTTCTGGAAATCCAAGTGTATGACATCCACTTGTTCCCCTCTACCCACTGCACTCATTATGTCCTCAAAGAACTGCAGTAAGTTTGTCAAACAGGACCTGCCCTTTCTGAATCTATGCTGCGTCTTTCTAATGGAACCACTCCTTTCTAAATGTTTCGCTATTACTTCCTTACTGACAGTTTCAAGCATTTTCCCAACTGCATACTGATATTAAACTAACAGGCCTATAGTTGTCTGTATTTTACCCTCATCCTTTTTTTAAAAGTGGCGTAACATTTGCTGTCTTCCAATCCGCCGGGACCTGCCCAGAGTCTACAGAGTTTTGATACATGATTACCAATGTGTCTAATATAACCTCCACCAATTCCTTCAGCACCCTGGGATGCATCCCATCAGGACCAGGGGACTTATCTACCTTCAGGCCCTCGAGTTTGCTCATCATTATCTCTTTAGTGACAATGATTTTATCGAGGTCCTCACCTCCCATTTTATCTATAACATCCTTCTTTGGCATATTAGACGTGTCCTCCACCGTGAAGACCGACACAAAATAGTTATTCAATGCCTCAGTCATTTCTTTATCACCCAATATCAATTTCCCCTTCTCGACTTCCAAGGGACACATGAGCTTGTAATTTGATACTATATTTTATTTCCTTTGTTATCCAAGGCTGGCTCTCCCCACACTTGCTGTCCTTACTTTTGACTTGAACATACTTCTGTTCAACAGTATGAAAAATCTCTGAAAGTATTCCACTGTTCCTCAGCTGTGCTACCAAATAGCCTGTGCTCCCAATTCACATTAACCAACTCCTCCCTCTTCCCGTTGTAGTCTCCCTTGTTCAAGCATAATACATGAGTTTTAGTTCTAACTTTTTCATCCTCCATCTGAATGCGAAATTCAATCATACTATGATCACTCTTTCCAAGAGGATCCCTGACTACAAGATCGTTAATCTTACCTGTCTCATTGCACAGGACTAGATCTAAGATAGTATTTTCCCTTGTAGGTTCTCTAACATGCTGCTCAAGAAAGCCATTACGGATGCATACTATGAAGTCCTCCTCAAGACTTCCTTGACCAACCTGATCTCACCCAATCTCTGTGGAAGTTAAAATCCCCCATGACAACTGCCGTTCCATTCTTACAAGCCTCAGTTATTTCTTGGTTAATCGCCTCTGCCACTGCAGTATTATTATTAGGTGGCCTATAAACCACACCCACCAGCGATTTTTTTCTCTTCAGCATTCTGCTCCGTAGATCTTATACGTCTCTCACAATCGTCCTGATCAAGAGCGCCACCGCACCTCCTCTGCCTTCCTGCCTATCTTTCCGTCTTACCTGATATCCCTGGATATTTAGTTCCCAGATATCTCCACCTTGCAACCAGGTTTGTGTAATGGCCACTAAAACATATTTTCAGGACTTGACCCTTCAGTTCTGCCGTAGAATGAACCAAGCTCTTCTCTCCGGCTTTATTTATGTTAGACTTGTTCAATGTGTTTCTGATCCCCGCTGTGGAAATGAACACGATTCCTGCTCACTGAAAAGGAACATTCATTCCCGAGACTGCAGCGCCCCTAGTGGACAATCGCGGTACTGCGGGCGTTCAGCGGCTCCCGAAAGTGAAAGGAGCCTGAACCAGGAAGTACCGAGAGTTAACATGGCTTCGAAAGGACAGGTCGAGAGTTGGACCGAGGAGGCAATTTGTTCCATCTGCCTGGATTTCTTCACCGATCCGGTTATACTGGAGTGTGGACACAACTTCTGCCGCTCCTGTATCACACGGTGTTGGGAAAGGGAGGAGAGAAACTCCTGCCCGGAATGTAGAGAGGGGATTGCAGACCGCACCCTCAGGGTCAATCGGGCCTTAGCAAATCTGTCTGAGAAAGCTCGAAAACTAAACCTGAACCCGAAAGCGAAGGAAAGTAAACTTCACTGTGAGAAACACGAGGAAGAACTGAAGCTGTTTTGTGAGACGGACAAGACACTGATCTGCCTGATCTGTGCGACTGCGCGGGAACACAAGTCTCACAACTTCATGCCGGTTAACGAAGCCGTTGAAATCTACAAGGTAAAACTAACCAGGTTTTGATCAGCTGTTTACTTAGTTGCATGTTTTGGTCTAATGTCTTTACTCTCTGATTCCCAGGGTCGGGTTAAATCTTCCTTAGACTCTCTCACTAAAAAGAAATCAGACTTCGAGGAGATGGAGCAACAACAGAAAGAGAAGATTTCTGGAGTTCGGGTGAGACTTCCTGAGCAGAATTTACAAATTCGCTGTGTGGTTTTGTTCCCTTTAATGCAGAACAGCAGAGTATCGCAGCTCCAGTAACCTGGGATCGATCCTGACCCCTGGAGCTGTCTGCGTGGAGTTTGCATGTTCTCTTCGTATCTTGTACCTTCCTTTAGCCGACATAGCATGGTTGAACGGTAAATTGGCGGTAATTAATCTTGTGATTGTGGGTGGTCTGTGAATCAGGTCGGAGTTAGTGGGTCAGAGACAGGTGGGGGGATGTTATGGAGGGGATTGTTCTGAGAACTAGCAGAGACATTAATGGGCTGAATGGTTACTTTCCATGTCAGAAGGAAATACGAAAAATAGCCTCAAACAGTGAACTAGCCTCTCCTTTCATTTGACAGGAACAGTCACACAGCCTTCAGTCCCAGATCACATCCCAGTTTGCTGAACTGCGCCAGATACTCACTGAGAAAGAGCAGCGTGCACTACAAGATCTCAGGGAAGAAGAGGAGAGGATTCTAAATCCAATGGAGAAAAATCTTCGAGAGATTCAAGAGAATTTAAATTCTATTCAGGAGGAAATCTCAAAGTTACAGGAACAGATGGATCAACAAGACGGTGTGATATTTCTCATGGTGAGAGATTTCAGTTTGTTTCTGTAAAAGTGCCCAGTCACAAAATGATATATTTTATCACAGATACTGTTGCTGGAAACTGATTTCCACCATGTCAATGTCTTTCTTTCTTTTTTCTTTTTCTTTTTAAATCTTTTTATTGAGTAAGTATACAAAAAAGGTAAGCCATATAAACATTAATACAATGTTAAAGTATAATAAAATTCCAAAAGATAACAATACCAAAAAGAAAATACTACAAACAATGTAATTTAAGCATAAGAAACCAAGATAACATAATAGTATACTAGATTTTATATATATCAATGGAAAAAAAGAAAAAAAAAACCCCAAAAAAAAACCCCACCGTGCAACTAACTAAAAGCAAAGCAAAGCAATGGGCTAACTTGAAACCAAACAGAGTTAAACTTAAAATCACGTCCTCAATCCCGACCTCCATTAAAACAGTGAAGAGAAAACAAGAAGGGTAAATATTACATTAAATGAAAATATCGAATAAAAGGTCCCCAAATCTGTTCAAATTTAAATGAAGAATCATAAAGGTTACTTCTAATTTTCTCCAGATTCAAACATAAAATCGTCTGAGAAAACCAAAAAAAGGTAGTTGGAGCATTAAGCTCTTTCCAATGTTGTAAAATACATCTTTTCGCCATTAAAGTAAGAAATGCAATCATTCTACGGGCTGAAGGGGAAAGATTACTAGAAATTTTAGGTAGTCCAAAGATAGCAGTAATAGGGTGAGGAGAGATATCTATATTTAATACCTTAGAAATAATATTGAAAATATCTCTCCAAAAAGTTTCCAAAGTAGGGCAAGACCAAAACATATGAGTTAAAGAGGCTATCTGCCCCGAACATCTATCACAGAAAGGATTAATATGCGAGTAAAAACGCGCTAACTTATCTTTGGACATATGTGCTCTATGAACCACTTTAAATTGAATTAGGGAATGTTTAGCACAAATAGAGGAAGTATTAACTAATTGTAAAATCTGCCCCCAATCATCCACAGAAATGGTAAGCCCCAATTCCTGTTCCCAATCTACCCTAATCTTATCAAATGGAGCTTTCCTAAGTTTCATAATAATATTATAAATCATAGCCGATGCACCTTTCTGACATGGATTAAGGTTAATTATCGAATCTAAAATATATATAGGAGGAAGCATTGGAAAGGAAGTAAGTATAGTACTTAGGAAATTTCTAACTTGTAAATATCTAAAAAAATGTATTCTTGATAAGTTATATTTATTAGATAATTGTTCAAAAGACATAAGGGAACCATCTAAAAATAAATCCAAAAACCGTAAAATACCCTTAGTCTTCCAAGTTTGAAAAGCGCGATCCGTAAAAGAGGGAGGAAAAAATATGTTACCTAAAATAGGAATCGCTAACCCGAATTGATTAAGATCAAAAAATTTTCTGAATTGAAACCAAATGCGCAAAGCATATTTAACTATCGGGTTAGAGACCTGCTTAAGACGTTTCGAATCAAAAGGAAGAGAGGAACCTAAAATAGAACCAAGTGTATAACCCTGAACAGATTGTAATTCCAATGCTACCCATTTAGGAATAAATAGTATGTCCCGGTCAAGTAACCAAAATTTCATATGTCGAATATTAATAGCCCAATGTTATTTTTTCTATGAATCTGGGGAAAGCTCCTGGCCCTGATGGGTTTACCGTTGAATTTTATAAATGTTTTGCTTCTTTATTGATTCCTTGGCTCTATAAGGTTTTTGAGGCTTCTTTGAAACTTGGTAAACTTCCGGAATCTTTTAATAGAGCATCAATTTCTTTAATACTAAAGAAGGATAAAGACCCTGCTCAATGTGCATCTTATAGACCAATATCTTTATTAAATGTTGATTCTAAAGTTTTTTCTAAGTTATTAGCAAATAGACTAGAAAAAGTACTTCCTTCTATTATTTCGGAAGACCAAACGGGTTTTATTAAAGGTCGTTACTCTTTTTATAATATTCGTACATTGTTAAATATCGTTTATACTCCCTCACAAAATGTTCCTGAGTGTGTTATTTCTTTAGATGCCGAGAAAGCTTTTGATAGAGTAGAATGGCCTTATTTATTTAAGGTGCTTGAAATGTTTAATTTTAGCTTGAAATTTATATCCTGGATTAAACTGTTATATTACTCCCCTGTAGCCTCGGTTCGTACTAACTCCTTAAACTCACCTTTTTTTCCTCTCTTTCGTGGTACTCGACAAGGCTGTCCTCTTAGTCCCCTATTATTTGATATTGCATTAGAACCTCTTGCAATTGCTATTCGAGAATCTTTAAATATTACTGGGATAACTCGGGGATTAAAGTCCCATAAATTATCACTCTATGCTGATGATTTACTTTTATATATTTCTAATCCTGAGAGATCCATTCCTGCTGTTTTAGAGTTATTAGCACAATTTGGTCTTTTCTCAGGTTATAAATTAAATCTTAGTAAGAGTGAACTTTTTCCGATTAATAAACATCTTCCCTTATATTATAAATTTCCATTTAAATTGATTAATAATTACTTTTCATATCTTGGGATTAAAATTACTTGTAAACATAAAGATTTATTTAAGACTAACTTTTTACCATTAATAGACCATATTACTCAACTTTCATCTAAATGGTTTCCCTTATATTTAACTTTGATTGGTCGTATTAATGCAGTTAAGATGTTTTTTTTTGCCAAAATTTTTATATGTGTTTCAGGCATTACCAATTTTCGTTCCTAAATCTTTTTTTGATAAAGTTGACTCTAAAATTTCTTCATTTATTTGGCAGAACAAGAATCCGAGACTGGGTAAAATACATTTACAGAAAGCTAAGAGAGATGGAGGTTTAGCATTACCTAACTTTAGATTTTATTATTGGTCAATGTCTTAATTGTTTAGAATTGTTATTGTCCCAAACTGACCTCCCACAACATCTGTACATCATAGGACAGTCTGCAACCTTCTCGGGAATGAGTTACTCTGATCAGAGCACTGAGCTGGTGATCGTTTCTGTGATTCCCACATATAATATACCCTGATACTCAAGAGTAACACCCAGTTACAGTTATAGGTTATGAATGTGTTTCTGATATTCTCTTCACCACGTTTTTGTGGCATTTATAAACAACCAACTGACGTTTTATCTTTCACTTTTGGTCTGACACAAGCAGAAATATTTTCTCCAGTCCCACCCCATCAAATCCATTCGGAATCTTAAATTCCTCCATCTGATCCTCCCTGACATCGTATCTAGATAAAAATACACAACCTGTCCAGTCTCTCCTGTAAGTTCTATCCTCCCAGTTATGATATAAATTTCATAAACATTCCTTGTACTTTCACCTGTGGTTCTCTGTCCCTCTTTCTCCGTGTGTGTCAGTGGGAGTGAGTTTAGTGGGAATTTTCAGCAGCTTGTAGTAACTTGTCTCAGATTGCTGCTGTTCAGATGCCGACGGTCAGTCTCAGTCAATTGAGATCTGTGTTTTATTTATTTCAGGAGGAAGCTCATCGGAAGAGGAGGTAGGACATGGTCTTGACTGAAACTCTGTATGGATTTGTAAAATAGTTCAAATATCACTGATGTTCAGTTTATAACTACATGTATAATATTTACAGGATTAGTACTGAAGAACGGACATTGTCAGTGACAGATGGTGCCCTACTGGTTGAAAAATTCTATCGCCCCTATTTGTTCGACATTGCATTGGGAGAACCGTTGGACAGCATTAAGCGAGGTAAAACATACAGATTCATTCCGGCACCAACCCCACCTGCTGGGACACATCACTGCCACATGGTCAGCTGGAGATGTCAGACCCTTCAACACACCAAACCAGGGGCAAATTACAACCAATTCACTGGTCTGTTAGGTGAATCATTGCATCCTGATCCCATTTGCACTGGACAAACAAGCCAATGCACGAGTTTGAATCCTGACATGGTAGCTCTGGAATGAATATTCCATTAGTGACGTTAAAGGGGATAAAATCTGGTATCACTGTGGTGACAGGGATTGTCAGAAAAATACACCAGTCCTTCGTGCCGCTCACCCTGTCTGACCTGTCCGTGACCGCAGTCTGATTGACTCAGCTCTGCCCCCTGCTGGACTCGCGAGTCTCACTGTTGTTATCAAACCACCACATTGAAGACTGAGCCCGGACACACCAACCAACATTAACACTGGTGAACACAGCATAACTGGTCTGGCAAATCTCCCTCACACACATTCACAAGAAGGTTTAGCAGATTGTAGTCAGAGCCCCAGCATTGCACATTGTTAGTCCCCTCAGACACCTGGAAACTATTCTCCTCAAACAAAATAATCTGCAGATGCTGAGGTCAAAGCAACACTCACAACACGCTGGGGGAACTCAGCAGGTCGGGCAACATCTGTGGAAAAGAGCGGTTTACGTTTAGGGCCGGAACCCTTCGTCAGGACTGTAGAGGGAAGGGGCAGAGGCCCTATAAAGAAGGAGGGGGAGGGTGGGAAGGAGAAGGCTGGTAGGTTCCAGGTGAAAAACCAGTAAGGGGAAAGATAAAGGGGTGTGGGAGGGGAAGCAGGGAGGTGATAGGCAGGAAAGGTGAAGAAAGAATAGGGGAAAACACAATGGGTAGTAGAAGGAGGCGGAACCATGAGGGAGGTGATAGGCAGCTGGGGGAGGGGGCAGAGTGACATAGCGATAGAGGAAGGGAGGGGGAGGGAATTACCGGAAGTTGGAGAACTCTATGTTCATACCAAGGGGCTGGAGACTACCTAGATGGTATATGAGGTGTTGCTCCTCCAACCTGAGTTTGGCCTCATCATGGCAGTAGAGGAGGCCATGTATGGACATATCCGAATGGGAGCGGGAAACAGAGTTGAAGTGGGTGGCTACCGGGAGATCCTGTCTGTTTTGGCGGACGGAGCGGAAGTGCTCGACGAAGCGGTCCCCCAATCTGCGTCGGGTTTCACCGATGTAGAGGAGGCCGCACCGGGAGCACCGGATGCAATAGATGACCCCAACAGATTCACAAGTGAAGTGTTGCCTCACTTGGAAGTACTGTTTGGGGCCCTGAACTATTCTCTTCAGACACAGTAATATATTGATAATATCCAAATGCAACATCGGAATGGGTCACATCGTCAGAGACACAGACACATTTCCATGTGTTTGTCCCATATCCTTCTAACCATTGCCTATCGTTGTACCTGTCTAAATTAATTTTATAATATTTTAATTACACCTGTTTATACGGCTTCCTTCGGCGGCAAATTCCACATGTACCCACTTCCCTGACAGTGAGAAAGTTGATGTTTTGGGCTGTGATCTGTCTTCAGGACTGAAATTGAAGGGGGGGAGATGGCAGAATAAAAAGGTGGGGAGAGGGGAGAGAGGCTAGCTAGAAGGTGATAGGTGAAGCCAGGGGGGTGGGAAAGCTAAAGGGCTGGAGAAGAAGGAATCTGATCGGAGAGGAGAGTGGACCATAAGAGAAAGGGAAGGAGGAGGGGACCCAGGGAGTAGTGATAGGGAGGTGAGAAGAGGTTAAAGGCCAGAGTGGAGAGTAGAAGAAGAGGGGAGGGGATGAGAAAAATTACACCTGAAGAGGAAACCAATATTCATGCCATCAGGTCAGAGGCTACCCAGGGAGAATATAAGGTGTTGCTCCTCCATCCTGAGGATGGCCTCATCTTGGCACAAGAGGTGGCCATGGACCTACATTTTAGAAAAGGAATTAAAATGTTTGGCCACTGGAAGTTCCCCTATGGACGGATAGAGTGGAACCTGCTTTACTGATGAGATTCCAGCACAGGTCTGTCTTTGTGCTTCTGTTTTTCATCCTCCCACAGCTGTCTCCCACCTTCCCATCTCCCAACCTTCCCGCAACCTCGCTCCGACTAGCAATCAAAATTTTCATTGTGTTGGTCTCCACCTGTCATTCACTTCCCAGTGTCTCCCAACCCCACAGTCCACACTCCCCACCCTTCCGCTACTTGGAGCTACCTGCACGCCATCTTTCACCAATCTTCAGTCCACAGTCACTTCAGGCTCCTGTCTCATCACTCCCCTTCTCCTCTGCTCAATCTACACCCCTCAAAACCTTATATATTTCTGTCAGATCACCTCCCAGTCCATTTACCTGCATTTGGCCCGTATCCTTCTAAACCTTCCCTGTCATCATTCCTCTGTCCCAGGCCTCAACTCCTCTTCTGTGCCAGTTCCACAGGACCCTCAATTCCCCCGTGTTACAGAAAATGATCGACCTCATTTTCTTCCACATTACACAAGCAAATGTGCTGCAGGTCCTGAAATGCATAAAGTTCGATAAATCCCCAGGTCTTGATCAAGTGTATCCCAGGACATTGTGGGAAGCTCAGGAGGAAAGTGTGGAGCCCATTTTGGAGATACGTGTGTCATCGATAGCTGTGGGTGAGGGGCCAGAAGACTGGAGGGAGACTAATGTTGAACATTTATTGAAGATCGGCTGTAGGGAAAAGCCGGGGAAGTACAGACCGGTGAGCCTAACGTCAGTGGAGGGGACATTAATGGAGGGGATTCTGAGAGACAGGATCGACATTCATTTGGAAAGGTGAGGACTAATCAGGGATACCCAGCTTGGTTTTCTGCATGGACAGTACAGTAGCATAGTGGTTAGCACAACGCTTTACAGTACCAGTGACCCGGGTTCATGTCCCGTCACTGCCTGTAAGGAGTTTGTACGTTCCCCATGACCACGTGGGTTTCTTCCAGGTGCTCCGGTTTCACAGTCCAAACCCGTACCATTTGGCAGGTTAATTGGTCATTGTAACTTGTCCCATGGTGAGGCTCGGATTAAATCAGGGGTTTCTGGGTGGTGGGAGTCATTGCAACTTGTCCCATGGTCAGGCTCAGATTAAATCAGGGGTTCCTGGGTGGTGGGGGTCATTGTAACTTGTCCCATGGTCAGGCTCGGATTAAATCAGGGGTTTCTGGGTGGTGAGGGTCATTGTAACTTGTCCCATGGTCAGGCTCGGATTAAATCAGGGGTTTCTGGGTGGTGGGGGTCATTGTAACTTGTCTCATGGTCAGGCTCGGATTAAATCAGGGGTTGCTGGGTGGTGGGGTCATTGTAATTTGTCCCGTGGTGAGGCTCGGATTAAATCAGGGGTTGCTGGGTGGCGGGGGTTATTGTAACTTGTCCCATGGTGAGACTCGGATTAAATCAGGGGTTTCTGGGTGGTGGGGGTCAAAGGGTCAGAAGGGCCTATTCCGTGCTGTATCTCAACAAATAAATTACAGCTGATGAAAGTGCAGTAGTTGGCTAGTTGGAGTCCTGTGTCTTTGTACGAGCATCACAGAGTGATAGAAACTAACAGCACAGGCCCTTCAGCCCACCTGGTCTGTACTGAAACATTTAAACTACCTGCTCCCATCGACCTGTACCGCGTGGACCATCGTCCTCCAACTCCTGCCATCCATGTACCTGTCCAAACTTCTCTTAAATGTTTAAATCGAGCTTGTATGGACCACTTGCACTGGCAGCTCGTTCCACACTCTCACAACCCTCTGAATGAAGCTGTTTCCCCTCATGTTCCCCTTAAACTTTTCATCTTTCACCTTTAACCCATGACCTCTGGTTGTAATCCCACCCAACATCTGTGGAAAAAGCCTGCTTGCATTTTCCCTATGCATACCCTCATAATTTTGTATACCTCTATCAAATCTCTCCTCAGTCTTCTATGTTACAGGAATAAAGTCCTGACCTATTCAATTTTTCCTTACGACTCAGGTCCTCCAGTCCTTGCAACATCGCTGTAAATTTTCTCTGTACTCTTTCAAACTTGTTTACATCTTTCCTGTAGGTAGGTGACCGAAACTACACACAATATTCCAAATGCCTCACCAACATCTCATACAACTTCAACATAACATCCATCTCCTGTACTCAAAAGTTTGATTTTTGAAGGCCAAAGAAAAGCTTTTTTCGTGACCCTATCTACCTGTAACACTACTTTCAATGAATTATAGACCTGTGTTCCCAGATCTGCTGTGGAACAGAGTCCTCAGTGCCTGACCATTCACTGTGTAAGACCTACACTGGGGTCCTACCAAAGTACAACAGCTCACACTTGTCTGCATTAAATTCCAACTGACACTTTTCAGCCCATTTTTCCAGCTGGTCCAGATCCCACTGCAAGTAATGATGGTCTTCCTCGCTATCCACTCCTCCCCAATCTGAGGGATGAATCAGGAGGACCCGGAGGAAATGCACAAGGTCACGGGGAGACCGTACAATCTCCTTACAGATGGTGTTGCAATTGAACTCTGAACTCCAGAACACCCCAAAACGCATCAGTATTTTGTTATCCACTACATAACCCAGTTGCTTATGGTTTCTCCCAAGATTACAATGAGATCTTGATTAATTGGGTCTTTGGACCGTTGGATGGAAATTGATTTTAATTCAGAGAGATGTGCGTGTTGCATTTTGGAAGGCAAACCAGGACAGGATTTACACAGGAATCAGTGGGGCCCTGGAGAGTGTTGTGGAACAGAGCGACCGGGAGATGATTGCCTTCTTCAGTCAGAATACTGAGTACAGGAGCTGGGACGTCATGTTATGAGTGTACAAGACAGTGGGAAGGCCACATTTGGAGCAGAATAACACACACAAACTGCTGGAGGAAATCAGCAGGTCAGGCAGCATCTATGGATATGAATAAACACTCAATGATTTGGGCCAATGTTTTGTGTATGTTGCTTTGGATTTCCAGCATCCGCAGACTTTCTTGTCTGCATGATTTGGATCTGGTTACCTCCATGGCGAGGAAAAATCTCGGGAAGATGTTGGTTGTCCATCCGCTGTGTTTGGGTAAAACCCCGGGAAAGGGTCCTGTCGGCCACCCGACTGAGCCTGAGGCCCAGCGGCCTCTCCCCCGGTCCGGTCCCGGGGCCGCGCTGCCCGAGTCTCCCCCCGATCCCCGGGGACTCTCTAATTCTCTGCTTCTCCCCCCAGTCTCTGTCACCCTGGATGTGGAAACGGCGAGTCCGCTGCTCGAGGTGTCTGAGGATCGGAAGAGTGTGAGACGGACCGGGACCCGGAGGGATCTCCCGGACACCGGGAAGAGGTTCACAGACTGGGCTTGTGTGCTGGGGTCGGAGGGATTCACATCGGGGAGACATTACTGGGAGGTGGAGGTGACGGGGAATCGGCGCTGGGGTCTGGGAGTCGCCGCAGAGTCTGTGAAGAGGAAGGGAGAGTTCAAAGTGGGCCCTGGACTCGGATTCTGGACCATTTGGCGGTTTAATGACGTGATGAAGGTTCTCACCTCCCCTGAGTCCCGTCTCCCTGCCGGTCCCATCCCCGGGAGGGTGGCAGTTTATCTCAGTTACCAGTCCGGGACAGTTTCAATTTACAACGCGGAGACCAAGTCCCATCTCCACACCTTCACAGGGAATAAATTCACGGGGAAACTTTATCCTTTCTTCTGGACTGCGAATGTAAACGAGTGGCTGAGAATCTGCTCCGGTTCCGCTCCGGGTCTGTAAACGGGTCGAGTCCGGGACCGGCGTCAGGAGTAAGTCAGTGTAAGAAATAATTTGACCTCTAATATGAGCCTTGAAGGCATCCCATATAATAAGACTAGAAGTCTGTTCCCGCGTAATGTTCAGAAAAAAAGCTAACAAAGAGAGAGTTGAACTAGCTAATCAGTTGAAACAATTAGATCAAAAATATGCCTTGGCTCCAGAACCTGCTTTATTTAATAGGTGTGCTGAAATTAAAACTAAATATGATGTTCTTCTAACATATCCAATTGAAACTCAACTCCTAAAAGATAAAAGGCAATTTTATATTCATGCAGACAAAACAGTTAAATTATTGGCTAACCAATTGAAAACATAGAACATAGAATAATACAGCACAGTACAGGCCCTTCAGCCCACAGTGTTGTGCCGACCCTCAAACCCTGCCTCCCATATAAGCCCCCACCTTAAATTCCTCCATATACCTGTCTAGCAGTCTCTTAAACTTCACTAGTGTATCTGCCTCCACCACTGACTCAGGCAGTGCATTCCACACACCAACCACTCTCTGAGTAAAAAACCTTCCTCTAATATCCCTCTTGAACTTCCCACCCCTTACCTTAAAGCCATGTCCTCTTGTATTGAGCAGTGGTGCCCTGGGGAAGAGGCGCTGGCTATCCACTCTATCTGTTCCTCTTTTTATCTTGTACACCTCTATCATGTCTCCTCGCATCCTCCTTCTCTCCAAAGAGTAAAGACCTAGCTCCCTTAATCTCTGATCATAATGCATACTTTCTAAACCAGGCAGGATCCTGGTAAATCTCCTCTGTACCCTTTCCAATCTTTCCTATAGTGAGGTAACCAGAGTCTTATAGAGCTGCATCATTACATCGCGACTCTTAAATTCTATCCCTCGACTTATGAAAGCTAACACCCCATAAGCTTTCTTAACTACCCTATCCACTTGTGAGGCAACTTTCAGGGATCTGTGGACATATACCCCGAGATCCCTCTGCTCCTCCACACTACCAAGTATCCTGCCATTTACTTTGTACTCTGCCTTGGAGTTTGTCCTTCCAAAGTGTACCACCTCACACTTCTCCAGGTTGAACTCCATCTGCCACTTCTCAGCCCACTCCTGCATCCTATCAATGTCTCTCTGCAATCTTTGACAATCCTCTATACTATCTACAACACCACCAACCTTTGTGTCCTCTGCAAACTTGCCAACCCACCCTTCTACCCCCACATCCAGGTCATTAATAAAAATCACGAAAAGTAGAGGTCCCAGAACAGATCCTTGTGGGACACCACTAGTCACAATCCTCCAATCTGAATGTACTCCCTCCACCACCACCCTCTGCCTTCTGCAGGCAAGCGAATTCTGAATCCACCTGGCCAAACTTCCCTGGATCCCATGCCTTCTAACTTTCTGAATAAGCCTACCGTGTGGAACCTTGTCAAATGCCTTACTAAAATCCATATAGATCACATCCACTGCACTACCCTCATCTATATGCCTGGTCACCTCCTCAAAGAACTCTATCAGGCTTGTTAGACATGATCTGCCCTTCACAAAGCTGTCCCTGATCAGACCATGATTCTCTAAATGCCCATAGATCCTATCTCTAAGAAAGTTTTCCAACAGCTTTCACACCACAGACGTAAGGGTCACTGGTCTATAACTACCTGGACTATCCCTACTACCTTTTTTGAACAAGGGGACAACTTTCACCTCCCTCCACTCCTCCGGTACCATTCCCTTGGACAAGGAGGACATAAAGATCCTAACCAGAGGCTCAGCAATCTCTTCCCTCACCTCGTGGAGCAGCCTGGGGAATATTCCGTCAGGCGCCGGGGACTTATCTGTCCTAATGTATTTTAACAACTCCAACACCTTCTCTCCCTTAATATCAACATGCTCCAGAACATCAACCTCACTCATATTGTCCTCACCATCATCAATTTCCCTCTCATTGGTGAATACAGAAGAGAAGTATTCATTGAGGACCTCGCTCACTTCTACAGCCTCCAGGCACATCATCCCACCTCTATCTCTAATCGGTCCTACCTTCACTCCTGTCACCCTTTTTTTCTTCACATAATTGAAGAATACCTTGGGGTTTTCCTTTACCCTACTCGGCAAGGCCTTCTCATGCCCCCTTCTTGCTCTTCTCAGCCCCTTCTTAAGCTCCTTTCTTGCTTCCCCGTATTCGTTAATAGACCCATCTGATCCTTGCTTCCTAAACCTCATGTATGCTGCCTTCTTCCACCTGACTAGATTTTCCACCTCACTTGTCACCCATGGTTCCTTCACCCTACCATTCTTTATCTTCCTCACCGGGACAAGTTTATCCTTAACATCCTGCAAGAGATGTCTAAACATCGACCACATGTCCATAGTACATTTCCCTGCAAAAACACCATCCCAATTCACACCCGCAAGTTCTAGCCTTATAGCCTCATAATTTGCCTTTCCCCAATTAAAAATTTTCCTGTCCTCTCTGATTCTATCCTTTTCCATGATAATGCTAAAGGCCAGGGAGTGGTGGTCACTGTCCCCCAGATGCTCACCCACTGAGAGATCTGTGACCTGATCCGGTTCATTACCTAGTACTAGATCTAGTATGGCATTCCCCCCTAAGTTGGCCTGTCCACATACTGTGACAGGAATCTGTCCTGGACACACTTAACAAACTCTGCCCCATCTAAACCCTTGGAACTAATCAGGTGCCAATCAATATTAGGGAAGTTAAAGTCACCCATAATAACAATCCTGTTATTTTTACTCCTTTCCAAAATCTGCCTCCCAATCTGCTCCTCTGTATCTCTGCTGCTACCAGGGGGCCTAAAGAATACCCCCAATAGAGTAACTACTCCCTTCCTGTTCCTGACTTCCACCCATTCTGACTCAAAAGAGGATCCTGCTACATTACCCACCCTTTCTGTAGCTGTAATAGTATCCCTGACCAGTCATGCTGCCCCTCCTCCCCTTTTTCTGTCCTTTCTATCCCTTCTAAAGCACTGAAATCCAGGAAACCTTCATAGTTAGAGGGCATTTAAAGAAATCTGTAAAGCTGATGGTGATAGGACAACTGACCGTTTAGAAATAAAAGATAACTTTAGAGAATTTTACTCTAAACTTTCTAGGTCTGATTCTCTTAACGATAATACTGTAATGAATAATTTCTTAGATCAATTAAACATCCCTACACTTTCTGATGATAACCGAAAACAGTTGCATCAGCCTATTTCTTATGAGGGAATTGCCGAGGCTGTACGTTCATTGCACTCAGGGAAATGCATGCATTAAGAAATGATACAATCTTCCTCCAGTATCACAGAAACACAGGACAGACCAAGACTATAACTGACAAAAAACACATAATTATAACATATAGTTACAACAGTGCAAAGCAATACCGTAATTTGATAAAGAGCAGACCATGGGCACGGTAAAAAAAAAGTCTCAAAGTCCCGATAGCCCATTATCTCACGCAGACGATAGAAGGGAGAAACTCTCCCCGCCATGAACCTCCAGCGCCGCAAACTTGCCGATGCAGTACCCTGGAAGCACCCGACCACAGCCAACTCTGAGTCCATCCGAAAACTTCGAGCCTCCGATCAGCCCTCCGACACCAAGCACTGAGCACCATCTCTGCCGAGCGCTTTGACCCCACCCTGGTCGCCGAGCAGCAAGCAAAGCTGAGGACTCGGGGCGTTCCCCTCCCGAGATTCAGGATCACACAGTAGCAGCGGCAACGAAACAGGCATTTCAGAAGTTTCACCAGATGTTCTTCCGCGCTCTCACGTCTGTCTCCATCAAATCAGGATTGTGCACGGCACCCTACTTGACAGATAACAGATGTTCATCACCGGAGTGGCTGCTGCACGCTGTGTCATGTCACCATCTTCTCCTCCTGGATTTACAGATTTCAATTTCTGAGGAAACTTGGAATGAAATTTTTAAATTGGTTAATACCTCACCGTTGTGTGCCCGTCACTCCCTCCTACAATTTAAAGTGGTCCATTGGGGTCATATGACTAAGGATAAGCTATCTCTTTTTTATTTGTATATATCTCCCTATTGTGACAGATGTAACAGTGGAGAGGCTTCATTAATTCATATGTTCAGGACATGACCGAGACTTGAAAAATACTGGAAGGATGTATTTCAAACTTTTTCTGTACTTTTTAAAGTAAATTTTAAACCAAACCCTTTGACTGCCATATTCGGTATTGTTGGAGGAAAAGATATTACCTTGGAGACACCTGATCTGCACATTTTGACTTTTATTTCTCTTATAGCTTGGAGAGCGTTGTTGCTCAGGTGGAGGGATGTTGCTCCGCCTACTCATGCCCAATGGCTACGCGATGTTATGTCACACTTCAATTTAGAGAAGATTCGTTGTTCAATTTCTGAATCAAGGCAAGGCTTTCTCATGTTGTGTGTACCTTCTTTGAATTGTTTTCAAAATCTTTGATTTGTTATCAAGTGCAGAAGTTGGCTAATAATATATTTTACTATATGATAAGGATTTTTTTTTCTTTTTTTCTTTCTTTACCAAATAGCTTTTCTTGGTAGTGAGTTTATATTTTTTTGTATAATAAAATTATTACTTTTCAGTATTATGATTCAATTTAATTTGCATGAATATGGGGTAATGAGATTATAAGTGTGATTCAAATATATTGCAATTGATAGATGATATATATCCTCCTGTACTCTGTATTCTTTCTTGTAAGAAACCAATAAAATATTGAAAAAGGAATAAGTCAGTGTAAATATAAATGTGCAGAGCGTCAAATAAACACGATATTGATCTATTAATTTTAACTTGTTCACCGCATCCATCAACGGAACAGAAACACCGCGGATTCAGCAGCAGCCGCGGGTGGCGGGTCCTGAGCTCCCCGGCTCCCCCGGGTGCTAAAGTCCACCCGGACTGACAGGGTAACTGGGACAAGTGGTGGTGGTGCTGACTGGGAGACGGAGGTCAGGGTGAATCTTGGTCACACAGGACATGTAGTGGTCGTAACACAAAACACCTGGGTATCCCAGCGTGTCAGATAAAATCTATGGAGGGAAATGGGCAGATGATGGGTGGATCCAGGTGAGGGGGTGACAGGTAGATGAGGGAGGGGTGGAGTGTGGAAATATGTCAGATACTGGGAGGTGAGAGGTGTCAGTGACAAAGGGCTGAAGATTCTGGAATCTGACAGGAGGGGAAAGTGGAGCCTGGAATAAAGGGAGAGAGGCGGGGATGAGTTTGTGGGTGATGGGCTGACAGAGGGTGGGGGAGGAGGGGGAAGTGATAGGGTGATGGGGCTGGTGAATCAGGAGGATAGAGACAATTAAACAGGGAAAGTGACAGAGCAGGAGCGACCACCAGAAGTTTGAGAATTCAATGTTTATGCCGCCATGTTGCAGGCTGCCCAGGCAGAACATGAGGAGCTGTTATGAGACAAATAGAGTCAGGATCTCTGCTTTGAATCAGATAGACCATGACATAGGAGTAGAATTGGGCCATATGGCCCATCGCATCTGCTCCGCCATTCAATCATGGCTGATCCTTTTCTTTCTCTTCCTCAACCCGAGCTCCTGGCCTTCTCCCTTTGATACCATGTCCAATCAAGAGCCTATCAATCTGTGCATTAAATACACCCAACGACCCGGCCTCCACAGCTGCATTTGGCAACAAGTTCCACAAATTCACAACCCTCTGGCTAAAGAAATTTTTCCGCATGTCTGTTTTGAAAGGGTGCCCTTCTATCCTGAGGCTGTGCCCTCCTGTCCTAGACTCTCCCACCATGGGAAACATCCTTTCCACATCTACTCTGACTAGGCCTTTCAACATTCGAATTGTTTCAATGACACCACCCGCCCTCTCCCATACTTGTGAACCTCCTCTCCTCCTCTGGACCCCTCCAATGCTAGCACATCTTTTCTAAAACTGGTCACAGTATTCAAGGTGAGACCTCACCAGTGCCTTATAAAGCCTCAGCATCACATCCTTGCTCTGTTATTCTCGACCTCTTGAAACAAATGCTAACATGTCATTTGCCTTCCTCACCACCAACTCAACCTGCAGATTAACCTTCAGGGTGTTCTGCACAAGGACTCCCAAGTCCCTTTGCATCTCAAATTTTTGGATTTTTCTCCCATTTACACAATAGTTTGCTCATATATTTCTACTACCAAAGTGCATGACCATGCATTTTCCAACATTGTATTTCATTTGACATTTTCTTGCCCATTCTCCTAATCTATTTAATCATCTAAATCATTTATATACAGCATGAAAAGAAGTGGTCCCAACACCGACCCTTGCGGAACACCACTAGTCACTGACAGTCAACCAGAAAATGATACATTTATTCCCACTTCCTGCCTCCTACCAATCAGCCAGTGCTCTAACCATGTTAGTAACTTTCCTGTAATACCATGGGTTCTAACATGGTAAGCAGCCTCTTGTGTGGCACCTTGTCAAAGGCCTTCTGAAAGTCCAACATCCACTGTATCCCTTTATCTATCCTACTTGTAATCGCCTCAAATAATTCCAACACATTTGTCAGGCAGGAAACCATGCTGACTTTGTACTATCTTGTCCTGTGTCACCAGGTACTCCATCACCTCGTCCTTAAAAATTGATTCTAACTACTTCTCAACCAGTTAGGTCAGACTAACTGGTCTACAATTTCCTTTCTGCTGCCTTCCTCCTTTCTACAAGAGTGGTGTGACATTTGCAATTTTCCCATTCTCTATCACTATGCCAGAGTCCAGTGATTTTTGAAAGATCATTTCTAATGCCACCACAATTCTAACCTACCTCTTTCAGAACCCTAGGGTGCAGGTTCTGTGGTCTGGGTGATTTATATACCTTTAGGTCTTTCAGCTTTTTGAGCATCTTCTCTCTTATAACAGTAACTGCTCCCAGTGAAGACTGACACAAAATACTCATTTAGTTCACCAGCCATCTCCTTGATCCCCATTATTATTCCTCCTGCCTCACTCTCTAGTGGCTCTATATCCACTCTTATTTTTCTTTTATTTTTAACATACTTGGAAAAAGTTTTTACTATCTACTTTGACATTATTTACTGGCTTGCTTTCATATTTCATCTTTTCCCTTACCATGTTTTTTTTAGTTGCTCTTTGTAGGTTTTTAAAAATTTCCCAATCCCACTAATTTTTGCTTTATTGTATGTTCTTTCTTTTGCTTTTACAATAGCTTTGACTTCCCTTGTCAGCCATGGTTGTACTAAATTACCATTGAAGTATTTCTTCATTTTTGGAATATACATGGCCTGCACCTTCCTAATTTTTTCCAGAAATGCACACCATTGCTGCTCTGCTGACATCCCTGCCAGCAGTTCCTTCCAATTTCCTTTGGCCAGCTCCTCTCTCATTACAATTACCGCTGTAATTTCCCTTACTCCACTCAGATACTGCTGCATCAGACCTTACTTTCTCCCTATCAAATAATAAGTTGAACTCAATCATATTGTGATCACTGGTTCCGAAGTGTCCTTTTACCTGAAGACCATAAGAGCATAAGACAAAGTAGCAGAAGTAGGCCATTCGGCCCATCGAGTCTGCTCCGCCATTCTATCATGAGCTGATCCATTCTCCCATTTAGTCCCACTCCACCGCTTTCTCACCATAACCCTTGATGCCCTGGCTACTCAGATACCTATCAATTTCTGCCTTAAATACACCCAATGACTTGGCCTCCACTGCTGCCTGTGGCAACAAGTTCCATAGATTCATCACCCTCTGACTAAAAAAAATTCCTTCGCATTTCTGTTCTGAATGGGCGCCCTTCAATCCTTAAGTCATGCCCTCTCGTATGAGACTCCCCCATCATGGGAAACAACTTTGCCACATCCACCCTGTCCATGCCTTTCGACATTAGAAATGTTTCTATAAGGTATCCCCTCATTCTTCTAAACTCCAAGGAATACAGTTCAAGAGCGAATAAACATTCCTCATATGTTAATCCTCTCATTCTCGGAATCATTCTGGTGAATCTTCTCCGTACCCTCTCCAATGTCAGCACATCTTTTCTTAAATAAGGAGACCAAAACTGCCCACAGTACTCCAAGTGATGTCTCACCAGCACCTTATAGAGCCTCAACATCACATCCCTGCTCCTATACTCTATTTCTCTAGAAATGAATGCCAACATTGCATTCACCCTCTTCACTACCGACTCAACCCAGAGGGTATCCTGTACGAGGACTCCTAAGTCCCGTTGCATCTCAGAACTTTGAATTCTTTCCCCATTTAAATAATAGTCTGCCCGTTTATTACTTCTGCCAAAGTGCATAACCATACACTTTCCAACATTGTACTTCATTTGTCACTTCTCTGCCCATTCTTCCAATATATCCAAGTCTGTCTGCAGACTCTCTGTTTCCTCAGCATAACCAGCCCCTCCACCTATCTTCGTATCGTCAGCAAACTTAGCCAGAAAGCCATCTATTCCATAATCCAAATCATTGATGTACAATATAAAAAGAAGCAGCCCCAACACGGACCCCTGTGGAACACCACTGGTAACCGGCAGCCAACCAGAATAGGATCCCTTTATTCACACTCTCTGTTTCCTGCCAATCAGCCAACGCTCTATCCACGTATGTAACTTTCCCGTAATTCCATGGGCTCTTATCTTGTTAAGTAGCCTCATGTGTGGCACCTTGTCAAAGGCCTTCTGAAAATCCAAATATACAACATCCACTGCATCTCCCTTGTCTAGCCTACTGGTAATTTCCTTAAAAAATTGTAGTAGGTTTGTCAGGTAGGATTTTCCTTTAAGGAATCCGTGCTGAGTTCTGCCTATCTTGTCATATGCCTCCAGGTACTCTGTAACCTCATCCTTGACAATCGACTCCAACAACTTCCCAACCACCGATGTCAAGCTAACAGGTCTATAATTTCCTTTTTGCTTTCTTGCCTCCTTCTTAAATAGCGGAGTGACATTTGCAATCTTCCAGTCCTCTGGAACCATGCCAGAATCTATTGACTTTTGAAAGATCATTGCTAATGCCTCCGCAATCTCCACAGCTACTTCCTTCAGAACACGCGGGTGCATTCCATCTGGTCCGGGAGATTTACCTACCTTTAGACTATTCAGCTTCCTGAGTACTTTCTCTGTCGTAATTGTGACTGCGCACACTTCTCTTCCCTGCCACCCTTGAGTGTTCCGTATACTGCTGATGTCTTCCTCAGTGAAGACTGATGCAAAATACTCGTCCAGTTCCTCTGCCATCTCCTTATCTCCCATTACAGTTTCTCCAGCATTATTTTCTATTGGTCCTATATCTACTCTCACCTGTCTTTTACATTTTACATTAAGATCCCTAATCGCCTCCGGTTCATTACATTGCACCCAATCCATTACAGCTGATCCCCTAGCACACTCTATGACAAACTGCTCTAAGAAGCCATTTCTTAAGCCTTCATCAACTCACTCTCTTGAGATCCAACTTGATTTTCCCGATCGACCTGCATGTTCTTTTTGACTTGCCTTTTGTATTTCCTGTTGTAACCTGTGTTCCACCTCCCAGCCACTATTGGGAAGCCTGTATATAACTGCCCTCAACGTCCTTTTACCCCTGTAGTTTCTTAACTCAACCCAGAAGGATTCAACATCTTCTGATCCTATGTCATATCTTTCTAATGAATTGATGCCATTACTTACCAGTAGAGCCACACCATCCTCTCTGCATACCTTCCTACACCTCTGATATAACATGTAACCTTGGACATTCAGCTCCCAACTACAAGCATCCTTCAGCCACGATTCAGTGATGGCCATAACATCATACCTGGCAATCTGTAATATTGCAACAAGATCATCCACTTAGTTTCTTATCCCATGCACATTTAGATACAACACCTTGAGTACCATATTTGCTATTCTTTCTGATTCTGCATCCCGAGTGATTTGATAGTCAGCCTATTGGCTGCAACTAAGTCCCATCACCTTTCTGCCCTTCCTGACAGTCTGACTGCACGCTGTCTTTACTTTTTTACCATCTGTCCTATCCTGAGTCCCTTCACCTTGGTTCCCACGCCACCCCCGCTAAATTAGTTTAAACCCACCCCAATAGCTCTAACAAGCCTGCCCGCAAGAATATTGGTGCCCCTCGGGTTCAGGTGCAACCCGTCACTTTTGAACAGATCATACCTCCCCCAGGAGGATCCAATGATCCAAGAACCTGAAGCCCTGCCCCTTCCACCAGCTTCTCAGCCAAGCATTTATCTGCCAAAGCATCCTGTTTCAACCCTCACTGGTGCATGGCACAGGCAGCAGTCCGGAAATTACTACCTGGGGGGTCCTGCTTCTCAGCTTTGTACCTAGCTCTCTAAATTCTCTTTTCAAGACCACATTGCTTTTCCTTCCTAGGTCATTGGTACCAATATGTACCAAGACATCTGGCTGTTCCACCTCCCTCTCCAAAATGTTGTGGACGCAATATATGACATCCTTGACCCTGGCACCTGGGAGGCAACCTACCATCCGGTGTCCCGTTCACGTCCACAGAATCTCCTGTCTGTTCCCCTCACTATTGAGTCCCCCCATCACTACCACTCCCTCCTTCTCTCTCTTTCCCCTCTGCACCATGGAACCCTACTCAGTGCCTGTAACCCGGTCGCCGTGGCATTCACCCGGGATGTCTTCCCCCACAAAAGTATCCAAAGCAGTATTCTTGTTTTGAGGGGAATGGCCACAGGGGACTGTATCTTCAGTCTTAGACCCATTTTATACCCAGGAGATGCATGAGAATCACAACAGGTCAGTCAGGATCTGTGGAGAGAGGAACAGAGTTTGCATTCCATGTTGATGTCCAGGAATTGATTCAAATGTTGCCTGTCCTGCTGCAGATTTTAAGTATTTTCAGTTTTGTTTTGGTTCTTCCAGCATCTGATTCAAAATGAAATGGGAGTGCAGTCTAATTTCCTCCTGATGGGGGATAAAGAAGAAAGAATCTGATGGGAAATGAGAGTGGACCATTAGAGAAATCGATGTTCTGGTTGGTGGCTACCCAGATATGCTCCGTGAAGGTTTGGCCATGCTATTTTGGTGTCAGGGTGTGACAACACGTGCAGGCTGATCCCAGCACAATCCTCAGACAGACTGTGTAGGTTATTGTTACAAAACAACACCTTTCACTGAATGTTTCCAGATGCCATGTACACTTGACAGATAGAGCTGAACTTTACATTTTTCTTTCGCATTCAGTTCCTCTGCCATCTCTGCATCTCTCGTTACAATATCTCCAGCGTTATTTTGTAATGGTCCTATAACTACCCTCGAGTCTCCTTTACCCTTTATATACTTTAAAAAGCTTTCAGCATCTTCTTTGATATTAGTTGGCAGCTTCCTCTCATAATTCACCTTTTCCTTCCTAATGACCTTCTCAGCTTCCTTCTGTAAGTTTTTAAAAGCTCACCAATCTTCTATCTTCCCTCTAGCCCTAGCTTCCTTGTATGCCTTCTCTTTTGCTATTACTTTGGCTCTGACTTCACCTGTCAGCCACAGTAGTGTCCTTCTTCCCTTTGAAAATTTCTTCTTATTTGGAATGTATCTGTCTGGCACTTAACTCATTTTTCACAGAAGCTCCAGCCATTGCTGCTCTGCTGTCCTTCCTAGAAATGTCCCTTTCCACTCAACTTCGGCCAGTCCGCTCTTATGCCATTGTAATTTCCTTTAGTCCACTGAAATACTGACACATTAGCTTCTATTTTCTCCCTCTCAAATTTCAGTTTGAACCGATCATATTGTGATCACTGTTCCCTAAGGGTTCCCTAACCTTAAGCTCTCTTATCACCTCCAGATCATTGCGCAACACCCAATCCAGCACAGCTGATCCCCTAGCAAGCTCAACAACAAGCTGTTCTAAAAAGCCATCCCTTACAACTTCGACAAATTCTCTCTCTTGATGTCCAGTACTGGCCTGGTTTTCCCAATCCACTTTCATGTTAAAATCCCCAACAGTTATCATGACATTGCCTTTCTGACACGCCTTTTCTATCTCCTGCTGTAATTTGTAATTCACATCCCGGCTGCTGTGCCTGTATACAACTGCCATTTGGGTCCTTTTACCCTTGCCATTTCTTAACTCAACCCATAGAGACTCTACACCTTCTAATCCTATGTCATCTCTTTCCAATGACTTAATATTATTTCTTATACACAGAGCCCCACCACCCCCTCTGCTAACTAACCTATCTTTCTAATACACCGTATGTCCCTGGACATACCGCCCCAAATGGCAGCCATCCTTTTGCCAAGTTTCAGAGATGGCCACAATGTCATAGTTGCCAATCTGCAGCTGAATTTCTCATGCTACACGCATTCAAATACAGCTCTCTCAGTCCAGTGTGTGTTGCTTTCTGTTTTAACTGCACTACGTCTCTATTGCCCTGTAACTCATGCCACTGGCTTTGATTAAGCCTCATCTCCTGCCTGTTCTTTCTATATTCTCTGTTGCACGATATCTTTGATTTATTTCTGTTTTCCCTTCATCAGCCCTATCACTCCGGTTCCCATCCCCCTGCCAAATTAGTTTAAACCCTCCCAAATAGCTCTATGAAATGTGCCCGCTAGGATATCGGATCCTAATTGTACAGGTCATATCTGCCCCAGAAGAGGCCCCAGTGATCTGGGAATCTGAAGCCCTTCCTCTGACACCAGCCACTCAGCCACACATTAATATGCCTGATCATGCTATTCTTACACTCGCAAGCACGTGGCACAGGCAGCAATCCTGAGATTACTATCCTAGATGTCCTCTTTTCAGCTTCCTACCTAACTCCCTGAATTCTCTCTTCAGGACCTCCTCCCTTTTTCTACCTATGTCATTGGTACCAACATGTACCAAGACTTCTGGTTGTTCTCCCTCTCCCTTCAGAATTCTGTGCACCCGATCCGAGAAATCCTGTACCCTGGCATCTGGGAGGCAACACACCATGCGGGTATCTCTATCAGGCTGACATAGAAAGGCTGCAGAGGAAATTTACAAGAATGTTTCCTGGATTGGGGAGCATGCCTCATGAAAACAGGTTGAGTGAGCTCAGCCTTTTCTCCTTGGAGTGACGGAGGATGAAAGGTGATCGGATAGAGGTGTATAAGATGATGAGAGGCATTGATCGTGTGGATAGTCAGAGGCTTTTTCCCAGGGCTGAAATGGCTGCCACAAGAGGGCACTGGTTTAAGGTGCTTGGGCGTAGGTAAAGAGGAAATGTCAGGGGTAAGTTTCTTATGCAGAGAGGGATGAGTGCGTGGAATGGGCTGCCGGCAATGAAGGTGGAGGCGGATACAACAGGGTCTTTTAAGAGACTTTTGGATAGGTACATGGAGCTGAGAAAAATAGAGGGCTGTGTGTTAGACTAGTAATTTCTAAGGTAGGGACATATTCTGCACAACTTTGTGGGCCTAAGGGCCTGTATTGTGCTGTAGGTTTTCTATGTTTCTATGTTTCTAATCTCCTGTCTGTTCCCCCCACTATGGAATCCCCTATGACTACAGTATTCCTTATCTTCCCCTTTCCCTTCTGCATCATGGACCCAGGCTCAGTGCCAGAGACCCGATCGCCGTGGTCATCCTCTGTCAGGTCATCCCCCTCAACCGCATCCAAAACGAGATAACGATTACTGAGGGGGACAGCCACAGGGGTGCTCTCTACCATCTGAGCTCTTTCCCTCGCTTCCCTGACTTATGTAACTCCTGCAGCCTCGGGGTGACTAACTCCCTGTAGCTCCTCTCTGTCTCCTGTTCACTCTCCCTAATAAGCTGTCGGTCATCCAGCCACAGCTCCAGATCCCTAACACAGTCTCTCAGGAGCTGCATCCCAGTGCACTTGGCGCAGATGTGGCCATGTGGGAAACTAGAAGATTCCCAGAACTCCCATGTCTGATACCCAGAGTAAAATACTAACCCTACCAGCATGCTCTCCATTCCTCAAAAAAAATGCAAAGAAAATATCAGAAACCTGTCACTTATACTCTCGCCACTGGCCGCCCCGACAAAGGCCTCTTCACTTATCCCTTCTGTACTTTTATTTAGTTCATTAGGCTTAGTCGCCACCGCCGATAGGCCTCGCATAATGGACGAATGCTCGCGAAGCTCTCATTTCAAATCACCACTCAATGTTGTGTGTTCTAGTTAAAACACATTTGGACACGTACACAACAACCAACCTGTGCATGAATAACAAGATCAGGCAGCATCTATGGAGCAGAATACAGAATCTGGAATCTACATGAAGAGTCTCGGACAAGTCGACTCTTTTTTTGTCTCCATAGGTGCTGCCTGACCTGCTGATCCTCTCCAGCATTTTGTGAGTGTTACTCTGGATTTCCAGTACTTGCAGAATCTTGTTTGTTCATGCATAACAAGCTGCAAACAACAAAAATTTTCCATTCTGTGTTGAAGTGTTCGACGGTGGCGAATCGTTTGCGAGGTTGCAATTGGGAGAGGGGCTGGGAGCTTTTCCATTTACCTGGGCTTCTCAAAAAATTGGACAGTCCCACTCCAGTGGAAGGCAGGGTGAGCACCACCAAACACGTTGAGTTATTTCTCCTTGTGTGGGATTTTTCTTATCTCTTCAACCATAAAAGAAAGGTAGGGTATAGCGGAGCGGCCATTGTCAGAGTGGGGGCTCGTGTCAGAGTGGGAACTTAAAGACTTTGACTTAAGAGGCTTTGACGAGAAGAGGCTGAGGCCAAAGAAACAGGTAAGAAGGGTAGGTTTTTCCTTTTCTTATTGCCGATTTGGTCTTGGTTGCCCATAGTACACTGCAGGGTGGATGGTAGATATGGCAGTGGAATGCTCCTCCTGTGGGATGTGGGAATCCATGGCACCTGATTGTCTCCCTGAAGACTACACTTGCAGGAAGTGCAGCCGACTCCAGCTCCTGAAAGACCACATTAAGGAGCTGGAGCTGGAGTCAGATGAACTAAGGAACATCCGGGAGGCAGAGCAATTGGTAGATAAGACTTTTGAGCAGGTGGTTACACCCAGAGTACAAAATTCAGGGAGTAGATGGGTGAACACCTAGAGAGGTAAAGGGAGAAAGAAGTCAGTGCAGGGTCTCCCTGTGGCCATTCCCCCCAGCAACAGGTATACCCCTTTGGATACTGCTGAGGGGGAGGACCTATCTGGGCAAAGCAGCAGCAGCCAGACCAAGAGCACAGTGGTCAGCTTTGAGACTCAGAAGGGCAGGGTGAAGTCAAACAGAGCAATAGTCATGGGGACAGATCGGAGATTCTGCAGCAGCAAAAGAGACACCAGGATAATGTGTTGTCTCCTGGGTGCTAAGGTCGAGTAGGTCTCTGAGCAGTTGCAGAATATTCTTGAAAGGGGGAGATGAGAAGCCAGAGGTCATAGTACATTTAAGTACCAATGACATAGGTTGGAGAGGGGTAGAGGTCCTGGGCAATTAGTTGAGGGAGATAGGAAAGACGCGAAAGAGCAGGGCTTCCAAGGTGATTACTCCCGGAGCAACGAGCTAGTACAAGATAGCGTAGACGAATGAGTAACTGAGGAGATGTTGCAGCGGGCAGGGCTTCAAGTTCTTGGATCATTGGAACAATTTCTGAGGAGGGGGTGACCTGTACAAGTGGGACAGCTTGCACCTGAACTGGAGGGGGACCAGTCTCCGGCGAGGGAAGTTTACTAATGCTATTAGTGAGGGTTTAAACTAGATTTGCAGACGATTGGGATCCGAAGTGAAGAAGCAGAAAATGGGGTGGTTGGCACACAAGTAGAGACAGTCTGTAGGGAGTCTGTGAGTAAGGATAGACAGATGACAGAGCAAAGATGTACTCAGCCAGATGGATTGAGATATGTCTAATTTAATGCAAGGGGTGCGATAAACAAGACAGATGAACTTAGAGCATGGATCAATATGTGGAACTAGTACACATTACACAGAGACTTGGATGTCTCAGGAGCAGTAATGGCTTCTGAGTGTGCTAGGCTTTAGATGTTTCAAAAAGAACAGAGAGGGAGGCAAAAAGAGGTGGGAGCATGGCATTGCTAATCAGAGATAGTATCACGGCTGCGGAAAAGAAGAAAGTCATGGAGGGATTGTCTATTCAGTCATTGTGGATGAAAGTCAGAAACAGGAAGGGGGCAATAATTCTACAGAGTGTTTTTTATAAACCCCCCCCCCAATTGTAACAGAGACATCAAGGAGCAGACAGGGAGGAAAATTATGGAACGGTGCAATAATAATCGGGTTGTTATGATGGGTGATTTTAACTTTTCTGATATTGACTGGCATCTCCTTCAACCAAGGGGTTTAGATGTGGTGCAGTTTGTCAGGTGTGCTCAGGAAGATTTCTTGATGCAATATGTAGATAAGCCAACTGGAGGAGAGGCTGTACTTGATCTGGTATTGGGAAATGAACCCGGTCAGGTGTCAGGTCTCTCAGTGGGAGAACATTTTGGAGGTGGTGATCACAGCTCTATCTCCTTTACCATACGCTGGAGTGGGATAGAAGCAGACTATTTGGGAAAACGTTTCATTGGGTGAGGGGGAAATATGGTGCTATTAAGCAGAAACTCGGGCACATAAATTGGGAGCAGATGTTCTCAGGGAAATGCACAGCACAAATGTTAGGTGTTCTGGGGTAGAGTAAAAAAAATTGTTGTACAAAGGATATAGAAAATCTAGTTAAGAAAAGAAAAGCTTAAGAAATGTTCAAGAAACTGGGTACTGTTGGAGCTCTAGAAAATTACATGATTGCCAGGAAGGAGTTTATTGAAATTCGGACAGTGAGAAGCGGCCATGAGAAGAGCTTGGTGAGCAGGATTAAGGAAAACCACAAGGCATTCTACAAGTATGAACCAAGCAAGAGAATGAACCGTGTGAGAATAGGACTAATCAGGTGTGATAGTGTAAACATGTGCAAGGAGTTGGAGGAGGTAGAGGAGGTACTACTGAATACTTTACTTCAGTATTCACCAGGGAAAAGGACCTTGGCAATTGTGGGGATGACTTACAGTGGACCGAAAAACTTGAGCATATAGCCATTAAGAAAGAAGATGTGGGAAGAGAGGGAGGAGATTGCTGAGCTGCTGGTGATAATCTTTGCATCATCAAAAGGGACGGGAGAAGTATCAGAGGATTGGAGGGTTGCAAATGTTGTTTCCCTGTTCAGGAAAGGGAGTAGAGATTCCACTTCTGTTCTGTATTCAGTTCTGGTCACCTCACTACAGATGGATGTGGATACTATAGAGAGAGTGCAGAGGGGATTTACAAGGATGTTGCCTCGATTGGACAGAATGTCTTATGAGAATATCTTGAGTGAACTTGGCCTTTTCTCCTTGACTCACCCAGCCAACACACTTTTTGTCCCTCTTCCCTCCGGGAGAAGGCTCAGAAGCTTGAAGACTCGTACGGCCAGATTTGGGAACAGCTTCCTTCCAACTGTGATAAGACTGCTGAATGGATCCTGACCCGGATCTGGGCCGTACCCTCCAAATATCCGGACCTGCCTCTCGGTTTTTTTGCACTACCTTACTTTCCCTTTTCTATTTTCTATTTATGATTTATAATTTAAATTTTTAATATTTACTATCGATTTGTACTGCAGGGAGCGTGAAGAGCAGAATCAAATATCACTGTGATGATTGTACGCTCTGGTATCAATTGTTTGGCGACAATAAAGTATAAAGTAAAATACATTACTGATGACGTAAACACAAAATACTCTGCAGATGCCGAGGTCAAAGCAACACTCACAACACGCTGGAGGAACTCAACAGGTCGGGCAGCATCCACGGAAATGATAAGTCAACGTTTCTGGCTGGAACCCTTCGTCAGGACTGAAGAGGGAAGGGGAAGAGGCCCTATAAAGAAAGGTGGGGGGAGGGTGGGAAGGTGAAGCCTGGTAGGTTCCAGGTTCAGTTTCAGGAACATTTATTAACCTTTAAACATCAGGCTCCTCAACCAGTGTGGATAAATTCATGGATCTCAAAGTTAAATTGATTCCACAACCTATGGACTCACTTTCGAAGATTCTGCAACTCATGTTCTCAGTATTAATCACATATTAATTTATTATTATTAATAATAATTGTTTTTTTCTTGTTGTCACAGTTTGTCTTCTGATGCATTTTGGTTATTTGTCTGCCTGTTTGTGTGTAGTCTTTTTATTGATTCTGTTGTGTTTCTTTGCATCTACTGTGAATGCCAGTGCAGTGGCAATGAATCTCAGTGTAGTGTATGGTGAACAAAAATTAACATTGATAATAATTTTACTTTGAATTGTGAGTTCCTCCAGCATTCTGTGTGTGTGTGTTGCTCAGGATATCCACCATCTAGAGAATTAGACCATTCAGCCCATCGAGTCTGCTCTGCCATTTGAAGTGGTATCACCAGCGATTATTTAAAACTAGACAATGGGGTGACCCGTTGGGGCACCCTTTGAGCAAAGGGTAGTGCAGTCTGATGCGACCAGAATGAACATTAAATTTTCCTGAATGTTATTGGTATCACTTTGCTTTGGAAACTGAAGAAGGAAAACTCAGTTTATTGAAGAAGAACGACAAGTAGCAAGGCAAATATAGCTCCTCCTCATTTAACGAAGGACACTTTTGATGGCATCATTTCTTCTTGATCTGCCATCTTTGTGCCTCTTATAGTCATTCTGGAGACGTGCAGTCCTTTCATCCGCCATCTCTTCATCTCTTCTGCTGTTTGTTCTTTGTTTCTAATCTTGGAGAGGTGCATTTCTCAGCTCCTTTGTCTCTTCCTCTCTCCTCCTCCTGTGCCTGTTGTTGCCATTTTGGAGATGTGCATGCCTCTCCTCCTCTGTCTCTTCTTCTCTCATCTTTTTTGTCCTGACTCTTTGATCCTGGAGTCATGCGGCCCTGGACTCATCCGATTCTTGTTCTCTCCCTCTCCTTGCCACATCCCGACATCGCTTGGCGTCATCTCTTGACCAAATTGTCCCCCTGCTCTTTCCACGCGGCATAATTCGGTTGACCATATTTTTTACCCTAATGCTGGATAGAAGATACAAAGCAGTAACACCAAATCCTCCGGGATGCTGATTATTCTTGATGATGTGGTTGGTGCTCTCCTAAATGGACGTGATATAGTCACCGCTGTTCTTTCACTGCAGCAAAGGGTTTGACGGGTGTCTCGAAGTACGTCATTACAATAAGATTTAATTATCTCTTATTGATGGGTCTCAGTCTGATCTGTCCCAATCCTGCACATGCTGATGGTGATTAGCAGAAAGTGACCGCTGGAAATAGAGCTGCCCTGCCCTTTTGCGCCGGTAGGGGGCGCTGCTGTGAGCATCGTGAGTCGCTGCTGAGGCTGGCCGTGCGCATGCGTCGTGGTGTCGAGTTGCGGTTCCCATCATGGCTGACATCGGCTCTCAGGTGAACGCGGGGTTGTTGTTTTCGGCGAGTGAACAATTTTATACGAATTTATAACCCTGAACTTTGTCTGCATTCTGTAAGTTCGCGCATCTTAACTCGATTTAGTTAAAAATAGTGCCGCTGTAATGCACCGTTTGCGCTAATTGGAGGTCACAAACAGAGCATGAGAGTTTTAGTTGAATATAGAAGATAGATGAGAGTTTCGTGGGCGTTTGTCCATTGTACGGGGCCGATCAGCGGCGTCAACAGAGCGCTGTGAACTAAATAAAAGTACAGAAGGGATAAGCGGAGCGTCTATTGGCGGGAGTAGGCCAGCACTGAGAGTAGAAGAGACAGGCTTCGGCTCAAAAGAGGCTTCGGCTCTGGGTAAAGCGTCTGTTAAAGTTTCCTTTTTGTGTTTTTTCTGTTACTGTATCATTTAAATGGCTGTGGTATGCTATTCGTGCCAGATGTTGGAGAACTGGGAGACCTCGAGTCTCCCAAGGAACTACATCTGTGCACAGTGCATTCGGCTGCAGCTCCTTGAAGACCGTGTTAGGGATCTGGAGCAGCAACTGGGTGATGTTCGGCTTGTACGGGCGAGTGACGAGATAACTGATCAAAGTTACAGGGAAGAAATCACTCCAAAGGTGCAGATGGCCAGTAGCTGCGTAACTGTCAGGAGAAATGGAAATGGGCAGTTAGAGCAGAGCACCCCTGTGGCCATTCCCCTCAAAAACAACTATACCGCTTTGGATACTTTTGTGTGGGATGACCTTCCAAGGGAATTGCACGGAGAACGGGTGACAGGCACTGGTCATAGGTCCGTGGTGCAGAAGGGAAAGGGCAAGAGGAAGGGAGCAGGAGTGATAGGGGACTCGATAGTGAGGGGAACAGACCGGAGTTTCTGTGGATGTGGACGGGACACCCAGATAGTATGTTGCCTCCCTGGTGCCAGGGTGAGGGCTGTCTCAGATCGCGCCCACCAACATTTTCGAGAAGGAGGGGGAGCAGCCAGATGTCTTGCTGCATATTGGTACCAATGACATAGGAAGAAAAAGCAAAGAGGTCCTGAAAAGAAAATTTAGAGAGCTAGGTGGAAAGCTGAGAATCAGAACTGCCCGGGTAGTAATTTCTGGATTGCTGCCTGTGCCACGTGCCAGTGATGGTGGAAACAGGAAGATTTGGCAGATAAATGCGTGGCTGAGAAGCTGGTGCAGGGGGCAGGACTTCAGGTTCTTGGATCATTGGGATCCTCCTGGGGGAGGTATGACCTGTTCCCGAAGGGGGGCCAGTATTCTCGTGGGCAAGTTTGTTAGAGCTGTTGGGGAGGGTTGAAACTAATCTGGCAGTGGGGTGGGAACCGGAGTGAAGGGACTCAGGATAGGACAGATAGTAAAAATGTCAAGACAGTGTGCAGTCAGACTGTCAGGAAGGGCAGGCAGGTGATGGGACTTGGTTGCAGCCAACAGGCTGAGGGTCAAAACATTAGGGATGCAGAATCAGAAAGGATAGCAAATACAGTACTCAAGGTGTTGTATCTAAATGCATGGAACATAAGAAATAAGGTGGATGATCTTGTTGCACTATTACAGATTGCGAGCTATAACGTTGTGGCTATCACTGAATCATGGTTGAAGGATGATTGTAGTTGGGGGCTGAATGTCCAAGGTTATAGGTTGAAAGCAAGCTGAGTTGAGAAGGTGACGGTTATTTCTTCGACAGTTTGAACGGGGCACGACTGCGCAAGCGCGTGGAGATCGGTCAATGAGAACAGCGTGTGACGAAATCCTAAGGATTATTCATTATGGACTGTGCCTTTAAAAAGAGAGAGAGTGTGTGCTGATTGAGAGAGAGAGAGAGAGGCACCGAGCAGCTCGTAAGTTGCTATGGTGATAGAAGGGCGGGGCTACATGATGGACAGCTGGTGTTCAGTACAACGGTATTTAAATCAGTGTGGTTGCTTGTTTCGAAGGAGACACAGACGCACTAAGGTGTGGCGAAATTACCACTGCACTTTTAGATGCCCACAAGCGTGGGAATGAGGATCGATTAAAAGGAATCGATCTGTGATTGTTAGTGCATTGTCACGAATCCTGTGACGGGAATAAAGAACCAGCAGAGATGGAAAACACTTTGGAGTCCAATATTGCTATTAACTAATAATATTTATTAGTAACTATGCAATACAGTAATATAAATGTAGATAAATCAAACAGGTCAGCAATGATTATATATATTAGTAAGTAAATCAGTAAGTGTGGAAATATATGTATGAAAAACCAAGCTTCTTTAAGTCTAGGGGTAAAAAGATACAGTCTTACAATGATATGTAAAGTTCAGTTCAGTTCGGTTCATGGTATTGACTTAAGTAGTGATGGAGAGAGAGGGAGAGATTTGAGTCTTCAGGTCAGCTGATGCCGTCGGTCTTCTCGTTGTTCTTCAAACTCCTTTAAGAGTCACCGACTGTGACTTTAACAAAGGGGACCGGTTTTCTGTGGTGGAGCTATCCCCCAGGCGAGGGTGGACACATGAACAACTCCCCACCAGTCAACCCCTTTTCCTTCCTTCCACTGCAAGAGCGACGGATCGATCCGCCTGATCAATCCTCCAAAACCCACTTATTCTGCGGGCACAACAATGTTCATTCAGTGTCCAGAACATGTGCCTGAGGTCTATCACCTGACCTCCTATTTTATCATCCCGTGCTGAGCATCAACTGTCACTCACATAACTCCTCCTTCCTCTGTCTGTGAAGAAATGCAAGCAGGCAAAGGTCCTTGAAGAAGAATCAACAACCTGCCGAAAATAATAACCTCGAGTGTCCACTAAATAATGTCACCTTCGGTCACCATAGCAACTTACAAGCAGCTCGGTGCTGTCTCTCTTCAGCAGAAATTCAAGAGTTAACCAGTTCTTTCTCGTTCCTTAAAGTGACAGTCCAACAGTTAGTCCTCATCTCTCTCTCTCTCTCTTTCTAAACAAAATGGTGGTAAATAACTCCCTCTCTCTTTTCGAAAGCACAGTTAATAGGGGTATTTCAGGATTCTGTCACAGTGTGAAAGAGCGACCCTGTGGAGTCTACCAGTGTGTTTAACCCTTGCCTGGGTTGGTAGATTATCTCTTGTAGACGGCGCTCTTAAGTTGGTCAAGTCTGGCTAACTTGGAAGATTTGGTGGACACACTGACACACAGAAGAAATGGACACTGGACGAGCTTTGAGTGCCCACAAATGGGAGGGTTTTGTGGATCGATCGGGAGAATCAATCAGTGGCTCTCACAGTGTGGAAAAGGGGTGACCGGTGGAAAGCTATCAGTGTGTTTAACCCTTGCCTGTGTTGATAGTTTTACCACGTGAAGACGTTACCTTTAGTGTGGTCACATTCGGTGACGTTAAAGGATTTCGGAGGACAACCAGAAGAATTAACAGCATCAGCTTACTTGGGAAACAAATCACCTCTCTCTCAGTTCTACTCAGCTCAATATCACAAACTGAACTGACTTCGCTTACCTCCCATCGTAGGACTGTATCAATTACCACTTAAGTTTGAAGAAGTTTGGGTTCTGTATTTACACACCTATATATATATGCATAATCTCTGCTAACCTATTTGATTTATCTAGTTTTATGTTACTTTATTACGTAGTTACTAATAAAATAGTTAACAGCAAAACCAGACTCCAGGTGTATTCCATTTCTGCTGGTTCTTTTAACCCGTTACGGGGTACGTAACAAGCGGGAAGAGTTTAAGAGGAAGACAGATTTACAGAGCTGGCATCAGAGGAGCGGGCGACGGAGTAGTGGGAAACAGAGTAGGAAGGCTTTGGCTCAATGGCGCTTTGGTGATAAAGGGTCGAGACCAGGTAGGTTATCTGTTTAAAATAAAGACAGAGAGTATGTGTGTGAGGCTGGTTTTCTGTGCTCGGTGTTAGATATGGGAGGTCCTGGAGACTCCTGGCCTCCCAGTCGACCACATCTGCACCAGGTGTGTCGAGCTGCAGCTACTTAGAGACCACGTCAGGGAACTGGAGCTGCAGCTCGATGACCTTCGTCTGGTCAGAGAGAGTGAGGAGGTGATAGAGAGGAGCAGTAGGCAGGTAGTAATCCCGGGACCACAGGAGACAGGGAAGTGGGTAACAGTCAGGAGAGGAGAGGCCAAGAAGCAGATACTAGAGAGTACCCCAGTGGTTGTCCCCCTGAACAATAAGTATTCCTGCTTGAGTACTTTTGGGGGGGGGTGTGGGGATGGCCTACCTGGGGGAAGCAACAGTGATCGCACCTCTGGCACAGAGTCTGGCCCTGTGGCTCAGAAGGGTAGGGAAAGGAGGAGGATGGCAGCAGTGATAGGGACTCTATAGTAAGGAGGTCTGATAGGCGATTCTGTGGACACAGGAAGGAAAAGCGGATGGTAGTTTGCCTCCCAGGAGCCAGGGTCCGGGATGTTTCTGATCGCATCCACAATATCCTGAAGTGGGAAGGAGAACAGCCAGAGGACGTGGTACATATTGGTACCAACGACATGGGTAGGAAAAGGGAAGATGTCTGAAAAAAAGACTACAGGGAGTTAGGAAAGAAGTTGAGAAGCAGGACCTCAAAAGTAGTAATCTCGCGATTACTGCCTGTGCCACGTGACAGTGAGTATAGGAATAGAATGAGGTGGAGGATAAATGCTGGCTGAGGGATTGGAGCAGGGGGCAGGGATTCAGATTTCTGGATCATTGGGACCTATTCTGGGGTGTGTATGACCTGTACAAAAAGGACAGGTTGCAGTTGAATCCGAGGGGGACCAATATCATGGCGGGAAGGTTTGCTAAGGCTATTGGGGAGAGTTTAAACTAGAATTGCTGGGGGTTGGGAACTGAACTGAAGTGAAGGAGGAAAGGGAGGTTGGCTCACAAATAGAGAAAGTTTGGAGACAGTGCGAAAAGAGGGATAGGCAGGTGATAGAGAAGGGATACGCTCAGTCCGATGGTTTGAGATGTGTCTATGTTAATGCGAGGAGTATCATGAATAAAGCGGATGAGCTTTGAGCGTGGATCAGCACTTGGAGCTATGCTGTTGTGGCCATTACAGAGACTTGGATGTGCAGGGGCAGGAATGGCTACTTCAAGTGCCAGGCTTTAGATGTCTCTGAAAGGATAGGAAGGAAGGCAAAAGAGGTGGGGGCATGGCACTGTTGATCAGAGATAGTGTCACGGTTGCCGAAAAGGAGGAAGTCATGGAGGGATTGTCTACGGAGTGTCAATGGGTGCAAGTTAGGAATAGGAAGGGGTGACTAACTCTACTAGGTGTTTTTTTATATACCACCCAATAGTAACATGACATCGAGGAGCAGATAGGGAGAGAGATTCTGGAAAGGAGTAATAATAACAGGGTTGGTGGGAGATTTTAACTTCCCAAATATTGATTGGCATCTCCCTAGAGTGAGGGGTTTAGATGGGGTGTGTTCAGGAAGGTTTCTTGACATTATACGCAGATGAGCCTACAAGAGGAGAGGCTGTACTTGATCTGGTATTGGGAAATGAACCTGGTCGGGTGTCAGGTCTTTCAGTGGGAGAGCATTTTGGAGATAGTGATCACAATTCTCTATCCTTTACCATAGCATTGGAGAAGGTTAGAAATAGACAAGTTAGAGAAATGTTTCATTGGAGTAAGGGGAACTATGAGGATATTTGGCAGGAACTTGGAAGCATAAATTGGAAACAGATGTTCTCAGGGAAATGTACCGAAGAAATGTGGCAAATGTTCAGGGGATATTTGCGTGGGGTTCTGAGTCGGTATATTCCAATGAGACAGAGAAAGGATGGTTGGGTAGAAGGTCCATGGTGCACACAGACTGTTGTAAATCTGGTCAAGAAGAAAAGAAGAGCGTATGAAAGGTTCAAAAAACTAGGTAATGATATGAATCTAGAAGATTATAAGGCTAGCAGGAAGGAGCTTAAGAATGAAATTAGGAGAGCCAGTAGGGGCCATGAAAAGGTCTTGGTGGACAGGGTTAAGGAAAACCCAAGGCATTCTACAAGTATGTGAAGAGCAAGAGGATAAGACGTGAGAGAATATGACCAATGAAGTGTGACAATGGAAAAGTGTGTATGGAACCAGAGGACATAGTGGAGGTACTTAATGAATACTTTACTTCAGTATTCAATATGGAAAAGGATTTTGGCGATTGTAGGGATGACTTGCAGTGGACTGAAAAGCTTGAGTATGTAGATATTAAGAAAGAGGATGTGCTGGAGCTTTTGGAAAGCATCAAGTTGGATAACTCACCGGGACCGGACGGGATGTACCCCAGGCTACTGTGGGAAGCAAGGAAGGAGATTGCTGAGCCTCTGGCAATAATCTTTGCATCATCAATGAGGATGGAAGAGGTTCCGGAGGATTGAAAGGTTGCGGATGTTGCTCTTTATTTCAAGAAAGGGAGCAAGAATAGCCCAGGAAATTATAGGCCAGTGAGTCTTACTTCAGTGATTGGTAAGTTGATGGAGAAGATTCTGAGAGGATACAAACATTTGGAGAGGCATAATATGATTAGGAATAGTCAGCATGGCTTTGTCAAAGGCAGGTCGTGCCTGATGAGCCTGATTGAATTTTTTGAGGATGTGGCTAAGCACATTGATGAAGGCAGAGCCGTAGATGTAGTGTATATGACATTTGATAAGGTACCTCATGCAAGGCTTATTGAGAAAGTAAGGAGGCATGGGATCTAAGGGGACATTTCTTTGTGGATCCAGAACTTGCTTGCCCACAGAAGGCCAAGAGTGGTTGTAGACGGGTCATATTCTGCATGGAGGTCGGTAACCAGTGGTGTGCCTCAGGGATCTGTTCTGGGAACACTACCCTTGGTGATTTTCATAAATGACCTGGATGAGGAAGTGGAGGGATGGGTTAGTAAATTTGCTGATGACACAAAGGTTGGGTGCGTTGTGGATAGTGTGAAGGGATGTCAGAGGTTACTACGGAACATTGATAGGATGCAAAACTGGGCTGAGAAGTGGCAGATGGAGTTCAACCCAGATAAGTGTGAGATGGTTCGTTTTGGTAGGTCAAAATTGATGGCAGAATATAGTATTAATGGTAAGACTCTTGGCAGTGTGGAGGATCAGAGGGATTTTGAGGTCCAAGTCCATAGCTGCTATGCAGATTGACTCTGTAGTTAAGAAGGTATAAGGTGCATTGGCCTTCATCAATTGTGGGATTGAGGTTAAGCGCTGAGAGGTAATGTTGCAGCTATATAGGACCCTGGTCAGACTCCACCTGGAGTACTGCGCTCAATTCTGGTCACCTCACTTTTGGGAAGACTTGGAAACCATAGAAAGGGTGCAGAGGAGATTTAGAAGGATGTTGCCTGGATTGGGGAGCATGCCTTATGACCAGGGTCCCCAACCTTTTTTGGACCGCGGACCGGTTTAATATTGACAATATTCTTGCGGACCGGCCAACCGGGGGGTGGGGGGTGGGGTTCAAATAGGGTTAAACTCACCACAACGTCTTTTACAGTTAGGGTTGCCAACTTTCTCACTCCCAAATAACGGATAAAAGTAGCAGTCAAATCCCGGGACACTTTACCCCGGGAAAAGACTACCATGACTATGAAGCCTTGCACAGGCACCTGTGTGCGCATGCGTGACGTGCGTATATGTGACGCCGTGTACGAGCCAATTTTTCCTCCACAAATCGGTTTCGCCTTCATCTTCCTGACTATACTGTACATACATTATTTCTACTTTATATAAGCTGTGTATTTATCATATCATTCCTGCTTTTACTATAGGTTAGTGTTATTTATTTTTGGTTTTATGTGTTATTTGGTAGGTTATTTTTTGGGTCTGGGAACGCTCAAAAATTTTTCCCATATAAGTTAATGGTAATTGCTTCTTTGCTTCACGCCATTTCGGCACGAAGGGTTTCATAGGAACGCTGTACCGTAGCGGGGGAATACGGGACAAGGGCGGTCTCGTATGGGACAAACCAATTTAGCCCAATATACGGGATGTCCCGGCAAATACGGGACAGTTGGCAACCCTATGTTCAAGTTCAACAGTGTGTCACGTACCCTGTGACGGCAATAAAGAACCAGCAGAGATGGAAAACACTTTGGAGTCCAGTATTGCTATAATCTACTAATATTTATTAGTAACTACGCAATACAGTGATATAAATGTAGATAAATCAAACAGGTTAGCAATGATTATATATAAAAGTAAGTGTGGAATATATATGTATGAAAACCAAGCTTCTTTAAGTCTAGGCGTAAAAAGATACAGTCTTATGATGTTGAGTAAAGTTCAGTTCAGTTCAGTTCGTGGTATTTAGTTGAATAGTAATGGAGAGAGAGAGAGAGAGAGATGAGTCGAGTCTTCAGGTGAGCTGATACCGTCGATCTTCTTGTCGTCCTCTGAAATCCTTTACAAGTCACCGACTGCGACTTTAACCAGGGGGACTGGTTTTCCTGTGGTAGAGCTATCACCCCGTCCAGGGTGGGCACATAGACAACTCCCCACCAGTCAACCCCTTCTTCACCGCTGGAATAGCAATTTGGATCGATCCGCCTGATTGATCCTCCAAAACCCACTTTCTCTGCGGGCACAACGATGTTCATTCAGTGTCCAGATCATGTGTCTGAGGTCTGTATCATCTGACCTCCCATTTATTTCTCTGTGCTGAGCATCACCTGTCTTTCAAAGAGTCCCATGCTCTACCAACTGAGCTAGCCGGGCTCAGAAATGCGCAAGCAGGCGAACTGTCCTTGAAAGTAATATCAACAACCCGCCTTTGGTCACCATAGCAACGTTCGAGCTGCTCGGTGCTGTCTCCACCTCCAAACTCAGTAGAAATCCAAAGTTACTTCCAATGCCTTAAAGTGACAGTCCAACCGTTAATCTTCGTCTCTCTCTCTCTCCTTTCCAAACAACCCATCAATGATGAATGTCTCTCTCTGTCTCTCTTCAGACAGTTAATAGGGGCACTCCTGGATCCCCTCACAAGTGCGTGACAGGGAATGAGGAAAAGTGCAGCTGACTCGTATCGTTTCCTCACGGCCCGGTGGTTGGGGACCGCTGCCTTATGAGACTAGGTTGACTGAACTCGGCCTTTTCTCCTTGGAGGACAGAGGATGAGAGGTAACTTGATAGAGGTGTACAAGATCATGAGAGGCATTGATCATGTGGATAATCAGAGGCTTTTCCCCAGGGCTGAAATGGTGAGCACGAGAGGGCACAGTTTTAAGGTGCTAGGAAGTAGGTACAGAGGAGATGTCAGTGGTAAGTTTTTTACGCAGAGAGTGGTGGGTGGATGGAATGGGCTGCTGGCGGTGATGGTGGAGGCGGAAACGATAGGGTATTTAAAGAGACTCCTGGATGGCTACATGGAGCTTCGAAGAATAGAGGGCTGTGGGTAAAGCCAGGTAGTTCAATGGTAAGGACGTGTTCGGCACGGCTTTGTGGGCCGAAGGGCCTGTATTGTGCTGTATGTTTTCTGTGTTTCTATGTTATATCGGAGGGATCGGAAGGTAGGCAGAGGGGGTGGTAAAGAGTAGCATCAAATCAGTAGAAACATGTGACATACGATCGGAAGGCGTTGAATCCTTGTGGGTTGAGTTGAGAAGCTGCAAGGGTGAAAGGACATTGACGACAGTTGTATTCAGGCCTCTCAACAATGGCTAGCAGGTGGAACACAGGGTACAGCAGGAAATAGGAAAAGCGTATCAAAGGGGCAATGTTACGTTTGTCATGGGAGATTTTAACATGCAGGGCGATTGGGAAAATCATGTTGGTAATAGATCTCAAGAGAGTGTGTTTGTTGAATGCCTAAGAGATGGCTTTTCAGAGCAGACTGTCGCTGAGTCTACTGGGGGATCAGCTATACTGGATTCGGTGTTGTGTCATGAACCGGAGTCATTGAAGGAGCTTACGGTGAAAAAACCTCAGGAACCAGTGATCACAATATGATTGAGTTCAACTTGAAATCTGATAGGGGAAAGTAAAATATGATGTAGCAGTATTTCAGTGGAGTAAGGGAAATTACAGTGGTATGAGAGAGGAGTTGGCCAAAGTAAATTGGAAGGAGCTGCTGGCAGGGATGTCAGCAGAGCAGCAATGGTTGCGTTTCTGGGGAAATGAGGAAGTTGCAGGGCATGTGTATTCCAAAAATGAGGAAATACTCAAATAGTAAAATAGTACAGCAGTGGCTGACAGGGGAAGTAAAATCTATTGTAACAGCAAAAGAAAGGGCATACAACAATGCAAAAATTAGTGGAAAGGTAGAGGACTGGGAAGTTTTTAAAAACCTACAGAGAGCTCCTAAAAAAATCATCAGAAGAGAAAAGGTGAAATATGAAAGCAAACTGGCAAATAATATAGAACATAGAACATAGAAAGGTACAGCACAGTACAGGCCCTTCGGCCCACAATGTTGTGCTGACCCTCAAACCCTCCCTCCCATATAAACCCCCACCTTAAATTCCTTCATATACCTGCTAGTAGTCTGTTAAACTTCACTAGTGTATCTGCCTCCACCACTGACTCAGGCAGTGCATACCACGCACCAACCACTCTCTGAGTAAAAAACCTTCCTGTAATATCCCCCTTGAATTTCCCACCCCTTACCTTAAAGCCATGTCCTCTTGTATTGAGCAGTGGTGCCCTGGGGAAGAAGCGCTGGCTATCCACTCTATCTATTCCTCTTATTATCTTGTACACCTCTATCATGCCTCCTCTCATCTTCCTTCTCTCCAAAGAGTAAAGCCCTAGCTCCCTTAATCTCTGATCATAATGCATACTTTCTAAACCAGGCAGCATCCTGGTAAATCTCCTCTGTACCCTTTCCAATGCTTCCACATCCTTCCTATAGTGAGGCGACCAGAACTGGACACAGTACTCCAAGTGTGGCCTAACCAGAGTTTTATAGAGCTGCATCATTACATTGCGACTCTTAAACTCTATCCCTCGACTTATTAAAGCTAATATCAAAGTGGATAGTGAACGTTTTTTCAAGTATGTTCAAAATAAAAGAGAAATAAGAGTAGATATTGGACCATTAAAAATGAGGCAGGGGAATAATAACTGGGGACAAGGAGATGGCTGATGAAGACACTAGCAGTATGCCTGATGTTGTAGTGTGTGATGGAAGAGAAGTGGGTGCAGTTACTGTTACAAAAGAGAAGGTGCTCAAAAAGCTTAAAGAGCTAAAGGTACATAAATCACCCAGACCAGATGAACTGCACCCTCGGGTTCTGAAAGAGGCAGCATTAGAGATTGTGGTGGCATTAGACATGACCTTGCAGAAATGATTGGACTCTGGTATGGTGTCAGAGAAAAATTGCAAATGTCACTTCACTCTTCAAGAAAGGAGGAAGGCAGCAGAAAGGAAATTATAGACCAGTTAGCCTGACCTCAGTGGTTGGGAAGATGTTAGAGTTAATTGTTGAGGATGAGGTGATGGAGTGCTTGGTGACACAGGACAAGATAAGTCAAAGTCAACATGGTTTCCTCAAGGGAAAATCTTGCCTGACAAACTTGTTGGAATACTTTGAGGAGTTTACAAGTAGGATAGACAAAGGTGATGCAGTGGATGTTATATATTTGGATTTTCAGAAGGCCTTTGACAAGGTACCACACATGAGGTTGCTTACCAAGTTAAGAGCGCATGGTAAGACAGGAAAGTTACTAACATGTTTAGAGCATTGGCTGATTGGTAGGAAGCAGTGAGTGGGAATAAAAGGACCCTTTTCTGGTTGGCTGCCAGTGACAAGTGTTGTTCCACATGTTCTGTGTCGGGACCACTTTTTATGCTGAATACAAATGACGTAGATGATAGAAAGTCCTGACGAAGGGTCTCGGCCTGAAACGTCGACTGCGCCTCTTCCTATAGATGCTGCCTGGCCTGCTGCGTTCACCAGCAACTTTGATGTATGTTGCTTGGGTTTCCGGCATCTGCAGAATTCCTGTTGTTAGATGATAGAATAGATGGCTTTGTTGCCAGGTTTGCAGATGGTACAAAGTTTGGTGGAGGGGCCGGTAGTGTTGAGGAAACAGGAGGCTGCAGAAGGACTTAGACAGATTAGGAGAATGGGCAAGAAAGTGACAAATGAAATACAATGTTGGAAAATGCATGGTCATGCACTTTGGTAGTAGAAATAAATGTATGGACTATTTTCTAAATGGGGAGAAAATCCAAAAATCTGAGGTGCGAAGGGTCTTGGGAGTCCTGGTGCAGAAATCCCGAAAGGTTTACTTGCAGGTCGAGTCGGTGGTGAGGAAGGCAAATGCCATGTTAGCATTCATTTCAAGAGGTCTAGAATACAAGAGCAAGGATGTGATGCTGAGGCTTTATAAAGCACTGGTGAGGCCTCACCTTGAGAATTGTTAACAGGTTTGGGCCCTCATCTACGAAAAGATGTGCTGGCATTGGAGAGAGTCCAGATGAGGTTCACAACGGTGATTCCATGAATGAAAGGGTTATCACACGAGGAATGTTTGATGGCCTGGGACTGTACTCACTGGAATTCAGAAAGATGAGGAGGAATTTCAGTGAAACTTTACGAATGTTGAAAGGCTGAGACAGAGTAGATTTGGAAAAGATGTTTCCCATGGTGGGAGAGTCTAGGACAAGAGGGCACAGCCTCAGGATGGAGGGCAGCCTTTGGATACAGAGATGTGGAGAAATGTCTTTTCCCAGAGGGAGGTGAATTTGTGGAATTTGTTGCCACATGCAGCTGTGGAGGCCAGGTCATTGGATGTAGTTAAGGAAGAGATTGATAGGTTCTTGGCATCAAGGGATACGGGGAGAAGGTCGGACTCTGGGGTTGAGGAGAAGTGAAAAAAGGATCAGCCATGATTGAATGGCAGAGCAGACTCGATGGGCCAGATGGCCTAATCTGCTCCTTTGTCTTATGGTCTGATGGCCTATTGGGTGCAGTTCTGGTCACCGAGCTGTAGAAAGGATGACTTTCAGCTGGAATGTGTGCAGACAAGATTCAAGGGAATGTTATCGGGGCTCAAGGCCTTCAGGAGAATCTGGATCGACCTGGACTGTTTTCCCTGAAGCAAATGAGGCTAAGGGTTAACATTATTGTGATTTATGAAATCCTGCAGGACAGTGATGAGGTCGATGGTCACAAAAAAAAAAGCTAATGGCATGCTGGCCTTCTTAACAAGTGGAATTGAGTATAAGAGCAAAGAAGTCCTTCTGCAGCTCTACAGGGCTATGGTGAGACCACACCTGGAGTACTGTGTGCAGTTTTGGTCTCCAAACTTGAGGAAGGACATTCTTGCTATTGAGGGAGTGCAGCGTTGGTTCACAAGGTTAATTCCCGGGATGGTTGGACTGTCATATGTCAAAAGATTGGAGCGACTGGGCTTGTATACTCTGGAATTTAGAAGGCTGAGAGAGGATCTTATTGAAACATGTAAGATTATTAAGGGATTGGACATTGTGCAGGCAGGAAGCATGTTCCCGCTGATGGGTGAGTCCAGAACCAGAGGCCACAGTTTAAGAATTAGGGGTAGGCATTTAGAACGGAGTTGAGGAAACACTTTTTCACTCAGAGGGTGGTGGATATATGAAATGCTCTGCCCCAGAAGGCTGTGGAGGCCAAGTGTCCGGATGCTTTCAAAAAAAAGATGGGTAGAGCTCTTAAAGATAGTGGAATCAAAGGTTATGGGGATAAGGCAGGAACTGGATACTGATAGTGGATGATCAGCCATGATCACAGTGAAAGGCGGTGCTGGCTCGAAGGGCTGAATGACCTACTCCTGCACCTATTGTCTATTGTGCTGGCCATTTTAGCCCTGGGAAAAAGCCTCTGACTACATTGATCCACACGATCAATGCCTCTCATCATCCTGTACACACCTCTGTCAGATCACACCTCAATCCTTCGTTGCTCTAAGGAGAAAAGGCCAAGTTCACTCCTTGCAACATCCTTATAAATCTCCTCTGCACCATTTCTATGGTTTCCACATCATTCCTGTAGTGAGACGACCAGAAATGAGCACAGTACTCCAAGTGGGGTCTGACCAGGGTCCTATATAGCTGCAACATTACCTCTCGGCTCTTAACTCATTCCCACAATTGATGAAGGCCAATGCACTGTACGCCTTCTTAACCACAGAGTCAAACTGCACAGAGGCTTTGAGTGTCCTATGGACTGGGACCCCAAGATCACTCTGATCGTCCACACTGCCAAGAATATTACCATTAATGCTATATTCTGCCATCATATTTGACCTACCAAAATGAACCACCTCACACTTATCTGGGTTGAACTCCATCTGCCATTTCTCAGCCAGTTTTGCATCCTATCGATGTCGCGCTGTAACTTCTGACATCCCTCCACACCATCCACAACACCCCGAACCTTTGTGTCATCAACAAATTTACTAACCCATCCCTCCACTTCCTCATCCAGGTCATTGATAAAAATCATGAAGAGTAAGGGGACGCAGAACAGATCCCTGAGGCACATCACTGGTCACCGAACTCCAAGCAGAATATGACCCGTCTACAAACACTCTGTCTTCTGTGGGCAAGTGTCCCCTTGGATCCCATACCTCCTTACTTTCTCAATAAGCCTTGCATGGGGTACCTTATCAAATGCCTTGATAAAATCCATATACACTATATCTATGGCTCTACCTTCATCAATGTATTTAGTCACATTCTCAAAAAATTCAGTCAGGCTCGTGAGGCATGACCTGCCTTTGACAAAGCCATGCTGACAATTTCTAATCATATTATGTCTCTCCAAATGTTAATAAATCCTGCCTCTCAGGATCTCCTCCATCAACTTACCAACCACTGAAGTAAGACTCACTGGTCTATAGTTTCCTGGGCTATCTCTACTCCCTTTCTTGAATAAGGGAACAACATCCGCAGCCCTCCAATCCTCCGGAACCTCTCCCTTCCTCATTGATGATGCAAAAATCATCGCCAGAGGCTCAGCAACCTCCTCCCTCGCTTCCCACAGTAGCCTGGGGTACATCCCGTCCGGTCCCGGTGACTTATCCAACTTGATGCTTTCCAAAAGCTCCAGCACATCCTCTGCCTTGATATCTAAATGCTCAAGCTTTTCAGTCCACTGTAAGTCATCCCTACAATCGTCAAGATCCTTTTCTGTAGTGAGTACTGAAGATAATGAGAGGATCGTGTGGATAGTAAGAGGTTTTTTACCAGGGCTGAAATGGCTAGCACAAGATGGCATAGTTTTAAGGTGCTTGGAAGTAGGTACAGAAGAGATGTCGGGTAAGTTTTTTATGCAGAGTGGTGAGTGCGTACAATGGGCTGCTGGCGCTGGCGGTGGAGGGGAAACGATAGGGTCTTTTAAGAGACTCCTGGATGGGTACATGGAGCTTAGAAAAATAGAGGGCTATGGGTAAGCCTAGGTCGTTCTAAGGTCAGGACAAGTTTGGTACAGCTTTGTGGACCGAAGGGCCTGTATTGTGCTGTGGGTTTTCTATGTTTCCATGTCTTCAGGCTTCTGTATCTCCACTCTGACGGCAGTAATGAGAAGAAGCTATATCCTGGATAGTGAGGCCCCTCCTGATGGATGCCCTTTTAAAGATTTCCTCGGGAGTGGGAAGGTCTGTGCCTCTGATCTGATGAGTCTATAACTCTCTGCAGCCTCTTTCGATCCTGCACAGTTGACCCAACTGCTCTCTACCGTACACCTGCAGAAATTTACATAAGTGGGGACGAACCAAACCTCGTGAAACTCCAAATAAAGGGTAGCCGCTGCCGTGTGTTATTCTGTAATTGTATCAATGTGTGTGGCCCAGGATAGATCTTTATCAATGTGTGTGACCCAGGATAGATCTTTATCGATGTGTGTGGCCCAGGATCGATCTTTATCGACGTGTGTGACCCAAGATCGATCTTTATCGATGTGTGTGGCCCAGGATTGATCTTTATCGATGTGTGTGACCCAGGATAGATCTTTATCGATGTGTGTGGCCCAGGATTGATCGTTATCAATGTGTGTGGCCCAGGATAGATCTTTATCGATGTGTGTGGCCCAGGATTGATCGTTATCAATGTGTGTGGCCCAGGATAGATCTTTATCGACGTGTGTGGCCCAGGATAGATCTTTATCAAAGTGTGTGGCCCAGGATCGACCTTTATCAATGTGTGTGGCCCAGGATCGACCTTTATCAATGTGTGTGACCCAAGATCGATCTTTATCGATGTGTGTGGCCCAGGATTGATCGTTATCAATGTGTGTGGCCCAGGATAGAGCTTTATCGATGTGTGTGGCCCAGGATAGATCTTTATCAAAGTGTGTGGCCCAGGATCGACCTTTATCAATGTGTGTGGCCCAGGATCGACCTTTATCAATGTGTGTGGCCCAGGATAGATCTTTATCAATGTGTGTGGCCCAGGATCGATCGCTATCAATGTGTGTGGCCCAGGCTAGATCTTTATCGATGTGTGTGGCCCAGGATCGACCTTTATCAATGTGTGTGGCCCAGGATCGATCGTTATCGATGTGTGTGGCCCAGGATAGATCTTTATCGATGTGTGTGACCCAGGATAGATTTTTATCAAAGTGTGTGGCCCAGGATCAACCTTTATCAATGTGTGTGGCCCAGGATCGACCTTTATCAATGTGTGTGGCCCAGGATCGATCTTTATCAATGTGTGTGGCCCAGGATAGATCTTTATCAATGTGTGTGGCCCAGGATCGACCTTTATCAATGTGTGTGGCCCAGGATCGACCTTTATGGATGTGTGTGGCCCAGGATCGATCGTTATCAATGTGTGTGGCCCAGGATCGATCTTTATCGATGTGTGTGGCCCAGGATAGATCGTTATCAATGTGTGTGGCCCAAGATCGGTCGTTATCAATGTGTTGGTTCCTGGGAACTTGAAGCTGCTCACCCTTCCCTCCCCTGAACCCTCAATGAGGACCAGTGTGTGTTCTCCCGATTTCCCCTTCCTGACGTCTGTCAGCCCATAAATCTGAAAACTCCTCATCAACATCTGAGATCCTACTAACACCCGTGTTGACACCAGAGTATTTATAAATGGCACCTGAGCTGCGCCACATGATGGGTGTAGGGAGTGTCGAGCAGTGGGCTTAGCATCCTTGAGGTGCCAGAGTAGGTTATCAGTGAGCTGGAGATGGAGATACTATCACTGATCTGCACTGACCGTGTTATCCTGCTAAGGATGTCAAGGATGCAGTTGCAGAGAGAGGTACGAAAGCCTAGGCTTCGAAGCTCTTTATTAGTACTGAGGGGATGACGATGTTGAAGTTGAGCTGTAATATATAACAACAGCCTGAGGTAGATATTGTGGTTGCCTGGGTGTTGTAAAGCCGAGAGGAGAACCAGTGAGATTGGATGGCTCTAGACCTATTGTGACAATAGGCAAACTGCAGCCTTGCTCAGGCAGTAGCAATTGTGACCAACATCTCAATGCACTTCATCACAGCTGATGTGAGTGCCACTGGAGGATAGTCCTCGGGGCCGTTCACCCTGCTCTTCCTGGGCACGGTGATGGAAGCCCTTGTGAAACAGGTGCGAACCTCTGACTGCAGCAGCAAGAGGTTGAAGATGACCTTGAACTCTCCACCGAGTTGGTCGACAGGTATTTTCAGTACCTTCCCAATTACTCTGAATCTACAGTTCACCGAGGTTTAAAGTCCCGATTGTTCCTTTCTCTCCTGAACAAACTGTGACAAGCCCTTCTTGCTGGGTCCATTGATTTTTAATGTTTGTTGTCTTTCTGATCCTTCCGTCACTTGAGATTAACTGAAGAAGCCAGGACATCTTCCCATCGAACATTTACAACAGCCGACGTTCATTCCTGAAACTGCAGCGCTTCTGGTAGACAATTGCGGTACTGCAGGAGTTTAGCCAAGAAAGGCTTGGAACATGGATTTAGCTGTCTAAAAGGCAGGCTTAGCTGAGGACATGTGAAAGTCTGTTGCTACGCCTTACGTTTAGAGAAAATCGGAGGAGCTGAAAGGGAAGTTGTTGGGTGTGAGGACCAGTTCCACCAGACAGAGGAGAGTCGTGGTGGTGGAGAGCAACTTTGATTCAGTGAAAGTACACAGACACGGATTGGGCAGTGATAGATTTCAAACAGATGGTGGCAACGTTTACCACCAGCTCAGAACTGATTGAAGCCGTCCTGCCTATTTTTTTCTCTAAGTTGGCCTCCCACAATATTTGTACATCACAGAGCAATGTGCAACCTTCCCAGGAATGAGCGACTGAGCTGGTGATGGTTTCTGTGAATCTCACGTCTAAAATCCCTTGAAATGCTCGGTATCATCCAGTTACAGTCACCTGCCGTGAGTGTGTCTGGTGCGGAGGGTCCTTTTGTTGATGTGTGGCAATGACGGTTGAATTGGAGATTGTGGTCAATTGGCTTTCGTCAGCAGAAATTAATTTTGTCAGGATATTAATTTTGTTGGTGAAAGAAACAGAAGGCCATAAAAGAAAGAAAAGGGGGAGGGGGAAAGCACCAGAGGGAGGTGATGGGTGGGCAAGGAGATAACATGAGAGAGGGAAAAGAGGATGGGGAATGGTGCAGGGTGAGGGTGACATTACCGGAAGTTTGAGAAATCAATGTTCATGCCATCAAGTTGGACGCTACCCAAACAGAATATAGACATAGAAAAAATAGGTGCAGGAGTAGGCCATTTGGCCCTTCGAGCCTGCACCGCCATTCAGTATGATCATGGCTGATCATCCAACTCAGAACCCTGTACCAGCCTTCCCTCCATACCCCCTGATCCCTTTACCCACAAGGGCCATATCTAACTCCCTCTTAAATATCACCAATGAACTGGCCCCAACTGTTTCCTGTGGCAGAGAATTCCACAGATTCACCACTCTCTGTGTGAAGAAGTTTTTCCAAATCTCGATCTTAAAAGGCTTCCCCTTTATCTTCAAACTGTGACCCCTTGTTCTGGACTTCCCCAACATCGGGAACAATCTTCCTGCATCTAGCCTGTCCAATCCCTTTAGGATTTTATAGGTTTCAATAAGATCCCCCCTCAATCTTCTAAATTCCAACAAGTATAAGCCTAGTTGATCCAGTCTTTCATCATATGAAAGTCCTGCCATCCCAGGAATCAATCTGGTGAACCTTCTTTGTACTCCCTCTATGGCAAGGATGTCTTTCCTCAGATTAGGGGACCAAAACTGCACACAATACTCCACGTGTGGTCTCACCAAGGCCTTGTACAACTGCAGTAGTACCTCCCTGCTCCTGTACTCGAATCCTCTTGCTATGAATGCCAGCATACCATTCACCTTTTTCACTGCCTGCTGTACCTGCATGCCCACTTTCAATGACTGGTGTATAATGACACCCAGGTCTCGTTGCACCTCCCCTTTTCCTAATCGGCCACCATTCTGATAATAATCTGCTTTTCTGTTTTTGCCACCAAAGTGGATAACCTCACATTTATCCTCTTAGAAAAGATGTGCTAGCATTGGAGAGGGTCCAGAAGAGGTTCATAAGTATGATTCCAGAAATGAAAGGGTTACCATATGAAGAACGTTTGATGGCTCTGCGTCTGTACTCACTGGAATTCGGAAGGATGAGGGGGGTTCTGATTGAAACCTTTCAAATGTTGAAAGGCCTAGACAGAGTAGATGTGGAAAGGTTATTTCCCATGGTGGGAGAGTCTAGGACAAGAGGGCACAGCCTCAGGATAGAGAGATGCACTTTCAAAACAGAGATGCGGAGAAATTTCTTCAGCCAAAGGGTGGTGAATTTGTGGAATTTGTTGGCACGTGCAGCTGTGGAAGCCACTGGGTGTATTTAAGGAAGAGATTGATAGGCTCTTGACTGGACATATCAAACATTACCGGGAGAAGGCTGGGAACTGGGGTTCCGGAGGAGAAAAAAACGGATCAGCCATGATTGAAAGGCAGAGCAGACTCGATGGGCCAAATGGCCTAATTCTGCTCCTATGTCTGATGGTCTAATGGATAAGATGAGAGGGGAAAGATTTCAAGGGAACCTGAGTGCAAATCACATTGTGAGATCAAGAATCTATCTTATTGTCCTCAGGGACTGTTCAATCATCTTATAAAACCACGATAGATGCTGTCCTTAGGCCAGGTGGTACCCACTTTCAGGATTTCATATCTTCTGCGTGATGGGAGGGGGAGAGGAGAAGGGCAAACAGAGTCCATGGAGAAGGAGGATGGTTCCTCTGATGTGCTGAGCTGTGTCCGCAACTCCCTGCAGATTCTTCCCGTCTCGAGCAGAGCAGCCGTGATGCATCCAGATTGGGAAATGTCAGAATTTCAGACTGAAACCTGCAACCTGTCCCGAAATGTTGACAATTCCTCTCCACCCACAGATGCTGCTCGACCCACCGAGTTCCTCCAGCAGATTTTTCTGTTGGTAAAATACACCGATGGCAGGAAATACATACTGAGAATGGTACATACATGCAGAGGCTGCCAGAGGAAGTGGTTGAGGCAGGTACAATTATAACATTTAGAAGACTTTGGCATTTAACTTTGGCTCAGTGAGTGAAGCCAGGGAGTGGCAGTGGATGTCTGACTCTTTGACCTGTGACTAGTGGTGTGCCAATAGGATTGGTGTTGGGTCCATTTTGATTTATCATCTATATTAATGATTTCATTGGCTATGGGGTAAACTGGATTAGCAAATTTGCAGATGACACCAACACTGGTGGACGGTGAGGAAGGTCATCAAAGCTTGCAGAGGGATCTGGACCAGCTGGGAAAATGGGCTGAAAAAATGGCAGATGGAATTTAATGCAGATAAGTGTGAGGTGTTGCCCTTTGGGAGGACAAAGCAGGGTAGAACTTACACAGTGAAAGGTCATGCTCTGAGGTATGTGGTAGAACAGAAGGATTTTGGAATATAGATCTCTAATTCCTTGAACGTGGCATCACAGATAAGGTCATAAAGAGAGAGTCTGGAACATTGGTCTTCATGAAGCAATGCATCAATTTGGGATGTAATGTTGAAGATCTATAGGATACTTGTGAGACGAAGTTTAAAGTATCATGTGCAGTACTAGTCTGTGACCAGAACCGCACATAGTACTTTAAATTTGGCCTCAGAGATATCGTACACACCTTCAACATTACATCCCAAATCAATGCTTTGCTTTATGAATACGCTTGAAAGAAGGCTATCTATAAGCTTGAAAGAGAGCTGCAAACATTTACAGGGATGTTGCCAGGACTTGAACAGGTTAGAGCTTTATTCCCTGGCATGCAAGTGAAAGAGGAGATACTTACAGAAGTATAGAAAATGAAAAGGGTGAGGAATATATTGGAGTAAGGAATATATTAGAGTAAGGAATATATTGGAACTAGAGGTCATAGGTTAAGGGTGAAAGGTGAAATATTTAAGGGGAACCTGCAGGGAAACTTGTTCACAGAGAGTGTGGAATGAGTGGCCAGCAGAAGTGGTGGATGCTGGTTTGATTGTAGTATTTGAGAGAAATTGGGATAGGTACATGGATAGGAAGACTGTGGAGGAAGATGGCCTAGCTACAGGTAGATAGAGTCAGCAGAGGCAGAGACTAAATGGGCTGAAGGGCCTGTTTCTGTGCTGCAGTGCTACAAGTACATGAATGTGAAAGGTTTAGAGGGATAGAGGTCAATGTGAGCAAATGGGACTAACTCAGGTACATGAGAAACACGAGATTCTGCAGATGCTGGAAATCCAGAGCAACACACAGAAAATTTTGGAGGAACTCAACAGAACAGATCTGGAGAGGAATAAAGAGTTTCAGGTTGAGACTCTCGTTCAGGACTGCAGTTCTTCCATTCTCTTGTGTCTCAACATACTGGTGCTCTGTACAGTTGTGTCCTTAGCCCTCTCCCCTCGTCCTTGTCCACTCACACTTGCGTGTCCAGATTCTGTGCTACCTCAGTCTGTAAGCTTGTAGATGATACCACCACATCACAAATAACAAGGAGTTGGAATGAAATAGAGAGCTTAGTGACATGGTAACATTTCCCTTAATGTCAGCAAAACGAAAAAGCTGGTCATGGACCTCAGGGAGGGGGTGGTGTGGGGTGGGATGCACAAGCTACTGTCCACATCAAAGGTGTTGAGTTTGAGAGGGGTGAGAGCTTTATGTTCCGGGTGTGAATAGCCAGAGCTGGTCCACCCATATTGATGTCACAGCCAAGAAAGCTCACCAATCCCTCTACTCTCCCAGGACGCTAAAGACTAGAGAGTTTCAGCATGTCCCCATTGACTCTCACCAATTTTTATCAGTGCATCATAGAAAGTATTCTGTCTGGGTGCATCTCAGCTGGATATTGCAACCAGGCTCAAGGACAGCTTCTACCCCACTGTAATAAGACCAGTGAATGGTCCCCCAGCATGAAGATCTCTCTATTTACCCACAGTGTTCCTTGTACTTTATTGTCTTCCTGCCCTGCACTCTCTCTGGAACAGAACTCCGACCCACTCCCCAACGTCACCCCGGCACACCAATCACTTCCCCTTGCCACCTCACCCCAGTGTACCGACCTCTTCCCCACCTCCTACCAGCACACCAGCCTCTTTCCAGCAGAAGTGGTTGACACAGGTTCGATGTTGTCATTTAAAGTTAAATTAGATAGATATATGGACAGGAAAGGAATGGAGGGTTATGGGCTGAGTGCAGGTCGGTGGGACTAGGTGACAGTAAGAGTTCGGCACGGACTAGAAGGGCCGAGACGGCCAGTTTCTGTGCTGTAATTGTTATATGGTTATATGAATACACACTGGGACCCGTGGACAATGCCTGCTATCCATGAGCTAACGAATGAGACGCACACACCGCGGGCATCCGCTGTTCCTCTTTATTGAACCCGCGGGACGGAGATCCGCCGACACGAATCCCCTGTGCAAAAAAAAATATCCTAAACACGGTTTCCCAGTGTCACAGCGGAATTCGCTCTGTCTCTGTAACACAACATCCCATCACCAAATTTTTAACACCCGAAAATAACTGTTAAAATAAGTTAGATCAAAAGCCCGCATGTAATAAATAAAGGCACTAAATTTCAGAACACTAGCAGCAAGCGTTGACCATGAGACTGCGTTCAGTCCTGGAGTCTCCTTTCCAATGACACCAGCTTCCCACCACAACCCTATCCAGTTAATTTTGTTTACCCATGAAGAACGACCTTTCGGCCGATTATTCAGAGCAATCCCACTCAGACGCTTTCCCGAACTCAACCACAGACACTCGTTTGGGGGGGAGGGGGAGGGAAGCAGGGTGTGAGCCCCATCCTAAAGTGCTCCTGCCTCCTGGAGGCAATTCATTGAAACCTGAAATAAATTCAGAAAACAGTGGTAACACTCAGCCGGTCAGTCAGCCTCTGTGGGGAGCTGATATTTCAGAAACACCGGTCAGTACATTCGGGGTTGGCTCTCAAACCTGCCCCGCCATCCAAAGTGATCATGGCTGTTTTCCTGATGTGGGATCGCGACGTGAAATGTGGACGTATGCCTTTTGCCTCCATGGATACTGCTCGGCCCGTTGAGATTTTTAGTGTGTTTTATTTTAATACAGGCCCCCAGTATCCGCGACCCCTTTATTTGTTCTTTATGGCTCTCCTCAACCATTTTACGCACTAGTTCCCCAAACATGCTCCATTCCACGTTGGATAAAATATTTCTGTCTCCACCTTTAATCTATCCAATGATTCCCTACTTGCCCTCCCTCGGAGGCAGAGAATTTCAGATCCTCACTACCTAGAGAGAGATATTTCCACACGTCCCTATTTTCAAAAGACAGGCCCCTTCTCCAGACCCCATGTTCGTGACTCTCCCTCAAGCGGGAACAGTTTGAGGCGGGGAAATGCCTTGGGATTAGAAGCATGGAAAACCTACAGCACAGTACAGGCCCTTCCACCCACAATGCTGTGACGAACATGAACTTACTTTAGAAGTTACCTAGGGTTACCCATAGCCCTGTATTTTTCTAAGCTCCATGTACCTATCCAGGAGTCTCTTAAATGACCCTGTCATATGTGCCTCCACCAGCACCACCGGCAGCCCATTCCACACACTCACCACTCTCTGCGTAAAATAACTTACCCCTGACATCTCCTCTGTACCTACTCCCCAGCACCTTAAACCTGTGCCCTCTCTTATTGGCCATTCCAGCCCCGGGAAAAAGCCTCTGACTATCCACATGATCAGTGCCTCTCATCATCTTATACACCTCTATCAGGGATTGAAGTCACCTTGGGAGAACTGTAACAGAGGTACTTTGACCTGAAGAATTGTTAGGTTCAGCCCCTCCACGGGGTCTAATCGACCGCATGGGTCCGGTTCTTATTCCAGACCCTCCTTCCCAGCGTGGATTCCTGGGATGCAGGAAAATGCTGGACAGCTTTGTTCCATTTTAGAACACATCCAAAAGACCACGGCTGAATAGCCTAAACCTGCTCCTATGTTTTGTGCTCCCCGAGCGCTCTGTGGAATCCTTCTGTCACAGCCCTTATCCCGCGGCCCCAGATGTCTTGGGTCCTCAGTCATCCAAGGCCTGGACAGCAGTTTCTAAGTCCCCTTCATTCCGAGCGACCAGAACCCCTTCACTCCCCCTCTCCCACAGAAACGGGCCGAGACTCGAAAGTGCAAATTCGGTGTGCCGAAGGATCAGCCGCCGATCCGAAGAGAGTGGGACAGATTGGTGGTGATGTCCTGTCCCCACCCCTCACTCAACCCAGCACCACCACCTCCCTAACCCGATCCTCGATGACTTCCCCACGTCCTTTCCAACAAGGGAGAGATCACCCCTGCTTTAACTCCGCACACCTGATGTCCCCCACTTCAACATCGGAACACGGGTGGGATCGAGGCGGCGGTACCTACACTCTCTGCAGAAACTAGCTTCTCCCCTGCCCTCAACACTTCCATCCCTTTAAAAAAGGGGTGGGAACTCCAAAACCAGCCAGTCTTTGAGATTCAATGTTCAAGGGGGGGTGGTTGGGGGAAGATCATAATTTGCAAATTAGCCCCTCGAAGAGGCAGTCCTTCATCGCTGTCAATGTTCACGGAGGGTGGGGCCTGGGATGGGTAAGGGGCTGTGTTTTAAAGGAGCCAGCGTCCCCTCTCTCCTTACCCGCCCCTCGGCCCACAGAGGCAGTCACTGGATTTTGAAAGCTCCGAAATAGGTCTTGTGGTATTCCATTTCAGCCCGGCTGAGGGGACTGATCTTCAGGAACAGGCGCGTGCCTTTGGCCAGCAGGAAGACGCCCCCCTGCCGGATCGACTGGTACCAACTCTTTTTGTTGGACCTCTCACAGGCTGACTGGGTTGCCTCCATGAGTTCCAGGGCTTTGTGGCTAGAATGCTGCTGGTACAGAACTTTACTCTCCAGGACCTCTGAGATGTCACTGCAGTTGGGCCCCACGAACGAGACTTGGGCGTACACATAGTAATGGCCTGCCTCCAAAACGATGATGAATCCGTCTTTGTAATCCATGCCCTGGAGGCTGGATTCCATCCTGGTAGACCCCCACTTCACGGTTCTGTTGTCAAGCTGCTCTAAGGCTGGGAGGAGAGGGATGAAGGTCAGACCATGGTCTCTGCAATACGACTGTCTGTGAACGTGAACGAACACACACACACACACACACACACACACACACACACACCTACCTCACCATTTACCTGCTCACCACTTGTCCCTCTATCCTTCTCTCCATTCCCACCCAGGAGAGTGGGATTGAGAGGGATAATTAATCAGCCATGATCAGCTGGCAGAGCTGTCTCGATGGGCCAATTGGCCTATTTCTACTCCGATCTCTTCTGGTCTCACAATTTGCATTCCTCCCTCCTTTCCCTATCCCCCTCCTTCTCTACATCCCTTTCCTCTTCCTTCTCTGTCCCTCACCCTCCGACGAGGTCTTGGGTTACAATAAGACCACGTGACATTGGAACAGAATTAGCCTATCGAGTCTGTTCTATCATTCAATCTCAACCCCATTTTCCTGCCCCTAAACATTTGACACTTTTACAAATTAAATCCCATTAAGCGCTGTTTCAAATATACCCACTGACTTGGCCTCCACATCCATTTGAACATATAAAATAGAATATTACAGCACTGTGCAGGCCCTGTGGCCCTGATGTTGTGCCAAATGTCTAACCTACTCTCGGAACATTTCTAACCCTTCCCTCCTCCATAACTCTCAATTTTTCTACCATTTATGTTCCTGTCTAAATGTAGCAATGACTTCCACAGATTCACCACACACACACACACACATCGTTCCAACCTCACTGCTTCCCCTCCTTTACTGGGAATAAGGCCATTCAGCCCATCACTATACAATCATGGCTAATTCTTTCTCAGTCTTCCCACCCTCATTCGCATAACCTTCAACGATTACCGATCAAGGACCCCTGCCTTAAAACACCCAGTGACATCGTCTCCACAGCTATCTGTGGCAATGAATTCCACAGATTCACCTCCTTGGCTGAACAAATGTCTCCTCATTTTTGTTCGAAAGGAGAATTCCTTTATTCTGAGACTGTGCCCTCTGGTTCTAGACTCTTCCATTGATGGAAATATCTTGTCCACATCCACTCTCTTGAGCCTTTCAGTATCTTGCAGGTTTCAGTGAAATCCTTCTGATCGTTCTGAACTTCATCGAATAAAAACCCAGAGCATCAAACACTCCTCAGAAGAAAAAGTCAAGGGTCAGAAAGCTTCTTGTTTACTTTAACAGATCTGAGGATTGCAAGGCCAACAAGTGGAGGTGGACAGGATTGTCCTTGGATGAAAGGGTGGACACAAGATCCATGCTTTATGACTCTGGGCCTGCTCTCGCTTCAGTTTAGAAGAATAAGGGGTGTTGGGGGGTGGAGAGGCATCTCATTGAATCTACTGACTATTGAAAGACTGAGATAGAGTGGATGTGGAGTGGATGCTTCCATTAGAGGGAGAATCTAGGGCCAAGAGGGCACAGCCTCACAATAGAGGAATGTCCATTTAGAACAGAAATGTGGAGAAAATTCTTTAGTCAGACAGTGCGGAACCTGTGGAATTCATTATCACATACGGCTGTGGAGGCCAAGTAATTAGGTGTATTTAAAGCAGAGGTTGATAGGTTCTTCAGTAGCAAGTATGGGGAGAAGGCAGGAGAAAGAGATTGAGAGGGAAATTAATTCAGCCATGAAGAGGCGGAGCAGACTACACTGGTCGAATGGCCCAATTCTGCTCCTATATCTTATGGTCATATTATTCTCATCCCTCTGTTCTTCAGAAGGTGGGGGGAGGAAAGAGGGGAAAGGGAACCATCCTTTTATGGAATGTGCTGCAAATGTGCTATTGGAGAGAGAGTAGTGCGAGTTAGACTCTGATAATATTGATCAGCAATGTCGAGCAGCCAGGCCATGCTTTCTTCTCACTGCTGCTGACAGGCAGGTAATACAGAAGCCTGAAGATCCACATCACCAGGTTCATGAACAGCTACTTCCCTACAGCCATCAGGTTGTTGAACTGACCTATGCAACCTGACTACCTCAGCAACAGAACATGCACCTCTTGTATTACTGTGGAATTGTCTCTGTGAAAGGACACTTCAGACCTCTTGTATTAATGTGGAATTGTCTCTGTGAAAGGACACTTCAGACCTCTTGTATTACTGTGGAATTGTCTCTGTGAAAGGACACTTCAGACCTCTTGTATTACTGTGGAATTGTCTCTGTGAAAGGACACTTCAGACCTCTTGTATTAATGTGAAATTGTCTCTGTGAAAGGACACTATAGATCTCGTGTATTAATGTGTGAATTGTCTCGGTGTGAACTTTGTTTGCACTAATGCCTGGTTTTGCACATTGCATTCTCCCACTTTTCTCTGCATACCCTATATAGTCAAAGTCAAGGCCAAGTTTATTGTCACATGTATGCACAGACACAATGAAAAACCTGCAGCAGCATCACAGGGACGGGGCATCAGACACAAGTGAAACACTGATATACTGTACAAGCAAGCCCACAATTGCAACCACCACATCCATTGTAGCGAAAGTGGTGACTGTAGTCCAAAGAGCACAAGACAGCAGCAGAGTTTGGCCATTTGGCCTATCATGTCTGATCCACCACTTGATCATGGCTGATTTATTTTCCCTCTCAACCCTATTCTCCTGCCTTTTTGCCATAATCTTCGACATCCTTACTAATCAAGAACCTATCAGCCCCCGGTTATACTAACCCAATGACTTGGCCTCCAGAGCTGTCTGTGGCAATAAATTCCACAGATTCACTGCCCTCTGGTAAAAGAAATGTCTCCACTTCTTTGTTCTAAAGGGACATCCTTCCATTCTGCGGCTGTGCCCTCTCCTCGGCTCTCCCAGTATTCGAAACATCCTCTCCACGTCCACTCTATCTCGGCCTTTCAATGTTTGATAGGTTTCAATGAAATCCTCACTAATTCTTCTGATCTCCAGTGAGTGCAGGCCCAGAGCCATCTAACAGTCCTCTGGCATTAACCCTTTTATTCCTGGGATTACTCTTAAACCTCCTCCGGATCCTCTTCAATGAAAGCATACAATTTCATAAATAATGGGACCAAAACTGCTCACAGTACTCCAATTGAAGTCCAATCCACGGCTTTTAAAGCCCCAACATTATATCTTTGTTTTTATATTGATATCCTCTCAAAATGAATGCTAACATTGCATTTCCCTTCCTTGCTACTGACACAACCAGCAAGTTAACCTTTAGGAAATCCTTCATGAGGACTCTTTGCACCTACAGTCCTCTCCCCACTTTGAAAACAGTCTACACCTTTATAGCTTCAGCCAAAGTGCATGGACACACTCTTCCTGGCACTGTATTTCATCTGCCCATTTATGTACCCATTGTCCCAATCTGTCCAAGTCCTTCTGTAGACTCTGTGCTTTCTCAACACCATCTGCCCTTCCACCTACTTTTGTATCATGGTGTTGTTATACTGAGGTTGTGATTAGGATTGCGAACATTGTTCCATGTAAAATTTATGTCCTCTGTGTTGTCTGTCCGTATATGCCTACTATGCTGCTGCAAGCATGGTTTTCACTACACCTGTATCTAACACGACAGTAAACTTGGCTTGAAGTGGAAGTTGGCATGGAGCACAGTTCAGATTGCACCTGCAGATGGCAGTATTCCCCTGTGCCCCACACACACTATAGGAACTCAGCAAATCAGGCTGCACCAATGGACCTGAATAATCAAGAACTTATCAACCACAAACAAGACAAAATCTGCAGATGATGGAAATCCAAGCACACACACAAAATGCTGGAGGAACTCAGCAGGCCTTGCACCATCTATGGGAAAGAGTACAGTCGACATTTCAGGCCAAGACCCTTCGGCAGGACTGGATGATCTCGACCTGAAAGGTTAACTGTACTCTTTTCCATAGATGCTACCTGGCCTGCTGAGTTTCTCCAGCATATTGCGTGGGTTGCAAGCACCTATCAACTTCCAGTTTCAATACAGCACATGAAAATATATCCAATTCAATCTCACTTCTCTCACACCAAGTACCTTCATCTCATAGAACCATACCATAGAACCATAGAAACTACAGCACAGAAACAGGCCCTTTGGCCCTTCTTGGCTGTGCCGAACCATTTTCTGCCTAGTCCCACCGACCTGCACACGGACCATATCCCTCCATACACCTCCCATCCATGTATTTGTCCAATTTATTCTTAAATGTTAAAAAAGAACCCGCATTTACCACCTCGTCTGGCAGCTCATTCCATACTCCCACCACTCTCCGCGTGAAGAAGCCCCCCCCTAATGTTCTCTTTAAACTTTTCCCCCCTCACCCTTAACCCATGTCCTCTGGTTTTTTTCTCCCCTTGCCTCAGTGGAAAAAGCCTGCTTGCATTCACTCTATCTATACCCATCATAATTTTATATACCTCTATCAAATCTCCCCTCATTCTTCTACGCTCCAGGGAATAAAGTCCTAACCTATTCAACCTTTCTGAGAGGCGGGACTGCGCAGGCGTGTGACGTCGGGCAGTGCAGCGCGGCAGATTTAAAAGGGCAGACATCCTGCTTCGGATTTGATTCGAAGAAGGAGTCTGAGAGTCTGAGTGGGAGTGCCGAGAAAGAGATTTTTGAAATTTTCGTTATTTTTTTTCTCCAACGGCTTTCTGAGAGGCGGGACTGCGCAGGCGTGTGACGTTGGGCAGTGCAGCGCGGCAGATTTAAAAGGAACAAAGCCTCATAGAGCGGGCAGCGTAGTTTGCGGGCGGCGGAGTGAGCCGGGAGCAGAGTGAAGACTTAAGGGCTTCGGCTCACCGGGCTTAGGCGGAAGCGGGCGAGGCGAGGAAGGTTTGACATTCATTTTCTGTTGCTATTTGAGGAGAGGGGCATTATGACTGTGAGGGCAGTTTGCTGTTCTCGGTGTCGGATGTGGGAGGCCCTGGAGTCTCCAAGCCTCCCGGACGTCTACATCTGCGCCAAGTGCATCGAGATGCAGCTCCTAAGGGACCGCGTTACGGAACTGGAGCTGCAGCTCGATGACCTTCGTCTGGTCAGGGAGAGCGAGGAGGTGATAGAAAGGAGTGGAAGGCAGGTGGTCACGCCGGGGCCACGGGAGGCAGACAAGTGGGTCACGGTTAGGAGGGGGAAGGGGAAAAGGCAGGTGATGGGGAGTACCCCGGCGGCTGTGCCCCTTAACAACAGGTACTCCTGTTTGAGTACTGTTGGAGGGGACAGCTTACCCGGGGGAAGCGACAGTGGCCCTGCCTCCGGCACAGAGTCTGGCCCTGTAGCTCAGAAGGGTAGGGCAAGGAAGAGGAGGGCAGTTGTGATAGGGGACTCGATAGTAAGGGGGTCAGATAGGCGATTCTGTGGACGCAGTCCAGAGACTCGGATGGTAGTTTGCCTCCCTGGTGCCAGGGTCCGGGATATTTCTGATCGTGTCCAAGATATCCTGAAGTGGGAGGGTGAAGAGCCAGAGGTCCTGGTACATATAGGTACCAATGACATAGGTAGGAAAAGGGATGAGGTCCTGAAAGAAGAATATAGGGAGCTAGGAAGGGAGTTGAGAAAAAGGACCGCAAAGGTAGTAATCTCGGGATTACTGCCTGTGCCACGCGACAGTGAGAGTAGGAATGCGATGAGGTGGAGGATAAATGCGTGGCTGAGGGATTGGAGCAGGGGGCAGGGATTCAAGTTTTTGGATCATTGGGACCTCTTTTGGCGCAGGTGTGACCTGTACAAAAAGGACGGGTTACACTTAAATCCTACGGGGACCAATATCCTGGCCGGGAGATTAGCGGGGGCTACTGAGGTGACTTTAAACTAGAATGGTTGGGGGGTGGGAATCAAATTAAAGAGGCTAGGTGTGAGGAGGTTAGTTCACAACAGAGGGATGGGAACCAGTGCAGAGAGACAGAGGGGTGTAAAGTGAGCGTAGAAGCAAAAAGTACAAAGGGGAAAAGTAAAAGTGGCAGGCCGACAAATCCAGGGCAAGCATTAAAAAGGGCTAAGAGAGTTGTAAAAGAGCGCCTGAAGGCTTTATGTGTCAATGCAAGGAGCATTCGTAATAAGGTGGATGAATTGAAAGTGCAGATTGTTATTAATGATTATGATATAGTTGGGATCACAGAGACTTGGCTCCAGGGTGACCAGGGATGGGAGCTCAACGTTCAGGGATATTCAATATTCAGGAGGGATAGACATGAAGGAAGGGGAGGTGGGGTGGCATTGCTGGTTAAAAAAGAGATTAACGCAATAGAAAGGAAGGACATAAGCCGGGAAGATGTGGAATCGATATGGTAGGGTAGAGCTGCGTAACACTAAGGGGCAGAAGACGCTGGTGGGAGTTGTGTACAGGCCACCTAACAGTAGTAGTGAGGTCGGAGATGGAATTAAACAGGAAATTAGAAATGTGTGCAATAAAGGAACAGCAGTTATAATGGGTGACTTCAATCTACATGTAGACTGGGTGAACCAAATTGGTAAAGGTGCTGAGGAAGAGGATTTCTTGGAATGTATGCGGGATGGTTTTTTGAACCAACATGTCGAGGAACCGACTAGAGAGCAGGCTATTCTGGACTGGGTTTTGAGCAATGAGGAAGGGTTAATTAGCGATCTTGTCGTGAGAGGCCCCTTGGGTAAGAGTGACCATAATATGGTGGAATTCTTCATTAACATGGAGAGTGACGTAGTTAATTCAGAAACAAAGGTTCTGAACTTAAAGAGGGGTAACTTTGAAGGTATGAGTCGTGAATTAGCTAAGATAGACTGGCAAATGACACTTAAAGGATTGACGGTGGATATGCAATGGCAGGCATTTAAAGGTTGCATGGATGAACTACAACAATTGTTCATCCCAGTTTGGCAAAAGAATAAATCAAGGAAGGTAGTGCACCCGTGGCTGACAAGAGAAATTAGGGATAGTATCAATTCCAAAGAAGTAGCATACAAATTAGCCAGAGAAAGTGGCTCACCTGAGGACTGGGAGAAATTCAGAGTTCAGCAGAGGAGGACAAAGGGCTTAATTAGGAAGGGGAAAAAAGATTATGAGAGAAAACTGGCAGAGAACATAAAAACGGACTGTAAAAGCTTTTATAGATATGTAAAAAGGAAAAGACTGATAAAGACAAATGTAGGTCCCCTGCAAACAGAAACAGGTGACTTGATTATGGGGAGCAAGGACATGGCAGACCAATTGAATAATTACTTTGGTTCTGTCTTCACTAAGGAGGACATAAATAATCTTCCAGAAATAGTAAGGGACAGAGGGTCCAGTGAGATGGAGGAACTGAGCGAAATACATGTTAGTAGGGAAGTGGTGTTAGGTAAATTGAAGGGATTGAAGGCAGATAAATCCCCAGGGCCAGATGGTCTGCATCCCAGAGTGCTTAAGGAAGTAGCCCAAGAAATAGTGGATGCATTAGTGATAATTTTTCAAAACTCGTTAGATTCTGGACTAGTTCCTGAGGATTGGAGGGTGGCTAATGTAACCCCACTTTTTAAAAAAGGAGGGAGAGAGAAACCGGGGAATTATAGGCCGGTTAGCCTAACGTCGGTGGTGGGGAAACTGCTGGAGTCAGTTATCAAGGATGTGATAACAGCACATTTGGAAAGCGGTGAAATGATCGGACAAAGTCAGCATGGATTTGTGAAAGGAAAATCATGTTTGACGAATCTCATAGAATTTTTTGAGGATGTAACTAGTAGAGTGGATAGGGGAGAACCAGTGGATGTGGTATATTTGGATTTTCAAAAGGCTTTTGACAAGGTCCCACACAGGAGATTAGTGTGCAAACTTAAAGCACACGGTATTGGGGGTAAGGTATTGGTGTGGGTGGAGAATTGGTTAGCAGACAGGAAGCAAAGAGTGGGAAGAAACGGGACCTTTTCAGAATGGCAGGCGGTGACTAGTGGGGTACCGCAAGGCTCAGTGCTGGGACCCCAGTTGTTTACAATATATATTAATGACTTGGATGAGGGAATTAAATGCAGCATCTCCAAGTTTGCGGATGACACGAAGCTGGGTGGCAGTGTTAGCAGTGAGGAGGATGCTAAGAGGATGTAGGGTGACTTGGATAGGTTGGGTGAGTGGGCAAACTCATGGCAGATGCAATTTAATGTGGATAAATGTGAAGTTATCCACTTTGGTGGCAAAAATAGGAAAACAGATTATTATCTGAATGGTGGCCGATTAGGAAAAGGGGAGGTGCAACGAGACCTGGGTGTCATTATACACCAGTCATTGAAAGTGGGCATGCAGGTACAGCAGGCGGTGAAAAAGGCGAACGGTATGCTGGCATTTATAGCGAGAGGATTCGAGTACAGGAGCAGGGAGGTACTACCGCAGTTGTACAAGGCCTTGGTGAGACCACACCTGGAGTATTGTGTGCAGTTTTGGTCCCCTAATCTGAGGAAAGACATCTTTGCCATAGAGGGAGTACAAAGAAGGTTCACCAGATTGATTCCTGGGATGGCAGGTCTTTCATATGAAGAAAGACTGGATGAACTGGGCTTGTACTCGTTGGAATTTAGAAGATTGAGGGGGGATCTGATTGAAACGTATAAGATCCTAAAGGGATTGGACAGGCTAGATGCGGGAAGATTGTTCCCGATGTTGGGGAGGTCCAGAACGAGGGGTCACAATTTGAGGATAGAGGGGAAGCCTTTTAGGACCGAGATTAGGAAAAACTTCTTCACACAGAGAGTGGTGAATCTGTGGAATTCTCTGCCACAGCAAACTGTTGAGGCCAGTTCGTTAGCTATGTTTAAAAGGAAGTTAGATATGGCCCTTGTGGCTACAGGGGTCAGGGGGTATGGAGGGAAGGCTGGGTTCTGAGTTGGATGATCAGCCATGATCATAATAAATGGCGGTGCAGGCTCGAAGGGCCGAATGGCCTACTCCTGCACCTATTTTCTATGTTTCTATGTTTCTCTGTAACTGAGTTTCTCAAGTCCCGGCAACATCCTTGTAAACCTTCTCTGCACTCTTTCAACCTTATTTATATCCTTCCTGTAATTTGGTGACCAAAACTGAACACAATACTCCAGATTCGGCCTCACCAATGCCTTATACAACCTCATCATAACTTTCCAGCTCTTATACGCAATACTTCGATTAATAAAGGCCAATGTACCAAAAGCTCTCTTTACGACCCTATCTACCTGTGACGACACTTTTAGGGAATTTTGTATCTGTATTCCCAGATCCCTCTGTTCCACTGCACTCCTCAGTGCCTTACCATTAACCCTGTATGTTCTACCTTGGTTTGTCCTTCCAATGTTCTCAATCTTTGTAGACTTCTGATTGTAAACTTCAGGAGAGGGAAACCAGAGGTCCATCTTCATTGGAAGATCAGAGGAGGAGAGGGCCAGTAAGTTTAAATTCCTGGATGGCACTATCTCAGAGAATCTGTCCTGGACCCTGTCCTATCATATAAATATAATTGCCAAGAAAGAATTGCAGCACCATTACTTCCTCAGGAGTCTGTGGAGATTCAGCATGTCATCGAAAGTCTTGATAAACATCTATAGATGTTTGGTGGAAGGTGCATTGACTGGTTGCATTATGGCCTGGTATGGGAAAACCAATACCTTAATGCCTTTGAACAGGAAATCCCACAAAAGTTAGTGGATTTGCTCCAGTAAATCACAGGCAAAGCAACATCCCCCTCAACCATTGAGCACATCTGCATGAAGTGTTGTAGAAAAGCAGCAGACATCAAAGATCCTCACCACCCAGGGCATGCTCTTTTCTCGTTGCTGCCATCAGGTAGAAGGCACAAGTGCCTCAGGACTCACACCACCGGGTTAAAGAACAGTTACTACCCTTCAACCATCAGGCTCTTGAACAAAAGGGGATAACCATACCCATTCCATTTCTGGTATTCCCACAACTGATGATCTCACTTTAAGGATTCTTTATCTTGTTGTTTCATGCTTTTGTTATTTATTGCTATTTATTTATATCTGTACTGTTTGTTGTTCATTGATCCTGTTTACAGTTACTGTTCTATAGATTTGCTAAGTATGCCTGCAGGATAAGGAAATTCAAAGTTTACACTGATAATAAATTTTACTTTGAACTTTGATTTAGTTCTTATATATTTATTATTTATGTTTGTATTTGCACAGTATGCACATTGTTTGTCCCTCTCATGTGTGAATTTTCATTGACTCTGTTGTATTTACTGTCAACGCCTGGGTGTATATGATATATATGTACTTTGATGATAGATTTACTTTCAAATTTGAACCTTTGTGCAGCACAGTTGGCTCGCTGATCTTTTAAATCCTGGGCCAATTTGTATGTGGTTAATGTAACAATACAGAGATTACTACCTTTTCAGTTGGGCATTTTAAATTATTCCCTAGCAGCTCGAACTCAATCAGCAAAATCTACTTCCTTGTTCTTCCTACGTTGTTTGTAGCCACATTGACCACAATAAACCAGATCTTTCCCCTCCCACATGTACTAAGATCATGCCTTGCATGCCATCCATACTGATCAATTCAGTATAACTTTGCATTAAGGTAGTACGAGGTTAAACAATAACAGAATGCAGAATAAGGTGTTACAAAGAAAGTGCAATGCAGGCAGGCACGATTCACGTTTACTTATCATAACATACAATGAAATGTGTTGAATGTGTTAACAACCAACACACCTGAGGATGTACTGGGGGCTGCCTGCACGTGTCAATGTTTAAACTTGGACAGGTAGATGGACATGAGTAAAAGATGAGAGAGCTGCATGGTTACTGAACCCACAAACACACTCCTCAACAGCCCAGTTGGAACTCCGACCCTAGAAGGACTAGCCCAGATGGGCACCTTGGTCAGTATGGTTGAGTTGGGCAGAAGGGCCTGTTTCTGTTTTGAATGACTATATACATTCAGTGGCCACCTCCTGTACCTAATAAAGTCACCACTCAGTATGTGTTTGTGGCCTTTTGCTGCTGCAGTCTATCCACGTCAAGGCTTGATGCACTGTACATTCATTCATTCTGCACACCACTGTTATTACAAGTGGTTATTTCAGTTACTGACACCTTCCTGTCAGCCTGAACCAATCTGACCATTCTCCTCCGACCTCTCTCATTATCCACATAACTACCACTCACTAGATGTTTTTGTGTTTGCCACCATTCTATGCAAACTCTACAGACTGTTGTGCATGAAAATCCCAGGAGATCAGTAGTTTTTGAAATACTTCAAACATTCCATCTGGCACCAATAATCATTTCCATGGTCAAAGTCACTTAGATCCCATTCCTTCCCCATTCCAATGTCTGGTCTGAACAATAACTGATCCTGTCGACCTTGTCTGCATGCTTTTATGCAGAGTTGCAGGCAGAGGATTGGCTGATTAGATATTTGCATTAACAAACAGGTGTACAGGTGCACCTATAAAAGTGGCCACCCTGTGTATGTATAGCTCTGTATAAGCTGGGAGGATCTATCACCTGTAAAATATTTTGAATTTTTAAGTTTATTATAAGTAGAACATAGTACAGTACAGTACAAGGCCTTCAGCTCACAATTTGGGTTGACCCTTTAGCCTAATCCAAGACCAATCTAACCCTTCCCTCCCCTGTGTAGGTGATCATGGTCTTTCCATGATCATGATTATTCTTGGCAAACTTTTCAACATTAGTGTTACCATTGCCTTCTTGTTGGCAGTGCCTTTACAAAAATGGGTGACCCCAGCCATTATCAATACCCTTCAGAGATTGTCTGTGGTGGCATAACCAGAATTTATGATCTGCACCAGCTGCTCATACCTGCTCCCATGGCTTCACTTGACCCAATCGATGGGGAGGGGTTAAGCAGGTGACCCTTACTCAAGGGTCACCTGCAGGCTAGCGGAGAAAAGGAATGCTTTCCATCTCCTTTGGTAGAGATGTAGCCCCACCCTGTCACATTCTCTCCTCTGGAGCCCTCAGTTTTTCTTTCCTCCATGTACCAATCTAAAAGGCTCTTAAATGTCCCTAATGTATCTGACTATCACCACCTTTGGTAGCATGTTTCATGCATGTACCACTTTCTGTGTAAAACAGAGAGACACACAGAAGTGTAGCAGTTAGAGCAGTGCTTTAAGATCAGGGTTTGATTCCCATGAGTGTCTGTAAGGAGTTTGTATATTCTCCCCGTGGCTGTGTGGGTTTCCTCTGTGTGCTCTTAAGTTTCCTTTCACATTCTGAAAACATACGGTCAGGGTCAGTGCATCGTGGGTGCTGGAAGTGTGGGGATAAATGAGCTCTGCCCAGAACAATCCTGGCTGATTTGATTTGATACAAGTGACACATTTCACTGTATGTTTCAATGTGCATGTGACAAATAATCTCTCTTTTAAAAAATAAACTGTCTGACATCCCGCAATTCTTTCCTCCAAACAGCTTAAAATTCTGCCCCCTCGTATTAGCCATTTTCACTTCGGGTTAAAAGGCACTGGCTGTCCACTCTGTCTGTGCCACAAATCTCCATCAAGTCATCTGTCACCTTCCTTCACTCCAAAGAGAAATGTCCTAGCTAACTTGACCCATCTTCAAAAACATGCTCTCTAATCCAGACAGCATCCTGGTAAATCTCCACTGCACCCTCTCTAAAGCTTTCACAGCCCTCCTACAAGTAACAAGTTGAGTGCTATTAAGAAATTATTTGGTTCACTCGTGCCTTTGAGAAAGGAGATTTTGCTATTTTTAATCCAGACCTTGTCTAACTCCACACCCATATTTGTCTCATAACTGCCCCCCTTGCAGTGCGCAAGCAGGTATTAAGTATGACTGAAACTGAAGGCAGCTCTGCAATACCTTCTCAAGAGGCAAAAAAAAAGTCAGTCTTTGCGAATGATGCCCACTTAGTTTGGGAATGTAGAACAAAATAGCGCAGGAATATGCCCTGTGGTTCTTGATTTTGTGCCAAAATCACCCTTCCAAGGTTGTGGGAGAGGCATTTAAGAGACTCTTAGATAGGCACTTGGATGATAGAAAAATAGATAGCAATGTGGGAGGGAAGGGTTAGATTGATCTCACAGTAGGTTAAAACGTCTTGGGCTGAAGAGCCTATTCTAAATAACTGAATTTGCAATCAAATGTTCAATTAAACTGATCTCTTTTCAAAGTCAAGTTTATTACCAGTGATAACATTTACTTCCCCGAGATTCATTTCATTGCAGACAGTTACAGAAAAATAAAGAATTAAAAAAGAATTTACCAAACTATATAATAAACAAAGAACCAATGTGCAAAAGATAAGTAGTTCAAAGAAACACAAAAATAATACTGAGTAATAACTGGAGTTGTTGGGTCTTTGAAAGTGAATCTGTAGGCTGTAAAACTAGTTTAGTGTTGTGGTGAGTGAAGTTATCCACGCTGGTTCAGGAGCCTGATGGTTGTAGGGTAATAACTGTTGTGAACCTGGTGGGGTGGGACTCGAGACCCCTGTACCTCCTGCCCGAAGGCAGTAGTGGGAAGAGAGCACGACCTGGATACTGGGGGTCCTTGATGATGAACTCTACTTTCTTCTGCCTATAATATGTCCTTTTCTTTTCATTCCATGCAGATTCATGTGACTATCTAACATCCTTTTGAATTCCTCTATCATACCTGCCTCTACCACACCCCTGGCAGCACATTCCAGACACACAACACTTTCTATCAGAAACTTTCCCAACACGTCTCCTTTGAACTCATCTCCTCTCACCTTAAATTCATACCCTCTCATATTAGGCATTACAATGATACTGTCTGTCTGTCCTATCTATGCTTCTCAATCTTATAAACTTTTATCAGGTCTCCCCTCAGCCTCTTCTGCTCCAGGAAAAAACAACAGCCCAAGTTTGTCCAACCTCTCATAACATTCTCCCTCATCCAAGCAGTATTCTGGTGAGCCCCATTTGCACCCTCTCCAAAACCTTAATCGTTAAAACTTCCATGTAATGGGTGGTGTTCTGTTAGGGGACTGTCCCTCCACCACAAAACGCCAAAAATTCTGTGCGTGGCAGAGTGGGAAAGTCCTGCAGAATCCACCTTCTCCTGCACCTAGAAATTCCATGAGCCCAGAGGTGAGGTGAGGGTGTTTGTGGTGTATGTGGGCTGCAGGGAGAGCGGGATGTGGGTTCTGGGTGTGTTATGGGCTGTGGGGTGGTGGAGGGGCGGAAGACAGACTGTGACATGATCTACGAGGAGAGCCGGTGTGATGCAGATTACTTACCTATAATATGAGCAATCGGCAGCTTTCTTGTGGGATCTGCGGAACGAAACAGGGTGCTGAAATTAGAGCAACAGATGCTTTCCACCCCATTAGCCCACAATAAGTTACTGCGAAAGGATCAATGCATAAACATTTCTCCAGGTTCCACCATCCCTCCCGGTACGCGACATAATTCATTGCATAGCACGTGGAGCCTTGTACACAGGGCTGGATCCACGGGAAATTCCAAATTCCCACCACTTTGACATTCCCAGTGACACACACTCTGTATGGACGTTTGAAATTTGGCGTGACCCTCACCAAACATTTACAGATTAATCATAGGAAGCATCCTATCCAGATGCATCAGCTCTTGATGAGGCAGCTACTCTGCCTGTGATCACAAGAAGCCGCGGAGAATTGCGGACATGGCCCAGCACAAAGAAACTATCCACTGCCCGTCCACACTTTCTACTGCCGTCAAGAAAGCAACCAAAAAAGTCACCCTGGAAAATCCTTTCTTCTCTCCTATCTCAGTGGGCAGAAGATCTATTTTTTTTACTCTTGAAAAGACACACCACTAGTCTCAATGACAACTTCTATCCCTCTGTTGAATGGACCGCTCACTCACTAGGAGATGTATTCATGTCTTCATTGAGATACATTGCGCAACAGATTGTGGGAGGATTGATTTATCTATTTATCTATTGATTGATTGATTGATTGATACAGTGTGGAACATGCTCTCTCATTGACTTTGACTTCTCTTGTGCGTCTCTTGTACTTCTCTTTGACTTCTCAACCAATTTCCCTCGGGATCAATAAAGTATGACTATGACTATGACTCTTGTCAGCCACAGCTGCAGCATCTTTCCTTTAGTATACTTCATCTTCTTTGGGATGAACATGTCCTACGCCTTCTAAATTGCTCCCAGAAATTCCAGTCATTGCTGGTCTGCCATCATCCCTGCCAGGGTTATTTTTCCAATCAATATTGGCCAACTCCTCCTCTAATTCCCTTTACATCACTGTAGTACTGATACAACTGACTTTAGCTTCTCCTTCTCAAATTTCAGGGTGAATTCGATCACAGTATGATCACTGGATCCCAAGCATTTTTTTTAACCTTAAGCTATCTAATCAATCCTGGTTCATTGCACAACCCTCAATCCAGAATAGCTGAACCCCTAGTCTGCTTAACCACGAGCTGCTTTAAAAAAACATCTCTTAGGCTTGGGATCCAGCAGGTGTGTAAAAAGGTCCTGTAGGATTAATGGGGAGCCAAGCCATCCCAACCACAATTTATTCCAGCTGCAACCATCCGGGAAGCAGTACTGCAACATAAAAGCCAGGACCAACGGGCTCCGGGACAGCTTCTTCCACCAGGCCATCAGACTGATGAACTCATGCTGACTGAGCATGACTGTTCTATTTAATATAAATTACTATGATTGCACATTGCCCATTTAGATGGAGACATAACGTAAAGAATTTTACTCCTCATGTATGTGAAGGATGTAAGAAATAAAGTCAATTCAATTCAATGACTATCATCACATTGCCCTTTTGACACGCATTTGCTGTCTCCATTTTGTAATTTGTAGACCACATCTTTACAACTATTTGGGGGTCAGTATACAACTCTCAACAGGGTCTTTTTACCCTTGCAGTTCCTTAGCTATACCCATGATGACTCAACTCCTTCTGACCCCATGTCACCACTTTTAATTGGTTTGATTTCATTTGTTTACCAATAGAGACACACTTCTCCCTCTGCCCACCTGCCTGCCCTTTCGAAACAATGTGTATCCTTGGACATTAAACTCCCAGCTATAATCTTCTTTTCGCCATGATTCACTGGTATCCACAATGTCACACATGCCAATCTGTAACTGTGCTACAAGTTAATCTAACTTATTCTGTATACTGTGCACATTCAAATATAACACCTTCAGCCTTGTATTCACCTTGTTCAGTTCTGTCTACCTTTTACATTGCAACTCATCCTGTTGTCTGCAATTTCCCCCTTATCATCAGCATCTCCTTGCTAGGAGTCTCACGACACACAGCCTCTGTTTGTAAACTAACTCTGGTTCCCATCACGCTGCCAGATGAGTTTAAACCACACACCCCCACCCCATCAAACAGCTCCAGTAAACCTCCCTGCAAGGAAATTGGTCCCCCTTGAGTTCAGGCGTACCCATCTCTTTTGTACAGATCATACCTTCCCCAGAAGAGATGCCAATGATCCAGAGTTCTGAACTCCTGCCCCCTGTACCAGTTCTTTAGACAGACAGTCATCTGCCAAATCATCCTATTCTTGCCCACACTAATGCAGAGATTACTACCCTGGAGGTTCTGTTTTTCACCATTCTCCCCAACACCCTAAAATCTCTCTTCAGGACCTCCTTACCTCTCCTACTAGGTCATTGGTGCCACTATGCACCAAGACTTCTGGCTGCTCACCCTCCTCCTTCAGAATACCATGGATCCAATCTGAGACATCCCTGCTTCTGGCAACATACCATCCGAGTGTCTCTATCGTGCTCACAGAATCTTGTCTCTGTTCCTCTGATGATGGAATCTCCTTTTACCACTGCAATCCTCCTCCCCTCTCTTCTGAGCCACAACACCACACTCATTGCCCGAGGCCCAGTTGCTGTGGCTCCCTATGGCAGGTCGCCCTCCTCAATGGCATCCAAGGTGGTATGCATATTATTGAGGGGAATGGCCACGGGGGTACTATGCACCGGATTCCCATTTCCCTTCCTTCTATCAGTCACCCAATTACCTGCTTCCTGAAAACCAGGGGTGACTACTTCCCTGTAGTTCCTGTCTATCACCTCCTCATTCTCCCGTATGAGCGGTAGGTCATCAAGCTGCAGCTCCAGTTCCTTAGAACGTTCCCTGAGGAGCTGCAGCTGGTCTCCAAGAGTTCCCAGAACTCTCACACAGAACAAAACCCCGCTCTCGGAGCCATTCTAAATGCACAGATATCCCCCAACAGACAAGGAATGAGGAATCAAGAAGGAAAAGAGAAATATACCAGATACTTAACTTGCTCAAGCCCGATGAGCCAAAGCCACTGCAACACTGACACACTCAGAACAATGGCCACTCCGCTTGCACCTGCCTTATTTTTATTCACCCTCCCTAATGAATCCTGCTCAGAGACTGGTCAAAGTCCAACTCTGAAAAAACCGCCATGAAGTGCCACCTTTTTAATCTTGAGTGTGAATCTAAGTGCTCTCACTTGGTGATTGGCCGCAGTACAACTCCTCTCCTGCCTCTGTAACCTTTGATGCCTTTACTAACCAGGAACCCACAGACTTCTGAAAAAGGATCTAGTGCTTTCCCAGCGTACGGGATCAATAAACACCCCCACCAACATTTCAAGGACAAGCTCTACCATCTTCTTCATATTGGTTATAATCGATACCTGTACCCAGATGGAAGCCCGAGGAGAGTTTATTCGTCTGTCAAACTCTGCTTTAAAGACACCCAACGACTTGGCCTCCACAGCGGCCTGTGTCAATGAATTCCACAGATTGACCGCCCTCTGGTTAAAGAAATTCCTCCTCGCCGCTGTTCTAAGAAGGCATCCTTCTATTCTGAGTCAGTGCTTTCTGCTGAACTATTGAAAGCAGCCCCTCCACATCCACTCTATCTAAGCCTTTTTCATTCTTCTAAACTCCAGCAAGTAAAGGCACAGAGACATCCAACCCTCCTCATAGTTAACATTTTTGTTACCGAATCTCCTCTCCGTTGCCTGGATATGGGGCCCAAAACTGCTCACAATAAGCAAAATGTGTTCTGAACAATACTTTATCAAGCCTCCGCATTACATCCTTGCCTTTGTGTTCTGGTCCTCTTGAGGAGAGAGGGGTCAGTGAGGCACTGCGGTTGCTGGAGGCTGTGGGGTAGCCTGACCTGAGGGTGGGGGTGTGTCATTCATGATCTATACTCTTCAGTCCCAGAGGGAAGAGCAGCAGCTCCTCTTCCTGCAACGTTCTGTCCTGCCGGGCCCAGGCAGACCCCTGAACTCTGGGGAGGGACAGTTCTGCCCCACATCCCTGCTTTGTGCCTGGGCTCTGGCTGCTGATCATCATGCTTACCTCCTTTGTATGGGTCCGTCCTGTGTGGAGGCTGACTGCCCGCTGGGGTAGGGAGAGTGAACTGCTGTCTGGTGTGATTGGCTTCATCTGTCCCACCTGTAACGGAGAGGGTGAGTCAATGATGTGGACCCAATGGGGGAGCTCCAACAGCAAGATCCCCAGAGCGTAATGGGTGTGATCCATGGCACAGCAAGATCCCAGAGGGGTAAGGGCAACGTGAGATTTCAGAAGAGGGTAGGTGGACTGGGTGTGAAATACAAAACAAGATCACATGGGGAAGTAGGGTGCACAGCATGATCCCAGGATTTGAACTGCTGCACGGTGAAGTCTTGGAGAGGGAACTGGTGCAGGGACAGTGTGAGCTATGCAGCAAGGTCCCACAGGGTGTGAAAATTTGGTCAGCAAGATCCTTGGGGCAGGATGGAATAATGCACAGAAAGATTCCAGAAGAGGTAGGGACAGCATGTGACAGACTGGACGGATTCATCCAGTGGGAGTGGGGAGAGGGAACCTGTTTACCAATGAAAAGCAAGTTCCTGGGAGAGTTAGGATGGTGGGTAACTTACTGCCCCAGTAGATCTGGGGATGTGGCGTGACGGGCAGCAGGGATGGTGTGTGGCCTGATGTGCAGCAGTATCCCAGGGGGTTGATCTGACAGCAGGTATCCTGGTGCTCTGGGTGCCCAGGATGTGGCCTGCTGAGTAGCTGGTTCCCAGCGGTAGGGACATACCCCAGAAGCAGGGAGTGGACTTGGTGTGAAATTCAATGCAAGGTTTCGCTGAGGAACAGAGTGTGAACTACTGCACAGCAAGATCCCGGATAAGACAGGGTTTTGAACTACTGTGTGAGTGTGAGGTGTTCTGCTGTGAGAGGGGCCTGTGCATGCCTAGATGTGCATTTTAAATGCCAGCTCTGTTCTGTCCAAATAAATGCTGTTTTGTTGTTCTAAGTAAATATTGGTGGGTTGCTGTCTCTCTGCCTCATCAAGTTGGGTCTGAGAACCTATTCTTTCCATGAAACATTTTGGCATCGTCGGCAGGATCCCAAATGGGAGCAAAACAATACAGCCAACACTGCATGGCAAGATCCAGAGGAAAGGACAATCTGTGGTGCAGAGCGGAGGAAATGGCAGGGGCTGAAGCACAGCAGTATTCCATAGCCAGGTTCCAGAGCGGTAGGACAGTGGGTAACTCACAGCACAGCGAGATCCCACAGTAGGACGTTCAGGGGTGACGCCGCACAGCAAGATCCCAGAGCGGGAAGAACAGTGGGTAACTCACAGCACAGCAAGATCCCAGAGCAGGAAGCACACAAGGATAGCAAGATCCCAGTGAGGGCTGGACAACGGGTAACTTGTTACACAGCAAGATCCCAGAGCAGAACAGCGGCACGTGACCCAAAGCTTTCTCCTGATTCACAGCCGGAGAAGACCTTGCACATGAAGCAAAAAAATAAATAAGCAGAGGGAGGCTGGGCAACAACTTACCTTCCGAAGGCCTGTAATCAGAGTGTGGCTTGCAGTCCTGCAATGGGGAGACACCCAATTATTGGCATGGAGAAACATGGTGCTATGGAATAGCAATGGTTTGGTGACATTGCCCCACCTTTTCCATTCAACCCCCGTCACAAGACACAGGATTGGTCATCCCACCCCAGAACTGTACACCGAGCACTTCCATAGCCCAAGGGTGAGAACGATTAACAACAGGGTGGGGCAGTAAAGCTGGAGCCTCAGTGATTGCAGAGGGAGGGAGACAATGGACAACTGGAGAGAGAGAGATAATGGTAGTGAAAGATGAGAGAGACAGACAGACAGATGGAGACTAGTGGAAGATTGGAGAGAGAGAGAGAGAGAGGGAGATCAATGTAGTGGAAGAATAGAGAGACAGCCAGAGACTAGTGGAAGACTGGGGGGGGGAGAGAGAGATCGATGAAGTGGAAGACTGTCGAGGTGGAAGGTGATATTGGGAGATTGCAGAGAGGGGTGGGAAGCTGGAAAATGGAGACAGAAGTAGGTGAATGACTGGATGGAGGGCTGGAGATACTGAAAGATTATAATGGTGGAAAGAGTTCAGAGAAGATTTAAAGATTAGCTTTATTTGTCACATGTAGATTGAGACGTACAATCAAATGCGTTGATTGGGTCAATAACAAACAATCCAAGGATGTGTTAGGAGCACCTTGCAAGTGTTGCCATGCTTCTGGCACCTACAAAGCATGCCCAGAACTCAATAACCCTCACCCATACGTCTTTGGAATGTGGGAGGAAACAGAAGCTCCTGGGGGAAGCCCACATGGTGATGGGAAAAATGTAGAAACTCCTTACAGACAGTGGTGTGAATTGACCCCGATTGCTGGCACTGTATAACACTGGGTTAACCGTTATGCTAAGGTGCCACCTTTACAATGATCCTCCAGAATATGAAGGCTTGAGTTATGGAGGTTGGATAGCCTGGGACTTAGAGTTTTCTTTTCATGTTACAAGTACTGAGGTACAGTGAAAAGCTCGTCTTGCATGCTGTTCCTACGGAACAAATCTTTACACAACGTATTGAGGTAGAACATGATAAAACAATAACAATGCAGAGTAAAGTGTAGCAGATACTGAGAAAGGGCAATGCAGGTAAACAAGGTGCATTATCATAACAAGGTAGATTGTCAGCTGAAGAGTCTTCACTTGAGAATCTTGCTTTCCTTGGAGTGCAGGAGACTGAAGGATAACCTTAGAGAAGTGTATAAAATCATAGGGGCATAGATTGGGTGAATGCACAGTCTTTATCCCAGGGAAAAAAACAAACAAACAGGGCAAAGGTTTAAGGTGAGCAAGGAAGGATTTAAAAAGGGATTGAGGGGCAACAGATTCACTCAGAGGGAGGAGTATGACTATAACTCCAGCCTGTCCTGTACACAACCCCAGTCCGGCCAGCGTGTGACCTCAACAGACCTGCAGGAGGCTTTTCCCTACTGCTAACGGTGGTTTGAATCTGAATCAAACTGCGTGAGTGGAAGCGGATAGCATGACAACATTTAAGAGTTATCTGGATGAATATAGACCTCAGAATCTACCTCACATTGTCCTAGCACCTTATTGTTTCCCTGCAGTGCACTTTCTCTGTAACTGGAACAGTATTCTGCATTCTGTTACTGGTTTTTCATTGTACTACCTCGATGCACTGATGGGATGAACTGATCCATATAGACGGCTTTGAGAAGAAGTTTCTCACTGTACTTCAGCTCGTGACAATATTAAACCAATTTACCTATTTATATGGTTAACGACCAAGTCCTGATGGAAACTTGTGTTAGATCAATCCTGAGTCCAACAATTAATGCAAACACAAAGAAGGCATGCTAGTGGCTATATTTCGTTAGGAATTTCAGGAGATATTGTATGTCACTAAAGACTCTTGCAATTTACCGTGGAGATCATTCTGGCTGGTTGCATCACCATCTGGGATGGAGACACCAATGCACAGGACTTTAAGAGGCTTCAGAGAGTTGTACACTCAGCCAAATTCATTAGGGCTACACCCTCTCCACCACTGAGTGCATCTTCCCAATGGCAGTGCCCCATGGACGTGGCAGCCATCGTCAGGACCCTCACCATCTGGGATGTGCTTTCTTCACATCAGGGGAAAGGAAGTACTGGAGGGTGAAGAGCCGTACTCAGCATTTTAGGAACAGCTTCTTCCCCTCTGCTCTCAAACTTCTGAATGGGATACAACCCCATTAACACGACCTCTCTGTTCCTCTTTTCAACTCAATTTTTTTTCCACTGTAACTTATAGTAATTTGTTATTTCTGCACTGCACCACTGCCACAAAACTACACACTTCACAACATACGTCAGTGACAATAAACCTGATTCTAACGGCGATAAATGTGAGGAACCTGGTATTGATGGTCGGCGGGGGGATTGAAGAGCCCCTTTCTGTGCTGTACTACTGCGTGCCTCTGCAGCAACACCTCCATGTGAAATGGAGGGAATTGAAAAGGGGCACCACAGTAATAGCAGTTAGCACATAGCTGTTACAGCTTGGGGCAGCTCGGAGTTTGATTCCGGCGCTGTTCTGTAAGGAGGCTCTGTATGTCCTCCCCACGGAATGCACGGGATTTCCCAGGTGCTGCAGTTTCCTCCCACGGTCGGTAGGTTAACTGGTCATTGTAAATAGTCCTGTGATTAGATTAGCTTGAATTGGGGTTTTGGAGCATCATGGCTCGCAGAGCCAGAGCCGCCTGTTCCACGCTGTATCACAAAATAAATAAAGAAACCCAAGCCTTGCAAAGCTCAAACCTGCATCAAAACCTGTCTCATTTCAGTTTGGAGGCCAGGCTGAACACTGGGAGCTGGCCAGTGATTCAGATGGAAGGGGCTCGTCCAAAGGAAATGTCCCTCCAACAGTCAGTCATGCAGGGGAAACCCCGAGACTGCCGAGGATCTTAATCAGAGACAGCAAGTATAAATGCTTGATGTACATTCCCTTGTGAAGTTCCTTGCACTCCCACACAAGTTTCAGTTGAACGTAGAGACATGCTGCCAATTTTGAGTGGATTTTTTATCAGAAATGGAATATAGTTTTATCTGGCACTCAGGAACTCCCAGCACGCTGGCCAGTACAATTGAAACTAACAGAGAAGGCTACAGAAAGTAGTAGACACAGCCCAGCCCATCACAGGCGGAGTCCTCCCCACTACTGAACACATCTACAAGCAGCACTGCCACAAGTAAGTAGTGTCCATCATCAAGGACCCCCACCATCCGGGCCATGCTCTCCTCTCATCACCAGCATCGGGCAGGGGTACAGAAATGGTAGGTCCCACACCACCAGGTCCAGGAACATTTATTACCCTATACCCATCAGGCTCTTGAACCAGCATGGATAGCTTCACTCAGCGCAACTGACTGTGTGACCTACAGATGCACTGTCAAAGATTCTACCACTCTCATTCTCAGTATTATTATTATTTTTGTTGTGTGTACAACTTGTCTTCTTTTGAACATTGGTTGTTTGCCAGTCTTTGTTGGTGTATAGATCTTTGTAACTTCTATCACATTTTATTTTACTGTAAATGCCTGCAAGAAAATGAATCTCAAGGTAGTACTGTATATGGTAACCTATAAGCACTCTGATAACAAATGTGACTTTGAACATGCCCCTTTACCAGCGGATGGGGTCCACTGACAGACTCTGCAGGAACCTCCACTGGAATAGGGCTGACATATCCTGAGAGCAATCTTTGCACTAATAATTGTGCATCGCTGTCAAGGTTCACTCAGACACTCCCAAAATCGAGACCCAAATTGTTCTCCCTTCCTGGGAAGTTGTCCTGTCACCAGATACCGGCTCCCTCAGTCTGAGCCAGCAGTGGTCAGCATCCACCCGTCTCTCAGAGTCCTGAGCACCACACAGAGGCCTCATTCTTTCTGCAAGTCTGGGGCCAATTGGCCTCAAGTTCAAGTTCATTGTCATTCAACTGTGTACATCTACACTGCCAAACGTAACAACTTTCCTCCAGACCAAGGCGCACAACACAGTACATACTCACACTCAACACAAAGTAATATCACCACAAATAAATTAACAAATAATAACATGTATCCAGAGAAGCTGCCACCTCTTCCCATCGCGCAACCCCCACCGCCCTTCCCAAGTCCCAGGAATCAACATCTACACTCAAAGGTGTTGGAGGAACTCAGCAGGTCGGGGAACATCTGTGGAGGGAAGTGGACAGTCACCACCCTTGTGTCTCTGGGTAACAGCATCTACCCAAGGTACTTGCCTCTGTTGGACCTTAGAAAGTGAGGTGGCTATTCTCACCCTGCAATAAACTTGAACCTTGTATCCCACCTTGAGGGAACATATCACTTCCATCCTAACTATTTTGTGTTGGCTTCCTTTATCTTTTAAAATTGGTTTTAAAGTTCTCTTACTTGCAAATCCCGAAAACCTTTCTACAGCTTGAAAAACCTCGAGTCCTATGAGGAACACATTAAACGGCACCAATACTGGCACACCAACACGCCCCCACCTCCCCCAGCAGAGATCTGCTCGACGACCCCACCTCGCTCCTACCGGGCTTTGCTACAGCTACCAGAAAAAAAACTGGACAGCTGCAAATAGACTCAGAAGTGGACATGCTAAAACAGCGCAAACACTACACCGAGGGGGCGCCCGACGAACCCAGCTTGCCGCTGTGGTGCCCAAACCCAGGAACATCCTCTGCCTGGCCAAACATGGCCTCTCACCAAGATCTGAGATGGCTTTGCTGCAGACCTTTGATGCGGACATGAGCTGACAAAAATCTATTTGAAGTGTGAAGAGAAAAACCGCTGCCATTAGAAACAACAACAAAACTCCCTCAGCAGCATTAAGAAATACTGCATATTCCCATCGACCCTAACCAATTTCTATTGATGCACCATTCTGTCTGAATGCATAACGGCTTGGTGTGGCAACTTCTCTGCATGTGACCGCAGAGAGCAGCTGACACTGCTCTTCACAGCACAGGAACTAGCCTCCATGGACTCTGTCTACTCTTTTTGCTGCCTCTGAAAGAGCTTTGATGTACAGAGGGATCCCGGGGTCTTGGAGGCAAAGGCATGCTTTCCTCCACTGGTCGGGCACTGAGTGGAAGAGTCAGGAGTCACTTTGCAACCTTGGTTAAGCCGCACTTGAAGTACTGTGTACAGTTCTGGTTGCCCCATTACAGGAAGAATGCGTCGGCTTTGGAGAGAATTTTAGCAAGGTTCTGCCTGGATTAAAGAGCATGGAGAGGATAGACAAACCTGGAAACCTGGGTTGTTTCTCTGGAGTTTCAAAAGCTGAGGGGAAACCTGACAGAAGTCTATAAAATTTTGGTGGCGGAGATGAAGTAGACATTCAGAATCTTTTCCCCTGGAGCAGAAACATTAAAAATTTAGAGGACGCACATTTAAGGTGAGAGGGGGAAGTGTAAAGGAGATGTGCATGGCAGAGAGTGAGGGCTCCCAGAACACACGGCCAGGAATGTGTTGGAAGCAGATACAATAGTGGAGTTAAAGAGGCTGTTCAGTAGACACATGAATATCCAGGGATGGAGAGATACAGGTGGCAGGGTGGAGATATATCTCTAACAAGGGAGGTGTAAGGTGCTCCTTCCCTCTGCTAGCCCGCAGGTCACCTTTGGGCAAGCTGTAGCATGTGCTTAGTGCCTCTCCCCCGATCAAGGTCATGTGAAGCGATGGGAGCAGGTGGTGGATGGTCGAATGAGCAGCCGGTGCAGATCACAAGTCCTGGTTATGCAACCACTGATGCCAGGCAAACAATCTCTGAATAGTACTGAGAATGGCTGGGTTCACCAGTCTTGTAGAGAAACTGCCCAGAAGGCATTGGCAAATGACTAACGTAGAAAAAATTGCCAAGAACCGTCTTGATCATGGTAAGACCATGATCGCCCAATTCATGCGACACGGCACATAATGATGATGGCAGCACGGTAACAGGCCCTTCCAGCCCAATAAGCCTGCACTGCCCAATTACACCCATGTGATCAATTAACCTACTAGTACATCTTTGGAATGTGGGAGGAAATCAGAGCACACGGAGGAAACCCACGCAGTGACAGGGAGAATGTATAATCTCCTTACAGACAGCAGTGGGAATTGACCCAAGTGGCTGATGTTGTAGGAGCACTATGCTAACTGCTACACCAGCATGCAGATGTTGGTAACGTGCCTCAGCCAGGGAATTCCATTCACAAAGTGAAACAACTACTTCTGCGACTCTGACCCACACAACTGCACATTGCTCAATTCCTCTGAGGAGTTTCTTCAGCATTGTTCTCTGCCAAACAGTAATCTTTATTGATGGATAAGGAGGAAGTATTAACCATAATTATGTTAAGCCACATTTTTTTCCAGTAGCTTACTGTTGTTAAAGATTAGCCTCATTTGTCACATGTACATCAGAAGATCGAAGCATACAGTGAAATGTGTCATTTGTGTCAACAACCAACACAGTCCAAAGATTAGGCAACCGGAAAGTAGCATCATGCTTTCTGCACCAACAAAGTGCCTGGAGCATCGAGAGAACCATAGAACCATAGAAACTACAGCACAGAAACAGGCCTTTTGGCCCTTCTTGGCTGTGCTGAACCATTTTCTGCCTAGTCCCACTGACCTGCACACGGACCATATCCCTCCATGCACCTCCAATGAAAACCCGTGTGGTCACGGAGAGAGCCGACAAACTCTTCAAGGACAGCGACAGGACTTGAACCCGTGTCGGTGGGGCTGCAATAGCATTACGCTAACCTCTATGCTACTGTGCCGACCCAAACTACTGGGGTGTATTGCCTGTTGTATGTTCTCCGTGTCTCAGAGACAAAACCACAGATGGGACCTCTTTGTAATCTTAGCTCTCACTGAGCTGGAAACTCCCTGCACTATAGAACACGGGACAGGAGCATCCTAGTGAGATAGTTCTTTTGGGTTTAATTTTCCAAAACTCCCCAAGTCTGGGGAAGATTCCACTGGAGAGGAAAATAACGTTTCTTTTTTTATGAAAAAAAGGAAACAGAAAGCATGAAACGGTTATCTTAACACAAACCTTCAAGAAATAATTTTAAGCCATTAAAAACACTGTGCTGAACTTTTAACCTACTCTAAGATTAATCTAACCCATTCCCCCTACAAAGCCCCCAATTTTTCTCTCATCCATGTGCTGTCTAGCAACTTCTTAAGCGTCCCTAACGTAACTGCCTCTCTCACCACTCTCTGTAAAACACTTACCTCTCACATCACCCCTGTACTTTTGTACAGTCACCTTAACATTATAAGACCATGAGACCATAAGTTCATAACATCTATGAACAGAACCAGGCCACTTGGTCCATCGAGTCTGGTCTGCCATTTCAGCATGGCCGATCCATTTTTCCTCTCAGCCCCAATCTCCTGCCTTTCCTCCATATCCCTTCATGCCCTGACTAATCAAGAATCTATCTGCCTTAAAGATGCGTAAACACCTGGCCTCCACAGCTGCCTGAATTCTACAGATTCACCACTCTCTGGCTAAAGAAATTCCTCCTCATCTCCAATCTAAAAGGACGTCCCTCTATTCTGAGGCTGTGTCCTCTGGTCTTAGACACTCCCACCATAGGAAACATCTTCTCTACATCCAGTCAATCAAGGCCTTTTACCATTCGATAGGTTTCAATTAAGTCACCCCTCATTCTTCTGGATTCCAGTGAATACAGGCCCAGAGCTAAAGACTCCTCATATGACAAGCTGCGTAATCCCGGAATCATTTTTGTGAACCTCCTTTGAAACGTCTTTAATTGCAGCACATCTTTGCCAAGATAAAGGGCCAAAAACTGCTCACAATACTCCAAGTGAGGCCTCACCAGCACTTTCTAAAGTCTGAACATTATATTCTTGCTTTTATATTCTCGTCCTTTTGAAATGAATGCTAACATTGCATTTGCCCTCCTCACCACTGACTCAACCTGCAAATAAACCTTTAGGGAATCCTGCACAAGGACTCCCAAATCCCCTTGAGCTCATTTTGTTTTTATATTTTCTCTCCATTTAGAAAATAGTCAACACTTCCATTTCTTCGTCCAAAGTGCATGTTTAACCTAGGACAAATCCATATTTATTTAAACCCTTATCGCAGGGCACTAAATGAAACTTATGGTGACTGGGCATGTCAACATTGTTTTGTGGAAGGGATATCCCCTCAGCCATTCACGATAGAGAGTCCATAGCCTTTATCAAAGCTGGAGACCACAGCCTCAGCTCAGATTCGCAGCAGGCTTGCTCACCACACTGTCTGAGTGGCAACCGAAAGTTAAACTTGGCAAGCAATTGAAGTTCCCAAACTTCATCGCTTCATCATCCCTGAGGGCTGACATGGTCATTCTCTCAGAGGTTTCAAAGCAGATGGCCATGGTGGAACTGACAGTGGCTTGGAAAGACCGAATTGAGGTGGTGTGTGAATGTAAGAAACCCAAATACCAGGAGCTGGTAGAGCAGTGCCAGGGACAGGGGAGGAGGGCACGATGCGAGGTGAGTTGTCGAGATTTTGATGGCTGCTCATTGTACAGAACCTACTCTCTCCTTGACATTACAAGACCTGCAAAGAAAAGAGCCATCAGGACCATCAGAGGGTGCTGAGTGAGACTCTAGATGGATATGGATCAAGAGGTGGGACCTATTAAGCCGCAAGCCAAGGCCTGATCAACCCTGGTTCGGTCACTTGGGTGAGAGTGTCTGATGTTCAACAACCAAAACACTGATAACGTGTCCCAGCCCATCCGCGGATGCGCCGGGACACATCGTAAATGCGTTTGGCCAGTTTATTGTTCTTTGAAAATGTGTGTTCAAAGAATCACAAGGTTTAGATTTCCATGAGGCTTTTGATAAGGTTGCCACATCAAGGGATATTGTGAAACAGAAAACCTGATGGTGTGGGAGGTGATCTTCTGATGTAGCTCGAGTTCAGCTTGTAGAGTAGCTGGAAGCAGGCGTAAGCAGGCCTTTCTTTGCTTGGCAAGATCTAACGGGGTGTCTGTGCTGAGGACAGGTTTCATAATTTATATAAAAGATGCTGATAAAGCTATTGAAACTGTTAGCGGTAGAGTCAAAGAGTCACAGGGCAGGGAAAAGGCCCTTTGGCGCAAAACATCCAGAGTAATCAGGCCTCCATCGCCTTTGTCTAATTTCTCATTCCTCATGATAGGGTAGTTAACAAGGCACACAGGTGGCTTGCATTTATTAGTCAAAGCTTTGAGTTCAAAGGTCAGGAAGCTATGTTAGAGCTTTTCAAACTCTAGCTAGGCCCCATCTGGAGTATTGCATACAGTTCTGGTCACCCCACTATAAGAAGAATGCTGAGGCTTTGGAGATGGTGCAGAGGAGGTTTACCTGGATGTTGGTTGGATGAGAGGGCACGTGCTATAACGAGAAGTTGGATAAACTTGGGTTGTTCTATTTGAAGTGGCAGAGGCTGAGGGGAGATTTGATAGAGGTTCATAAGAGGCGTAGATGGAACAGACAGTCAATATCTTTCCCCCTGGATTGAAATGGCTAATTCTGGAGGGTATGTGTTTAAGGTGAGAGGGGGTCATTTCAAAGGGGGTGTGAGGAACAAGTTGTTTTTAAAAAACAGAGTGCTTGGAACGTGCTGCCTGAGGTGGTGACAGAGACCGAAACATTAGAGACTTTTAAGAGATGCTTACAGAGGCACATGAATGTGAGGAAAATGGTAGAATATGGAGCGACGACAAGCAGGAGAGAGTAGTTTGCTTATCCATTCGATTACTAAGTTGTTTGGTCCAGTACAGCATTGTGGGCTGAAGGGTCTGTTCGTGTGCTGCACTGTTCTACCTTTTATGTTCTATAATCAAAGACCCCAACCCACTCCGGACATTCACTGCTCCCCCACTCCCATCAGGTAGAAGATACAAGGCACGTCCCACCAGACTCAAGGACACCTTCTTCCCTGCTGTTACTAAACTCTTGGACAGACCTTTCATACACTACAGACGACTATTTGATCTCCCAGTGTGCCTCGTCATGGCCCTTGAATGTTTGTTGTCTTCCCACACTGTACTTTCTCTATAACTGTAACGCTACTTACGGGCTGCTCACTATGCCCCGCCCCCAAGTTTCATCAGATCGGTGTTGCTTGTTAACACAATCAACATATTTCACTATGTTTTGATGTACATGTGACTAATAAATACATCTAATCTAATAAAAGACTTATTTTTCAAAAAAGAGATACAGCACCTTAACAGGTTCTTCTGCCCCAATGAGCCCATACCACCCAATTACACCATGTGACCATTTAACCGACTGACTCACACCTTTCGAATGTGGGAGGAAACCGGAGCACCCGGAGGAAAGCACGCAGTCATGGGGAAAGTGAACAAATTGCTCACAAACAGCGGCAGAATCGAAGCTGGGTCTCTGGTGCAGTAATAGCGATATATTAATTGCTATAGAGTGGGCACGTGGCCAACTGGTTAAGGCATTGGACTAGCGATCTGAAGGTCATGAGTTCGAGCCCCAGCCAAGGCAGCGTGTTGTGTCCTTGAGCAAGACACTTAACCACACATTGCTCTGCGACGACACTGGTGCCAAGCTGTATGGGTCCTAATACCCTTCCCTTGGACAATATCAGTGTCGTGGAGAGGGGAGACTTGCAGCATGGGCAACTGCTGGTCTTCCATACAACCTTGCCCAGGCCTGTGCCCTGGAGAGTGAAGACTTTCCAGGTGCAGATCCACGGTCTCACAAGACTAACGGATGCCTTTATCATTTATTATAATTGCTATGCTAATGTGCCGGTCCGTGATTCTCATCTACTGTTTTCTGTCTGTACTCTCTCAATGTGTTACGTACAGAATGAGCTGCCTGTATGGCATGCAAACAAAAGCTTTTCGCTAACACAAGAAATTCTGCAGATGCTGGAAATCCTCAGCAAACTGCACAAAATATGGAAGAATTCGACAAGTCAGACAGCACCTATGGTGGGAAATAAACAGTCGATATTTCATGCGGAGACTCGTCCTTAGAACGGCTTACTTATCTAGAATTTAATGTCCAAGTCCTCCCCTTTGTAGATTACTTTATTTTTCATATTTTTCTTTTCAGAATGAAGAGTTTAACCATCTCCTGCACTGTACTCTATTTGCCCTCTCACTAACCTATCACTATCCCCCATAGCTTTCTTATGCTTCTTCACAACTTACCTATACCGATTCTGTACTGCGAATGGCAGCAAAGGTAGAATGAGTGGTGAAAACCTTCCCACTGTATCTTGGTGTATGCAATAATAATAAACCAATACCTTCTGGAAATCCTCAAAGCAAAATTGCTGGTTCCCCTTTGTCTGCAGCTCATGTTATTGTGAGGAATTTGAACAAAAAAGAAAGGAAGTTGAACTTCAGTTATAGAGGGCATTGGCATGGAGCTTGGTTCATTACTTAGTTCACAGCTGAAATGGGTGAGTTGTCTTCTGGGGAAAGGCTGGGCAGGGAAGACTTGTGTCTGTGAGAGTTCAGAGTGAAGGATATGTGATCCCTGAGAGTGACAGAGACAAGACATAAAGAAAGGAGGAGAAAAGGGAAGGAAAAGGGAAGAAAAAGGGAGGAGGAAAAAGAATTGAGTGAGGAAGGGGGAGAGAGGTGGGAGAGACCTAGAAACAAAGAAAATAGATGCAGGAGTAGGCCATTTGGCCCTTCGAGCCTGCACCACCATTCAGTATGATCATGGCTGATCATCCAACTCAGATCCCTGTACCTGCCTTCTCTCCATACCCACTGATCCCCTTAGCCACAAGGGCCATATCTAACTCCCTCTTAAATATAGCCAATGAACTGGCCTCAACTGTTTCCTGTGGCAGAGAATTCCACAGATTCACCACTCTCTGTGCGAAGAAGTTTTTCCTCATCTCGGTCCTAAAAGGCTTCCGCTTTATCCTCAAACTGTGACCCCTCATTCTGGACTTCCCTTACATCAGGAACAACCTTCCTGCATCTAGCCTGTCCAATCCCTTTAGAATTTTATACGTCTCAATAAGATCCCCCCTCAATCTTCTAAATTCCGGTGAGGATAAGCCCAGTCGATCCAGAAAAGGGAAGAGAGAAAGTAAGAGTGAGGAGCTTTGACAGAGATAAGGAGGGGGAGAGATGAAAAGAGAGGGCAAGGGTGAGAAAAATAAGGAAATAGGGGAGAGGGGTACAGAGTGGAAGGTGTAATAATAGAGATTTAAAGGAGAGAGGGAGACAGACAGAGACTGGTGGGGAGGGGGGTTATACATTAAATTAAACTGGGCTGATTGCTGTGAGTTTGGTCCTTTGACTTGACTCCCCACTCCCCGTCCACCCTTGCAGAGGGGGCCAGGCCTGCCACCGCAAGCACAGGGAGAGGTCGCGTGGATGACCATGTGCCACTGGGGTTGCGTGGAGAGGTGAGGAGAGTGCACTGAAGCACTCTTGATTACTGAAATAACACAGTGTCAGGCTGTCAAGACTCCCTGTGTGCAATAACTAAACCATTACCTCACTTTGGGGAATTCCCTCACCTTCTGTGCTTACCGGTTAATCATATCCAAATTACAAGGAGGCACAGCTCTGTAACTGTTCCATTAACAAAACAGTGTGATTTCAGTAGCAGCTCAATGGGACTAGGCAGATTCATAGTTCAGCAATGGACTAGATGAACTCTGCTCTGGATGGTCCCAAGCCCGCTTGCGAAAGGGGGAGGGTTGAGCATGGGGCTTGAGCATTTGGCGTGCTCCAGAAATGCCAAACAAAGCTTCAGAGACCTTACCCCCAGGAGAGGAAGGAAACACCTGGGGACAACTTGAAAGGCTGGCCCAGGACAGGGAACTCTGGCGAGCTGTTGTCCACCGCCCATACCCAGTGGGAGTGATGAGCTTAGGTGGACTAGACGGGAAAAGTGCCAAAGTGTTCTCTGACTCTTTGCACAGTGATGGTCTAAGGCAGGGGTTCCCAACCTTTTTTATGCCACACACCCTGCCATTATCCATGGGGTCCATAGACCCCAGGTTGTTTTGCCCCTGGTCTAAAGGTTGTTAGGTTGAAGGAGTCACGGCAAGGATTTCTGCACCATTGTCAGATTGGTCTCAGATCCAAGGGTTTGTGTTGGGGGAGGTTATCAGGAGGCCGAGTAGCCCACATGCAAAGGGGAAATGGTCTTTCCTTGTGTCCCGGGGAACACAGTCTAGATGTGAAGAAACACTGCCAGATTTTCTCATAAACTCAAGGGATTCTGCAGATGCTGGAAGTCTTGAGCAACACACACTCAAAATGTTGGAGGAACCTAGCAGGTCAGGCAGCACCTATGGAGGGGAATAAGCAGTCACTATATTTCGGGCCAAGACCCTTCATCAGGACTGGAAATGAAGGGGGAAGAGGTCTGAATAAGAAGGTAGTGGGAGAGAAAGGAGTACAGGCTGGCAGGTAGTAGGTGAAGTTCAACTTCCCATTCTGACGTGTCTGTCCACAGCCTCCTCCAAAGCCAGAATGAAGCCACAGGCAGCTGCGGGAGCAACACCTCATACTCTGCCTGGGTAGCCTTAAACCTGATGGCACAGATATCGATTTCTCTATCTTCGGCAATTTCTCCCATTCTCCTTTCTTTTTCAATTCATCACTCTGGTTCCCCTCTCATCTGCCTTTAACCTCCCCTCCTTCTTCCCTTTCTCCCATTATCCACTCTCCTCTCCAATTAGATTCCTTCTTCACAGGGATGCAATGCTAGCTGGAGCGCACTGGAGCGTGTCTGGCACATCCTTAAGAAAAAAGCTGAAATAAGCAAGCTAATTAATTAGGTGCCGCCCAGGGTGATTTGAGTATCTCAGAAACGGCTGATCTCCTGGGATTTTTACACACAACAGACTCTGGAGTTTACAAAGAATGGTGCCAAAAACAAAAAAAATCCAGCCAGTGGATTTAACAAGATGTTTTCGCTCACAGAACAGCCACTCGCTGGATGATTTTTTTTGTTTTTGGCACCATTCTTTGTAAACTCCAGAGTCTGTTGTGCGTAAAAATCCCAGAAGATCAGCAGTTTCTGAAATACTCAAATCACCCTGGGCAGCACCTAATTAATTAGCTTGTTTATTTCGGCTTTTTTTCTTAAAGATGAGCCGGACGTGCTCCGGCTAGCACTGCACCCCTGCTTCTTCAGCCCACCACCTCTTCCACCTATCACCTCCTAGCTTCTTCCTCCATCCTCTCCTCTCCCACCTCCACCAAACACCTTATGCTCAGACTCTATACTCCTCTCCCCTCCCTCAGTACTGTTGTTATTTTTTGTTGTGTAAGAAAAGTATGATTTATGTTCTGTCGTGTTGTTGCAGCAAAAAGCTAACTTTCAGATTGATTTATCACATGCACTTGGAAACATACAGTGAAATACAGGTACATAATTCATTGAAAGTGGTGCCACAGGCATATAGGGTCGTAAAGGAGACACAGGCACATTGCCCTTCATAAATCAATGGATTGAGTACAGGAGATGGGATGTTATTTTGACGTTATGCAAGACAGTGAGGCCTAATTTATGTGCAGTTTTGATCACCTACCTACAGGAAAGATGTAAATAGGGTTGAAAGAGTACAGAGAAAATTTGCAAGGATCTCGCTGGGACTGGAGGGCCTGAGTTATAAGAAAAGATTGAATAGGTTAGGATTGTATTCTTTAGAATGTAGAAGATAGTGATGAACATAGAACATAGAATAGTACAGCACAGTACAGGCCCTTCAGCCCACAATGTTGTGCCGACCCTCAAACCCTGCCTCCCATATAAGCCCCCACCTTAGATTCCTCCATATACCTGTCTAGTAGTCTCTTAAACTTCACTAGTGTATCTGCCTTCACCACTGACTCAGGCAGTGCATTCCACGCACCAACCACTCTCTGAGTAAAAAACCTTCCTCTAATATCCCCTTTGAACTTCCCACCCCTTAGTTTAAAGCCATGTCCTCTTGTATTGAGCAGTGGTGCCCTGGGGAAGAGGCGCTGGCTATCCACTCTATCTGTTCCTCTTATTATCTTGTACACCTCTATCATGTCTCCTCTCATCCTCCTTCTCTCCAAAGAGTAAAGCCCTAGCTTCCTTAATCTCTGATCATAATGCATACTTTCTAAACCAGGCAGCGTCCTGGTAAATCTCCTCTGTACCATTTCCAATGCTTCCACATCCTATTTAATAAAGGTATATAAAATTTATGAGGGGTATAGATAGGGAAATGCAAACAGGCTTTTTCCACTGAGGTTGGGTAGGATTACAACCAGAGGTCATACGTTAAGTGTGAAGGGTGAAAAGTTTAAGGGGAACATGGGGTGAAACTTCTTCACTCAGAGGGGCATGAGAGTGTGGAATCAGCTGCCAGAATAAGTGGTCCATGTGAGCTTGTTTACAACTTTTAAGAAAGGTTCGGATAGATGCATGGACAGTAGGGATATGGAGCGCTATGACCCCAGTGCAGGTCAATGGGCGTAGACAGTTTAAATGTTTTTACAGCATGGACTAGATTTTTTTTTTATTAAGTGCAATCATGAACAATAGCCAGATCAGAAATGCAGATCAGATCAACTAGTTCCCAAAGAGAACTCTGACAGGCCACTCAGATGGTTCACTGCTGCTCAGCGACAGAACACAAGATGAGCCTGTTTCTGCGCTTACTTCTCTGTGACTCTAAACGCAACCCAAGGATGTGCTGGGGGGGCAGCCCGTATGTTCTGTGCCAACATAGCATGTCCACATTGTTCAGCAGAACAACACAACGCAGACCACAATAAAACAGATCACATCGAGCAACACAAACAACCACAGTAAAATGAGCCTCATTCCCCTCTCCCAACACACATACACACTCCTGTAAGTCCATGACAGGCCGTGATACTGCATAAGCAGCCTCCACCATGCCAGGATATCCGTAGAGACTGACTGCATCATCTTGTGGTTACTTCACAGGATTGGAAAAAGTTGCAGGAAGTTGAAAATTCAGCCAGCTGCATCACGGCCACTAGCCTCCCCAGCATGCAGGACACCTTCAAAAGGAGGCATTCACCATTAAACATCCTCACCATCCGGGACATGTCCTGTCATCTTCACTATCATCAGGGAGGAGTTACAGGAGCTTTAAAATATTCATACAACAGTTTAGGAACAGCTTCGTCCCCTTCACCATCAGACTTCTGAATGGTCCATGAGCTCATGAACGATTTTCTCTCTTCTTGCACTACTGAATATATTTTATATTTCTTATGGAAATTTATTGTTTTTTTCACATCTTGTACCGTTCTGCTGTGACAAAACAACAAACTTCACAACATATGTCAGTGATAATAGACCTGATTGATATTCTGGGATTAGGCTTTATTCTACTCCCAACCCCCCAGGACATGGCTCACTACGGGGAGGCTTTCTCTCTCCCCCATCCTTTCGACCAGTTGATTTCCAACACACCCACTCACCCCCACTTGCTAATGAAATCACTTCTTCTCTCCTCCTGTCACCTCTATCAGTTTCTCTGCAAACTCCTCTGTGCTTATTCTCCCTGTTTCACCCTCCTGAGCTTTCACTTTCATCCAGTGCCCCCTCCATCATCCTGCGGTCCAAATTGGAACACAGGACAACTCTCTTCTTTCACCTCCTGCCCACCCTACTGTTTCGTTTCCTCCACCTCCCATTTCATCTGTTTATTCAAATAGACTGGCTGTCTGTTTCCTCCCTCTCTCTCTGCTCCTGCACTCTCAAGCACTCTCTCCTTTAATAGCTGCATCCGTTCACTCTGTCCTCACCTTCCCTCTCTCTGCCCTGCACTCCACCTTTCTATTTCTGCTCTTGCACACACACACACACACACACACACACACACACACACACACACACACACACTCTCTCTCTCTCTCTCTCTCTCTCTCTACTAATGCCCTCTCCCTCCACCACTGACAGCGTGGACTGTATTCTTTTCCTTGATGCTACCTGGCCTGCTGAGCTCCTCCAGCATTTTGTGTGCATGGCATGCTGTGTTGCCCCAGCACAATTCTCGCTGATTGGATTTGACATTTGCACTATGTTTCAATGTATGTGACAAATAAAATTCACCCTTAATCTTCTATCCTTCTTCCTCTATCTGTGGCATTCCCTCTGATCCTGCACTCTCACTCTTTCTTGCCTCTCCCTCATTCAGCAGGCTGGCTCTCTGAATGCGATTGTTACCCCCCCTCCTCTCTGCTTTTTTTTCCCTGAGTGCCCCTGCTCTGCTCTCCACCCCTGACTCCTTGCTCAACCACTCGGCCCTCCCCCATCAAAGACGACAGGGTCACCCTCCAGCACTCACAGCAGCGAGGGGGACTTCAACCCATTCAAGCCGTTCTGCAGACAGAGGCCGTTCGGCCCAACGCTCCCGATCCCGTCCGTGCTCACGCTCCCTTTCGACTCGGGCGCTGACGACTCTTCCAGAGTGATTTAGGAACCTGGCCCCCCGTGGGGAGCGGGTTCCAGCTCTCTGCCAGCCTTTGGGTGTGGGTTTGTTCCCTAGACAGCTTGGGCCGAGATCCAGATTGACTGCTGGCCGTGAGCACAGAGATAAATAGTCTGAGGCACTGAGCTGTGTGACTCGTCTCTCAGGGCGGTTCCTCTCGGAAAACCTCCCCTCAGCCCTGACCCACACTCGGGAGTTTAACTCCTTCTGTGCTGGCGTCATCCCGCGACGGCCGTTCTCGGCCTCTCCGTGGACCCCGCGGTGCCGGGTCGCGGATTCAGCCCCGTGTTTCCGGCGTGGCTCGATTCCACACGAAAAATGGGAGCACGGACGGTGTGGGCCTACCTGGAGCCACCCACGGGTGGAGCTTGGCTCGTCCCCGGGCGGAGACCATCGGGAGTAGATGCGGGCCTCGCCTGCTACTCAGTCTCACCAAGGAAGCGAGAGAGTGGCCGACAACCACGCAACCTGAAGTGAAAACTGGAGGGCGGGGCGGAGAGAGACAGCTACTCTCTACTTGAGAGAGGGAGAGGGGCGAAGGAGGAAAATGGGTGTGTTTTAGAAACATAGAAAATAGGTGCAGGAGTAGGCCATTCGGCCCTTCGAGCCTGCACCGCCTTTTATTATGATCATGGCTGATCATCCAACTCAGAACCCCGCCCCAGCCTTCCCTCCATACCCCCTGATCCCTGTAGCCACAAGGGCCATATCTAACTCCCTCTTAAATATAGCCAATGAACTGGCTTCAACTGTTTCCTGTGGCAGAGAATTCCACAGATTCACCACTTTCTGTGTGAAGAAGTTTTTCCTAATTGCAGTCCTAAAAGGCTTCCCTTTTATCCTCAAACTGTGACCCCTTGTTCTGGACTTCCCCAACATCGGGAGCAATCTTCCTGCATCCAGCCTGTCCAATCCCTTTAGGATTTTATACGTTTCAATCAGATTCCCCCCTCAATCTTCTAAATTCCAACGAGTACAAGCCCAGTTCATCCAGTCTTTCATCATATGAAAGTCCTGCCATCCCAGGAATCAATCTGGTGAACCTTCTTTGTACTCCCTCTATGGCAAGGATGTCTTTCCTCAGATTAGGGGACCAAAACTGCACACAATACTCCAGGTGTGGTCTCACCAAGGCCTTGTTTTGAGAGGCAGCGAGCAATAAGACACAGGACGGAAGGGAGGGGGAGGGCGAGAGGTGGGAAAAAGAGAGGGAGGGGGAGAAGGAGAAAAATAGGTGCATGGAGAGAGGGAGCAAGTCAAGGAGACGGGGAAGGGGCAGAGGAAGAAAAATGGGAGCGTGGTAGCGAGAAAGGGAGAGGGAAAAGAGAGGGGTGAGGCAGACTAGGGTTGATCGAGAGATACACACAATGTGCTGAAGGAGCTCAACAGGTCAGGCAGCATTTATGGATGGGAATAAAGAGTTAACGTTTCGGGCCGAGACCCTTCATCAGGATTGAGAGAGAGACAGAGAGATAAATAGAAAGAGGGAGACAGATGGGGATGGAGAAAGGACAGGAGAGAGATGAGGAGCAGAAATACAGGGAAATGCTTGGAAATAGCACGGTGGACAGAACTAGACACTTAACAGAGCGAAAGAAAAAGGATTGTTAGGATGAGATGAAGAAAGACAGCTTGGTAAAGAGTGTGCCAACTTTAGAGAGAACGTGCCAGAAGGAAGGGGAGATAAATAAATGGACAGTGAATGGCAGAAAACTGAGAAGGGCAGATACTGATAACGAAAAGATAAACGGATGGCAATAACGAGGTGAAATCGAGATTCAGAGAAACAGAGTGATGGAGAAACACGGTGAAAACAATAGATATACGGATGGACAGCCAGAGAAAGAGATGACTGCAGGAAGACAGGGAGACGGCTGGCTCCGCTGTGCAAACCCAGGCCCGCCCCGACTGCACGGTCCACTTGCTCAGTTCTCCAGGGATGTCCCATCACAGAGTACCCACCTATCACCAGGAGACAAAAACACCAGGGTTGGGATTTTTTCAAAAACTCTGTGGAGTCAGAGTTTTCTGAATTGGGGAGGCGGTTCAGAGGTCAAGGCTCATCGCCACACTGTGGAACTCTGGGCTATTTCTAGTGGGGAAAAAGGCAACGTAGCATCCACGCCAGAACTACCAGTCTCAAAAACAGTTACTGTCCCCAAGCAGACAAGACTGATCAACACCTCCACCCACTGACTAACCCACCCCTCCACAGCCTCAACCACCACTACTTTATAATTTCCTATCAACAATCAATGTATAGTTATATTTACTGGGCTATTTATCTTACTGTGGCTGTTTTGTATTGCATCGGATCCGGAGTAACAATTACAGTATTTCACAGGTAAACCAGCATTTAGAAATGAAGCAACACACACAAAATGCTGGAGGAACTCAGCGGGCCTGGCAGCGTCCATAGAAAAGAGTAAACAGTCGACTCTTCGGGCCGAGAGCCTTCTTCAGCACCCCAGACTAGAAATGAATAACTTAGCAAGTCTGATCAAGGGTCTTGGGCCGGAACGTCGGCCGTTTATTAATTCCCTTGGATGCTGCTCGACTTGCTGAATTCCTTCCGCATTTTGCGCGCGCTATTCTGGATTTCCAGCATCTGCGGAATCTCGTGATAACAATTATTCTGTTTTCCTTTCCATTTGTGTACGGGAAGCACTCTTGAATATTGAGCTACCACAGCAACGACTGCATTTACTCCCCCCCACCCACCCCGCATTATCCCTGGGCTCAGCTGAGGACCACCTGGTGAATGGAGACCGAACAAGTCCCGGTCCCCACCCCAGAGTGCGAAACTGATTGTCCGGACCAGTAACCCGTGGTAAACCCCAGGGAAGGGCCGGCACCTTCTGCGGTTTCAGCCAAGGTGGAGAGGTCAAGGGAGCGGATTCCAGGAATTGGAGCGGCTGAAGGCGCGGAGAAACGGAAAACCCAGGGGAATTGTGTAGGCCACAGAGATCAGGCGGGCGGGGTGAGACGATAGAGTCCAGAAACAGACCCTTCGGCGCAACAGGTCCACACCTACCAAGATGCCCAATCTAAGGTCATCCCATTTGCCAGCATTTGCTCAATAACCTTCTGAACCTTTCCCATCCGTGAACCTGTCTAACTGTCTATTAGAAATTACTGCGCCTGCATCAATCACTTCCACGGGCAGCTTATTCAATAGATGAACTATTCTCTGTGAAAGAAATATTGTCCCTCAAGTTCTAATTAAATCTTTTCCCTCAAACTTTTAACCTGCGCCCTCTCGTTTTTGATTTCCGAACCTAAGACTTACCCTATCTATACCTCTCATGATTTATTGATCCTTCGGGATCAATAAAGTATAACTATGACTATTTCATAAGGGCACCCACAGTATTCTACACTCCTTCTCCTTAATGTATTCATCAAATGCCCTGGGAATTTCCTTAATCTTGCCTGCCAGCGTTATTTTGTCCCATTCTTTGTCATGATACGGACACCTGTCCAAGGAGTAAAGCCCTCGCCTTTCCTGGGATTCAAGGGAGAAAGTCGAAGAACTTCCTAAACAATCAGAATTAAGTTTATCACCGGCATATGACGTGGAATTTGTTAATCTGGCAGCAACAGTTCAATGCGGTACATAATCTAGTAGAGAGAAAATAATAATAATAATAGAATAAAACATAATAATAGATAATCAAGTAAGTCAATTACGTATATTGAATAGATTTAAAATAATGTGCAAAAACAGAAATACTGTATATTTAAAAAGTGAGGTAGGTTCCAAAGCTTTAATGTCCATTTAGGAATCGGACGGCAGAGGGGAAGAAGCTGTTCCTGAATCACTGAGTGTGTGCCTTCAGGCTTCTGTACCTCCTACCTGATAGTAACAGTGAGAAAAGGGCATGCCCTGGGTGCTGGAGGTCCTTAATAATGGACACCGCCTTTCTGAGACACCGCTCCCCGAAGATGTCCTGGGTACTTTGTAGGCTAGTGCCCAAGATGGAGCTGACTAGATTTACAACCCTCTGCAGCTTCTTTCGGTCCTGTGCAGTAGCCCCTCCATACCAGACAGTGATGCAGCCTGTCAGAATGCTCTCCACGGTACAACTATAGAAGTTTTTGAGTGTGTTTGTTGACATGCCAAATCTTTTCAAACTCTTAATAAAGTATAGCCGCTGTCTTGCCTTCCTGCTTCATGGATTTCAAATGCCGGGTGATGTCTGGAGGCTAACCAGTTTAATTGTGAATGAGAGCGATAGAGAAACAAAAGTAGAAAGATATAGATAAAGGGGCACAGAAAGAGAGATAAATAGAGGGGAAGAGAGAGAGATAAAGAATTATATGTTCTAGAGACGGAGGCATTGGAAAAGATAGATAGGGACAGAGATAGACACGAGTTTTGAATGGGATCTGGCCTCCAACATCTCCTTCCCTTGACAGATCAGGGTGGGGTCTTCACCGTAACCGAGGCGAGCCCGTTTCCCAGGTCAACTTTTCACTGCCCCTATCCTCTATTGAGGAGCCAGGCAGCCTCGTTGGTTCAAACCGCACTCCCGGAGCTCTGGCAGGGAATTCCACTCCGGGATCCCGGCTTTGACAACGAGGGAGCGGCGGGAGGGCAGAGGAGTTAGGGGTATGCAAAGAGGTTCGGAATTATGCTCCCACCTCCCCTACGGACGGTGGACGGTCGCGAACCGTTGGGTCGAAGGGGGGAGGCTGGGTAGGAAGCAGAGGATCCCATCAGAGATGTTGAAAGGCGAGGGTGGGGTGTCCACCTACCTTCCTGCAGTCGCCAGCTATCAGCAGGTAACCAGTCATCCCCACGAAGGCAACTGTCAGGGCCGCGCACCACAGAAGGAGGATCACCAGTGTTTTGGACCCCACCTTCGCCATCTCCTGGTGGCAAGGCAGCAGAGCGCTGCGTCCACCCCGCTGGCGAGCCACGGCGTCCAGTGCTTGTCCCGGCTGACCCTCCCGCATCGCTCCAGCACCAGAGTGCGGGAGGCAGCCGGCGGTTCGGCAGCGAACAGCGGCACTGAGGGGTACTCTCGGCGCAGGCAGGGCCCAGAGCTCTCCTGAATTCCCCCGGCCGGTGGAGTTCCCCGCTGGGAGGCGAGGCTGTCTGGGCAGACAGAGGACCGTCCCTCCGCGATCTCTAATCCGCAGTCGCCGGTCCATGTTTCTCTGTCAATTTAAACCCTCGCCCACCCACGTACTTATCATTTCATTGGGCGCTTTGAGCTGGGTGGGTACGTAGGAGGGGGGAGCTGAATTTGCCTGAAGGCAAAGGGGGATAGAATTATTAATAACCGCATTTCAAAATACGAAGTCCCACTCTCTCATAGTTACATAGCTGCTTCCTGAACTGATTTGTCAGGCTTCGTGTAAACTAAGTCCTGATCTGTACTGAATAACAATCAGAATTTGATGTATTGTCCCTGACTTGTATGATAAGAAATGCGTGGTAAAATGTAAATATATAAAAATACTATAATTTGGAAACTATAAATAAATGGAGTAAAGAAAACGAATAACGCAGTGCGTTCACGGCTCATGGACCGTTCAGAAACCGGGCAGCAGAGGGGAAGCAATTGTTCTTAAAATGTTGACCGAATATCTTCAGGCGTTCTCTCCGCTCCCGTATCTCCTCCCCGGTGGGAGTAATGAGACGAGAGTATGTCCCAGATGGCGGGGATCCTGCATGATTAATGCCGCCTTTTGGAAGATGTCCTCTATGGGTGGTTGCGCCCGTGGTGAAGTCGGCCGAGTCACAACCCTCCAAAGCCGCCTGCGATCCTGTGCATTGGAGTCCGCATAGCTGGCTGCGATGCAGCCGGTCAGAATACTCTCCCAAGCTCATCTGGAGAAATTTGCAAGCGTCTTTGCTGACATACCAAATTCCCCAACGAAGTCGAGCCGCTGGCGCGCCTTCTTCGCAAGGCTGAGCAGTACGTGGTGATACGCACTCCCTTGCCTTCGGAGTTCATTATCCCAGAGCGATACAGCACGGAAACAGACTATCCGGCACAATTTACACATGTCAACCACGATGCTGATCCACGCTAATCCCCTTTACCTCCTTTTGACCCATAGCCTTTTGAACCTTTCCTACCCAAATGTCTTTTGAACATTGTAATTACACCCCCATTTACCACCACCGGTCGTAATTCGCTCTATACACCCATAAGACATCGGACAAAGGAGCAGAATTAGGCCATCGAGCATGCTCCCACATTCTATCATGGCTGACTTTAGAAATACCTTCCACAGTCGACTGTGGCAATGAATTCTACAGATTCACCAACTTTGTCTTAAGAAATTCCTCCTCAGCTCTGTTCACAATGGATGCCCCTGTATTCTGAGGCTGTGCTCTCTGATCGTTGACTCCTCCACTATAGGAAACATCCAACTGCTCTCTGTGTGAACATCTTGCTCCTTCAGGAATTCTTTAAATCTTTCCTCTCTCACCTTAAACCTATGCCCTCAGATCTTAGATTCCCTTATCTTGAAGAAAAATTGTGAATATTTTTCTTATTTCATGAGTTCATAAACCTCTATAAGGTCACCCCAGCCTTCTTCACTCCAGGGAAAACAGTCCCAGCCTATCCATTTTCTCTTCATAACTCAAACCGTCAGTCCAAACAACTTTCCTGTGATTTTTTTTCCCTACAGTCTCCACTTCAGGATCCACTTCAGGACCACTAGACTCAAAAACAGTTACTTCCCCCAAGCCAACAGGCTGATCAACACCTCCGCTCATTAACTTGTCCCACCCACCCAACCACCACATCACTTAGCGTCTCTTTATGTACATACAATCTGGGTGAGGGGTTGGAAATACATCTCCACCAATGCACCAAGATGCTCCTCCCCTCCCCCTAGCCAAGGTGTAACACCCACTTAGTCCCTGATCAGGGTTAAATGAAGCCATGGGAGCAGGTGGTGGATGGTCATATGAGCAGCTGGTGCACATTACAAGTCCTGGTTACATGACCACTGACACCAGGCAATCTCTTATAATGGCTGGGATCACCCATCTTGTAAAGACACTGCCCAGAAAAAGGCAATGACAAACCACGTCTGTAGAAAAATTGCCAAGAACTATCATGGTCGTGGAAAGAGCATGACTGCCTATGTCATACGACATGGCACATAATGATGATTGTAATACATGAACATTAAATAAGAAGTGCAAAAAGGCAGGGGAAATAGTGATGTAGTGTTCATGGGTTCATTGCTCATTCATTAATCTAATCATGGAGGGGAAGAAGCTGTTCGTAAAATGTTGAATGAGTGTATTCAGATCCCTGTACGTCCTACTTGATGGTAGCAATGAGAAGAGAATTGCACACTGTTTTATCAAATTGATTTTATATTTATATTGTTGTGCTTTTTGTTTTTATTCTGTTCTTTATGCTTGTTGTGTTTTTTTCTGCTGCATTGTTTAATCTCCTTTACACTCGTGTACTGAAGAATGACAATATATCCTGAATCTTGTATCCTTTCAGTAAAAGGGAGACTGGAGCTGAAGACAGGATTCTGGCCATATTACTCCAAAGCTCAGAGATTCCTGCCTGTGGCTGTGAGGGAGGTCCACACCTCCGCTGGGACCTTGACTTCCCAGAGAGAGCAGAGGGTTTCTTTCATGTCCTAAACTCCCAAGTTGGGGCTGATCTGAAAGGAGAAAGGGGGGAGGATCTGCTTGAACCCTATTGACCATTGAAAGCCCTAGGTAGAGTGGACAGGACAGGATGTTTCCTCTAAATGGGGAGTCTAAAATCAGAGGGAACAGCCTCAGAATAGAAACATAGAAACATAGAAAATAGGTGCAGGAGTAGGCCATTCGGCCCTTCGAGCCTGCACCGCCATTTATTATGATCATGGCTGATCATCCAACTCAGAACCCCGCCCCAGCCTTCCCTCCATACCCCCGACCCCTGTAGCCACAAGGGCCATGTCTAACTCCCTCTTAAACATAGCCAATGAACTGGCCTCAACAGTTTCCCGTGGCAGAGAATTCCACAGATTCACCACTCTCTGTGTGAAGAAGTTTTTCCTAATCTCGGTCCTAAAAGGCTTCCCCTCTATCCTCAAACTGTGACCCCTCGTTCTGGACTTCCCCAACATCGGGAACAATCTTCCTGCACCTAGCCTGTCCAATCCCTTTAGGATCTTATACGTTTCAATCAGATCCCCCCTCAGTCTTCTTAATTCCAACGAGTACAAGCCCAGTTCATCCAGTCTTTCTTCATATGAAAGTCCTGCCATCCCAGGAATCAATCTGGTGAACCTTCTTTGTACTCCCTCTATGGCAAAGATGTTTTTCCTCAGGTTAGGGGACCAAAACTGCACACAATACTCCAGGTGTGGTCTCACCAAGGCCTTGTACAACTGCAGTAGTACCTCCCCGCTCCTGTACTCGAATCCTCTCGCTATAAATGCCAGCATACCATTCGCCTTTTTCACCGCCTGCTGTACCTGCATGCCCACTTTCAATGACTGGTGTATAATGACACCCAGGTCTCGTTGCACCTCCCCTTTTCCTAATTGGCCACCATTCAGATAATAATCTGTTTTCCTATTTTTGCCACCAAAGTGGATAACTTCACATTTATCCACATTAAATTGCATCTGCCATGAGTTTGCCCACTCACCCAACCTATCCAAGTCACCCTGCATCCTCTTAGCATCCTCCTCACTGCTAACACTGCCACCCAGCTTCGTGTCATCCGCAAACTTGGAGATGCTGCATTTAATTCCCTCATCCAAGTCATTAATATATATTGTAAACAACTGGGGTCCCAGCACTGAGCCTTGCGGTACCCCACTAGTCACCGCCTGCCATTCTGAAAAGGTCCCGTTTATTCCCACTCTTTGCTTCCTGTCTACTAACCAATTCTCCACCCACACCAATACCTTACCCCCAATACCGTGTGCTTTAAGTTTGCACACTAATCTCCTGTGTGGGACCTTGTCAAAAGCCTTTTGAAAATCCAAATATACCACATCCACTGGTTCTCCCCTATCCACTCTACTAGTTACATCCTCAAAAAATTCTATGAGATTCGTCAGACATGATTTTCCTTTCACAAATCCATGCTGACTTTGTCCAATCATTTCACCGCTTTCCAAATGTGCTGTTATCACATCCTTGATAACTGACTCCAGCAGTTTCCCCACCACCGACGTTAGGCTAACCGGTCTATAATTCCCCGGTTTCTCTCTCCCTCCTTTTTTAAAAAGTAGGGTTACATTAGCCACCCTCCAATCCTCAGGAACTAGTCCAGAATCTAACGAGTTTTGAAAAATTATCACTAATGCATCCACTATTTCTTGGGCTACTTCCTTAAGCACTCTAGGATGCAGACCATCTGGCCCTGGGGATTTATCTGCCTTCAATCCCTTCAATAGGAGGACGTCCCTTGAGAACAGAGATGAGGAAGCATCTCTTCAGCAAGTGGGCAGTGAATCTGTAGAATTCATTGCCACATAAGGCTGTGGAGGCTAAGACATTTGGAGGAAGTTGATGTTTTTGGTTAGTCAGGGTGTCAAAGGTTACAGGGAGAAGGCAAGAGAATGGTGTTGAGAGGGTTAATAAATCAGCTGTTTTGAGTGGTGGGGCAGATCCATTGGGCCAAATGGCTGAATTCAGTTTCTATGTCTTATGAGTAAACCTTCCCATGGCCATTTTCCCGAGAGGAGGGGATGGGGCTTTGCTGCGGGTGGTCTGATTTGTGCCGGGACGTGGTGGGACGTGGCTTAGCTACTGCTCATAGCTGACCCTCTGTCAACAGAAGCCCAGTCCTGTAGTCCGACTCCAGGTTCTCGAGGGAACAAAGTTCACCAGCCAGTAAGTGATGCAGAGGCAGATTCTCTGTTCTGAGGGTTGGAGGGGGTGGGGAAGTTCAGTAGGGGTAGAAAAGGGGATGTCCTGCTGAACAGTGTTAAACACAAAGTTGGCTTGAGTCCCTGCTTACCCAGGCCCTACTGCCTGGTCTTTTCTCCTTTATCAGTTCAACAGAGAAGCTTCAAATCAAGTTGAGTTTGTTGTCATGCACACAGAATGAAGAAGGGTCTGGTACAGGGTAAAACTTACTTGCAGCATCACAGGAAGATTCATTTCCACGATCAGGGTGGAGGAGGTACAGGAGCCTGAAGGCACACACTCCGTATTTCAGGAACAGCTACTTCCCCTCCACCACCAGATTTCTGAACAGACCATCAGCCCCTCTTCACTTTATGCTCTCTTTGCACTAATTAATACATTTTTTGTATTTATATATTCACATAATTGAATTATAATTTACATATTTTAAATATACACATTTGCATTTTGATATCATGATATTATATCTCATTGAGAATAAACCTGATTCTGATGACAGCACAGAACATAAATTATTCAAAAATTACACAAGGCAGTGAAAAGAGTGATTTCCCTTCAACAATTAGGTTCTGGGATTGACTTGCACAAATCTAAACCTGTCTGAGCAACAGAACACTACAGACTCTGCTTCCTACCTCAAGCTCATGGTGGTCAAGCCAAGAAGACGAACCCAAGCTGACTCCAGTTGGCCATGGGGAACTGGACAGGACCATAGTTGCTTTGTTTTTACCATTCCACCCAATTTTACTGTCAGCATGAGGGAAAAGTAAGGCGGGATCAACATCATTATGATGTATCATGTTGCATAACATGGGCGATCATGGTCTCATGACAATGATTGTTCTTGGCAATTTTTTCTACAGAAGTGCTTTGCCATTGCCTTCTGGGCAGTTCTTTACCAGGAAAGTGACGTCAGCCATTACCGATACTCTTCAGAGATTGTCTGACATCAGTGGTTGCATAACCAGGGCTTGTGATAGGCACCATCCTGACGAAGGGTCTTGGCCTGAAACGTTGACTGTTCGTCTCCACAGATGCTGCCCGACCTGCTGAGTTCCTCCAGCATGTTGTGCGTGCGATCTGCTCCCATAGCTTCACATGATGCTGATCCCGGGGTTGGGGGGGGGTGGGGGGCAGCTAAGCAGGTGGTGCACCTTGCCCAAAAGTGACCTGCAGGCTAGCAGAGGCAAGGAGTGGTTCAGGCAAACTGGAAATCTAACCCAATAACTCCCGTGATTCCGGCTTGGGATGTTGGGTCAAAATTATTCTCTAGGTTTTAATACTACTCATCACAGGGCATCTGTCCTATCTCCTGACACTGAGATAGTCTAGCCTTTCCTCATAGAGCAATTCTTTCATAGAACACAGAACACGGAACATGGAACACAGAACACGGAACATGGAACACGAACATGGAACACAGAACACGGAACATGGAACACGAACATGGAACACAGAACACAGAACGTGGATCATCGAACAGTACAACAAAGGAACAGGCCCTTCAGTATTGTGCCCAACTAATTAAACAGGTGATTAAATGCCCAATTAAACTAATACCTTCTGCCTAAACAAGGCCCATGCTCTCCATTCTCTGCACATTGTGTGCCTATATACTTACCTACCCCTACTGGGCCCATCACCCATTACTGGAGCCCAGACCCGAGTCCTCTCCTGGACCACTCTTTCAAGTGGTCCCCAGGTGTAGCTCATCTTTGAAGATCTTTCCTCTCCCAGGGATGAGGCCTTTGGAGATTTGTCACATTCCTGTAGCTCCGGGCTTTTAGAGGAAGTAGTTGCTGGCCCCATGCCCAACCCTCTGTTTGCAGACGGGTTTGGGACCATTCATGCTGGAGTTGTCCCTATATAAGAGGTCCTTAAAATTCTCAATCATGTGGAGGGCTGTCAGAGGTTACAAAGGGACATTGACAGGATGCAAAACTGGGCTGAGAAGTGGCAGATGAAGTTCAACCCAGATAAGTGTGAGGTGGCTCATTTTGGTCAGTCAAATATGATGGCAGAATATAGTATTAATGGTCAGACTCTTGGCGCTGTAGAGGATCAGAGGGATCTTGGGGTCCGAGTCCCTAGGACACTCAAAGCTGCTGTGCAGGTTGGCTCTGTGGTTTAGAAGGCATATGGTGTATTGGCCTTCATCAATCGTGGAATTGAATTTAGGAGCAGAGAGGTAATGTTGCCGTTATATAGGACCCTGTTCAGACCCCACTTGGAGTACTGTGCTCAGTTCTGGTCGTCTCACTACAGGAAGGATGTAGAAGCCATAGAAAGGGTGCAGAGGAGATTTACAAGGATGTTGCCTGGATTGGGGAGCATGCCTTATGAGAATAGGTTGAGTAAACTCAGCCTTTTCTCCTTGGAGCGACGGAGGATGAGAGGTGACCTGATAGAGGTGTATAAGATGATGAGAGGCATTGATCATATGGATAGTCAGAGGCTTTTTCCCAGGGCTGAAATGGTTGCCACAAGAGGACACAGTTTTACAGTGCTGGGGAGTAGGTACAGAGGAGATGTCAGGGGTAAGTTTTTTACTCAGAGAGTGGTCAGTGCGTGGAATGGGCTGCCGGCAACGGTGGTGGAGGCGGATACAATCAGGTCTTTTCAGAGACTTTTAGATAGGTACATGGAGCTTAGAAAAATAGAGGGCTATAGGTAAGCCTAGTAATTTCTAAGGTAGGGACATGTTCGGCACAGCTTTGTGGGCCAAAGGTCCCGTATTGTGCTGTAGGTTTTCTATGTTTCTATGTTTACATCCAGCTTTACCTATGGCATTGAACTCCAGGCACCCAACATCTCCTTTCAACTGACCCTTCTCGGCTTAAAAGCATGCCCTCTAGATTTAGGCATTTCAACCACAGGAACAAGGTTGAAACAGTTGATAATTTTGTAATCCCTTATCACTAATACCATCAAGGAGGAGATTCCGGGGCCTGAAGACCCACACTAAGTGCTTTTGGAACAGCTTCTTCCTCTCTGCCATCAAATTGCTGAATGTGCCATGAACACATGGACACCACTTCACAAATATGTAATCATTTTCCACTACCTAATTATTGTTTTATACGTCTTATTGTAACTCATAGGATGTGTTTTTCTATGTACTGCACTGCTGCCCAAAACGACTAATTTCACCACATATGTCATTGATAATAAACCCAATTCTGAGGTCTCCCCTCAGCCTCCACTGATCCAGAGAAAACAACCCAATTTTGTCCAACTTCTCCTGTATTACAACATGTCTAATCCAGGCAGCATCCTGGTAAACCTCTCTGCAGCCTCTCCAAATCCAAATCCCCCGCATCCTTCCTATATTAGGCCAACCAGAATGGTATGCAATACTCCAGATGCGGCCTACCTAGGGATTCATAAAGCTGTAACAGAACTAATGGTTCGATTAATGAAGTCAAGAGTGTCATAAGCATTCTTTACCAACATAGGGACAGAGAGTCATGGAGCCATAAAGTGCTTCAGCACAAAAACTGGCCCTTTAACCCATCTAGTCCATGTCAAACTTTTATAATGCCTAGTCTGATCAGCCCACACTTGGAACATAGCCCACCACACCCCTCCCATCCACTCACTTGTCCAAACTTATCTTACGTGTTACAATTGACCTGGCAGCAAACACGTCTGCTGGGAGCTCGCACCAACCTCTGGATGAAGAAGTCCTGCCTCATGTTCCCCTCAAACATTACATCTTTAACCCATAACCCATGACCTCAAGTTCCAGTCTCACCTAACCTCGGTAGAAATAGCTTGCTTGTACGTACCCTATTAATACCCTTTCATAACGTTCATTACTTCTATCAAGTCTCCCTTTCAATATAACTCACATCGTCAAGTTCTGGCAACATCCTTATAACTTTTCTCTGTACTTTTTCAAGATTATTGATGTCCTTCATGTGGGTAGGTGACCTGAACTTGCACACAATATTCCAAGTTAGGCCTCACCAACATCTTATACAAATTCAGCATAACTTCCCAACTCCTGTACTCAATACTCTCTGACCTATGACTGCCAATGTGCCAAAAGCTCTCTTTAAAATCATACCTACTGCATCGCTTTCAAGGAATTCTGGATCATATTTCCAGATCCATCTCTTTTGCTCCACTCCTCAGACCCCTACCGCTCAGAGCCCTATCTCTCACCACGCAAGTCCTACTTTGGCTTGTCGTCCCAAAGTTCAACACCTCCCTCCCACCTGTATTAAATTCCATCTGCCATCTTCCAACACGTCTTTTTTTTTTGCCAGCTGATCCAGATCCCACTGCAAGCTTTGATAGCCTTCCCCGCTGTCCACTACGCTCCCAAGTCCTTGAATCATTGCATGCTCGAGTCATTTCCTACTCCTCGGGCAGGGGTTCACAACTTTTTATTTTATGCTAAGGCCTTACCATTGAGCAAGAGTCAGAGGACCCCACGTTGGGAAACCCCTATCCTTCGGTGTGTCTGCATCCATGATGCTGTTGAAAGTAAGTTTGTCACTTACCTGTACTAGTGCATATGGCAGTGTTGGCATGTGGCCAAATGGTTAAGGTGTCGGTCTAGTGATCTGAAGGTTGCTAGTTCGAGCCTCAGCTGAGGCAGCATGTTGTGTCCATGAGCAAGGCACTTAACCACACATTGCTCTGCGACGACACCGGTGCCAAGCTGTATGGGTCCTAGTGCCCTTCCCTTGGACAACATCGGTGGCATGGAGAGGGGAGACTTGCAGCATGGGCAACTGCCGGTCTTCTAAACAACCTTGCCCAGGCCTGTGCCCTGGAAACCTTCAAACGCACAAATCCATGGTCTCACGAGACTAACTTATATAGCCTAATAATAATAGCATATGACAGCAGTCTCCAGCCTTGACAGAGCTTTGAATGCAGGGCTAGTTTTAGGAGATATTCTAAAGTATATTCATTCAAAGGATGCATCTATAAATACTGGACTGAGCCAGTATTGAGATGCCCCATCCCCAGTTGCCCTTGAGGAGGTCGAGATTCAGATTCAGATTTACTTACATATTTACATCAAACATACAGCGAGAAGTGTCACTGAAATTAACCACCAACACAACCTAAGAAGGTGCTGGGGCCGCCCGCTAGTGTTGCCACTCACTCATTTCAGCATCAGCATAGCATACCCACTGTATTCAGCAGAACAACACAGGCAACTACAACATGGTAACGTAGCGGTTAGTGGGGCGCTGTTGTAGTTCGGGTTGTTCCAGAGTTGGGAGTTCAATTCCAGTGGTGTTCTCTGAGGAGTCCCCCGTGGAATGCTTGCGTTTTCCTCGGCTACTCTGGGTTCCTCCCACAAACCAAAGTTGTACTGGTAAGTCAACTGGCCGTTGTAAATTGTCCCGTGATTAGGCTCGGGTTAATTGGGTTTGTCAGCAGTTGCTGGAGCGACGTGGCTCAAAGAGCCAGACGGACTACTCCACACTGTATTGCTAAATTAAAAAATAAATAAACAACAAACCCAAACAACAAGTCCTTTTTCTCGATCTCACCCACTAATGCACCAAGAATGCCCTCCAACTCCAGGACTGGCCGTTAAGGATATCCAGTCTGCATCCCGTCTCGCAGATTGACAGACACTGGGCCTCTGAGTTCCGGACTCGCCGATGACAGTCTTCGAGGTTCGGTATCGATCCCGGGACTTGCCCAACTCAGGGGACACTAGCTCACGTCCCTGGGGCCCGCCAACCTTGTTCAATGGAAAACCATACACAAGGTGAGCAAACAACCTACGTGCAAAAGACAACGAACTGCACAAAATGCATAAAAAAACTGTGAATATCAAGAACATGAGATGAAGGGTCCTTCAAAGTGAGTCTGTAAGTAGTGGAAACAGTTCAGTGTTGGGGCAAGTGAAGCTGAGTGAAGTTATCCCATCTGGTTCAAGAGCCTGATAGTTGAGGGGCAATAACTGTTCCTAAACCTGGTTGTGTAGGACCTGAGGCTCCTGTGCCTTCTTCCTGATGGCAGCAGTGAGAAGAGAGCATGGCCTAGATGGTGGGGGTCCCTGATGATGGATGCTGCTTTCCTGCGACACTGCTCTGGGCAGTACTACCCTTGACCTCTAACTTCCCTCATCCCTGTCCCTTTCTCACAGATCTCAGTAAAACTGACTCTAATAAACCAGTTACTAATTACCTAGACAGACAGCATCTGTGGAGAGAGAAGGGGAGTGAACATTTCAGGTCCTAGAGTCATAGAGTCACTGCAGCACAGAAGCAGGCCACTCAGACCATCTAGTCCATGCCAAACTGTTACTCTGCCTGGTCCAATTGACCTGCACCCAGACCTCAGCTCTCCATACCCCTCCCATCCTGGCAGCTCATTCTACATTCTCACCACCCTCGGAATGGAGACATTCCCTCACACTTGGGGAGAAAAAAATAACAAATTTGGCGTTACCAGCTGAGAAGTGAGGTACACAAAGAAAGTATGTGTACTATATATTTAGAGATACAATTTGGAAAAGGTCCCTCTGGCCAAAAGAGCCATGTCGCCCAGCAACCCAACTATTTAACACGAGCCTAATTGCAGGGCAATTTACAACGAGCAGTTAACTTATTAACTGGTTTGTCTTTGGACTGCATGAGGAAACTATAGAACTTGGAGGAATCCCATGGGAAGAACATAAACTTGCTTACAGATGGCACCAGAAGAGCATCGCACTAATGCTACACTGCAGTGGTGCCCCATTACAATAGACAATAGACAATAGGTGCAGGAGTAGGCCATTCAGCCCTTTGTGCCAGCACCACCATTCACTGTGATCATGGCTGATCATCCACTATCAGTACCCTTTTCCTGCCTTCTCCCCATATCTCTTCACTCCACTATCTTTAAGAGCTCTATCTAACTCTTTCTTGAAAGAATCCAGTGAATTGGCCTCCTCTGCCTTCTGAGGGAGAGCATTCCACAGAACCACAACCTTCTGTGTGAAAAAGTTTTTCCTCAACTCCGTTCTAAATTGTTTACCCCTTATTCTTAAACTGTGGCCTCTGGTTCTGGACTCCCCCAACATCGGGAACATGTTTCCTGCCTCTAGTGTGTCCAATCCCTTAAGAATCTGATATGTTTCAATCAGATCCCCTCTCATCCTTCTAAATTCCAGTGTATACAACCCCAGTCTCTCCAATCTTTCAACATATGACAGTCCCGCCATCCCAGGAATTAACCTGGTGAACCTACGCTGCACTCCCTCAATAGCTAGAATGTCCTTCCTCAAATTTGGAAACCAAAACTGTACACAATATTCCAGGTGTGGTCTCACCAGGGCCCTGTACAACTGCAGAAGGACCTCTTTGCTCCTATACTCAATTCCCCTTGTTATGAAGGCCAGCATGCCATTAGCTTTCTTCACTGCCTGCTGTATCTGCATGCTTACTTTCGGTGACTGATGAACAAGGACACCTAGATCTCATTGTACTTCCCCTTTTCATAACTTGACACCATTCAGATAGTAATCTGCCTTCCTGTTCTTGCCACTAAAGTGGATAACCTCACATTTATCCACATTAAACTTCATCTGCCATGCATCTGCCCACTCGCCCAGCCTGTCCAAGTCACCCTGCATTCTCATAACATCCTCCTCACATTTCACACTTCCACCCAACTTTGTGTCATCTGCAAATTTTCTAATGTTACTTTTAATCCCTTCATCTAAATCATTAATGTATATTGTAAATAGCTGCGGTCCCAGCACCAAGCCTTGTGGTACCCCACTGGTCACCGCCTGCCATTCTGAAAAGGACACACTAATCCCTACTCTTTCTTTCCTGTCTACCAACCAATTTTGTATCCATGTCAGTACCCTACCCCCAATACCACTTGCTCTAATTTTGCACACTAATCTCCTATGTGGGACCTTATTATGGTAGTGCAATGCATTGTTCACAGCCCGGCAGGATAGACAATATGAATGGAATAAGAACTGAGGCAAATTGATCAGAATGATTTATTTGTATTGAGTGTGATTGGCTGCAATGTGCCCGGCAGGAGACAAGGTTTGGATCAAGCCTGATCATAAAGCTGCCAAAGCAAGGTGGGACTATTGAACCAAAAGACCATAAGATATAGGAGCAGAATTAGGTCATTTGGCCCATCGAGTCTGCTCTGCTATTTCGTCATGGCTGATCTATTTTACCACCCAGCCCCAATCTCCTGTCTTCTCCCCGTATCCTTTTATGCTCTGACTAATCAAGAATCTATCAACCTCTGCCTTACATATGCCCAATGACATGGCCTCTACAGCAGCCTGTGGCAACAACAAATTCCACAAATTCACCACTTTCTCGCTAAAGAAGTTCCTTCTCATCTCTGTCCTAAAATGTCTCCCCTCTATTTGAGGCTGTGTCCTCCAGTCTTAGACTCTCCACATCCCCTGTATCAAGGCCTTTTACTATTTGATGTTTCACCCCTCACGCTTCTAAATTCCAGTGAGTAGAGGTCCAGGGCCATCAAATGCTCTTCATATGACATCTTTCAAACCCGGAATCATTTTTGTGAACCTCCTTTGAACCCTCTCCCATGTCAGCACATCCTTTCAGAGATAAAGGGCCCAAAACTGCTCACAACAGTCCAAGTGAGGCCTCACCAGTGCTTTATAAAGCCTCAGCCCATGTCTTATCTTGCATTTCCTTTAGGAAGCTGGGAGCTGGGGCCTTGCTGGCGTTTATGACCAGCACTTAATTCTGAGCTTGGCGGTCACCTGCACAGCTGTGGTTACTGCCTCGGTAAAGCAGCACCACTAGGTTCAAGAATTCTCCCCATCTGCATTCCCACGTGTTGGTCGTGGCTCCTCTGCGGTCACGATGATGGAGGAGCAACATCTCATATTCTGTTTGGGTGGCCTCCAACCTGATGGCAGGAACATCAATTCCTCCAGCTTTCAGTAATTGCCCCCCACCCCCCCGCAATCTCTCTTTCTCCATTCCCCATTGTGGTTCCTTTCACAGCCTCTTCTCACTTGACCGTCACCCCCCTCTGTTGCTCCTCCTTCCCTTTCTCCCATATTCCACATGTCCTATCAGATTCCTTCTTCCTTCGCCCTTCATCTCTTCCACCTGTCACCTCCCAGCTTCTTGCTTCACTCCCTCCCCCACATCCACTTTCCCCCTCAGGAGGCCTTACCTATCATCTGCCAGCTTGTACTTGTCCCCCCACTACCAAGTCTTATTCTGGCTTCTGCCCCCCCTTCCTTTCCAGTCCTGAACAAGGGCCTTGAGCCAAAACGTTAACTGTTCACGTCCCTCCAGAGATACTGCTTGAAATGCTGAGTTCCTTCAGCATTTTGTGTGTGTTGCTTAAAACCAGCCACTTCCCTTCCACCATTCAGTTCTTGAAACAAACCGTAAATCCTCATGGCTCCCTCAGTAATGCAATACTATGATCACTTTGCATCAAAATGGAATTTATTTTTGTTCTATTCAAAGTTCAAAGTAACTTTATGATCAAGGTACATAAGTATATGTCACCATATACTACCCTGAGATTCATTTTCATGCAGGCGTACACAGTAAATACAAAGAAACACAATAGAGTCAATAAAAACACACACAACATGCTGTCTTCAGACAGCTGCCATCAGGAAGGATGTACAGGACCCTCAAGACACACAACACCAGGTTCAGGAACTGTTACTACCCCTCAATCGTCAGGATCTTGAACTAGAGGGGATAGCTTCACTCAACTTCACTTGCCCCATCATTTAAATGTTCCCACACAACCTATGGACTCACTTTCAAGGACTCTTCATCTCATGTTCTCAATATTTAGTGCATATTTATTTATTATTATTATTTCTTTCTTTTTGTATTTGCAGAGCTTATGGTCTTTTACACACTGGTAGATTTCCAAAGTTGGTGTGGGTCTTTCATCGATTGTGTTATGGTTATTATTCTATAGGTTTATTGATTATGCCCACAAAATCTCAGGGTTGCATATGGTGACATATATGTACTTTGATAACAAATTTGCTTTGAACTCTGAACAAATACAGACAAAAATTCAAGGTGTGTATAAGATGATGAGAGGCATTGATCGTGTGGATGGTCAGAGGCTTTTTCCCAATACTGAAATGGCTAACATGAGAGGGCACAGTTTTAAGGTGCTTGGAAGTAGGTACAGAGGAGATGTCAGGGGTAAGTTTTTTACACAGAGAGTGGTGAGTGCGTGGAATGGGTTGCCAGCGGCAGTGGTGGAGGTGGATACGACAGGGTCTCTTAAGAGACTCCTGGACAGGTACTCGGAGCTAAGAAAAATAGAGGGCTATGGGCAACCCTAGGTAATTTCTAAAATAAGTACATGATCGGCACAGCATCGTGGGCGAAGGGCCTGTATTGTGCCCTGGGTTTTCTATGTTTCTACATGTAAGAAAACAATAAATTGTGCAAATACAATTGTACCGGTGACCTGGGTTCAAATCCTGCCACTGCCTGTAAGCAGCTTGTACGTTCTCCCCCGACTGCATGGGTTTCCTCCGGGTGCTCTGGTTTCATTGCACATTCCAAAGACGTACCGGTTGGTAGGTTAATTGGTTAATGTCAATTGTCCTGTGATTAGGCTAGGGTTAATTTGGGGGATTGTGGGATACCATGGCTCCAAAGCCAGTAGCTCAATAAATAAATAGATAAATAGTCATGAATACATCAACAACAATAAATAAATAAATAAATAAGATAGCTAGATAGATAGGTAGATAGACAGATAAATAAGTAAGTATTGAGAACATCAGTTGTAGTGAGACTTGATGTGAGTTTAATGTTGGGGAGAGCAAAGTTCATGAGCCAGGTGGTTGAGGATTGGAATTGTGCCCTTTCTTGTAATAATTGTGTACAATTTATGGTTGATTTATGTTTTCAGAATCAGAATCAGAATCAGGTTTACCATCACTAACAAATGTTAGAAGATTTGTTGATGACATTTTTTTAACTATCTGGTAGATTTGCAGACATTGAATCTATGGCATTTTATTCCCAACCAAATCTCAAAATTTACATTCACTGATGCTGAAAGGGAATATGCACCCACAAATCAAGTCCCGCACAGCCAGGTTCAAGGCCAGTTATTACCCCTCAGCCATCAGGCTCCTGAACAGAGGTGATAACTTCACTCACCCAATCCACTTTGAAGGACTCTGCAGCTTGTGCTCTCGATATCTATTTATTTATTATTATTTTATTTATTTTCTTTTGTATTTGCGCAGTTTGTTGCACATTGGTTGCTTGTCCAAAGCACAAGAGATTTTGCAGATGCTGGAAGGACAAGAAAGGAAGGGGCTCACACAGACTCTCTCTTTTTCTCCTCCCCCCATTTCCTTATTCTGGCCAACGATTTTAATTCCTATTCCCATTCCTATACCGACACATGTGGGAGGTCCGTGTCCTCCTCTTGTGTCACTCTCAGGGTAGAGGGCATCACCTTATATTCCATCTGGGTAGCCTCCAACCTGATGGCATGATCATTAATTTTTCCTTCTGGTAAAATGTTTTCCCTCCCCCTTCCCTCTTCTATTCCCCACTCTTACCTCACCTCACCTTCCTATTATATCCCTCTGGGTCCCCTCCCTTTTCCCTTTCTCCTATGGTCCACTTTCCTCTCCAATGAGATTCCTTCCTCTCCAGCCCTTTCCCATTCACCTGGCTTAACCTATCACCTCCTAGCTATCCTCCTCGCCCTCCGCTCGCCTTTCCATTCTGTCCTCTTCCCCCTTCCTTTCCAGTTCTGATGAAGGGCCTCGGCCCGAAACATCGACTGTGTATTCATTTCCAAAGATGCTGCCTGACCTGCATTTTGTGTGGGTTATCTGTCCCTCTCTGTTGTGTGAGGCTTTTATTGTGTTTCTTTCTATTTACTGTGAATGCTCATGAGAAAATTAATCTCAGGGTGACATCTATGTACATTGATAATAATTTTACTTCTGAACTCTGCCTGATTCCAGGATTACTGGCTATGTAACCTCAGCAGCGGGCCGACGTATTTGATACGGCGAGGGGAGAAAGGGGGGTGGGTTAAGCCCCTGCACTGAGGTCCCGAAGTTTTGAACACCGAGTTCCCTTTACTAGGTACAGGCACAGAAGCCGTAGCTCGCTAATAAAAACATGGGGGAATCCCTCAGTTGTATATAAATATCTGGAGTGTTTGCAGAGAACTTCCCTGGAATTTTTTTAAAAAGTACAAAAGAGGGAGATATGGACTAAAAGAAGAAAAAAAACAAACTGTGAGGTGGGAACATTGTAATGAACTTGTAACGTAACAGCTTGTGTCGTGCTATCTCCACACTACATATGGCAGGCATGCATAAGGGAGGCTGATGGGGAAGATAGGAATAAAGATTTGCTTTATTTGTCACACACACATCGAAACATACAGTGAAATGTATCGTTTACGTCGATGACCAACAGTCCGAAGATGAGCTGTGGGCAGCCCGCGGGTGTAGCCCTGCTTCTGGTACCAGCATAGCAGGTCCACAACTTTTTAACCCTAACCTGCAATGTGGGAGGAAACCAGAGCACCTGGAGGAAACCCATGCAGTCATAGGAAGAACATACAAACTCCTGGCAGACAGAGGTGAGATTTGAACCCTGTCTGCTGATAGCTGGTGTTGTAGTGTGATACTAAATGTTCAGTGCTCGCTAGTGAACCTGTCAAATAGAGAGACTGGAATCTGGAGCGAAACACAAAAAAAGAGTCCAATCTGTTCATGGAACTCAGAGCGACAGGTAGCACCTGTGGACAGTCGCCATCTCTGATCAAGAGCCTGAAGCATCGGCCTCCTCAGATACCACTTCAGATTGAGATTCATTTATTTATCAAACGTACAGTGAAATGTTTCAATTGTGTTAACAACCGACACACCCACGGATATCCTGGGTGCGGCCCAAAAGTGTCGCACATTCCAGTACCACCATAGCATGCTAAAAATGTTCAGCAGACATAGTGAATGTGTTCAACATGTCCATCCAAAAGTAATTACTCTCTGGATAAGCATTCACCCTAAACCATGAATATTCTTGGTCCCTAGATAAAGGGCAGCAATGTAAATGTGAGAGATCAGTGGTCGGATGACGTGGGGTTGATGTTGGGGATTGAGAAACAGAAGTCGAGGCACATGGACTAGAGACAAGCTGCAGATCTCTGTGAGTTGCGGAAGCATAGTCAAAACCTTTGAGAATTTTCAGGAATTTACTTTTGTAATGTGACAAAAAAATGGAACCTGCAAAATCCCAAAGTGCTTTGCTATATGCTGAGTGTGTACGCGACAGGAGGCATGCAATGTCTTTGATCATCGTTCATTGATTGTGTAACTAAGGGGAGGCTGGGCTACTGCTGGCCTTGCAACGTGCAGCTGGACTGAAGCGGGGGAACTGACCTGCAGAACAGATAGCAGCCAAAGCATAGCCTGAATACTTGTGTAAAAAAACAAACTTTGTAAGCTGTGAACCAGACGCAGACTCGGTGCATGAGGAGTGGAGGTATTTCTCGTTATTGCTAGCAATAAGAATGTCTCAACAGATCCACTCTGTGTTGTTTTTTTTGGCTCTTTGATATAAGACCTAGTGAAAGGTACACGACAGAGTCCACTTTGGAAGTTGAAAGGCAACATCTGCAAGCACGAGCCTGAGTCCGAGTCTCTGTCAGCTGGAGGCTGGAGAAGATGGCTTATCCTGCAGTTAAAAGCGTGTACGTGTGTGGGAGGGAGACCACAAGACCATAAGAGACAGGAACAGAATTAGGCCATCAGGCCCATCGAGTCTGCTCCACCATTCAATCGTGGCTGATCGTTTCTCTTCTCCTCCTCAACCCCATTTCCTGGCCTTCTCCCCGTAATCTTTGATGCCCTGTCCAATCAAGAACCTATCAACCTCTACCTTAAATACACCCAACGACCCGGCCTCCACAGGTGCACGTGGCCACAAATTCCACAAATACCACAGGGAGGGAAGTATAGGGCTTCTTTTGGTGGTGTTGTTTTGTTGCTTGCTGAGTTCTGTGTCTTCTTAATTTAATTTATTTATTTTATTTAGAGATACAATGTGGAACAGGCCCTTCTGGTGCTTCTAGCCACCCTGCCCAGCAGCCCCCGATTCAACCCTAGCCTAATCACAGGATAGTTTACGATGACCAATTAACCCACTGACCGGTGTGACTTTGGAACGTGGAGTACCCAGAGAAACCCCACGTATTCCATGGGGTGGGGGGGGTACATAATCCTTACAGATGGCGTCAGAATTGAACTCCAAACTCCGACGCCCCGAGATGCATTGAAAGTCGTGCTAACTGCCACGCTGCCGTGACGTGTTCTGCCAAGCCCTGCGGTCATGCTGCGTTGATGCCGGAAAAATGGGGCAATACCTGTGGGCTGCCCCCAGCGCACTCTCGGCTGTGTTGGCTGTTAACACGGAGAACGCGTTTCACCGTATGCTTCGACGGCAGGTGGTAAATAAACTCCAATAACCGTGCAGGAGAGCACCTCTGAAGGCACAGCATGCCAAACCTTGAAGTGGATGGGCTGCAGCAGCAGGAAGAGCGGACAGCAGACCAGGCTCCACTCCAGCAACTATTACAGTGGCCACTGGGTGGATGTCGTCACTGGGGCGTGTGATGACACTTGTGGGCTGCCCCCCACAGCATCCTTGGGTGTGTTGGTTGCTAATGCAAACAAAACAGTTCACTGGATATTCCAATGCCCCTGTGACACATAAGTGAATCTGAATCTGAATATCGTAATCAGGAAGTATATCTTTCTGAGGATGAACCCACAGGAAACTGACAGGTGACCTCATACTATGTTGTGGAACACTCAAGAGGGGGGTACTGACAGGGTGAATGCACGGTCCTTTTCCCAGGGTTGGGCAATCAGGAACTAGAAGGCACAAGTTCACCTTGGCTAGCATGGATGAGTTGGGCCAAAGGGCCTGTTTCTGTGCTGCATTTTCCTGTGACTCCAACCCACTTATCAGCCATCAACTCTGAGGCTGTGCTCTCTGGTCCTAGACTCCCCCACTATAGGAAACTTCCTCTCCAGGTCCACTTCCTCTGCGTTCCAATTTTCACAGGTTTCAATGAGATCCCCCCCCCCGTCATTCTTCTAAACTCCAGCAAGTACGGGCCCAGAGTCCTCAAACGCTGCTCATATGTTAACCCTGTCAATCCCGTGCTCGTTCTCGTTAACCTCCTCTCGACCCTCTCCAAAGAAAACACACCTTTCCTTAAATAAGTTTCCCGAAACAGCTCACAATACTCCAAGAGCACTTTGACCAGTGCTTTATAAAGCCCCAGCATTAGATTAGATTAGATTAGATTTAACTTTATTGTCGTTGTGTCGAGTACAGATACAAAGCCAATGAAATGCAGTTAGCATCTGACCAGAAATGCAATGAATAGTGTTATTTACAAAATAACTGCAAATAAAAAGTGAGTGCTACAGCACACAAATATAAAAGTACTGAGACTGTACAACATGGGTGCAATACTGCTTAGCGCTGTGATGAGAGGTTCAGCAGGGTCACAGCCTCAGGGAAGAAGCTCTTCCTGTGCCTGCTGGTGTGGGAGGGGAGGCTCCTGTAGCGCCTACAGGATGGGAGGAGAGTAAAAAGTCCATGGTGAGGGTGAGATGCATCCCTGATAATGCTTTTCACCCTGTCCAGGCAGCGTTTATGGTAGATGTTCTCAATGGTGGGCAATTGGGTGCTGATAATCCGCTGGGCAGTTTTCGCCACACGCTGGAATGCTTTGCGGTCTGATACTGGACATCCTTGCTTTTATATCCTGGTGCCCATGAAATGAATGCTAAACTTGCATTTGCCTTCCTTACCTCTGACTCTGCCTGTAAGTTAACACGAATATAAACCTCTACATTAATCTTTAATTATCTAATTCCCCAGATAAATCCCAACTTGTAAATATCCCTAGCCTGGAGAAATCTCTTCCCTCAAACGGATTCTCAGGTTGTATTTTAATCTTCCCAGCCTACGAATTAATCCCCGTTTGATCTTCCCCTGATAAATCTCTGCCATCCACTCTGTTCCCACCACCTGGAAAGTCAGAGAAAGTTATGCCTTAAGAGTTGAGCAGGTGTGTGAATCTGAAAGTTTGCACTCTGGCCTGTGCCCTTATTGCCAGCGCTGACTGCCTGGCTTCTGAAGTGGAAGTTCCAAGGCGGGTTCTGTCTCTGCGCAGAAGACCACATGAAAAGAGAGGGAATGCACTCTGACTTAGTCTGAAACCACAGACTTTTCCCCCACCCCGGCCGTGTGTATCCGTCCATCGACCAACTCCTCTCTCTCCTTCCTGCCTGTCCTGCTGTTCCAGCACTGGCCCACTGCATCGCAGTGAGTGATCTCACCCACTCATCTTTCCCTCAGCTTCCATCCCCTGCCTACCAAGAGTAACACGCCCTTATTGAAAGCTGTCAGAGGAAGTGGTGAACCAGTTACACAATAATAACACTTAAAAGACATTTGGACAGGTAACAGCATAGAAAGGGATTATGGGCCAAAATGGACTAGTTTGGTGGGAAGCAAGCTCTCTTTCTGCACTATATATTCTTATTATAACATATCGTATTTTTAATGTATTGCATGGTACTGATAGATTGTAACCTCGGCCAGCTACCAGAACCAGGCCCCCAACCCCCTTGAACCTCCATCTGTAATTAAGGACCTTCATAATATAAAATTATGAAAGGGATAGAGAAGATAGAGGCCGGGAAGTTGTTTCCACTGGTAGATGAGACTAGAACTAGGGGGCATAGCCTCAAGGTTCAGGGAGTAGATTTGGGACGGAGATGAGGAGGAACTGCTTTTCCCAGAGAGTGGTGAATCTGTGGAATTCTCTGCCCCACGAAGAAGTGGAGGCTACCCCAGTAGATATATTTAAGACAGGGTTGGATAGATCTTTGCACAGTAGGAGAATTAAGGGTTATGGGGAAAAGGCAGGTAGGTGGAGATGAATTCATGGTCAGATCAGCCATGATCTTATTGAATGGCAGAGCTGGCTCGACAGGCCAGATGGCCGACTCCTGTTCCTATTTCTTACGTTCTTATGTCCTCACCATTAAGGACATGCCCCCTTCTCATTGTTATCACTCATTGCTACAGCAGCCTGAAGAGCCAAACTCAGCATTTTAGGAACAGGTTCTTCCCCCTCCTGTCAGATTCCTGAACGGGTCGTGAACCAATGAACACTATTTTATTCCCCTTTTCAATTTGAATTGACTTTATTTCTTACATCCTTCACATATATGAGAAGTAAAATCTTTACATTACGTCTCCGTCTAAATGTAATGTGCAATCATAGTAATTTATAATAAATAGAACAGTCAGTGTAACATAGAAATACACTCAGATCAGTGTGAATTAATCAGTCTGATGGCCTGGTGGAAGAAGCTGTCCCGGAGCCTGTTGGTTCTGGCTTTTACGCTGCGGTACCGTTTCCCGGATGGTAGCAGCTGGAATAGATTGTGGTTGGGTGACTCGGGTCCCCAGTGATCCTTCGGGCCCTTTTCTCACACCTGTATTTGTAAATGTCCTGAAGTTCACAGCTACAGATGCGCTGGGCTGTCCGCACCACTTTCTGCAGAGTCCTGCGATTGAGGGAAGTACAGTTCCCATACCAGGCAGTGATGCAGCCAGTCAGGATGCTCTCAATTGTGCCCCTGTAGAAAGTTCTTAGGATTTGGGGACCCATACCAAACTTCCTCAACCGTCTGAGGTGAAAGAGGCGCTGTTGTGCCTTTTTCACCACAAAGCTGGTGTGTACAGACCACATGAGGTCCTCGGTGATGTGGATGTTGAGGAACTTAACCATATAACCATATAACAATTACAGCACGGAAACAGGCCATCTCGGCCCTTCCGTGCCGAACTCTTACTCTCACCTAGTCCCACCGACTTGCACTCAGCCCATAACCCTCCATTCCTTTCCTGTCCATATAGCTGTCCAATTTAACTTTAAACAACAACATCGAACCTGCCTCAACCACTTCTGCTGGAAGCTCGTTCCACACAGCTACCACTCTCTGAGTAAAGAAGTTCCCCCTCGTGTTACCCCTAAACTTTTGCCCTTTAACTCTCAACTCATGTCCTCTTGTTTGAATCTCCCCCTCTCTCAATGGAAAAAGCCTATCCACGTCAACTCTATCTATCCCCCTCATAATTTTAAATACCTCTATCAAGTTGCCCCTCAACCTTCTACGTTCCAAAGAATAAGGACCCAACTTGTTCAACCTTTCTCTGTAACTTAGGTGATGAAACCCAGGTAACATTCTAGTAAATCTTCTCTGTACTCTCTCTATTTTGTTGACATCTTTTCTATAATTCTGTGACCAAATCTGTGCACAATACTCCAAATTTGGCCTCACCAATACCTTGTACAATTTCAGCATTACATCCCAACTCCGAAACTCAATGCTCTGATTTATAGAGGGTAAACTTAATGTTGTTTACCCTCTCAACCCCAGATACATTGATGTCAGTAGGGGTTAGCCCGTCTCCATTCCTCCTGTAATCTACAACCAGCTCCTTTGTTTTTGCGACATTGAGGGAGAGGTTGTTTTCTTCACACCACTGTGTCAGAGAGATGACTTCTTCCCTGCAGGCCACCTCGTTATTGTTTGAGATTAGGCCAATCAATGTAGTGTCGTCGGCAAATTTAACTGGCAGATTAGAGCTGTGGGTGGCGATACAGTCATGGGTAAACAGGGAGTAAAGGAGGGGACTTAATACACAGCCCTGAGGGTCACCTGTGTTGAGAGTCAGAGGGGTGGGGGTGAGGGAGCCCACACTTACCACCTGCCGGCAATCTGACAGGAAGTCCAGGATCCAGATGCACAAGGCAGGGTGAAGGCCGAGGTCTCTGAGCTTCCTGTCGAGCCTGGAGGGAATTTTGGTGTTGAATGCTGTAGTCCAAGAAATTAATCTGATGAGAGTGAAGGCCCAGTCAGGGTGAAGAGGAAGGAGCCACTTCCTGTTGCAGAGGGAATAATTATACAGTTGGAGTGTTTATTTATAGTCATTGAGTTACACAGTGCAGAAAGAGGCCCTTCAGTGCAACTCATCCATGCCACCTAGGGTCAGAGTCAGCATCAGAAGCATGAGGGGCTCAAACATAACAACAAGGATGGTGAGGCTGAGACTTTATAAGGCTCTGGTCAGACCACAAATGGAGTATTGTGAGCAGTTTTGGGCCTTTCATCTGTGAAAAGATGTGCTTTCATTGAAAACTATCCAATGCCGTAAAGCCGAGAGTGGATATGGAGAGGACGCTTATTACAGTGGGTGAGTTTAGGACCGAGGGCAGAGTCGCAGAATAGAGGGAAATTCATTTAGAACTGAGATAAGGGGGGAATTTCTTTAGCCAGAGGGTGGTGAATCTGTGTAATTAATTGCCACGATAGCAGTGGAGGTCATGTCAATGGGGATATTTAGAGTGGAGGTTGATGGGTTCTTGATTAGTCAGGGCATCAAAGGCTATGGGGAGAAGGCAGGAGACTCGGGTTGAGTGGGATAGTAAGTCAAACAAGATGGAATGGTGGGCAGAGTCAATGGGCTGAATGGCCTAATTCTGCTCCTATGCCTTATAGTCTTATGGCTTATCTCATCATCATCCGGAGAGACAAGGGTGACTCAAAGCTTTTGCACTCAGAATCGGAGTATTTGGAAGTTTCCAAAAAAACTCCAACACCAGCTGAGCGTGGAAGGCCAGGGTTTGCAGTCAGACAGGCCAGTTCTTTTTATATATTTCAAATACATGATTGTTAATAAATATTATATACAGGAAATATACTTGCATAGTACATCATATACACAAGAGATTTAGGAAATGCTGTTAATCTTGAGCAGCACACACAAAACGCTGGAGGCTAAGCAGTTGACATTTAGGTCAGAGATCCTTCATCAGGGCTGAAAAGGAAAAGGCAATAAACCAGAATGAGAAGGTGGCATTGGGGTGCGGAAAGGAATACAAGCTGGCGGGTGGTAAGTGAGACCAGGTGATGGGAAAAGTGTGAGACTCATCTTCATCATCAAGCTATTGTAAGACCATAAGACATCGTCTGCTCCACCATTTCATCACGGCTGATCCCTTTTTCCTCTCAGCCCCAATCTCCTGCCTTCTCCCCGTATTCCTTCATGCCCTGACTAATCAAGAGCCTATCAACTACTGTCTTAAATATATTTACAGATCAGTTGATCAAGGCCTTTCGTCATTCGATAGGTTTCAATGAGGTCACCCCTCATTTTTCTGAATTCCAGTGAATACAGGCCCAGGGACATCAAATGCTCTTTATATGACAAGCCATTCAATCCTGGAATCATTCATTGTGACCTGATCCTGCTCCAATACCTTCTATAGGTTGGCAAGTGATACCGTGATGGGCCAGATTTCAAGTAACAATGAGTTGGAGTACAAGGTGATAAAAAGCATCATGGTATGGTGTGATGAAAACAACCTTTCCCCTAATGTCAGTGGAACAAAAGATCTGGTCACTGGTCTCAGGAAGGGGAGGTGGTGCACACTCTCCTGTTCACATCAACCATGAAGTGGTTGAGAGCACTCTTGATCTCACAACCTACCTCTATGATCTTGCACTTAACACAGAAGCAGGCCCATTGGCCCATCTAGACCGTGCTGACCAGGTCTTCTGTATAGTCCCATTTATCTGCAAATGGCTACAGCCCTCCAAACCCTCTCTGTCACTGAACCACATTCCCTCAGCTGCGCAGACCAACCATTGCTCTGAGCAGGATTTTTTTATGTGGCCCGAAAACTGCACAGCACTTTAAGTTTCTTTTATGTAATCTGAATACTGCTAATATTTAGAAAGAAAATTGAAAAATCACTTGATATTATTTATTAATTGAAGGATAGAATGAAATACAGTACAACAAAGAAAATCTTTCATGATATGTAAACTTTTTTAATTCTGTCTTTATTCCAGCTGCATGGCAACAAAGGCTATGTGCACGGGAGCATTTCAGTTACTGTGCGGCCATGCACCTACACTGCTTAGAGAGTCAGTGATTGAGAGCTTCAAGTTGTTAGAAGTGAACATCACCAAGAGTCTTTCCCAGTCCAACCATTTAGATGCTACAGACAGGAAAGCACACCAGCAGCTTTACATCCTCAAAAGGCTGAGGAAATAGAAATCTGGTAGTTGAAATTGGAGAAATCATGCCATCTAGTTCAGATTCTGATTCACTGATTGATTCATCAGAATCAGGTTTAATATCACTCCATATGTCATGAAAATTGTTGTTATGTGCCAGCAAAATATTGCAAATCGTAGTAATAACAACTGTAAATTCCTATAAGAAGTCTACATATACTAAAAAGTTAAATTAAATAAATGGTTCAAAAAGAGAAAACAAGTACTGAAGGAGCTGATTGAGTTAACAATGTCCAGCAGCTTATTTCAATCCTGTGCAGCAGCAACAACCGCCTCCCATACCAGACGGTGATGCAGCCAGTTAGAATACTCTCCATAGCACAGCTGCAGAAATTTGTGAGTGTCTTTGGTGGCAGGCCAAATCTCCTTCTTGATAACTGCACCAATAAGCTGGGCCCAGGATAGAATACTGGAAGTCTCCTTCTGACTGGTGCCAGAGGTACATCGGGCATCATTTATGTTAACGACCAACACAGCCTAAAGATGTGCTGGGGCGAGTGTCGGCACACATTCCGGCTCCAACACCGCGAGTCTAAAATGTTCAGCAGAACAACAATAACAAAACAAGTCCCTTCCTCACCCTAAAACCCTCCCAGCCACCCAATCACACACACACAGACCCCGAGACAGGCCAATGCCGGGTTTCCAGTGGACTAGGAACTTGGAGGTTGGAGGCTACCCAGACGGACTATGAGGTGTTGCTACTCCAACCTGAGGGAGAGTCTTCATCATGGCAGTAGATGAGGCCGTGGGTTGACATGCTGGAATGTGAATGGGAAGTTGAATTGAAATGAGTGGTCACTGGGAGCGTGAATGTGCTCGGCGAAACGGTCCCCCAATCTGTGTCGGGTCTTCTCGGTTGATGGTCTTATTTATGTTTGGACTGTACCCATGTGCCTGTGATGCTGTCGCATGCAAGTTTTTCATACTTCTTTCTGTACCTCACTACTCGATACAATAAACATGACTTAATTTGAGCAACACACACAAAATGGTGCAGGAACTCAGCGGGTCGGGCGGCGCCTGTGGTGGGGGATAAACAGTCAACACTTCGGGCTGAGACTCTGCATCAGGACGGGAAAGGAAGTTGGCAGAAGACGGAATATGAAGGTGGAAGGAGGGGAAGGAGTACAAGCTGGCAGGTGATAGACAAGGCTAGGAGAGGAGGAAGGTAGCCGGATGGGGGAGGGGGATCAAGCGAGAAGCTGGGAGGGGATAGGTGGAGGAGGTAAAGTGTTGAAGAAGAAGGAGAGGAGAGTGGACCATGGAAGAAAGGGAAGGAGGAGGGGCACCAGAGGGAGGTGCTGGTAAGGGAAGAAGTGAGATGGGACCCAGAATGAGGAATGGAAAAAGAGGGAGGGGGAGAGAAAGTATCCAAGTTAGTAAACATTTGACATTTTTGGGCAGAGATACTCCATCTGTATGTATCTGTGAATGTTGAGTAAGATTTCAGCACCTGCAGAATCTCTTGTATCTTTGAGCTGAAGCTTGAGATACTTGGTCAGGGACTCAGACTGAGAGGGAGGAGAGAGCTAACAGGCGAAGCTTGACAATGTCTATCCTCGTCTATCA